>NC_135009.1:6325855-6976480 GCF_051020985.1 Nomia melanderi
TTACCATTTTTTTTTTGTAGTAGCCTTCTAGGTTTATAAAACTTTTAACATTCGGATGATGTGAAAATAATCAATTACTGAACTGATTTCTTCTAAAACGACACATTCTGCTAAGACTGTTAATAGTTAACGACATGAAATTGGTAAAACAGACTTTTGTCGTCATTTCCGATGAGTTGCGGATTGTTAAAATTATGAAAAATTACACAGTCTGTTTCTCCACTTTCTTTCTATTAAAAAGAATTGCTTCCGCACCTTTGATGTATATATGTTTTATATATTTAATATATCATTAGTTTTATAGAATGTATTTCTCATCGTAAATCCTTTTAAAAATATGAAGATAAGAATATTAACCAGAATTGTTTAATATGGTATTTGTAATGTTTCAATAGCATACAATATTTCAAGTGTATACATGTTCTATATATTACTACTTATAAAAATAACTAGTGAGTAAAATAACTGACGTAAAATTGGACAAATGTGAAAGTACTTAAAAACTAAACAAAAGTCATCATGAACGATTCGTTGGAACAAAGAGAAACGAAATCGAGAAAATGATTCGACAATAAATTAATGAGAACTGGGAGTGAGGAATGTTACACTAATTAAAGCAAACTTCATTTACAAGTCTCCTTCCTTTTTAATAAAATCTGCTAATTAGACTCCGCACAGTCTAATTATACTGAATACGTAAATGAATAATTCCGATGTTTCAAGTCTCCCTATTATTTATTCTATTCGTGTCAATCTGAGACCTCGTTTTCCGAAACCCTTTATTCCCCGAATTTAGAGAGAACTCGAATGCAGGTTGCAAGAAAAAAATTCAGTTTATAAAAATAGCACGCTCGATTTGCTAAAGGTCTATACGGATAAAATAAAAAAAAAAATAAGAGAACGTTGTGCGCAGCTGTACGATACGCGAGTAAAATACGGAAATAGGTGTTCCGTACACAACGATTCTAATACTAAAAGCGCTCGCCAGCGGAATGTACAAGCGAATTTACTGTACGAAAAATGGAGCCATCGTCATTTCGGGAAATAAAACGAGCCGAGGCAAACTCATTAGCAGTACCGACAATTACTTTTTCCTCGTTAATATGTACGGTTATTCGTTTTAAACGAGATATTTCGCCATGCAAAGTATTAACTGTGCCATGCATGAAATTTCACGTTTCCAGGAAACAGAAGAAAAGAAAATGAAAACGCGAATGGGAGTTTCATTAGTCCATATTTTCAGGAAGCCGCTTTAGAAAAATTTTCGGCCGAATGAGTCAAAATGATGGTAATTAGGATTACATCATCCGCAGTAACGGATGAGGAAATGATTGAAACATTCTTTGTTCTCGTTGCATTGGTCGCGACGCAAATTTGGGAATCATTCATGCAAGCAATTACAATGGAAACCGAAATTCTGGCAAATTTTCCACTTTTGATGAAAATTAAAACTGACATTATGAAAGACTTTTTACAGATTATAATTACAATAATAATGAAAATACTTTTCACTCATAGTCACAACCAAAAAATTCTATTTTCATGAATGAAAAGTTTTTATTAAACTTGTTATTTCCGTATCACGTATAATTTATGTTGTTTACAAGGAAGTATTTGTTCTGCCAATAAAATTGTTTTAACCTTGCCTAAAATAAGTTAGAACGGACAATAAAATTAAATTTGTCTCGGCTCAACTAAACACATTATTAAACAAAATAATATGAAATTAATGTTCAGAAAGCAAATATTCTGCAAAATAAATATAAAAATTCTTTAGTTACATAAACAAAACTCTTATATTCTCTAAAATCTTTTTTTTTCACAACCACGTTAATTTGCAATCAATCCACTATTTTAATTGGGTTACGAACAAATGTGGTGACTTCGAAACGACTTTGATGAGAGCTTTGGGTTGGTACCTTAACTGATACTTAAAAAAACAGTTTTATTCCAAAAATATCCTAGTGCAAAGAAAGAAAGTATGAAAATGTTTCAAAAACATTGCTGAGTTATTTTTAAAGAAATGTAACGCACGAACAATAATATTTTATCCGACAGCAATTTATTTTTTCGTCTGATACCTTGATGTTTTAAACACTCCAAATTAATATTTACATACCGTTTTAATCAATCAGTTGGAATAGTTAAATATTACGAAGAATAAGTATTTACGCACTGCAGATCATGAATCAGCAAACTCAATATCTCACTTCATTAAGCATGCAGCTTTGCAGACGAAAGTCTCGCCAACGTGTAACAATAGAAAAGACAAGATCCAGTCACGACAAGTGACTTGTTAGTCTTTCCGTTAGCAAGGTATCATGTGTCTTCTACGAGGAAGTGTAAGTTTGCTTGGCCCCGAACATCCCCCGATGATTTATGAGGGCATCTTATGCAAATCGAGGAACCGTCGCGGTATGCAATAAGAAAATCTGGCTCCGCATAACAATATTTACCGGATTGGTTTTACCCGCGCATAAATATTATCATTCACTCAATGTAACGCGTTGGAGAGACGCAGACATTCGGTCGTGAATCACTTCGCGTGGAAATAGAGCGGAATGTGTCTGACAAGTGAGATCTGTGTTCCTTGATTTGGCACGCGCCAAACGAATAATACCTATTCCCATTTCAAACATTGCTTCTTGACGACTTTTTCCTTTTCATTTACCTTTAATACCTTAATTAAATTATATTCATTTACAGCTTTGAATTAACTCTAGGTATTGTACCAGTCGAAATGACTGATTTTAATTTTCTTATTTCGCAATTATTGGTATCTTAAGAATATTAAATATTGGACATGATTTTAGAAATAAATAGTTTCATCTGGATAGTACTTTAATGAATAGACGAGGAAACAAAAAGAATCTAGTGTTACAACTTTTATAAGGATAACACATAAACCGTATTAAATACTTGGTATTTCTAATACTAAGACTTCACTGATTGATAACTTATTAGTATAGACATTTGATTAAGCATCATGTATTATTTTATGAGAATACATTTTTTCAGGATGTTAGTTTTCATCAAAATATTATTCACAAATGAAAATTTCTACAAACTCTTAGCGTACCGAGCTACCAGTCATTGCATGCAGCCGAATTTTTATTGTTATATAAATAATTTAATTATGTAATTTTCTTATCTTGTGTTTTACATATGAAATTGTAAAAAAAATTTTACTTTAACATATTGTCCGCATGTGAAGATATACGGTGTACGTCCCTCGGGTCAGAGGGGTTAATAAAATATGTAGAGAAGATTTATTTTCGACCCTAAAAATTTAAGACTTAGAAGTTCAGGAATACTCCTTGAAACCCATAACCATGTAAATGGTCTATAAGCGTCGGTCTTCGCGTTATAGTGGATTAGCCATAAAAGTGAGATCCTTGCCAAACGGGAGTTATGATAGAATGTAAGGATACGAAGTGAATCATAGACCAATAAAAATGGAAACTTTAACATTTGTTGATATATGCTCACGTAGAATTATTAGGGTTCTACTACAGAAAATAACATTGAATCATTTAAATAATTTTTAAATGTAAATAATCTACTCGCTTGTAACAGATGCTTATAAAATAACATTAAAAATTGCTTAACACTAACTACATCAGCACTTTCTAACCAGTCAAACAATTGACTACAAAATAAAGGTAAACAACTGAGGTAAATACATTTTTCTTAGTGGAAATAGAGACAAAAAGAAAGACAAAAATTGAAAAACTGATTAATCGGACAATATAAGAATCCAATATAAACTTAAGCAAATAAAACACAAAATTTGAAATCAAATTTAAAAACCGGTCATTTCACCGGTTCGCGGTACGGTTGGCCTTAACCCATTGCCCTACAATATCAGACTCATAATAAAGATTTTAAATAGAATTTAACAAATATAAATGTTATTCGATTCTTCCAAGTTCGAATTGAATATCATTTTTCTATTATTATTTGTAATGCTTTCCAGTAAACGTATACATAGAGTAAACGTAGAATGAGTTGTGTATTTGTTACCTAGATATATATCCGGTCTATATAAAGTTTTCTACAAAAAGAATTAATTTCCTCTGGTTAAAAGGTTATAATAGAACAAGGCCCGAGATAAAGAGGAGGAGATCTCCTCCAGGTAATGAATAAACCCGGCAAAGTATCAAGATCTCGTTAACCTCTGCACTCATCACCCTCCGAGTCTCGCACGACTTCGCTAAGAAGATTCCCTTTTTCCATCGTCTAACGACACTTTGCTGAAACATCTCGCGCCTGCTCTTTCGTCTATCATAACGCTCATCTAGCTGTTCTCTCGAGGGATCCAGTCAGATATTCCAGATGGATAGGAGAAGTCGTGACGAGAGGCGAGAGCCTCGGAAAAATGTGGAACGCCTCGAGCTAACTTCGCTGGGAAAAGACGATGCAATAATCGGTCACGTAGCGGCCGGTTGCTAACTCGAAAAATTAAGGGGACAGTTGGCAACGCTCAGGAGATGTAATCGAGTTTCGTGATTGGCTCAGCTCGTTTACGGACCGATCACAGAAACCTGGAATTATCTTTCGTGTCTTCATATTAGGGGACTTTTCCTTTGACCTACAGTGCAGATGAATTAAGGCCACTGATAATCTTGATGAGTTTTAGATGTCTTAGGTCTTTACAGTTCTTTGCTTATTTATAGCTCCGTTTATTACTGAATAATGATGATTTTGTAACTAATTTTGAAAACTGAATCTGTTACTTTATGATAATGAGTCAGTCGCATGACTTTGGACTGAATTTAAAGGTTAAAGAATTATTAAACAAGGAACAACATTTGTGGTCCCCAACAAGAAATAAATCATGAGACTGATAATTCTGCATGTGTCTTTAAAACTGAAATTAAAGTTTGCTTTTCAATAACTTAAGCAAATAACAAAGAACTGTTAACCATTGGTGCCTCCCAAAAACAAAATGGAAATAAAATCTCCTGACGTACTAAAGTGCTAATAATCAAGATGTAACACTAACCTTTCTCTTACAATACAGAATAAAGCTAGCTGCGAAGGTTTAATACCCATTCAAAAATAAAATAATTCCCTCGAGTTGCTTTCGGAAATAATCGCACAGCATCGGCTCGACCTCGCAGAAAACAAAACGAACTCTTCCGCGTGAAGAAAAGAAATTCTTTCGCGGGAACAAAGAGTTGTTACGGCGTGTAACAAAATTATTCGCAATTGCGTGGAGAAATGGTTACAAAGCGACCTCTTGCAATTGCGTTACCCGCCCACGCGCGTGTTCTTTATGCAAGCAGAAGCAAACGGTGCTCAGTTTACGATAACAAACGGGCGTTTCTTTTCGCGATTCCATTGGCCCACGTGTCGTAACGTATATTATAGTTGTTTACAGTCGACCCGGCGCCACGAGAATCGTGAAATTAAGGAAACCCGAAATTACGGTACCTGTTGGTAGGGGGACACATCACGTCGCGTGGACACGCTAAATAATTCCACTGGAATGAAGGATGAACTCACCCTTCAGAAATGATGTCTACACACGGTACTAACTCCGATACATTTCCTGCTGGTCCATATTTTGTTTTATTATTTAATTAGGGTGACTCCGAGAGTTCGACCACATTTATATCAAGTTTTAAGCGTAACTTATAATTTAACCCCTTGCTGTACGATTTTCTTCGTGACAATATTTGACTGATTATATAGAGGATGCAAATGAATTATTCCGATAGTAAGAAAACGGTCCTTTATTTCGATCCGTGACAATTAATATTGGTTTTTACTAAATTCAGCTGGAAGTCTTCGTTTATCATTATACAGGGTTTATTGCGGCTTCGCAATAATTATCGATGCGACATTTGTAATAAGCTGATTCAAATAGCAACAAAACATATCAATAAAGAGTGTAAAAAAATTCTATTACTAATAGATTATGGTAAAACTGGGAAATTTGAAATTATGCGTCGTGTGTAAAGGATTAACTCTTACATTAGCAATCGCTAGATACCTGTTTCTATATTTTCTATACTTTCATTTACCTAATTTGTTACATTCTCATGTAAATTAAACAAAATAACAAAAAACCTCCATTTTTCGAGTACGTTCACATGTGTCTGCACTTTGAAAATAAAAAGTTTACACGACAAACATTGTAATATTAACACTAAAACTATCGGATCAATTAAATGGAGTGTTTGAAATTTTTTTATAGCAACCCTAAGAGTGCATTTGTTGAGACTATAATTGATTTACAATTCAAATTGCGTGGTGCAAAATGTGTTAATAATTTCTGACAGGAACATTTGTTACCTTTTTAATAATTGCAAAAAGAAGACATCAGAAATGAGTGACTTTGACCAGTCTGGTAGTTTTAGTGTTAAAAATTTTAGAAAGTAGACGTCTTAGTTGCTGACATAAGAATTAGCGTCGGCCCCGGTGGCGCGCGCCGAATGAAGAGTTGTTCGGAAATTAAGGAAACGTCTCGCTCGTAATAACCGTAAATCCCGTTGGGGTCCGGCGAGCGAGAGGGTTCTCTCACGGAGCCGACTCCTCTTCCGTCGTCGCTGCTTTACCGCTGGCTCGGTTCCATCCCCCGTCGTTAAATCCGCAAGATGAATAATTAATCCGCGACCTTGGCCAGCCGCTTTACGCCAAAGCAGATATGTAATTCGGATTTCCGCGGGGTTATTTTTGCGTTGGAGACTTTCCAATTCGGCCGCGGTACCGGGTACCCGTAATTTTTGCGGCGATTGTTGAAAACGGTTTGCTACGAGCCCGCCGAAAGAGAAAACGAAATAAATCTTCTACAACGATGTGACGAAAAATTTCGACACCGAATTTGTTTGCATCGATGGTGGCGACATTTTGATATCAGTCGACTTATTCGCCGAATGTTCTGCGTTCATCGTTATTCAGTAGGTCCTTTAAACACGGTAAACAGATTGTTGAGAAATAACTTTATAGTTACATAAATTATACAGGTAGCTCACATAGGTATATAGTTATATAAAAAAACTATATATTTTCTTAGTTTTATAAGTGAACAATATTTCTACTTTTATAAGTGAATCACTTTTTTGTTTTTATAAGTGAAAAAATAACACAAGCAGAGGCAGAAGTTGGACCAGCATCCAGCATAATCGGTGGAATTTAACGCGAAATTCGTAAACCTGAAATCACTATAACGAAGAATATTTTAATTGCGTTATACGGGGTTCTATGTATTGTTCATTAACGGCGAGTTTGGTATGTTTATAGCATATGTGCGATGCCCAAGACAAATTTTTTATACGCCTAGATTCTTTACTTTATGTTCTAAAAATACTTCTTGAAGAAATTTAAATTAACGCTGTTACAGTTATCTTTTAGTTTTCTAAATTTCTCAAATTCAAAAGTATTCTTCAAAACATGAACACGTGATTAAATAGAACGTATTTTAAAGCATGTAATAGTAATAAAAAATGAGAACATTGTTGGCTTAAGAAGAACTCGAAGAACAGAACAATGTTAATATTGAGAAGAGGAAACGACAAACAAAATAAACCAGAGAAACAAGTTAATGGTGTTTATTATTTCTAGTATATTTGATTGAAATTCTATTATTTATTGTGTTTAGAATGTAAAATGAAGATTCTGCTAGATAAATTTTGCAGGTTACTGTGAATGTACCATAAATAGTAAAATGAGAAGTATAAGCAGAATTAAAATAATTTTTGTTTTGTTTGAATTATGAACCTCACTGAGAGAAAATACAGTTTTGAGAAAATTAGTTTAGAAAATTTAAAATACATATTCGTCGGAATACTATTGGCCAACGTATATGCCCGTTACTTACTACTTTCACTTCTTTTACACGATAATAAAATTTTTTGCATGCTATAATGATAATCATTATCATTTTATGATAAACTCTGCTGGAGTATGCTAAGCATGCGCATAATTTCTGCACGTTGAATTATGATCTTATAAAGATAACTTCGCCGGAGGTCATCTGAAGGTCAACCATTATATACGGTTGAATTTGTTTTTTTTTTTATTCATTTTACTACTACAACGATGAAGATACGTCATTCTATTGGAAAAAAACATCGATCACTTTGAAATTTTGGGCAGCAATTTCAAGATCAAAATATTCTTTATCACAATATTTCGCCATTTAAAAAAAACCTTGTTTTTTCTTAACAATTGTATCGCATTGAAAAACATTGCAGATAACGATATTAAATAATTCAAAGTATTACTTGCTTTTATCAGTGAACCTGATATTTTCGTATAATATTGAATTAGTAAATTCAGATCAAATCTCACTACGAGAGCATCGAAGAATAATAAAATTATTGTTTGCTTAAAATTTTATACTTATAATTTTTTAATGAAGCATTTATGAATATTTTGTTACATTACACTTCCATCCATACACTTATTGTTAGATATAGAACACATTGATGAATTTTGTACAGAGACTTTTTATAACACTCTGTATATTCTTTAAATAAAATTTGAAGTACATATTGCACATTATCACTTCCTCTTACTACTAATTATGTGTTTAATAAAAACTGTAATACAACACGTTTCATGAGACAGATAATAAATTCATCGCGTAGTATACATGGAAACTCACAATTCGGAAAATTACTTCGTCCCTCAAAGGTGCACCGTATAGAATTACAGTTTTAATATTTCTGAAGTGCGTTACAGTAAAAGGGGGTAGAGGCACAGTTGAAGACGAGTTAGTAATTCAGAATCTTTTGTAGGTGTAATCAGAAGCTGGTACCAGCAGAGTTCATTGTACGCCGACGCGTCGCGACGTGACTTCCGTTTGTACCTTTATGGGTACATCGGAAGCCACGTTGATGAAATAGCGAAAGGAACGGCTCGGAAGGAGATAACGTCAGAAATTTCCAAAGTCAGACCATTGTGAATATCGTCCCATCCAAAATCTCTTTTCCCTCTCGTCTGGCTGCGACGACGAAGAACTTGTCGCGTCGCGACGCGGGGATAGACGCAACACGCCAGATCGAAAACGGAGAGCAAGGAAAGTTTCAGACAAGTTTTTAAATGTTCCCTTCCGCGCGGAGCTACGAGGGGAGAAGTCTTTGTGATCGATGTTGAAAGAAAAATTGTATTCGAAGAATACTATTGGAAACTGTCCGACGGCACTTCGTTTGTCATCCTTCGAATGGAAATTACTTCATGGGAAAGGATGATAAAAATAATTATAATGTAACATAATGTTTCATGTACTCAAGATTACTGTATTTTTCAGAATTTATAGCGTTAAATACAACAAACTTATTAACGATACAAACGTGGTGAAATATTAAGAATCGGTAAGAATTTGTTTCGAAGACTTACTTAATTAGGAAGAGATATGTAAATTTGTTGAAAATTAATATTGAATACTTTTATTATTAACTCTTATCACTCTAACCGGCAGTCTCACTGCCCAGCATTGATACATCAAACACAATTGCAACGGTAAAATATGTATGAATTAATTTCCTGTTTTTTTATATTATTTTATGCTTATCCAACATTCATAATTGAATTTCCTCTTTAAAACTAACATTATTTATTTGGAGCAACTGACAATCATTCTACGATATTCTTGAGTTAATACTATGTAATCAAAATAATATTGATACTTTTTACTAATATACGTAATAATTAAATCTTATTCACTCTTCGCAATTAAGTAATTATTTTAATGAATTAGAAAAATAATTATAAAAGATATGAAAAAATTAATTTACTTGATCAGTAGCATAGGAATTTGTGTTTCTTAAACTTCATGAGAATATTTAGAAACGAAGATCGAATATTATAGAAACTTTTATTACGATATCGAATTTCGAAATGTTTCTATGAATAAAACGTACGCGATCAAAAACGGCCACATTGGCCATTAAACCGGAAGTCAGTGTAGCTAGCCTTGAATTTGAACTTTGGACCGTTAAAAATCGCGAATTTATACCGATCTATGTTAGCAGCACCGTCTTCGATTATTGACCTACGCGATGAATCTGGCTCAGATTACTGAAGAGATACATCGAAAATGCTCGCAACACAAACTGTGTATTCGGGTGCGCGCCGAGGAAGACATTAATTTACATGTTTGTAGATAATACCTTGAAATTCTCGCCTCGTGTACTCTGCGCGATAACTATTGAGTCATCTATTTCCATATTGACAGAAGAGATTCCACCTTTTCTGAATATTGAACACTGCTGCGATAGATTCTCCCAAAAATTCGCAATTATTCCAAGATTTCGAAGAACAATTTCTTCTCAATACCGTTACTTACTTGAATACTTCTTTTTAAAACATAAACATTTGATGTTATAGAATAACAATAATATCCAATATAAGTACGTTATTTAAGTGTTAATAAGTAAAGAGGAAAGTATATGTAGGAAGATTAAAAGTTCAAGAGAGTTTTAATTTACAGGCTCAGAGTTTCAATCCGTGCATGTCGTGGATCTTTATTTAATAATACTAATCCCTCCGGTATTCTACAAAGATGTTGAAACGACCAAACAATAGAGCGTTCATATATCAGAAATTCAGATAACGGAGAATCTTCAGCGGGTTTTGTACAGTCAAAGCACATTCATAAACATTATCTCCGGGTGAACGATACGCATATTAAGTGAGCGGATTAAACGATATAACGATGTCAACGTCGAACTATGCACCCGAGCTCGTTAAATTCCTATCTACACAATTTAATTCGGTCGTACTCGGTCAATTAAACCGGTATTAAACGAGTTCGTGAGTTTGATCGAGAAAGTTGTTTCTATCGTACACCTGCCCGCGACTCGACTGTTGCAATTTCTACTGTGTTATCAAAACTAGATGCACGTGTGACCTATCACATAATCGGCGTACAAAGTAAAAGGAAAAACAGCCGAAAAATGTTCATGATGAAAATATTATTCCAGCTTCAAACTATTGTTTAACACGTTGACCGCAACGGTAGTCACCGATGACCGGAGCTTTCAAATTACTTAAAAACTGTTACAAGAAGAAAACTAATATGAAATCAAAGTATTTCATTGAATATGCAATCAAATAATAGTACGACTTAAAAGCTATGTTACTAGATTATTAATAAGATATTCGAATGTCATCTATCTTTGTTATAAATGATTAACCCTTTGCCCTACGATTTATTCCTCAACTATGATCGATACGTCTACTTTGTCATTCATAATTTATTGAGGAAAAAAAAACAAATTCTAGGTATACGCTAGGTCCATCATGTTTGCTTTAAAATATAATCATTGATAACGGAAGAATAATATTTAATTTGAACTCTAAAGAATCCCGTAATATTTATGCTTGTTAAATTCTGTTTAAAATCTTCACCACGTATCTGACACGTTATTGTAAGGCAAAGGATTAAGTAATATTATACAATACGCTCAAAATTCTCGTGATGGTCAACGTGTTAAAAGTATTGTCTTTTAAAAAATTCGAAATACAGTTTTCAAATTTAGTTTAATTTCCTTAGCTACAGAATCTGTCTTCTTCATTCCACGATCGAAAGCTAAATCTAGTACAAAGAATGATTTACAGATTTAAAGGTAGTATAACGTCCTACTCTTTGTCTGCAATGTTTAACTTTCACCAACCCCTTTCAAATAAACATGCATGTAGCAACTGATAGCTGAATGTCCGAACGTGATCATCAATCATTGTTGAACTAACGACAATCCTGTTCAGTTTCATTCACCCTCTTTCAAGACCACCCACAGGCAGAGGCTTTGCTGTGCAGAGTGTCATGTAATCGGTAGTTCAAATTAGAAAGAAAAGGTGAAATTTTACGTGACAAAATCTGAAAGTCTAAAATATACCATAAGACTTTTTTCATTGTGATCTCATTGTTAAGAAAATGAAGCATTCATATTCGAGTGGTACAATTAATGATTATTGTACAAATGGTACAGTCAATGATTATTGTAAATGCAACAGTAAATAAATTTCCTTATTTGACATCTTTGGAAACATTTAATTTGAAAAATTCAAAGTTAGTATTTTTTCGAAAAAGATATTTTAAGTGGAAAACTTTTATTTCAAATTTTTGATTCATTTTTCCATATAAATACACGTTATACCATGAACTAATACGACCAGAACACCCTGTACATCCTTCGAGCGCGAAATAGCGCATACACCTTCCATTCCATTTAAAACACAATGGCTCTAATAATTTACCGTCTGCCGCCCATTTAAAATGATTGACGCTAATTACTTAATTTTTGAATAAATGAATATAGACGCACTTAATTATCACTAGACTGCATGCCTTGCCGCAAGTTCACGTTTTCAATAACTTATAATTCAGAATTTTCAAAATATGAGAAAAATGTTTACATTGAATATTCATTCTTTATGACTTAATCGACTATTACCTATCGATAAAAATCTTTTCCTTTTGTAATTTACAAATTTTATTAGCGATAATAATTTGTTTCACATTCAAAATAAAACATTAAAAATATTAGAAACTATGAGGATTAACATAAGTCAAATCCCCAAGATTACATGTATCCATGTATATCGTGTACGCAGTGAACTATAAAGGATTAAAAAGTAATTAATGGAAACGGGAATTTAGATGTTGATTTAGAAGTTTTTGCAATACACGAATAAAATCCGTAGTGTAATTATCACCGTAACACTCCTAACGAGATCTATAATACGCTTAATTAATGGACTACTAACGACACGATTTTTTCAGGATCGTAAACACGATATCGGCTAAACAGTGTTTTATTTGAATTTAATTACAAGTGTAAAATGTTTCCTAAGCAATAGTAAACATGTCAAATTAACTTGTTTCATTCTTTACGATGAGAAACCTCCGAAAGAAATATTTCTCGATGGAACGCGAGAGAAATAAAAACCGTAAATGAAATTACCATTTCTCGGTAACGAAGATCGAACTCGATAATTCAATCCGTGAGTCCATTGTCACATTGAACCACATAATTTATTATCTGCGTCCACACTGTCGGCAACGGGAATATTTTTGTCAATTGGCCGATACTGGCGCAACGCGCAGATATGAACGTGCGTCTAGAGCTACTTTTGCAAATGTCAGTGAAATTCTCATTTACGAAACCGGTACGCGCACACTTGGAGGGCGGCGATCGGTCGGTCGGTCGCGTAAACATATCTACTATGAAGTAATATTTTGTCCCGCAACCGATCAGGATTATCCAGTTTCCTGCCTAGATTTTTGTGTCCCATGTTTATCGCGCAATTATTTACTTGCCGTGCGTATTATGCAAATGTCATTAACGCGGCGAGCCACCTTTCACGTGGCTGCAAATCAATATGTACCGTTCACGGGTTCGCGTATACTTCACCTCTTTTGTAGTTCACGGTATAAACACACGGCGATCCCTAAACTATGGTATAATCGAGAAGGAGACGAATCTATTGGGTCATCCTACAAATAATACGGTTTTCTTGTATTTCTTTCGTTTTTAAACATTAAGATAAGGAAAATTGTTTTGAATTAAAATATATATTCTTCTTCATTATGTACAGATAGCGAATTAATTTTTATACATGATGATATTTTAATTTTTAAAAATGGAAGAAGTAGAAAGAATCGTATTATACTTAGGATAACTCAATACATGAAAAAAAGTAAGTCGGAAGTATAAAATGAAATCTTCTTTCTACTTAAAAGAAATGATTAATATTTGTATTTCGTAACTTGTAAACTTTTAATCTAGATATATGAAAAAAACAAATCGAAAATATAAAATATAATTTTGTCATGGGGGATAATTAACTACGAATGTGTATCTAACACTCACGAAGTAATATTTACAAGAAGTGGAAATTGTAATTTATAAACAGAAGCATTAATTGATTATTCCAGTGTACTCGATGAAATCGAGTCTTCATACGCGATTATTTTGAAAACGAAGAATTACACGAAAAAATGTTTTATATATTTTCTAATGGGCTTCTCATGTAGAATAATTTTCTTCTCGATTAGACTAGTTCGGAAACAGTCTGCTGATATATTACTAAAGCAGCACTGTTCAGAAGACATTCCGGCGTTCAGAAGACGAAGACGAAACAAGACGAAATGAAAAAATGATTACGCGGGAAAGAAAAAAAAAGCTTTTATTGGGTTGATCCCTGTTAATCGGAATTACAAGAAAATACTAACGAGACCTGGTTAATCATTGCGTCCATTGGGCAATTCGAAAACAAAAAATGGCTTTTATTCGCGTCGTTTGAAATTATTTTTATTTACGCGATCCTTCAAAAGTAATTATTTACGGATGGAACCCGAGAAGTAAGAAACTTCTTGTTCACGGCATCGAAAGTTCCCGCGATTGCGACGCGTAAATAATTTTATAGTTATAAGAAAAATTAAACGATTCGTATATTTCATAATTCCTAAGACTAATAATCTTCTTAGTAGATCGGCGGGGTTTATGCATTTATAGCGTTTTCGATCTTCTTAAACTGGGCATAGTAAAATGTTTCATAAAGTTTAATGCGATTTTTATCTTCTTTGGAATATTATAAGGCCTTTAATGGAGCATAGATACTTTTTCCTCGGATTCCAATCTCAATAAATTAGACCATAAACATTCGCAGTCTGCTTACTCTATATACGCATAGAATTTCCTTTAAATAAAACAAACCCTCAAAAAATAGTGGCGGGATCACGCGGACCTTGTTACCTTCCTCATAATTAGGTAACTAATACCATACACCTGTTCAATTTTTAAATTAATCCACAACTGAAGTCTGAAATTTCAGCCAATGCGCGTAACATATACCCACTCTTTCAGTAGAGAAGGATATGCAAAGAAACCTATTCGACTGTGCACTATAGCGCGCGTCGATCGATCAAATTACAACGCGGCGATAATTAATACAAAAGACATCAACGAGAAGCACCAAAGTGGTAAAGGAAACGGGGGAAAAACAGCGAGTAAGTGAAAGAACACGGTCAATTCAGCATGCGAAGAGGGAAGACTATGAAAGTTGTCGTATCGAAGCAGTTGCAGCGCCGTGAACCCGGGTTCAAGCTTTACGATCGCGCTTTACAGCTGGATCCGCCGCGATATCGTTTACTAGGAACACCGATGCAATTACACAATGAAGTAGTAACGGCAATAGGCGCGATAAACCTGACGGTGTATCGACGCGGACGGAAACGCGGACCGCGGAGCAGCGAGTCCTAGCGATGGGACCAAGACTGAACGGTGGACACTGGTGCTAACTTGAAACATGAGATCTTCGAGCACGACTTTTATCATTTTTCGAGATGATTTGTTTCATGAAAGATTAAAACGGGATAATTTTTTGAAAAGAATAATCTAGGGTTTAATCTCAAAGTTTGTGATTAGCACTTCAATTACAACATTAACCCCTAGCCTGAATAAGTAGGAGGTCTGGTAAAGTTCTTTAATTCTCCGTTTTTGAAGAATAAACTCTTTATAGTAGCTTTTATTAATCAGAAGCTAATAATTTGGTAATAATGATTTATTAATCGTACTTTTTATTTTGAAATTTCATTTAATTATTTTCTTTTGTCGGATATTTTATTAAGAAATTTAGTTTTCGATTTAGGAATTGAACATCGAATTACAGGTATTTCATGTACTAGTGAACTATTAAGTTAGAACATAAAATCTAACATTTCTACAATTTCAATTTTTGAAAACGAAACATAAGCGAAATCTTCAGCTTTCGTCAATGGACATACACAATTGGAAATAAATCAATACAGTAGGATTTCTCGACCAACCGATTTAATCGGAAGACAAACAGACTGGATAAATTGGAACTCAGTGGATAATTGAAATCTGGCAATGACAGAAAACCGAATAAAAATTTATTTAATGTACAGAGTATATTCTACAATTGCCACTCAGTTAAATGAGATTTCACTGTAATTTTTCCAAAAATTTTTAAAATCTGCATTTTACTCCGTATACTATCACATATTGTAAATTAATAATTAATCTATAAGATCAAATAATTACTCATGAATATGTTAATAGAGTATGTTTCGAAATATTCAATAATGACTCCATATTTTTAATTTTTTATTTTACAATTTACCTGCGTACACTATAAACACATCCGTGTCGGAATTCAATAACAACCAAAGGCGGTAGTATTTGTATGATGTAATGGATCTATTGCATAATAAAATTCAAACTCATAATTAGGCTGGGGAAGTACGTATGAATACTCTTAAAGTTACAGACAATTTTAAGAGTATTGAAAATGAATGGAATACTTTTTCCTTCATTAATACCTTCAGTAAATAAAAAACAAAACAGAAGTTATACTAAATTCTACTAAGTTTTACATTTTATAATTCTTTGAAGATTCTTATAAACCACAAATGCTGAATCTACTCACAATATTTGTAAATTATAACACAAACACACTACCATTACAAGTTTACATTCTATTGCGAAAAATGTTACAGGTATCAAAAATATGAATACATGAATATGAACGAACGAACAGTACAATCTTATATCTCACAATTTTTCAAAGATTTTTATAGGCCATAGATAAATCTTCAATTCATTATCAATATCAACAAATCATCATCACCATCAATAATGCAAACATATCAAACTAAAAGTTCTCTTGTTTCGTGTACCTAACCAAGAATACATAAATCGAAAATAAAATAAGATGAAGCACCTCGCAATTATACCACTCAAAAGCGACTCATTTTTACAGATGCGAATCGGATTGAATAAAACCGACCTCAGATACCGAATTGATTGATATCCACGAGCACCGCATTTGAACTTGGTCCCATCGCTAGTGTGTACGCGTGAACTTCGAACGTATCGGGTCGAACAGAAGCGGCGGTCGCGGAATCGTTATAAATCAGCCAATAAATCAATTATTTATACGCGCCGGCCGCTGCGCCGAGGGAAGCGGTGTGTGTGTTCTTCCCGCGTAGGAGTAAAAGGGGAAACGTGACTGGAAACACCGTATTTTGCGCGCGTTACGGCTGAGATTAACCCGAACGTAGTTACTTAAGATCGGCCCGGTGGTTAAGTGCGCCTCTCGGTGCGGGTAAATAACTCGCGATTGGTTCGTACCCGCGGTATCTCCGGGCTCTGTATCCTTTTTATTCTCTGCGGCGAGCTCGTGCTCGTGTTACACGATAGAATCGGAGAAAGGAGCACGCACAGTTCGCGTACATATCGTATGTAGCGCACACACATATGTTCTTCCTTCTCCCCTTTTTTCTTTTCCCTTTCCCTCTTTCCCTTTTTTTCGTCTTTCGCGAGTCGCGTTGTATGCAAATGAGGAAAGCGGAGCAGAGCGGTGCAGAGAGGAGCGTATCGTAAATTGCGTTATTCGTTGGCATCCGTGTTCGCGATTGTTTGTAAACGAGCCGAGTGGAGTAAATAATTCTTCAAAATCAGTGAACGACAGGGGATACGCGAAGAATTAAACGGGAATCATTCGAAGACTGCTCCCCCGCAAATGATTCAGATCCCCGGGTAATCTGGGAAATGAGAGGAGAGATAGATAGCAACGGTGAAACCGCTGTGTAATCTGGAGTGTGTTCATGCGTCACTCATCGATTTTAGCGAAGAATTTTTCGTCAGAACGAAAGATATTTTAGGAAATATTTGATTGTTACCGAAATACTGGGTTTAATGTTTATATCAACAATTGAAATGTTTGAGTTGGATCAAGCCTTAATATTAGAATGTTTTTTTTCGAAACATGAATGTAAAAATGTAATAGTGTTTGAAGCTATTTTGTAGGATATTAATGACTGAATTTCCTGAAAAATAATGTATAAATAGAACCTTTTATAGATTTTGTTAAAAATAAAGTTTAATCTAAATAGTTTCATAGTCCTTAATTCGATGAAGAAAATTCGTGTCAAGTAAATATTAAAAATAACATTTTTGTGATTTCTATTTTATTTTGGACACATCTTTTGTAACTCAAGAGAATCCTCGTTTCCATGATGAATTTTTTTCACCTCTAATTATCTATTACATCACAATATTGTACTTATAACAAAATTGAAAAATTGTTCGAGTTATTTAAATGCGATCTGAAATATTTACAGTATCTCTTAAAACAAAGGTGTTAGGTCCTCAAAACAATTACTGAAGTAGCAAGTGAGTCATGTTTACCTGCTGCATTTTTTTCATAAAGGTTGAATAGAATTATCTGCATGACTTTTTTTCTCTATGAATCACAGTATTTCTCTATCTTACTCATTTCTTTACTATATTTAATCATTATCCTACCAGATCATTTTCAAACTACTTCATAATATCATCTCCCCGACACAGAAATAAAAAGTTCATGTTATTTATTTGTTCACTAAGCAGTTTGAAATATTACGGAAAAATTCCTAGACTTATTTATTAAACTGGCAACAGTTACTAATAAATTTAATAACATTACGAGTTTTTTTATTGTCTTTATATTTTTTTAATTTTTAAACGGGGAAATCATTAGTCTCAAATAATGAGGTCATTGAATTTTTCGAATTACCCTAGAACACTTGTAATTCTGTTAATTCTGCAACTGCTTTTGTATAACAATACACGCAATTTTTCCTCAGTCCAAGCAGGTTTACTATACGAACACAACAATGTTTAAATACGCGTTACGTAAGCTGGATAATGTTCCTCGATGCTCGAAGCAGACTCACGTTCCCCGATTTTACATGATTTACTCGTTCGTAATGAAGAATCGTGGACTACGTTCAGAATTACCCACGACTTACATGCATAGGTAACCCGTTTCTTGTCACGTGCTTAACGAAACGGTCTCTATTATCCGCAGATGTGCATGCAAACGAGCCAGGATAAAATACGAACGTTGTATGGCGAAAGTGCTTGATTCAATAGTGCCAGTTATTAAATCGTTGCTCGTTCAAATAAGAAACCGCAGAAAAAGCAACCGTGTTGTCAGCAGTGTTATTTAACTATGCCCCAGAGCAAACTGTACGGAAAATGAAAAGCAATAAATTGCGTCAATTGGATTTGAATCTTCCTGGATTTTTTTAGAAAAATTGAGAAATAAAATTGCTTTATTTGTTATGTTATTTAGAGAATGTTAATTCAAAGAAGAGTATGATACACTTTTCTTTTACTTAAAAATTAATTTTTATAGTGACATATCAAGTACTGTAAATCAAATCTAATGAAACAATTGAATGATCTAAAATTACTAATATACACTTGATACTTTAACACACATCCGTTTACTTTTTTTATATACTAACGAAACTATCATTATTTTGATTATAAAATATTGAATCTCATGTTTATTTTTATTATTAAAAAACATTTTGGATCAAAAGAGTATGCCAAAAATTACTATTTCAATTTACAATGATAATATCAGTGAAATAATTTTCAAAATATTAATACCACTTGAAATATAAAATAAGCAATCAATACAACATTTTTTTCACTGATATTCATTTAAAAACAGGACGTATCATATAACCGATTAATCAAATTGAGAGTCTAAAATTAAAACTATGCCGTAATGCCGTAAAGCTGCGTTTTATCGACAGACTACCGTCTCGCGTACTAGTATAACCGTTCCAAAAGCCTGTGGAGAGCAAGACTGCTTAGTATCATGCTCAAGACGCCAGGCATTGAGGCTCGAGGTAGCAGCACGCTGAAAACGGTCGTAGGTTCACGCAAATACGCCGCAAATAGCGGATGTGTACAAATTCATGGTACAAGGAACGTCCATTCGTTGGCCGAGCAAAGACAAAAGGTCTCCGTGATGGAGATCGGCCATCAAATAGGGATGTTTTCATTTCGATGCAAATGCCAGACGCTGAGAATGGAGGGATAAAAAAAAGGAGAGCCATCGATCGCTGGTCCTCTCGATACTTTGAAGATCTCCCCGAAGGTCGGCAAAAAAGCGACGAAGGGGATGGAAAAAAAGAAAAATCCAGCGATGAAACAATCGTCGATAATCGATACAACTGGCCACGCAATAACCCCCAACGTAATAATTGAACCGCCTTTCGATATTTTACAAGAACGTCTGGGAGTCCATTGGTCGGGCAAAACTTCGATTAATCACTTGGGGATAGTTCGTAAAAATTCAATGTGTACAATCTTAAGAGTAGTTTAAAAACCAGTCAATATGAACAGCATTTTACTTCTTTCAACGATGTAGAATGCATTGAAATCAACCCCTTGTCTTATAACTTTTTTTTGCAATTGTTTATCAATGGCATTACATCGTTCATGATTTATTAGAATATAAATGGATTTCTATTATAAGCCTACCCTTTCTCTAAAGATTATATCTAGGTTGATAGATATACCGGAGAAATATAATTTCTTCCCTACTTACAGAACAGGGTTTGTATTTATATTTAATGAATTCGGTTTGAAATCTTCATCGCAAAATGGTTTAATTTTATTAAAGCAAAGAAGACTAATCAAAAACGTGATTCCAAGTTTCTCATTTTTTGGTTATTTCGCGGAGTACGTTGTACGACCAAAGTCAGCGTCATTGACACTGACCGAAAGTCTCTTTGTAAGCAATGCTGGTTTGCAGGACGATTTATTGCGCCCCGCGCGATACATATTCATCGTGTGCGTCCGAACCGGAAAACTATTTCGGCTCGTCTAGGAAACAGCAGCTTCGCAGACAAAGACTTCTTTCAATTAAAAAAAAAGGAAAAAAAAGCATCGACGTGGAACAAACATCATACGATCAAGGTCGAGAAAGTCGAACGATGCCTTTCAACCAGAATCAAGAAAAAAAGGTAAAAGTTAGCGAGTATTTTCTTGAGACACCTTTCAAACTGCCTGGTTTTTTCTTCCTCTGTCGGGCAATTGCGTTCTCATATGTTGAAAGATCAAGGAAGCAATTTCGTATAAAAAACGGTATGCAAACATTCATTTGAATAATAGATGATAAACAGAAACAATCCGTAACGTTTCATCCGAACATTCTTGTGATTTTATGTTCTTATTTAAATATTTTCTTATATTTATTTGAAACAATATTTTACTGCATAATATTTCTGTTTATGTAACAAATAACGAACAATCAACGTTTTGTGCTTTTCGTATTCGTTATATGTGACTTATCATTTATATGATAAATTTATCAATTTTTTAATCAACTAATTAGTAAGCAATAAAATTTCGAACGGGGAAATTCCACGTGAAATCTTTTTACTGCCTTCGAAAATAGAATCACTTCTTACTTCGATTATACTGCTATTACCAATCCACCTTGTATAAAACGAAATTAGTCGATCACAGCAAAAATTTAAAAACAAATATGCGTAGAGCATACATCCCTCGCAAAAGTAAATAAAGGTGTCTTAGTAAAGGATATCGTCAAATTGTCTATTATACTCTCCGAATCAACTGTAATTCCAATTCTCCCTCGCGATTCCTATTCCCTCAACACGTTCGCTACCAGCGTTTATTTCAGTAAGGTCCTCCTCAATTGTAATACTTTATTCAATCCAATAAATCTTCTAAACAAAATAACGAAAAAATGAAACTGGAACAAGTTATTGAGCTCCTAAATATAATGCCGTAGCTTATAACTTTAAATAACAATATCTATAAGATTAATTTCACTTGCTTTATGTAAAATATAAGATTGCGCTTGTCACAAATGTGTGACGCTGGTAGCGAACGTGTTAAATAAATAAATAAACCGTTCACTAAATAATGCGACTGCCTCCACTTTCCAAATTTCTTTCCAATTTCAACACCAAAATGCTAATAGTTCTTCACGCATATAATTTAACGGACATTTTTCCATTTTTCCTACATTCAACAATTTTCCCAAATAAACAGGTAACTCGAAACTACCAACGATTACTACTCCATTCCGCCCGCGCCCGGATCATCCCCCGTGACCCACAAATGGGCGTTGGAGCATTACGTAACCGGGTGTCGATATCCCATATAAACACACTTCACACATCTGAAATTACTTGATCAATACACCTTGGGAAACAACGATTTCCCTGGCTGAATCCGTAGATTCAAATGTACACCTTAAAGCCCTCTTTCCGGCAAGATCGAAAATGATTAGAAAAACAAACGGATGTTAATACAAAGGAAACATTCTTCGGCTGGTTACGGGCGGAGGCGGGAGGGCAGAGAAAAAAGTGTTCACAGTCTGTCAAGCCTTGTTTACACAGAGATAAATATACCGGGGGACTATCAAGAAATACGGCGTGCGTGACATTCCCGGGAACGGGTACATAAGGCCGGAGAGAGTTTCGGTACGACTGAACGATGACAGACTCCCCCTACACTTGTTGTTATGCAACGAGGCGTGCAGGCCCGGCACTCGAGTGCCGGCTAGCGAAATGAGCGAAATAGCGTTCTCGTGGCGCAGAGCGCACGTGCATCTGGAAGGTTCACTGTACCACCAGACACTTTTGTACACACGACCGCACATAACCTCCCTCCGGGTTCGAACCGTTCGTCTGATTTCACTCTTTTTTTCTTTTCGTCTGTCCGGGTCCCCCTCCCCCGCCCCTCATCGCCCCCCCCCCCCCCCCCCGGGCTCGTCTACGATGAACGTTGCGCCGGATATAGCGCGCGCGTACACCGCGGCAAAGAAGAAGAATAAAAAAAGAAAAAAAATATTGAAAATTTGTAAACTCACCGCAGACGTTCAGCCAGCCCTCGACGCGACAGGGATACTCCAGCTTCATGGTGAACTATTTGGGTACCGAGCGCACTGAGTACCGGAAACGTGTCGCACAATTTCACACTGGTCACATAAGAGAACGAATAACAACGGCCCGATGGTCAGGACGTGTTATCACTGTTAAACAATATCCGCGGCACACATTCTTTACCGTGGGTTGTCGCGAGTAAACCGGGAATTACTACGGTTACTTTTATTCGTTTATTATTATTTCTTTTTTTTATTTGGATTTGACCCGCGGGGATCGACGAACACACGAAATCACAGGGATAGATAGAGGAATAATCGGTGCGTGTCGTTGTTACGAACGCGAGCGGACCACACTGTCTGGCGTTGCGCGCGCAAACCGTCGACACGATCCACGCACACCGGCGAACAAATCGGTACTGACTGAACAAACCCTCTCGCGTCCTCGTTGAGCCGATCTTCCTTCTCCCTTTCTCCCGCACGGCCACAACGCCAGCCTCTCTCGCGTTCAGGTGGTGCGCTCATCCCGTGAGATATTCCTTGTACAGTATTGATACGATGATTTGGATTTATCAATTATTCAAAATGATCGTTTTCGTTATTTAAACGCGTACGCGACCCTATTCGGAACAATTTCTTTAGCCGACTGAACATGGCGTTCAGTTTCGCGACATAATGGGACGATTATCGGAATTGATTTTTTAAACGGCGATCGATGTATCGAAGACAAGTTCAACAGGCGCCATGTTGATTGTTAAATTAACCGCCAAAATGCGTTCCTGTAATAACGAAATTTGATTTTGGGGATTACGATTATGATAGTATCCTGGTTATATTGATATTCGTTCTTGCGTGAATGCGATAAGAGTAATTTAATACTACACTGACAATAATCCGATGGTTTCATAATTCGATACTTTACTAACCTTCATTGTTTAAGGAAATATGTACGTTTACCTATATTACTGTATTTTACAAATATACATGTGATAAAATGAAATTTTGAAGATACTTTAGGATCCTTATTTATCTATCCCTATACATGAATTTAAATTAGTATTATAGGCTTTGATAAAATCAATGTAGTTTAATGAAACTGCAAATATTTATATAGTTTGACAAAAATTTAATGCCTATCCCCGACTCGAAGTTTTTTTAGTATTACAGGTTTATCGTTTACCTGAATTCAGCTTTTTATCATTATCAATGAAATCAATACTTCGTTTATTAATGTTGCTTATTCAGGACGCTTTAAAAGGCAAAGTAATTAATTAATTGTACTTACATTAATGGGCAAGAGTCAGCATCATCGATTCGAACGGTAGAACCGTACTAGATTATTGTAGATGACAAGATAATTCTGGAAGTATCTTTGGCTTCATTTCAAAGTGCCACCTGGTAGTCAAACCGTCAGTCAGTTACCAGCAACATGGCGCTCAAGGCACAAGTCGGTCAAAGTAAGTAACGAAAAATTAAGTTATTTTTCCATGATGACGATGAAATTTTGAAATACTTTTACGCTATTATATCAGAGCAACCACTACGATACGTTTTACGTGGAAAATATGTTACCTAAACCACTGTCAAACTCCGTAACCTCCAAAGGGGCGTATGTGCTGTGATGATTTCATCGTTTACGAAGCGGCTGCTTGATACAAATGTCAAATCTGCGTTCTGCTCTTAAAATTTTATATTTTACGTTTCAAATGTCATTACATGAAATAATATATATAGTTAGTTTTCATACTCACTAAGATTTCAGTCTATCGATGACATAAAGTCATTTTATCATTATTCTGTTGAAGTAAATACGTAAATATTGACTGATAGCCTTGTACAATTCTGACCAATAAAGAATTAATACATGCACTTTTCTATGTTTTACGCAGAAAACAGTAGTTCTTAAATAATGCCACGTAATTTGTCTCGATGAATGTATTGGTAAATGACATCATGTATCAACTCAACTTTGACAGCATGTTTAGAATGTAGCAAGTTATTAACGTTCACACGGTATATTCAAGTATAAAATATATAATATATTTGTGTATTTAAGTTGCAATTTCTTCTTTAATTAATAGTCATTATTTTTCGATGAATTAACAAAGTATAGAGTAAAGTACAGTTTAAATCCATCAATTAACCTTCTTGCTCTTTAATAGTTGTCTCATGGTTATAATATTGTTACTTTTAATATTTATAATCAATATGAATGAAGAATCGTTTATTCTATGTACAGTGTAGAGCTGTTAACATAAAAGTACAAACAATTGTCCTGTATCGAGGAATCCTTTTGAGTTTACGTTCAGTATCAGTTGAAATTGGATAATTCAATTAGAGAATTGTGTTTCTAGAAAGATAATTTCTGTGTCACGGTGGTACCTAATCATCGCCGACGTTGAATTACCGAAACCCACCTGCATAATAGATTTAGTTCATGTAACTTTATGCACCTTGTCGCATATCAATCAATTATATTCCTTTAAATGGGGCTCTGTCATCTGTAGATACGAACCTGTAGTGGGTGACGTCATTCCTGTGTAAGAACGATCAATACGCGTTGAGAGCGCGAAAAGATTTCTTATTTAATTTAAAATTACTCAAGTACAATTGTGATTAATTATGAATAAATCCATACAGTTTTTACACAAAAAACGTCAATGTAGGACAACCTATATCGGACTATTGAATTATTCAAATGGTACTATAATATATCTGATATGCGCAACAGGAAACGAGTACAGAAAAAGATTCAACTACCATTTACTGGTAGTAAATTTACATATTAAGTTTCCTTAAACTGTTACATTCAGAAAATTATTAAATATATTCGTTTATTGAACTTTATAAAATCTTTTAATTATATTTTTTGTTACAAGTTAATATGAATTATTAATATATTATAGTTAACGTAGACTTAACGTATATTAGTAAGAAGCGTAGGATGATAAAACAATGCTTAAAAATAATAAAAAGAAATTGTTTTATCATTTATATATGTTAATATTTAAGCGCAGGAATAATAATAACTTTTCTGCAAAATTGTTATTAATAAGTGCAAAGCCTATTTTAATCATTGGATTTTTTCGCAGAGATTATGAATGAAATCATTAAACAAAAAAAGTCCTCGGGGAGCGGGTCCAATTGGCGTATTTTGGTAGTGGACCAACTTGCCATGAGGATGGTATCGGCATGCTGTAAAATGCACGATATCAGTGCCCAAGGAATCACCCTGGTAGAAGACATTAACAAAAAACGGGAACCATTACCTACCATGGAAGCAATCTATCTGATCACACCGTGCAATAACTCTGTTCAAAAACTAATTGAAGACTTCAGCAATCCGACGCGGACCATTTACAAAGTTGCGCACGTTTACTTCACAGAAGGTACTATCGCAGTTTTACGTTACTTGTACATACGTGGATGATTATGAATTTATAAATATAAAAAAGAATTTTATAAAGGTAGTCTACTTTCATTGGACACTATAAATATGACAGTAAAATCTTAAATATGTTAAATAGAATAACGTTGAAGGTATTACATGAAAATAAATGTTCAATACTCTTTTTCAACCATAGGCATTCAAAATAATGAATACTCTATATAAATGAGTATAAGTAACAATATAAATATATGTAGAGTAATAATTAATTTTTATATAAAAATATTAATATGTTAAAACTAATAGTGAATTCAAAAGTATGTTTTAAATGAAGCCGTTCCAACAGACGTTCCATATTGGAGAGTCGCTACTTTGCAATACAATTCAATAATAAGAAGGTCTCGCTATAATGTTTTAATAGCACACCCGGTTCTCTTCGCGTACACATAAGAATTCTCATTCCCAGTTCTGTTTATTTTCTAATTCCAACAAATACACGCTTACGCATAGGATTATTTTACACAAGAACGGACAGATTGGTACATTAAACGTACG
Organism: Nomia melanderi; assembly: GCF_051020985.1. NCBI lineage: Eukaryota > Metazoa > Arthropoda > Insecta > Hymenoptera > Halictidae > Nomia > Nomia melanderi. Next base: position 6,352,476 of record NC_135009.1, read on the forward strand.
TAATCCAAATAAGGTTCTAAGTATATCTCTTTACAGCATGTCCCGATGAGTTGTTCAAAGAATTGTGTCACTCGCTGGTAGCTAAACGCATAAAGACACTAAAAGAGATCAACATCGCTTTCATACCGTATGAAGAGCAGGTAAAGCAAAGAGAACTAACGAGAAAACAAAATGTATCGTCATTTTACGTTCTTCGTGGTGGCGGACGCACACACACATACACACACGAACACGCATTAACTCACACTCGATACACCCCTTACACACACTGTCTCCCACGTTGGTGGTATTTCTGGACTCGCGAACTTAAATTCTCGATTTTTTCCTCAACGATCACGATAATGTTGACGCAATCATTTTAACTCTTTTCCTACCTCCCAAATATTTCCCCATTCTGTACAATATTCACAAGTGAGCACGTACTAACGACGGAATGCATTCATGCTTGTACGCGAACAGTGTGTCCGGAGGAGCTGTTCAATGAACTCTGCAAGTCTCTCGCCGCTAAAAAGATCAAAACCCTCAAAGAGATCAACATCGCCTTCCTGCCTTACGAGTCGCAGGTGACGATCAAGAAAAGATGAAACTGTAGTTGCTAGATACGAGCATAAATCGCAACGATTACTTTCAATTTTCTCAGTTTCGAATAGCGAACCAGTTCTACCTTTTTTCAGCTTTTTTTTATTTTAAGAAGTAGAACATAGGCGAAAGACTTCTCTGAATACCTTACTATGTATATACGAAGTTGCTTGATAGAAAAATACGCAGCTACCCGTTATTAACATTTTTTGTGGCATGCGAATCACCGGTGTACTAAAAGAACTTTTTTTTTATTCTTCTTGTAATACTATTTCTATTTTCCTATAATGAAATATTGCAATTCGATAATATAATAAGTTTCTATAGTGATGTCAAAAACGCGAAAGCTCAAATGGTGCAGAATTTGTTAAATCAGTTGTTACTAGTGCTACGTAAAAATTCAAAATTACTAATTGAATGATCTGATAACTTCCTATGTTTCCTTTTGTACGAAAATTTTTGTTTCTTGCATGCAGTTCTGTAGACCCTTATAATTTCATTAGATACCTTTCATTTTTCAATGTACATATGTATTTCACTATTGATCGCATCGCTTAATATATGACATTAAAGTTGAATCTGGGATACTGTTTTCCACGATGATATTGAAATAAATATGTATATAGGTCTTCTCCTTGGACTCGCGCGAAACGTTCGCTTGCTTTTACAACGCTTCCTTCGCCAACCTGAGAACTGCCAATATGGAGAGAATAGCTGAACAGATCGCAACGCTTTGCGCGACTCTTGGAGAATATCCGTCTGTCAGATACCGAAGGTACAAATATTATCGCGTAAAACTTCTCTTGCAACTTAATTAACATATTGTCCCGTCCCTTCAAATTTCAGTGACTTCGACCGAAACGTTGAACTGGCGCACATGGTTCAACAAAAATTGGACGCTTACAAAGCAGATGAACCAACAATGGGAGAAGGACCAGAGAAAGCTCGTTCCCAATTACTTATATTGGACAGAGGATTTGACTGCGTCTCACCCTTGTTACACGAGTTAACGCTGCAAGCTATGGCGTATGATTTACTCGATATTGAAAATGATGTTTACAAGTAATCACTCTAGCTTATATGGTAGTCTTTAATTTAAAATAGTATTTTAATATCTGTTAATTTTGATAAGGTTCGAAGCGTCGGCTGGAGTGCAAAAAGAAGTATTATTGGATGAAAATGATGATTTATGGGTAGAACTTAGACACCAGCATATTGCTGTAGTTTCACAGTAAGTCAATTCAATAGTACAATTTGATTATTGGATTTGGAAAAGTATGACCATATTCAAACGTACGAATTTTTTTTAGAAATGTTACCAAAAACTTGAAGAAATTCACAGAATCAAAAAGAATGCCACAAGGAGACAAACAGAGCATGAGAGACCTTTCACAGATGATCAAGAAAATGCCTCAATATCAAAAAGAATTAAGCAAATACGCAACGCATTTGCAATTAGCTGAGGATTGTATGAAACGTTATCAGGGAAACGTAGATAAACTCTGTAAAGTAGAACAGGTAGATAATATTTCTATACTATTCCTTAAAACTATAACGCTACTGCACATCAAATTTTATTTAACTTTTGTATATTACATTTACTAGGATTTAGCGATGGGCACTGATGCAGAAGGTGAACGTATCAAGGATCAGATGAAAAACATTACACCAATTTTACTCGATCAAACTGTTCATCACTTGGATAAACTCCGAATTATCGCTTTATATGTTATTAGTAAAAATGGTGTGACTGATGAGAACCTTAATCGTCTAGTTCATCACGCGCAAATATCAGTCGATGATAAGCAGACTATAGTGAACATGGCGAATCTGGGCATCAACATTGTAGTAGATGTAAGTACTACTTTTTTACAATTATATATAATTTTATTCATTCCTCATATAAATTTTCTTCAATATATTGTATAATCTATATGTTGGCCTACAGGGTGGTAACCGTAAAAAATTATATACTGTACCACGCAAAGAAAGAATTACAGAACAAACTTACCAAATGAGCCGCTGGACACCGATTATGAAAGATATCATGGAAGACGCTATTGAAGACAAACTTGATTCTAAACATTTCCCATTTTTGGCAGGTCGTGCTGCTAGTTCGGGGTACCACGCTCCCACCAGGTATAACATTAGATCTTGTCTAGAAGTAAAGTATAATATATCTTATATATGCAATATTATATCATTATGTATTTTCAGTGCGCGGTATGGACACTGGCACAAAGATAAAGGCCAACAAACTATTAAGAATGTACCACGCTTGATCGTTTTCGTTGTCGGTGGAGTTTGCTTCTCTGAAGTACGATGTGCTTATGAAGTTACAAATGCTTTGAAGAACTGGGAAGTGATAATTGGTACGTACATATTTGCAAAAACGCTGCTTATTCACAAATACATTTTAACATCTACCTATTGTTCTGTTTTTTTTAGGTTCGTCGCATATTATTACACCAAAGTCCTTCCTTGATGACCTGAGTAAACTTCACGTTTAAAGACATTTTCGTGTAGACAAAACAAAAACATTCCCATCTTTCCTAATACGTCATTAGCTTTGGCTCCATCAATAATACCAGCTATGAAACTCTCGACTATACAATTGAAAATATTAAATAGGGAACATACAGTCAATTCTGTAGGTCGCGCAGCCATTTAGCGACCACTTAAGAAATTGGAGAATGTCATATCATGGATAGTGATATGTGAACGTTGGTTAGAATGGAAAAAAGTATTAAGTGCCTCCGCGTATAAAAACTTAATAAGAAACGAATAAACATCTTGGCAATACAGGTATAGGTCACACGGAAGTGCTTAATTGTATCTTAGGCTGGCGAATAATCTAGTTCAGATATAATACGTTTGAGGCGAACTGCTCCTTTGTTAATAATAAGGAGCTGATTAGCAATGGAATTTGATGTGTTGTAGAAGAAAATCGTGATATACGTGTAAATTTCTCGTTATTAGTATTTCGTTATCTCCCGCTCCAAAAAAACTATAGACTGTTACATACTTTGTCTTGAAGATTTAATCTTCGATTTCACTCACAGAATTAATAACGCTTATCGAATTCGCATGAAGGGTGTAAGTATCATGTGCATTGTGTGTGCATCAACCACATCGGTTTGAAAATAGAGATACGATGTGAGTAAATACTAGTATTTATTCTTTATTCTATTTAAATATTTTCCTTGTATAATAAAGCCGTAAGTGTACATTAAATTATTTATTGTACGTTTGTTATAGTATTGATTTGTTAACAAACATGTTCACTTAGCGTGCATATATGTTGAATTATAGTGCAAATAAGTCGGTTTCAATTTCCCATTAAAAGCAATGCATTTAACATTCATCAAAAAGATTGTCCGACTTCTAAAGACTTATACACCGATTTAACTAAAAATAATTATCTTCATCGTATTGATAAGTATTTACATGTTGAAACTTCTGCTGCACATAAGAAGCAATCATAAACCGCTAGGGGCCGGTGGAAGTGAATCTGTTAATTATATATAATAATTATTGATGTACGTTAATATTACGATTACTTAGCGGCGAGATTATTACAAAGTTTACGGTATTGATCAATATATAATATATTATATGAACGTATATGTATGTAGATTGTAGACTAAACAAAATGTTCTGCTTATAAAGGCCTACAATTTGCTCCAATTATTGTCTTCTTTTCAACGTACACGTCATACCACATGAAATAATACTTTTATGGATGTCATTTTAAATTCGTATAAATATTGAAATATTGCATACTACTGTTGGAATACGACTGCAAAAGGTTATCATTTATCAGGGTTCAAGAGACAAGGTATGTCTATATAATAAAATTCCAACTTTTCGTTTAAAAGTTAACGCTGTCATTTTTAATCACGATCATCTGACGTCTTTATAATATGTCAAAGCTGGGAAAAAAAATAATTTTAGCTTATAGTGGTGGTTTAGATACATCATGTATACTATTGTGGTTAAAAGAAGAAGGATATCAAGTTATCGCATACGTGGTACAGTTGTTGAAGTACTAATTACTAATCCAAATGTATTTAAAAAGAAACACATAATATCCATCAATTATAATTCAGGCAAACATAGGACAAGAGGAGGATTTCAATGCTGTTAGGGAAAAAGCATTAAAGATCGGTGCTATAAAGGTAAAGAAAAAAATATACTTGCGTTAAAATACGTTATAGGAAATTGTTCTTACAATTTAGAAAAATACAACGATAATGTTTACTTCTTTACTAATTTCCCACATGTCTATTACCATGTAATTACCTGCAAGGTCGTGATAGAGGATCTCAAAGAGGTTTTCTTATCTTCCTTCGCATGGCCAACTGTTGCGTGTGGTTTGATCTACGAGAACAGATATCTCTTAGGAACATCGATCGCTCGGCCATGCATTAGCGAAGGTCTAATTAAGATCGCAAAAACTGAAGGTGCTTCTTTAATAGCTCACGGTGCGACTGGTAAAGGCAACGATCAAGTGCGTTTCGAGTTGAGTTGCTACAGCCTCTGCCCTGAGATCCAGGTATCACATCTTAAAATTATGCTCAATATTCTATAAAAAAATAATAATATGTAAAACAATATTTTTTGTATAATTATCATACAGATAGTTTCACCATGGAGAGAAAAGAAGTTTTACACGAGATTCGCAGGACGGGCGGATTTGTTACAATACGCTCAAGAAAATGGCATTCCTGTTTCAGCGACACCGAAAGAACCATGGAGTACCGATGAAAATTTATTACATGTTAGGTATGGCTAAACTGATACATTAAACTTTCAATCGCGTAATACATGGATTGCAACATTTATACACTTATGATGTATACAAAATATGAAAATTGAACGAATCAAACATTTTACTACCACAGTCTAATAGCGAATGCGTATGGTACTTTTTAAATTTATGACAGAAACTTTATCTTTTCAGTTATGAATCTGGAATTTTAGAAAATCCTGCCACGTCAGCTCCCAAAGGATTATACAAAATGACGACTGATCCACTGAATTCTCCTGCAGAACCGGCGGAAATTGAAATTGGTTTTAAACAAGGATATCCATTGTTCGTGAAAGATTTAAAAAGCCAAAAAATGTATACTACTCCTGTGGAATTACTTCAGTATCTGAATAAAATTGGTGGTCTATATGGAATAGGACGTATAGACATCGTTGAAAATCGTTTCATTGGTTTGAAAGTATGAAAGCTTGAACTTAATTAGAAGAGTGGTGAAATTTAATGATTGCATCACTAATACGTTAATAAGGCGTAATAAATAAATTTAATTAAATTTAATGTAGTCCAGGGGAATTTACGAATCACCCGGCGCTAAAATTCTCTACGAAGCTCACCAGGACTTGGAAATATTCCTGTTAGACCGTGAAGTGTTAAGAGTGAAATCTTATTTGGCCACCAAGATGTCTGATTACGTTTACAACGGTAAAAGAATTTCGCGATACAAAGTTAATTATCCTTTGTCTTTAAATTACACCAGAAATCTTTCTTTAGGCTTGTGGTTCTCTCCGGAATGTGACTTCGTGCGAAATAGTATACTGTACTCTCAAAAATACGTTAATGGAACGGTTCGATTAGGATTGTATAAAGGGAATGGTGCGTATAAATGAAGCAAATGAAACGTAAAACAATTCGTATGAAAATTGAAAAAAAAAAATAATTTTGATCTTGCAGTGTCTATACTCGGTCGACATAGCGAAGTCTTGTTGTATAATAAAACGTTGGTTTCAATGGACGCACAAGGCGGTTTTGAACCTGAGGATGCCGGTGGTTTTATACGGACGCAAGCACACCGGTTGAAAGAATTTTATCGTTTTAAAAATCAGTGTGACTTTTAAGAAGACACTATGACACACGATACTGTAGATCGAAGCCTATATAATGTTCTGTAAATGTAATATCATTATGGACAAAATAAAGGACTTCGAGTAAGATGAAACATACCGAAATGGAATTAATGCTTTGAAACTTTATATGTAAGTTTAATATATTTCTGTTCGATTTAATTTAATTCGGTGTTATCCATTTTTTTCGTGGATTGGTCACAGGCAGGACGTGGTTTTAGTATTAAAAAAACTACCAGCACACTTATTTTCAATTAGTTATTAATAATTAAACCTTAGAATAATTAGTATATTCGTAGATATTATAATAACGTATAATATGCATTGATTTCATCTGCAATAATAGTATACACAATGATCGTTCTTATCGTTTCTAATAGATTCGCAACATAAGAGAAAACGTCAAATATGAGACAATAATGTTTTAGTTAATATCTCTTCTATCAATGACTATGTAACGCTTTCACTCTACTCCACATTTTCTCTATCTATCTCTCATTCATTCATTCACTCTCTTTCGCTCTCTCTCTCTCTCTCTCCCTCTCTCTCTCTCTCCCTCTCTTTCTCTCTCTCTCTCTCTCTCTCTCTCCCCACCTCCCTTTTGTCACTTTATTTTATTTATATATTTATGTATTTATACTTATAGCTTTATATATAACATGCAAAATTACAAACTAAGAAAGGTAATCCTGTATGTACGTACAATTAATAACCTGCTGTAACTCCTGTATTCACAATTACCTCGTTAAGTTTAATTCGAATATGTAATAAACATTTCTTTCCTTACTCGTTACGTTAAGGACTAACAGTACAGACAATGTACCTCAATTTGACATTGTTAAGTAAACTGAGATTTAAATAGAACATACATATATATGTATATATGTCCATTCTATGCAATTAAAGATTGCAATTATCGAATGGGAAAAGAAAATTAAAAATTTAAGTAAAACTTCTACACGAAGTGTAAATTGATTATATCTTGATCAATGATTTCATTTAAAAAATATATCATGCTAAGACTTAAAATGTACCTTACGTATACAAGATGCGTTTACGTAGAAAAATTGTGTGCAAGGTTCCGTAATCGTTAGTTTCTTTTTTTTCTTAAATTTTCTTTTTCAACAGTGTGGATCAGACGAAAACACAGGATGAAATGTAAGGTTTCATTTGAACGAGTAATGGTGCGATGGAAATCAAGGATAAACGTGCGAACAAATGTTGGCCCAGTAAACGGTTCTCTCTTACTTAACAACATCAAGCGTTTCTTTATTTTTTAGCCATTTATTCTTCATTTCATTATTATTTATGTACAACCAGCTTAATGTCTCGCTATCGTTAGTCGTAATAAGTCTACTAAAACTCATGTGCCATTGGAGATGATGTGCGCCCGTGGGAACTTATATAAAAAATTATTTTTTGATACAGCGGAGTGATTTTGGTATTACTTACGAATTATTTTAGGTCTTTACCTAGTAACTTACACTGAGATCTAGTAGGTTATACAATCTATCGGCCTCCCTTAAATATTACAAACCTTATCACATATATAGAGGTGTGTGTATTAGTACTTATTACTTTTTTTTATACATAGATATTCTGTATTCTGTTTAAATTGCTGCCAATGATTTCTTCTCGTATGTACAATTACAAACCACGTATTATACAATCATAATACCTAAGCACATGTATTCTCCTTTCTCTCTTTTCCTCTCTCTCTCACTTTCTCTCTCTCTCTCTCTCTCTCTCTCTCTCTCTCTCTCTCGCTCTCTTTCTCTCTCTCTCTCTCTCTCTCTCTCTCCCTTTCTCTCCCTCCCTCTCTCACTCTCACTCTCTCGCTCTCTCTCTCTCTCTGGTTCTCTTACTCTCATTCTCACGTTCGCACCCCTATCTTTCATTATATTTCACTTTCTCACTCTCGAACTCGCTCTCCTTGATTACCTCACCTTTTTTTCAATATTTTTTCTCTTTTCTTGTTTTTAATTTTAGAATTCGTGTCACTGTTGAGCTTGTTAAACTTCAATGCGGCGTCATTTCTTTGCATCCGGAGGAAATTCTTTGAAAGATTCGAAGACACTTGCGATTGGTCATTCTAACAGTACAGCGCGAAAGGGAAACGAAACGTCTAATTGGAAACACTTTAAGAGAGTTCCCTGAATCTTTTGTCGCGAACCGGACGTGGAATTGTTCGAAGTCTCCAACAATACTCAGGACACGAAGGGTATTAATTAAATCAACAGAAAAATAACTGACGAGGAATACAAATTAACTGTGCGTCGATCTTGCATAGAAACGTGTATCATCGCTGTGAAAGATCGGTGGGCCACATTACTCGTGGCAAAAAGAAATGATACGTCCTAGAACACAACGTTCCGATACTATTCTCCGAGTCTTCGATACCGATTGCTCTATGTTCGCCAATATTTCGCGTTGTACATAAAAATCGTATGACAGGGTGACCCGTGTACCGCGCTCGAATATCGGCTACATCGATTCCGCAATCGTATATAATACACGGCGATACACACCCTCTAAATAATCTTGTTCAATTACCGACGACGATCGATAACTCGTCCAAACCGAAACGATACGCGTGTTTCATATCGCACCCACAGACAATAGAAAACTCATTAGCCCTCGAAACACCGCTTCACACCGAAAGAACACGCTCCCCGATTATACAAGAACAAAACAGAACACGATCGATCGTTCCTCGTGCTCCCCTTTCCCGTCCGCAGCTCGTACGGTCTTTCCGTTTCCCGATAATATCTCTTCGAGAGAAATCGTTCTACCACATTAAGTGCATACAACAACAATTAATATACGGATGACTAAATCATTGTACATGCTAAGCCGCGGGCGCTGGCCGCGCGGTCGAATAGATTGCTAAAGGTCCGGAACCAAGATTCGTCTCGGAAATCTTGAATTTTGATTAACGAACACCGCGCGCACGGGACTCGGTTGCTGTCCCAGCGCATTAAATTAAAAAAGGGACGCAGGATAGTCTAGTGTATTGCTAGAATTAGTTATCGACGATCACCGAGTGCGAGACCGTATTGATATGAAAGCGCACACAACACGTGAGAACTGGGAGCGTCCCACCCCCATTTCGCGAACAGGGGTCGACGCTTTGGTCATCGACAAAGTTCATCGTCATCAACGATCATCTCCGATGCACTTAACAACGAAAACAGGATTGCGAATAAACGGCGCGAACCAATCCGTCCTCGTTCTCCGTGACTTCTCAACGAATGCCGTGAGCCGTGTCGATCATCCCCCGCAATGATCTCATATATCCTCCCGGAGTATTTGAATCAGTGGCAAACAAAGCTCACGGTATGAACCCATTCGGGGAATACGTCGCACGATCATTCGTAAAACATCTTTTTCCATATTTTTTACCACCGATCGATACGCTCTGCACTTAGAAATTCTAGTTCCTTTGTCGATTTGCAATTTATACATAACTACAACCGTTACACACGCACACATATGATTACATTATGCTAAACAACGTGGACACTAACGACGTGCTTTTTTTCATCTTCTTCTTCTTATTCTCCTTAGTTTTTTCTGTTTTCGTCTGTGTTTGATACACGCATCCCACACTTTCCTGTTCAGCAATTATCTTGACGCATCATTTCTTGCACCGTAAGCTCCGCCATATGCTCGGAGAAAGCGCTCAAGGAACAAACACGAGGCGACTGTATCGGATCTAAACCACGGATCGAAGGAAACATTCTCTATACACACTGCAGCGTTACACACACGGTGATCTTTCGGCGAGTGGCTCGGCGTTTGAACGCATACGTCCGATCTTTTAACGAAATCGTTTACGGTTTTACCCTTCTTTCTTTGTTCGCTGTTGGTCGCATCCGCCGCGGAAATACTCGTATACCGTCGAAATTACGCGGCGGAAAGGAACCAAACGATCTTGTTCAGCTTTGCATGGTACTTTGGACCGGACTACGCAGCGATCTTTGTACTGAAAAGCATTTTCTTATGACGAACCGAGTAAAGTCACTGTGAGAAATGCACTTGAATTTTGAAATTCGATGAGGCTGATAGGATTGCAGAACATTTCGAGCGAAGAAATTAGAATATACTTAGGGAATCTGCTTGTATGCATTACTAAAAAAGTAATAATCTTACAAATATAAATTGTCACGTGTTTTTTCCTTTTTTTTATTAATTAGGGCAGGTGTGACATTACAGTGCATTATTCCGGATATACACCGAATAGTCGTTTTTCAACTTTTGATGTTAAAACCACTTAACATTATAAAATACTACTAAGTAATAAAATTCGAGTTAACGTCCCAAACCTTGCATAAGGTGAATCCACGCTCACAAATCTTTTCGTTCATCATAACTGGAGGTTTTCATGAATGTACAAAAATCGCTGCGCGCCTGTAAATTCAAAACGTTCCACCGATTTACGTGACCCTTTCGGAAAGCTTTCCAAAATCGGAGTGGACATGATACCATCGTGATAGATCGTGTTGAAAAACAAAACGCAGAATAAATAAAATTAAACGCTACGGATTTACAATCTACGATCAAATATCGCACACACTTTGTCGTTTTCTTTTTAAATGAAACGAATCTACTTAAGACAAAACAAATTCGTTCCTGATAACCGTCCGAATAACATGAATGTTATTAGTGTATGGACCAGATTGCATTTCTTTTCCAAGAGTTGCAAAGCACTTGGTCTAATTCCACGCACACATTCGTGACTCACGTATTAAATGTTCTCGACTGAGGTAACGGTAAAAAATCTCAGAAGCCTGTCTTTAGCGCCGCAAACTTATTCTCATCCAGCATAGCGCGTTCCATTGACCCGAAACAGAATTATTACGCTACGTTAAAGAAAAACATTTGCAGGTTCGAAGAGGCTCTTAAAAACGTAAAATTGCATGTAACGAAATAATTTAATAATCATAATAATAATAATATTATTATTAATAATAGTGTACCTCGCATAACTTTCGTTATCAGAAGTGCCTGTGTATCGTCTACGACCACTATTGTCACGACTACTACGAATTCGATTACGACTTACGGAAAAAAAACAAAAAAATAAATCCCAATTTAATAATAGCGAGTAGTAGTAGTAGAGTAGTAGAGTAGTAGAGTAGTAGTAGTAGTAGTAGTAGTAGTAGTAGTAGTAGTAGTAGTAGTAGTAGTAGTAATAGTAGTAGTAGTAGTAGTAGTAGTAGTAGAGTAGTAGTAGTAGTAGTAGTAGAGTAGTAGTAGTAGTAGTAGTAGTAGTAGAGTAGTAGTAGTAGTAGTAGTAGTAGTAGTAGTAGTAGTAGTAGTAGTAGTAGTAGTAGTAGTAGTAGTAGTAGTAGTAGTAGTAGTAGTAGTAGTAGTAATAGTAGTATTACGAAATATATGCAAACTTTAATTAGCCATCAAATTCATTTATGGTTAAATATTGTTTTTTGTACTTTTTTCCCGATCAAAGATTTTTTTTATTCAAGGCATTCATATTCGCAGAACGATGTGATTATTTTCCGTTTATAAAAATTCAATCGATCGTTGCACATACGCAACGCCTTGAGATTTATTAATTAATAATTTTCCTCTTTGTTTTATTATCGCCTTAATGAAATCCCTTTTCCATTTTTTTTGATACCTTACTTTGTCGAACAAATAGATATAATTCGTGTCTAGACAATTTTTCATTTACGGACCGATAACATGTCACGTATTCCTATACCACGATACTAAAGCATACCAAAGTTTAAGTATCATACGTCTCTGAACACCTACCGACTACGTACAAGCTAAAACTGCACAGAGGCAAGGGAAATCGTCCACTCATTCCACCTAATCTTTTATAAGAAACCTTCTAATATATAGTAATAGAAGTCATGTACATGGGATTCCGCGAACAGAAGAAAACCACGGACATGAAAACATACGCCAATGTTATTTTCTGTCGTTACATTTTACGTTACCGCATGTTGTTTCACTTGTACTCTTCGTAATACGACTCGGTAAACAACGAGAATGCGTTGAAACTAAAGCGTCACTGTTGCTGTAACTACTCGATTAAGTATCGCGAGCGAACAACAATCGCACTTTTGTCCCTGTACAGTTTTAATTTGTGGGTAGTCGGCCAACTTCTCAGAGACGTATATTACATACGTCTGAACTGATCTAATGGTTGGTAGGATCGAAAACTACATCATTCTACAATCACCTTACTGTTAACTCGTAATAATTGACGACTTTGCTCTAAGGTGAATTTTACAAATATTTTTCCTTTGTTTTCCCTTTCTTTAAATTCATATCAACCGATTGGCCCTCTCTGACTCTGTAAGTCTGATAGTTGATAGTCATACGCGGGCTATCGTGATAATCGATTACGATTAAATTCACCAATGTGTATGTTCGCAATAGGTATATTTTTTTCTCTATATTATTGACTTAACAAGCCTATCTATTTCATGATTACAAATAGCATATATTCATAATCGAGAAAGAAATCTGCAATGAAATTATTAGTAATAGCTAATAATTATATGTATTATTAGCAAAAACACTGTCTATGTAATCCTACCAACGATTAATGACTGAATGTGGAAAAATATAAAACTTAACTAAATGTACACAACTTTCACTCATTCCCACGTACACTCACTTTCGCGCGCGCGCGCGCTACACACATTCATTGGAGGCATACGACATTTTCTCACACACACACACGCTCTCTTTCTCTCTCTGTTTCTATGTCTCTCTTGCTCGCTTTCTTGCTTTCACTTATCTTCTGCGTAATATTTTTTCTTTTGTTTCCAAATTTACATAAAGTACAAACTTATGAAAACCGGAAAAATGTAACACAATAGTCAGTGTAGCATTCTCAAAATGTCGTGTAGGTATTTTATCTAATTACATGGTCACACTTAGGTGTCCGTCGATTACACACAATTAGTACTGCGTCATTTGTTAAACTGTCTCTTTGAGTTGTCCGTGTTACACGAACAATTGAAATTAGGATTCTCCGTTGGAATGTCCCAACCCGCATCACCATTTCTTTTTTCCATTAACTATTACACCGACTTCCTGATATCAGTTTACCGTGTGCTCTCTCCCCCTTTCTCTTGTATTTTGTTTTTAAATTATTATTATTATTATATATCGTTTCGTTCCATTATTGACTGACGTATATGTTAATACGTTTTTTTTCTGCGGTACCCTCCAGCGCCAAACATTCATCCAAGTCCTGCCCGGTTTCAGTAGGTACATAAAGAGCAGCAAATAACATTATAACGATTCTTCAAAAGCAGCCATCAAATCGCTTTGCATGTTCATGTCTATTTGTCCAGCCATCTGAAATAATAAATACATCCTATTCTTGGCGGATTCGCCCACAGAGACTGCAGCCAGTAAAAAAATGTATTCACAGCACACATGCATGTGCCTGTATGTATGTGTGTATGTGTGTATGTGTGTATGTGTGTATGTACGTATGTACGTATGCGTGTATGTATGTATGTACGTATGCGTGTATGTATGTACATTAAAATCGCCCTTAAGTATGATTAGACCATTAAACCCTACAGCAGGGCTGTCAAACTGCCTCATCTCAAACTAGTGACTCTCGATCAAAGATTCCACTAATACCTCTACTCTATGAGACGCCTGAGACTGTGTGGAAGCAGCTCTATATAGTGTTCGATACAAATAGATAAAAGTAGATATGGAAAGGGTTACTATTGTCAATCGAACCGTGAGGGGAAAGAGCCTAGAGAGTTCACGAACTCCCAGTTTGACATCCCTGTGTTAAAGTATTGAAACTATAAAAATATATTTACATAGAAGTTACACTGTATAAGAGAAACGATTTTTTGACAGAAGCAAACTTTCCTTTTATATTATTAATTTAAAAAATATGGAAATCTAATTTCGTCTTTGATATAGAACTATAATAATAGGAAAAATCGAAATAAAATACATTCGAGCAGGAACTTAAATGTAATAATAAATGACTCAATAAAAAGTACATATTTCCATTTAAAAAACGAAACCTGACTATCATATTTTTTAAATTAATAATAAACACAAATTTACCTCTGCGAAAGACTTTATCCTTCTTGTGCCATGTAAGTATCATAAAGACGCATTTTGGTGTTTTGACACTTTGATACATTCAATACTTTAAAAGATTATGGTTTATCTATACTTTAGCGAAAATAGATTGTATATACACCCTTTCATATATTAAGAAATGTTTATTCCAAATTTTTTAATTATTATTTTCAATAATACGTTTAATAATGTCAACATTTTTTTTCAATAATATTTTTATACCTATATATCGATTATCTTCTACTGGAACTTTTATGTAACAGTTATAGTAAAATGCTAATTCGAAGAAACATGTTATTAACGCAAACAAAACGACCTGCGAAGAATGAGGTTATGATGACACTTACCGCTTCGCGGCGCCGTCGTTCTTGCTCCCGTAGCCTCTGACGTTCTCTTTCAGCCGCGGCCTTGTCTTGACTGGATGAATGACTTGGACTACTGCTATCGGTATCGACAATGGCCTTAACCTCTTCTGCCCTCGATGTAGCAGACATTACATTCCCCTGTTGATCGCCAACATTTTTTCTAACTTTGTCTAGAGCGTCTTCTTCCTCCCTTTCTCTTCTTCTTTCATTCTCTTGTCGCAAACGTTCTCTTTCCGCCTGTTCCTTCTGTTGCCTACGCATTTCTTGTTGTTCCAATAAAGCCCTTTGCTGTTAAAAAAGAAAGTTTACATTCGTTACCATATGTTAACAAAAAATAATATCAGAGTTTATCACATTAGACTTTATCATGAAGCACAATAAAACACTATTTATACTAACCCTATCTTGTTTTTCCTTGGCCTGCTTCTTGAATGCTTGGAATGAGTCCCTAGCAGCACTCTTCATGCTGCTTCCTGCTGCTGATTGCGGACTGGATGCCTGGGCCAGAGATGACCACGATGAGGCATTTTTCACATTTTGTTCTACAGTCTAAAAATAACAAATTAAATTTTTGTGTCATGAAAGCAAGGTTTTAATTAACAGTAAAGATCCTTAAAAATAAGATTAGGATATTAAATACTTATTTTCTTACCTTATTCTTAAAGGCTGAGGCAAAATTTGATGCAGGATTTTTCGAGTCAGGCGGCGTCATCTTTTTTTCAGGCATGAGTTGCGAACCTGAATGATTTCCCATTGGTGGCATTCCTAATGTACTCATTTCTGCAAATAGAGCTCCGGCTAGAGCAACGGCATTATATATTTTATTAGTAAGCAATTAATGCAAGGTTTTAGAATATAAACACATTTACAAAGGTGCGATAAAGCATGATTAAGAGTAAATCTTAATAAAGCTGATGTCTTCAATAATATAAATTATTGATTCTTTGTAATAAAAAAAAAATATTTCATAGTCTGTTTATTATATGAAAATGTAATATCATTTAGGACAGATTCTATTATGCAATTAGTGAACTTTTAATATGAACGTAACAGTAAGTTAAAAATGTGACCTACAACACCAAACGATTTGAAAAATTTAAAAATAAAAGGCAACAGCATTAAAATCCGTTCGACAAGACGAGTCAGTGAGAATAGATAGAAAATCAGCGTACTTTGTTTTAATTATATAAAGATGCAAATCCAACTTTGTCCCACTTGTGGATATCACGATCATATTTTTGCAGCTATAGACTCAGCTCATTGAACAGACTATAGTTATGATAACTAAAATATGAAACTGAATTTAAGTTAATATGAAACGTACCATCCATCGGCTTTTGAGTCATTGACGGTTGAGAAATGGGTAACGGTTTCTCTTCTTTCTTTATTGGCATTTGAGATATTTGCATTGGCATGGAAACGATAGGTAAGGGGTCAAAAATTGAACTCATTGCTCCCATATTCATTCCCATGTTGAGTCCAGATATGCCATTATTATTTAACATGTTAGGCGGAGAATTCTCACGCTTGATATTAGAAAATCCATTGGAATGCTGTTGCGACATTGTAGCATTATGTGAATTTGGTATATTAGTCAATGATGAAGTGGTATTTATCATGTTTTCCAATTGATTGTGCATCGACATATGAGTCGCTAATCCTTGCGGTAAGTTCATATTCAGATTGGCCATAGTTATGTTTCCCAAATTTAAATTGGATGCCATACTTGTAGGCATCATATTTACTGGAGGTTTTACATCCGCCATTAAGTTTAAACTATTATTGGTTGTCGTGTGTGGTGCTTGAATCATTGGTATATGCGGTTCTTTTTTCATTGACATCGTTTGTTCCAATGATTGCGTAGTAGGCACAGGAGCTAAAGGAAACAAAAAACATGTATGATCTCTTCCTCGCCTAATTCATTATATGCGAAAATAGCGAGTAATAATTAAATTTAAACATGTACCTAGAGTATTATACGGTTGTAAAAGATCTGATTGCTGAGTTAAAGCTGTTCCATCTGACGGTACAGGCGTATTTGCATTTGAAAAGGAACTAACGGACGTGGGTGGCTGTGGTGGCTGAGGCACAACCGGTGAAGGTACCATAGAATTTGTGTTTGTAGGAGTAACACTAGGAGGTGGAGTTGGTACAGAAACCGATGGAGTTGGTGGATTAGAAGTAGTCGGTGGTGGAGGAGTTGGTTTTTTTACAGGTGCAGCCGTAGCCATAGCTGTGGGTCGCGACGGTTGTGCTGGCATAGATGTGTGACTTGCTACGGGCATTCCTTGACCAGCTGTAACAGCTGCTACTGCCACGGACTGTTGATTACCACCTAACGAAAATATTAACATAAAAGTTAATAACACATATATATAAACTACAATATAGACTTAATCTTGTATCTTAGTTGAAAAATAAATAAATAATGCAACGTGCTTTTCAAATTACATATTTTTATACGTCGCAGAATAAAGCTAAACACAAAATTAAGAAATTATTGAATACTTTTACACTCAACAGTGTTGAATATAAACACCTAGTTAATATAATCAGTTATACATATTATATAATTAGAGTTATTATGATTATTACAAACCTTGTTCTGAAGATATATTGCTAGGTTGAGTTACAGCTGGTTTTGTTATTGGTCCCGTAGAATTTGTTGGGGGTTGATTGTTCATTAAAAGACCTCCAGTGTGATTCAATGTTGTTGCCTAAAGAGTTTACTATTACTTAATACAAATTACTTCCTTATATACCAAATGGTTTGTACTAGTTATGTTCAATGTTAGTTTTATGATATTAACACAGTATACCTTTAAATATAAATAGATTTAATACCTTGTATAATTGAAACCTTAATTATTATAACACAAAACGAATCAATTGTAGGATTATGGAAGAAATTATTTCAATTACATGAAAAAATATACAATGAATGGACAGTGTTATTATATATACAATAGTTCTTACTATGCCTTGACCGTCGTTTACATATTATCTTACCGGTGTTACAGTAGTTGTTGTAGGAGGTTGGCCTGTGCTTGGCGGATTCTTCTTTGTTTTCTTTCTTGGAGGACGATTGGAAGAATTTCCTGTAATTCAATGTAACATGCATCTAACTGTGAATATGTGCAATCAACCAATTTCTCATTACAAGAGATACTTCGATGTAAACATAGTGAAATGCAGTGTGCAGAGGATACCAGCCATGAGTGTTGTGTTTGCCAAGACACGAACTAAATATTAAGTATTATTAGAAACAAAATTAAAAAACTTCGAGCATATATTTTCTAATAGATTTTATTCATATGCTTATATTATAATTGTATCACTGTGTACAACAATGTTAATTTAAATATCTCAATTGTATGATTTTTTGTGGACTTTCATCTTAATGATTTTTATATTAAAAAATTTTTAATGCGCAGAACAATTCATTCTTTTCTCATTCTACATAAAGTTAGTTGTATTCAATTCATTTATGAATAATTGCATGTGCATATATATATATACATATACACATATACATATATATATATACATATATACATATATATATACATATATATATATGTATACACATCATAAATACATACATACATACCACGCGCGCGCACATACATACACGCTCACGTGTTGCGAAACTGCCACACATACATACATAACAATATATATGTATGCGAGAGCACGCACTTTTCCTTCTCTAAAGATAATAATAATATTAATATTAATAAGAATAAGAATAATAAGAATAATAGTAATAATAATAATAATAAGAATAATAAGAATAATAATAATAATGATTATTACAATAATAATCGTGACAGTGGCGAAAATGATGATTATAAAATGTTGACTACAAAAATCATCAAACTGCCTTTTTTTAATTTTCATACAGTGTAATGTAATATAATATAATTAATGTAATATAATAATAGAATTAATGCAAATAAAAGTCACGTAAATAGTACAATATGGACTCAACTTAAACATGAATGATACAAGAGTGTCACACTCATACAAGTAGTTTGCAACGTAAATTCAAGTCGTAGTCAGCACAACATTGAGATCGGTGGCAAGATACTCCTGCTCGGTGTCTATAGTATTAATTATATCAGTTACAAGAAGCAACTCGAATACTATATTTAACCTGACACATGCCCGCGATGAATTTATATTTGCAATGGAATGGTCAATAATAGATTAAAATTTATAAAATGTACAGTACAAGAAGAAATGATTATAAGAAGACATAGTGAAGAGCTAACAAAAACATCGAGTAGGAGTTCCAGCGTATCTTAATTTATATAATATAGTTAACTGGACCACCAAATGAGCCAACCCCGACTCTAGAACGACCTCAAAGAATTAATATTCTGTTTACATCACTCATCTACTTTTGTGTATGCATTTAAAAAAGTCTTCTGTGTGTCGCCTTCATTTATAACTTACATCTATTATTAATATTTTATGATATATTAGTTTTCACTATGTACAAAACGCGTATGCTTGTGTACTGTTGCTATGCAATTCGTAATACGCATAAAACAGATAGAACGTACATACAGCTTTTGAGAGGAGAGATAATTAATTATTTTTAAATAAAAGAGCGTCTCAAAAAAGCACAACGAAATATTAAGTTCGTTAAATCTGCTTTTGCGTATAACGATCTAGAAGGAAGAATGATGTTCCAGTCTGGACAAAGATGCGAAAAAATTTAGACGCGTGCTTGTATGTATATGGAATAAATGCTACAAAAATTTTGGAAGGCAATATTAATATTATTATAAAATGCCCTATACCTTGTGTTACAAGCTAATGGTGATTGTATTAATAAATACGTAGTTTCTATCTAATTCAGCACACGCCATCAATTTGATCTCACATAGTCTAACTAATTATTTGGAAATTCGTTTATTCACTTTCAATATTTTAGAAAACATAAAATGATAAATTATTCTGATCAACACTTGTTTCTACTTTAATACTTATAATTTCCTTATAAATCAATGAACATTCTTTTGACCAATTGTAGCTTTCTTCTTTCACTTTATTGTTTTAATAAAATTAATAGCAGTTAATAATTTATTTTTCTACGTCTTTTGCTGGAACAGTAAGTACGCTGCTGGCTGTATGATTAATGATACCATTAAATTGTACTGATGTGAATTTGATCACTTTTTTTTAATGTTCATGTTATACAACATCTTGAAGCAAAAAGTGCTTTCAAAAGCACCTTAGAATCTTATATCAGTTACGTCCATAACTTCTTATGTATATACTTTGCTATATATAAGAACTAAATTTACATGATATTTCAACAAAAAACGCTATCATGGAGCAGACATTTACACATAGAAATATAAAAACAAAATATCACTAAAATTAACCTCATTCAAACTTGTATAAAAGATTTTCTAAAAATGTTTTAATAGGACGGGTTAAAATTAATATTATTTCAAACGCTTTTACAACGTGAATACTTTGAATCAACAGTATGTTTTATGTATATTTCCAAATTATATTGTTGCGAGAAGATCAGATCCACTTTTAACAAATGTAATTATTTAACATAATTTGTATAGTAGGGTATGTAGCACTATACCGACCTATATAATTCATTGACATAATGATATTGATTTAATAGAATCGAAGAGTTTATCAAATTTTTGTTTACGTACTTCCAAAAATGAGAAAACTGACAATGGATACCAATGAAGAACTAGTGGTATATATAAAACAATGAAACGACGATTAGCAAAGCTTAGCGGAGTGCAAACAATGTGTTTGGAGGCTAGGGTGCCTTGTTTCTATTGTAGACCATTTCCTCAACCTGCTCTCGCTTCTGTTTCATCTACCATTCCCTTCTCTCTCTTTTACTTACAACAAGTAATAATATGAAAAGTACACTTTTCTGTCTGTGTTATCTACACACTCCCCTTGCCTTTCTCTTTCTCTGATATGTTAACATAAACCTTGTATGCTCAAAGTCATTAACCTTATAAAAAATAAATGGAAATTGTTGATTGTATCACATATCACATCATTCTCCGCTCAATTTACATCTGTATTGTAACAACTTTTACATCAACCCACATACTTAGAGGAAGATTTAAAAACTGCAGTTTAATTTCACTGCTTTATCTAAATAATACAGCATACTATTATACCAAAGCGTATTTATGAGGTGATAAATATTAATAATTGACATTTTAAAGGAAGCACCACTTCTTTGGCTTTTGTCAAACTAAACTTAGTTAAGAAATGGAAATAGTATATGAGGTAATATCAGGTAAGAGCTTTTAAGAAATATGTAAAATCTAATATTGTTTTGCGGAGACGATATTAACTCGAGAGTGTATCTAATTAACTATTTTGACGCGAAAGCTGTGGATTATAAATAACCTTAGACTGCTGACTTGCAAATCCAGCCACCAATACACATTGTCTGCATTTGTTTTCCGTGTGTATCATAATATCACTGCCTAATTTGTTCCTCTCAAGTATTGACCATTAAGTCCGCACAGTTCTAGTCCGTGGAAATAAATTATAGTGTTCAGAAGCCTAAACACAGTTCTCACGTCACTTGGGTAATAAGTGTATGTTCACACTTAATATAATAATGACGCTTATTAATATCACTGTTCTGTACTCTGATAAATGATACGACATGAATGAACCAATGCGAGGAAACAAACTTAATAATTTAAAAAACACAGTGATACAAGTAATGCTCTGCTTATCAATTAATGTAAATAAATATTAAGTTTGCAAGAGTTAATATATTGCATGATGTTGCTTGGGTTATGTAGGGCAATATAATTGTCAGGAAAAGCTACAATGTATAAATCCAAGGTACCAACATTTGACACTACAGTCTTTGTTGCCTATACCGTGTATTTTCTATACACATTGATGCAATTTTCTTTGCTGTTAAGTCAATTAACCTTACCATTTTTTTCCTTCGTGTACTTAATCAGATTCAATGTACCTGTATTTATATATATATATATATACATATACATA
The DNA here is from genome assembly GCF_051020985.1 of Nomia melanderi. Classification (NCBI taxonomy): domain Eukaryota; kingdom Metazoa; phylum Arthropoda; class Insecta; order Hymenoptera; family Halictidae; genus Nomia; species Nomia melanderi. Next base: position 6,374,441 of record NC_135009.1, read on the forward strand.
TTACATATATATATTTCCAATAAAAACAGGTGACTGCAGTGAAAAAATTCAGTAACCTTGAATAGCAAACTATACTTGACTTTCGAGCAACAGAATGTATTGTCAACACCGACAGGGCAAGAGAAAATATAAGTAATCATTTTTAATCAATAATATAATTTGTGAAACAAGCTGGCATGGCATATGGTATCCTCTAAACACAGTCTGCACTCCACTAGCTCACCTTTTTTTTCTTACCATTGCATATTGTCTTGTAAATTAAATAGAAATTCTTTAAATTGTGTCAAGTTTCAAGTTCCGTATTTAGAGACACTTCTAAAGCTACTTTTCCTTAAAAAAAATACATGTAAATTTAAACAAGTATACGGTGATTAAACGTCCATCATCTATTGCAAACTTTACGATGAAACTTGACACGACATTCGTACTTGCATTAATGTAACGCAGCACTTAAGCTACACGAATAACGCCGTCCTAATAAATACAATTAATAAGCAAGATTTAGCAGCTTAAGAAGATATTTGCGATGCATTTGTGCAGTCAAACCCCGTCTGAAAAATCTCTGTATCTATTCACCACTGCATACTTGTTGTTGCATCGGTATTTTCGATTGTTTAAAATGCCAATACAAAATTGGTTAGGCACAGAGTTCATATTATTTCTTAAATTTTAAGTCATCACCAAATCATGAGGCATAGAATTTTATATTTTTATTATTTCACGAAGCACTACTATCTCGATAGCATTTATAAATATTTCTTTTCAAGAATATATTTAATTTGTTACAGTCAAAGGAATGATATTCGTGATCTTAAAATCCGATACTGGAATATTATTTTTTACTTAACCATTCGATTACTACACTTGTAATATTAATTGTATTTTACTTGCATATTTCCGTTTATAGCGCGCAAATTCTTATTACATAAAACCGTATAATATTGGAAAAGGACCGAAGATTATTGATATCCAAACATAAAAATGTAATAGAACTGTAATCGTATAGCAACTGAAGATATACATAAAGAAAAACATGCATAAACAGTAACATTCCTTCTATGCAATGAAACGAAACCAAAATAGAACTAACTTTATTTTTTTTTATTTCTATGTAGCAAATACCCGCATGAATTGGTGAATAACTTTATTTAAAAAAAAGGAAAAACTATAAGATTCACGTCTATGATTTTCATATTTTACTTGGAATAACGATTTTTTTGTCTCAAATAAACACTCATACCTGAGAAATTAATGAATGTACAAATGAATTGTTATATTACTAAGAATATATTAAAAACAGAATTTATAAGCTATTCTGTCACATTACAAGAGGGTATAATAAGAAATAAAGTAATATATACTGAATGCACTGTATTGTCTCCGTAATATTTTACAGCATAAACGTGAATAGAAATCTGTGCTCTATAGAACAAATTAGCAGTAACAAATGTCACGAAAGACTTTCACTAAGAATGTCTATTCCTCAGAAGAAAAACAGTCGCAAATAACCCCATAATTTTAAATCTCACAGAAAAATTAGTTCATATTTTCATGGAAACTACTTATTTATAAGTAGTTCATTGTTCCCAAGTAAGGGTCTAATAATAGCAACAGTTACATGAGGTTCATATCTAACCTGCTTCACTGTCGCTTGAATCACTGGAGCTCGAAGAAAGTGAACTACTGCTGGAGTCGCTATCACTGCTACTACTGCTTGATGCTGACAATCGTGAAGGCCCACTGGCTCCTCCAGTTCCAACTACGTCAACTGACTTACTACTGTCTTCTGTAAACAGTATTTAAAATAATTGCAAAATCTGACATTTCAAACAATCATTGCCATCACTGGTACTTTCAAGTATTAAGAATTCTGTTTCACAAAGTAAAGATAAATTACTAACCTTTCTTAGCAGTTTTTTTAACATTTCCTAACTGCCCTGTTACATCCTGTAACCTTTTCTCTAGCTCCTGTTTTTTCTCAGCCATTTGTTCATCTTTAGATTTACCGCTAACCTTTTTATCTGTGAACATTCAAATTCAACCACATTACGAATGTGCATGAATTCTTATTTCCAATTTCTCAAGATTATTAAGTAATAAAATCAATATATATATATATTTTTTTTTTAAAAATGGGATAAATATGGTATTATCGTTAATATCGTTAATATCGGTATAATAGTTGTGTTATAATACAACTTTCATTAAAAAATAATGCACGTCTTAAATGAAACAATGTGATGAGTATTTAATGGATTTTTTTTTATATCTAACAATGAAAGTATGTATTACATAAAAAGTAAAAAAAGTCTAATCTTACGTGGTTTCTTTCTGAGACACGAGGCGACATAGCTTTCTAATTCTCTCAGTGTGGATGGTTTTAACGTTTCGAAGTCAATTTCTATCTCATCTGGATTTGAGTCCCTTAATGAAGGTTCTCGAGATTGTATTATATGTACGACTCGCCCTAATTTGTCCCCTATAACATAAATATAAGCAGCATATATCAAAAACAATCAAGCATATATTCACTCTTAATCCTTTGACTGAGCATAACGAGTTAACTCGTCATTCAAGTTAAATTTCTTTTCTCAGTCATTCGTTTTCGTGTTCGTTCAACAAATAATTTTTATATTTCATCGAATCGTAATGTTTATGTTAGTATCAATCATGCAATGTTGAAATGTATCATTATACAATGTTCACTACATTAATCTAATTCGCCTAGAGTTGCGATTTCACTAATTTTCACGTTTGAAAAACATGCAGTTAAATGGTTAACATTGTGTATAATAGCTATAGCTTACCAGGTAATTTATTAATGTCCAAGCTAAGTTGTCTCTTCTCGTCATAAGACATTGGTTTAGCATTGTCTTCATCCTCGGAATCAAACGTAATTGGAGGTGGTTGACTACTGGCACTCTTTTTCTTAGTTCCAGCCGATCTACTGTTTGCTTTTGGCCTTTTATTCGCAGTATTTGCCGTTGCAGCTTTTCCAGGTCCTCTCCCTTTTCCTTTTGTCTTAGGATTTGCCGCGGTTGGCAGATGATGACTCATACTTCCTGCTGCATGAGTTTTATTAGGTCCTACTGTTATAGCAGGATGATGAAGATCACCACCTATGCCACCAGGCATTTTCAAATCACCTGCTCCCATTGCAACACTAGCTATACTAGCACCAACACTATCAGAAACATTTGAAATTCCACCACTTGGTTTCATTAGTTCTTTCATGGCACCAGTATGACTGGCAACAAGGCTACTACTCTTATTGCTCATTGGCCTTGATTTTGTCTTGTCTGGTTTCTTCTTTTTACTCTTCTTTTTACCACTTTCTTCTACTAGCTTCCTCATTTGTTCTTGCATAGCTTTAAGCTGCAGAAGTTATTAGTTTTAATATATTAAATGTATAATGATAAAACACATTAATATACACAATTATCATGTTTTATTCATGTTTTATATATATATATATATATATATATATATATATATATATATATATATATATATATATATATATATATATATATATATATATATTTATTATACATACCTCTTGCTGCAAAGCAACCAATTTTTGGGTGCGTTCTGCGTCTGAATCGTCACTCTCAGAAGAACTTTCAGATCCCGAACTACTGGCACTACTACTGCTGCCTTTCATGCCTACCATGCCTCCCATTGGTTCATCCGGAATTTTTGCGTACCTAATTTATTAAAAATTTGATTTCATAAAATAGAAAGAACGAAACAAACACACTTTATTTGCGATGTTTATACAAACGAACCTCATTTCGAAAACATCTTGAAGTTTCCTAGCCATTGCAACAACATCGTGATCAGGAGGATTGTATTTATAACAATTCGTAAATATGAGTCGTACGTCACTAGCAAACTCTTGTGCAGTTTTGTATTCACGGTTATCCATTTTCGTCTATAAAAATGATAAGAAAAGTAAACGAATAAGTATCTCATGCAGTATAGTCGAGTAATAATTATTATAAATATATAATAATAACACTGAAAACTTAGAAGTATTACCTTCACCGTACCAAGATCCATTGGCTTTTTTATTATATCATGATAGTCGTGAAGACCTAATAATTCTGCATCCACTGGTTTATAGAAGGGCCACGCATAACCCTACATATTATAAAAAAATAGATTACAAAAATTGTCACAGTAATCTCACATTTTTCTCATATGTTGTAATAATTACCGAATGCTTCTTTGAAAATAGTTCCTTCAAAATTTCATTACAGGATTTCAAAGCTTCGGAAAGTTTTTCCTTCGATTTTCCAGTGGTATGCTGAGGCTGTAAAACAACATGTAAATAAGAATAATTACAAAAACATATAGCGCGTTTGAAATATCACAACTTAAAAAGAAAGCAGTTTATAAAAGCATTTTTAACATTGCAGCCTACTTTGAATAATGCACAAAGTCATATTAAAAGAATAAAAATATTAATAGGAAGTGATTTTCACTTTCTTAACAAAAAATATTTAGATAATTTCTCGGCGAGGTAGTTTCAGACATTTAATATGATAAGACAGCACAAATGAAAGGAAGGAGCATGAAGGAGTAGTAATAAATGTACCTGTTGGGCCATTGCCCCAATCAGGGGCATGTTGGCCTGGAATGGCACTAAGCCGTCTTCCGCTTGCCTCGTTGGCTGAAACAGCCACGTTACAAACTCTTTGTTAATGTATTAATGGCTGATATGATCATAGCATGCAAGGAACAAAAATAGTTGAATATACACGATGCTTATTAAAATCTCTTTTTTCGTTATATATAAAATGATTTAAAGAAACCGAAACATTCTCTTTTATACGTACAATTTACTATCACATGGTCTTTTTGATACCTTTTTTAAGTATAAAATGATTAAATGATGAACAGGTTGCGTGTTCAGCATGAAGATTGTACGAAAACACACACAATGAATGTTTGACAAATTTAAAAGACTTAATACATAATTAGTTCGTGAAGCATGAGAACATCATATTACCTTCTTTATTTGTCTGCCAGATTCTCGTCTCGTAGGTATTTTGGCATTTTTAGGATCCAGTTTATATATAGGTTCAAAAGAATTTGCAGTAGGAGTTGTAGTATCAGCCTTTCTCTTCACTCCCTTTTTAAGTTTTGCAGGTTGTGATGGAGGCATTACTGTGGGTGCAGTGGGAACTTGTGGAGGAGGGGGTACAGCAGAGGCTGCTTGCGGATCCATTGCTGGTTGCGCATGGTATCCACTAGTTGGAGGGACCACTTGCTGAGGCAGAGAATTGTGAGTTGCCATGGGAGTGACTCCCATGCTTGATGGAGGAGCAATAGTAGTCGTGTTCGTGCTCCCAGGTACAGATGCAGGTGCCTGAGTACCAAGTGGAGGCATGGGAATAACGCCTGTCGTTCCAGCCGATGTAGCTGAAGGCGTTAGGCTATTCGGTACACTGGAAGTAACTGCAGCTGCACCAGACGAAGGTCGACCTCGACCTGTGCCTCCTGCACCGCCTGCTACACCACCCACTGGTGCTCCAACTCTGCCAGTTTTTTTGCCTTTGGGTCCCTTTGAGACAGGAACTTCGAGTTCCACCTCGTCCTTTGGCATTTGTGCAACCTACAATGGTTGTTTTAATGTTTGCACTTTACTATCAGACATTTCGGATGTGTATATGTAACCACATAATGGAAATATGTATTATCTTGTTGTAAATAAAATGTTATGGGTGACTTTCATAAAAGTCGCTGACCTTCGTAAGAAATAATTTTTCGAGTGCTTGTGCCATAACCACAACATCTTCCCCAGGTTTGTTGTAAACATAGCAATTCGTGAACATGGTATTGAAATCTTGAATACATTCTTTCCCACTCCAGTAATACGTATTTTCTAATCTTTTTTTGATTGTGCCCAAATCCATTGGTTGTTTTATAATTTTGTGATAATCCTAATAAATATAGAAAAATTCAATTAGTTTTTAAGATTAAATCTGTTTCCCTGTATTTCTTTAGCTTTAAGTTTAGTATGAACGTACTGGTAAATTGAGTTTCTTGGCATCTACAGGTTGTTGAAAAGGCCACGCGAATTGATGCTTCCATACTGGTTTGAGCACACCTTTTTGCAAAAACTGTAGTTGATTGGTAACACGACCTGGGCGATTAGGTGGTGGCACAACAGGTGGTTGGACCACACCATTCACTGGTTCCACGGGTGGTTCATCACGTGGTGGTGGTTCCTTTGGAGGAGCCGCTGGTGTAGTCGATGTCTTACCAGGTGCACTTGTCTGCATTATCCATTATTTATTTATACATTTTATATCAATATAACCTTACTTATTCAGTTAGTACTATTACTACTGTTATTTTGTAATATTAAATTCAAAATTGAAAGTAGTATTTATCCTTACAAAGCACAAAGTCAAACCACTACCTTGTTTTTTAATTAAAATCAATACTAAAAATTTAAATTATAAATAATTCTATTATGTAATTCATGCTTAAACATTGTATTATAAATTTCAATGAAAGTTTCACTTTTAAAAGTGTAAATATGCATTATCACTTCTGCAGAAAAAAATTCTAAAAGTTCTGACATAAATACTTTAAATATAGCTCAAATAAAAGGATATACAATATTTACTTCTTAGAAGAATATAGTACATCATTAATCATTTTATTCTAGCATACAGATCAAATAATTTTAGTAGAATTTCATGCACTATAATGTTAGATAAACCCATTCATGCAACGAGCAAATTAGGCTGCTAAATATTTAGATTCCATAACCACAGGCAAGCAATTTAGAATTTCCTCTTGATAGAAATTTAATTAAATATGTAATCAAAATGTATATGTATCACAAAAATATTTCCAACTGAAATGTAATGGCAACTCGAAGTCATTTCATACGTCATGCAAATAATAAATAATAAATAATAAAAATAAATGGTATGTAATATCAGATACTAATTTTCGATTGTCAGTAATTATATAATAAATTAAACAACAAAAACAATCTATAAAATATTAAGATTGTATGAAACGACTTACAAGCTTTAAACATTTACACATCATATATTTCATAACCAATTAAACAATATTGAGCAAAAAGTACCTTGCTTCAAAAAAAAAAGTGCAAAAACAAAAATTATTAATTAAAACTTTGTTCTTCTAAAATTTAGTAAAAATGTAGAAGCAAAATTACAAGTTGCTCTTAACACAAGTTTGGAGCTGCCATTTTATATTTTTATCATATATATCCTAGTTGAAACAATACTCAACAAGGAATCTCACCTTCGGTATATTACACAGCCTTTCTCGCTCCTCCACATCTAACTGTAATTCATACATACCATTCAATCAAACATCGCTCAGTTTTATTACATTAAAAAAAAAAATTGTGCTCAGCATAATACCAGGAGTAAGGACATACACAATGGTGGTTTCATGTATCTTAGTTTTTCTTTAAATAGTATAAATAGTTTAGCCATAGATAGCGAACATAAAATACAGTAAAGCATTGATAGAATAAAATGTAGATAAAAATAATGTATCTAATTTAAAAAGCATAAAGAATTTGTGACTTAACAAAATTTGTGCTTTTGAAAAATACAAAACTTTGACTGAAAAAAATTTGTGTATGAATACTATGCAAAATCACTACAACATAAAATATTTGTAGAAATAAATAACAAAATATTTTTAGTATATAAAGGAATTTCATCTCAAAGAAATAGGAAAATAATATATCTCTGTATGCTGTTTAACATGTATATCTGCTACATGAGAATCATACAAAGGAAAAATATTTAATTGAATGCAGCTTTTATATATAGCATTAGTAGATTAATAAGCAAGCTGCACTTAAAATTATGTTATAAAACCCAATTGATTACTTACCGAATTATTTTGCGAGATAGTGTCCACCTGCTGCATCTTGGCTTCGTTTCTGCAACAGAAAAAAATGAACGCGTAAGGAAACTTCATACATAAATATTAAAGAAATAGAAGTACTATTCAGTACAGAATTTGACTCGCATATTTGGGTAAACAAACATCTTAATTATAAAGGATCATGTACATAACTTGCCCTACATTAACGCCACAATTATAAGCTTATAATGTGATGTATTTATAATTATTTTCTTAGGATTAATAATGATTTTTCCTTTCATTCTTAAAACTGTTGGTTTCACTACACGTGTCATGTTAATATTCAACCGATATACTTACTAAGCTTCGCTTACACATTTTATAAAATAACTAGGTTTATTGTATAATATAAGGCTCATTGAGTCCACGATAATGAGCTTCACCTACCTTTCCGACATATATGGTACATAAATGCTATGCAGCAGGTAACTGCCTTACGTTGATGCTTGACGCTATGAGGCTTCATCAACAATTGAGATGGCAAGGATATATTCTGAACTGAGCATGGTAGCTCACTAATTGCTTGCCAAGATGATTGCGCTGCAACCAGGGAGATTGGTGCCGTGGAGGCATAACACTACTCAAGCCTACCAAATGGTAGTACTTTGAATGTCAGCCCTGTACACTGCTGTGAGACTCCGTACCTCCAGCCAAGACTCGCGACATTAGCAACATCTGGATAACATAACAACAGGACCCCGTATTGTAACAACCCCAAATTGTTTTATCGCTTTAGAGCAAGTTAAACAATGTTTTATTCTCAAATTATGTATATATTTTTATATATATTTAATACTTAATACTTTATATATATATATATATATAAAAATATGCTGTAAATATTTAATTTATTTAACATATCATGCAATACTGAATTTATAAGATACATGCTGAACATATAACAATTTTGTCCACTTCACTGTACACGAAATAATACTGTATGTATAATCATTACTAAATTACGCATAAGTTCAAATTGCTCCTTTAAGACCTCTTAGCAACTCATTTACAAAAATATCACAAGTGAAAACTACATTTTATACAAGAAATACAGTATGCGTATATCAATCTTGACATTTATCATTGTTTGAATATCTCTGGAAAATGTTTTCTGTATCAGGCATAAACAGAGAAACAATTTTGACATTATTCATGAAAAATATAACAGAAACAGCTGAAGTATAATTGTGTTGCCTCTTATATTACATTGCATTCTTGGACAATTATGTTTCCATAAATAACATAATAATTTCAAAAATATACACCCATTATGAAGTACTTAATATTTTTACATGTGTCTCATTGAAAATATTTACTGCTATACATTGTAATAACAGTTGTCCAATATTGTACTCCATTAAAAAAAAATTTAAATATGAAATGTTAATTGGTACAAAAGTTTCTTGTAACGTGAACATGAAATATCAAGAAAATGAGTATGAATAATATACGTGAATGTGAAAAGTATTAAAAACATAAGTGGTCGTTCAAAGTGTAACACTTTTGATGCATAATCATATCAGAAATTGTGTACAAGATTCAGTGTGCATACCCTGTTTTATTCAAGACCAGTGTAAGCCAAAATGGAAAGTTTGACAAAAGTAGCACAAATAACTGGTACACTGGTATAGAAAGTGAGCTGACTATTGAAATACAAAATTGATAATACAGAGAACAGAACTGATCTCGTGGATGACCATAAGATTTTGAGCATGGGAAGCAAGAGCTTCTACCGTGGTGAAGAGGAGTATTGCCAGAACAATCCATGCCGTGGAGACGTTCTATTCGTAGAGATCCGAGTATCAAGGGCAAGAGATAAGAGTATCGCGGGCTAAACAGGTGCTTGGTGGTTAAAAGTCGTCAAAGTAGGAACAGAGAAAGGTGAGATTCACGAGAGACGATGGGAAAGAAATAAACGCGGTAGATGCGAGAGTGGAAGAGGAGGAGAACAAGTAGGAGAGGATGGCGAGGGGAAGGGTAGTAGACCCGCGCCCAGCCGATGCACCCAGCCGACGCACACAACAAACACGAGCAAGCCGCCGTGTGAGAATCTAGTCGAGCGCTCGACTAGCGCCGAATTCGCAACGTTTCTCACATCGGACAATTCTGGCGCGCGCGAAATACCCGAGCCGCCTTTTCGGTTACTCGATTTGGCGTAGGTTTCAACATGGCGGTATGGCCGCTCGGGAAAGAAAGCTCCCAAGGGCCCGCTGCTACAGCCGCCACTTATGCACCACCACGACACACACCACGCGCGATACTTATCATCAACAGACCCACAAAGTCCAAGATTACTCGTAATCACTTACCTCATTAATGGAAGTCCACTTTCCACAGGAATTCTATTGAAAAACACTACCACTACGTCTTGAACACTCGACTCGCACTACGCTTTCTCCCTGCTTGCTAGTTTGGTTGGTCGGTGTTATGGCCGCCGCCGAGTGTGCCCCACCGTATCACTCACTCACTCACTCTCACTCGTGCGAGCGCTCGGTTCGCATACGCGACGAACGCGGACGCGGCCCGACCAACTAGTTTCACACTTACGAATGCGGACGTCGATCTCTCACACTAATATCGTATCAGTGCCTCGTGCCGAGCTCCACCGACATTTTCCTGGAGTCTCGTACAATCGGATGGCTTCCCGTGCCCATGACGATCTCGGATCTAGAAACTAACGATCGCAGCACCAACAATGGCTACGCATTCTTCCGCGACGTACCGAATGGTCCTATTCCGTTGTTCCTCGAACACGACCTGCCTATCCATTCCCCTCGTACTCCGCCAACCGAACTTAACCGAGCAGACCCGAACGGAGGAGCGCTAACTTTAAAAATAGTTTATGTATAATCCAAAATTCTTTTTAATTTCTATCTCTTTACTTATATTCTGCTGTTAAAAAATATTATTTCACCAATTTATGTGACTACCGTTACTTTTTACTGAAATTGTTCACGGAATTTCTAAATATGTAGACTACAAATATCCGATATTTCGTTATCTAATGCACATCACACATTTTTAAAGCATATTGAATTGTAACAACGCAATAAATTTTATTTTCAGGTAAGTTTTTTTTATTATTAAGTACGATAATATTGGTACATTAAGGATACAGGTATTGGGATGTATAATAATTACAGTTTCTTATACATAAAATGAGACTACACTTTCTTAACCAACACAAAAATTAATGGTTAGTTTCCATCGTTCCATGTCCACCCATAATGCATTTTTACATCACAAAAATAATGATCTATAAATATAATTATTAATAACAGATAATTTCAGAAGTTGCAACATAACATTTTAGAATATAAACAGTTATTAATTTTCTTATTTGAAATAGAAGGTTAAAATTTATTAATCACCGCGCAAGTCTTGGTCCAATTCCACGATTCTGTAACTACCTGCAATGCATTTTGGGATACCGTAAAATCTATAATTACGTTTATTTTCATCACTACCTCCTAAATTGTTGAAATAATAACGTAAATGGCGTAATAATTAAAAACGTAATTGACACGTGGCGAATATTGCGCGCGAGTAGAATTGAGATCTTGACATGACGTGTGAGTTGTCATCACCTCTGAGCAAGTTCCGTTACATATCAAATATGGCGAGGCATGAATAATTGATCTTTGTTGTGTTATGATACTTTGGAGAATACAATTTAAAAACATAAAACAATCATGTTTTGCGAAAATACGCAATAACACATTCATATAAACGATCTAATTAATGTAGAAAATCCAATCAATATCGCAAAGTAAATGCTGACGCATCAGGCAGATACTGTAAACCTGTGACATTGACTACGGTAGTCAATTTCGCAACTTTACATTTATCACTTGTAACACTAATAATTCAATCATTCGAAAAACACAATACAAAAGAAATAGTATTTCAATGTGAATTAGAATTTGCAAGACATTTTCATTTCGCACATTGATGCAAACTACAATGGCACTAAATCACAAAATGGCGTCTCTTTGACGGTTGTAGAATTACTTTTCAATGCATCACGATTTCAACTAAAATCACTGAGAGTGAAAGTGTTAGATCACAAAAGTAATAGCTTTTAAGACTTAGAAAACAACAGAGTAAAATCTTCGTATAACAAGTTGCATGAAGATAAAAGAACGTACTGCATACTCGGGATTGACAACCATTTTTGCGTTGATGACGTAATTTAATACGAAAGTCAAAAGAGAAATTAAGTATTAAGAATTTGATGGCGCATATGTAGCTTTCTTCCGGTCGCCATTTCGCTTGCCGCGTTCTGAATAGCGATTGGTGCATGGCAGTAAAGTCACCGTAGAGTCGACCAATCGTTTAAAAACCAATGTTGATGAGTCATTGCGTTTAGGATTTTCCACTGAGAATTGCGCAATAGTTTCTTCTTCCGTTTTCCATGCGTAAATATTTGAATGAGGACATTCATGCATATACACCACTCGTTACGAATGACAGTTATGTACAATTTATTATATTTTAATATTACAATATCAAAATACATTATTATATTTATATTTAATTGCAAAAGTATTTTATCATTTTTATTATTACGTTTTATATTTAGTAAGACTAATTTTATAATTCTATACAAAAATAAATATAACACGTGTAATTTACATGTACATAATGCATGTAGTCAATTTAGTATCTAAACTACTCCCCAAACTTCTTCAAATGCGGTACACAATTTACTGCATGTTAAAGCTCCAGATAATGGATAATTGCTTATAGATATAGTATCTTCTATATAATCAGGCTTTACCTGTAATTTAAAGTAAGAATTTAATAGAGAAAGGATGAGTTTGGTTTAGAAAATCTCTATAATTTAGAAACATTTCTGTTGAATGTACAATACATACCTGTCCATGTGCCATTGCACCTACTACAATAGCAATTGGTTCATCAGGAAGAACTAATTCACGTGGATTCTGTACCTTATTTGCACTAAATGACATTGCTATTTTACGACATCCAACAGGTAAATGGTTTGTCACTGGATTTTTAATTACTTTTAATAGTTTCATTGGCCCATCAGATGCTCGAACACTAAATTTATGTAATAATTGAACTGTAAAATACAAAAGTTGTAAAAATAAACTTAAAATCCAATACATAAAATGCATAATTTCTTATTTAGTGCACAGTATTAGTAATTTGTTATATTATTTTTTACCCATAAGACCAGCAAAACGTTTAAATGTTCTTGGAATCCTAGTTTGCGGATTCACTTCTATTAATACATTTTTTTCTGTACAGATATAAACTTGTAATAATCCAGCTCTGTTTAAAGGACTATCCATTAACATTAATAAACACTGATGAGTTATATCTGGTCTACATGTTCCCGGATCACGATTATTTTTCTTCAATATACTTGTATGGTCATCACAATTTAATAATTCAAAACTATTTCCAACCTAATAATTAAAAATATTTTAATAATAAGAATAATATTTTTAAAAATTATATTATAATCATACATGTAAAAAAAAAAAATTAATAAGTACTGCTAGTAGTAAAAAATTTAATTTTTTACATTTATAAGTAACATTAAAGATTTATTTTAAAAAAACTTAAAAATTTGTCTTATAAAGAAATCCTCATGAACACAATACTAATGTAAAAAATTCAAATAATATAAATGAATGGATATACATACCTTTATATTAAAGTATTTAAGTACTTTTTAAAAATATATTTAAAGTAGTAAAAGAAATTGAAAAACAATTTGCGTAACAATACAATAAAAACAACATTATAATATTGTCAACAAAACATAACCTCACCTTCACAGATTCCAATTGAGCCTTATCTAGAATAATAATTAAACGCTTTTCTTGATTTTTTATATGAGCTATTTGAAGATGCTTAGGATGTGGATCGTATTCAAAATCATCCTTTTCATTACGATTCTTACGTTTTTGACCCATCTTCTACACGTTTACTAAACGAATTGAGATTACAAGAATGGTTATAAACATTCAATATCATGTGAACCATGTGGCGAGTTCTCAGCAAGACAATATTTTTTGAAACGTCATCTAGTGGAAGTTGTAGTAATCATTTTATGTTCTTATCCTGCCATGTGCTAGAAACATAGTCTTTCTTAAGTCTATGATAGAAGCACAAACAATCCATAAGCATAGAACAACACTATAAACTTTTCTAGCTAAATTAACTGCTTCACCGGCTTGGAAATTCAGAAATGATTGAAGCGCCTTTACAGTGGATTCTGAGTTCCCTTACTTACCCACTATTTCGATGTCGGGTTCGACCACGGACGAGAGATACGAGAAACTGTACATTTAATGTAAATTTTTGTCACACGACGGGGAGTACGTGACCATCTTATCCTTCTCGTTTCACTTACAACTTTACCAACAGAATTCACATAAATACAAATGAATACATAAAAAGCGTGTTCTTTTGGTGAAACTTCCAAAAACCTGACAAATTCAATGGAGCTAAAATTTTGAAAATAATTTCATTTTGCATAAAAACAGTGTTTCGAAAGAGATTTTTGGCAATTTTAAAATTCAGGTATAAAATTTTGCGAAGAAGTGTTTTACCATTGTAATGTCACTCTGTATATATGTACGTTACCGTTATAATGTAAGATAAGCACCGCTTCACGATGCATACGGACGGACATAGCTATTCTTGAAAACATCAGGGAAAATTATAGTGAAAATGGTAGGTAAGGGATTAAGGCGCTGTAAAATAGTATATTGTTAAACATTTCTTGTCACTTTTGGTTTCCAGATGTCGGAACAAAGTGTTTTAAGATTTAAGTTTTAATAATAATTGAAATGTTTTTTCGCAAAATTTTGTGTCTTAAATTTGTAATATCAAGCCAATTTAAACATAAAAGTTTAAAAAATGACAAGGAGTGACATGAAATTTCTAAAACACTTTTTTGCAAAGTTTTGCACCTTAACTTTCTAATCCTTTCCACAAACATTGTTTCTATCTAAAAGGGATCTATATGCAAAATTTTAATCTCATCAGATTTGTTAGGTTCCGCAAGTTTCACTGATTGCAACAATTGCTGTCTCCTATATACCGATGCATCGGTTTAAATGTAATTCTTATATTCACCACTTTTCATCATAGGAAACGTAACTTTTTTTTATACAATCGGTATTTCAGATTATCGAACACGAAATCTCATAAGATGTCCAGTCTATTCTGTGTCTCATCGATGCTGCACATTTTATCATCGATGACTTTCAGCAGTGATCGTCGTAAGTCTTTGATGATTAATATTATTAAGTGTCACTAATAGATGGCAGCATGTACTTCAATACGCTGCTATTTACAATTCATTTATTTGACGACAGGTGGCACTTTGATGACGAAATACGTGTATTATTACTCAATTAGATTCATTTATTTAAAATTATCGTATATGTTTGAATACTACCATATTGTACTGATAATAAATGCTAAAAATAGTTTTTTTATTAACAAGTTTATTAAAAGGATGATTGATTCGTATTGTTTATATTTTGTTTCATAAATGTTCAGATATTTTTGGAAGAAGTAAACAATGCTTTTGACGTGTATGCTGACTACTGGTAAGCTAAAATCGCGTAACAAAGAACGCAAACTAAATCGAATCTGATAAAATGTAAAAAAAGGACAGACCATGAACATGGTTGTCAATATGGTATTTATATCTCACTTTGTCGTTTGCATTCTTTGTTACGTGATTCGGTCAAGAACAAAATCATCCTCTTGCTCCTGTACACTTTTAATTTGCCTATAGTCGGCACAAACTGTGAGAGATCTACTAGTTAGTCCTTACTGTATATATATATATATATATATATATATATTAATAATATAATGTTGAATAACTAATCATATACATGAATTGGATTAATGATTAGCAACAATGATTAAAGACAATGTTTTCTGGTTAATTGGGCTTTTATAATAATAAATGACATTCTTATAACATAATTATTCAATATTTATTCTTTCAATTTTTAAAAACATTAATACTAAAATCTGATGAAACACGTGAAGGTTATACACATTCTTTAATTGGACACCCGTATTCCTCAATATAATATTCCATTGATTTTTGTTTTAGTAAAAGTCAACATTAAAACAATTTTGTTAACTTTATGAATTTAAAGTGATTTTAGTTTAAAATTATTTTGTTGATATTACGTTAGTTTTATTTTAATTACACCGCAGAAAATGCAATAAATTATAAGACAGCATATAGGAATTTCGTATCTGATAATCAAGTGGAAAGAAAATTTTATACAGATTATGGAGTAGTTGTTAATATTTACTTATATTTTCGTATTTCCGGTATTGGTTGAAATTGCCAAAAAATTCATCTTCTAAATGCAAATCCTTTTCTGCGACTTTTAATGTCAACTAACTGTTGTGCTTGTTTTTTCAAACCACCTCTAGATGGTACGTCCTCTTCATCTTCGGATAGAGCCGCGGCTGGTGTCGCTGACGACGGAAATCTTGAGAAAAGTTGTACTTCGTTTGAACGCATTGCCTTTCCCTCCACTGACGTTGTTGCAATTGATGCTGTTTCCATCTGAAGGAATCAAATTTAAACATAATTTTGCAATGTATGCATAGGAAATTGTAATAATTGTTACATCGTAAAGGGCTTAACAAAACCTCTACACACAGTAAGATTTCTACATTCTTATAGTTCTATATTCCTTGTTTGCAATTTAGAATAAAAATGTTTGATTTCGTAGGATTTTTAACAAAAAGAATACAATTTAATAATGCATCTATGCACAAATAATTAGGAACTATTCGAAGTACATTCTGTTACAAACATATTATAATTATCTATAACCTATTTTAGAAGAGGATGAAGGAATTAGAAATTAATTTTACATTATCACATAGTGTTGTATTAAGAATGATAATAAAAAAATATAGTCTAGGCATATTGAACTTGAAAAAACTGAAACTCTAATCTAATTTTTACAGATCTCACTGGAAAATATTTCGTTCCCTTCTTTAGAACTTGGAGAACCATTCTGTTCTTCTGTTCTAGCCACAGATTATTCTTGGTCATGAATGAGCTAGGTTCAAGGATAGAAAAAGATGGTTCCTATTTTTTATTTTTCTCTCTGAATTTTTGTTTTCATGAATTTTAATGTAATATCAATTTCAATAATTCCTTACGTAAACATTAAATACATTGACTTTATCATCATCAAGATGACGCAGTGATTGAAATGTAGTTTAAGATCATATTTTTAGCTTACTCAGTGTTTACTCTGAGACTTCATTGTGCTTTTTAAATTATTTCATTTTCGATTGTACGTTTATTTGGTTTCATAATTTCGTCACCGCTGCAATGTGCAAGCGATCAGCTGTAAGTACTTGCAAGTCTTCAGACCTATCGGTTCCGCTATCCAGTGCATGTACGAATCATGGAGCAAGGTGCCGCGCACCGTAGGACGGTCCGTGCTCGCTTGATCGTTCTCCGGCTTGTCTTCGTCTGGGAACCTACTCTTTGTAATCCGCTACGAGTCCCCTTCTACGGTCCTGCTTGCAGGGCCGTAGCATGGGACAAGGTGTTGGGAGCATGCCATTCTGTGTTAACCAGGGATTGAAAAGGTTTCGAAAATAATTGTTTGAAACTGTTATATATCGTTCCGACTGAAGCAATTATGAAGAACCGGAATAAAGTCATAACTGTCATTAGCTATATCGGTTTGGAGCTACATCGGTTTTAGTTCCGGTTCTTCGGAATCAATATTATATCAGTTTTATAGCGGTTCTATAACTGTTATTTATCGGTTCTGTATTTCGGTTCTGCGTTTCTTTCAGAACCGAAAAATAACAGTTATAGAACTGATACGGAACCGATATAATATCAGTTCTGAAGAACTGGAACCGAAGTCAATATAGCTCAAAACGGTGTCGTAATTATTTTCTACCCCTGGCATTAACACTCGATTTACGAAAACCGTCAATTTGATTGGTATTAAATTTTATAAACGTCATTGAGTAAAAGAGTAAGTCGATTTTGATTTGATATATTTTAATTTTCAATTTGTGAAGCTCTATTTTCAGAGATCAATATGAATGGACCCCTATTTTTCTGGGAATAATATAATGTAGCGTGTCATAAGCGTCGGTAAATCTAGTGTTAAGACCCATATACACATTGAAACCTGTCGCGATGTATACATCACTACAAACAACGACTTTGACAATGAATTTTTCAAGGTTTTTGTATGCTACCAAGTGTTTATGTACTTTTAAGGTTCGCAGTATTTATCTATTTCTATAATCGAAGGTTAGAGATGTTCGCCTTTAAGGACTTTTCAGCACGGTCTGCATTGTTTTATTTTTTTTCTTTGTCTCGCCAATTTTGAAATATCATAGAATGAATTTGGTACTTTTTTGTATACTACATTTATTCTAATCGTTCACTGATATGTTCAAAGTTTCCGAATGTGGATCCCACCATTCGAAAATTGTATGAAGTTCTAGAAATTACTTTAATTTCTCAAGGTACTAAAATGTTCTAAGAATATTCACTGAGAATAAATGAATCTTCGAATATTTCGGAGTTTCTGGTATAGTTAGGAATAAAAAACATTGTTGACAATCCAAAATAGACAGGTATTACAATTAGCGTAGTTATTAAGACAGATTGGATTTAGAAAATTTTCTTTCAAATGATGCTTTAAATATTGTGATGAGTTGTTGCATGGATGGAACTTCGAAATTTTGTTAACGGCTTGCTAAAATGTTCCAGCGTCCATTGATCTCAACATATTTAAGAAAATGTTTAATGTTTAATTCTTATAGTACGTAGAATAATTATAACGTTGAATAATTTTTTCAATTGGTAAGAACTTCAAGTAGTAACAAATAAGTGTTCAGAATATGGAATGAGAAAAGATATGGCTTACAAGATTTAAATTAGCTACTAATATTTTGAAGATATTGTTATTTTCTTTGTTTAGCAATTA
This sequence comes from Nomia melanderi, assembly GCF_051020985.1. Taxonomy (NCBI): domain Eukaryota; kingdom Metazoa; phylum Arthropoda; class Insecta; order Hymenoptera; family Halictidae; genus Nomia; species Nomia melanderi. The sequence continues at coordinate 6,393,370 of NC_135009.1, forward strand.
ACTAACATTTTACAAACCCCACCCTTTTTGTGTTTTCAAAATATTACAAATATATACATATTAATAATCGTGCTTCTTGCATTTAATTCAATTTTTCTGTCAAGCTATTCACCGTAACTGCCGTTTTGAAAAGGTATTTGATTTGACCCACAACAGTCGGAAAAGTACTTGATTTATTTTATATCTTATCTGTGATATTACAACAGTTATTCATGCGGTAATAAATTGTAAAACGTACCTTATCGCTCAGTATTTCGTTTAAAACTTCAAGATACTTGTCTGGACCGCCCAAAGATTCGATTACAGTATTCACTTTATCATTTATTATTTCTATGAGTTGTACAGGATCTTGAAATGTCTCTTGACTATCTGGTAACGTTTCAAGTATGTCCTGTAAAATATTTTAATGCGAAAATTTAATTATTAACAAAATTTCATATTTCTAATACGAAATATAAAAATCACATGTACGTTTAAGTAAACTACAGTGAGAAGGTACTATAGTAATACACACTAATTTAAGGAAAAGAAAATAGTTGGAATTTAATTGATCTTCCAAGAAGAAGATACAGCCAACGGTTAAAACTCGTGTCTTTACGTGTCAAATTCTTTTAGCCAAATTCTTTTCTATTTCCAATGTTTATAGACACCTAGCAGCGAAGTGAAAGAAGAAATAGAAAAACCGAAGGCGAGTTAACGAGTTAGGGTTATCTGTACGGATTCTAGGGATCGATTGAATCAATAATTGATATTCTCGCTCCTTTACGTGCTACCGAAGTATTTACATTCGATCAGCTTGGAAGGTGTTAATGTGTAGGACAACGGCTTCTTCGGGTGAGAATTACAGTCAGAGATTGTTGAAGGGAATTCATTGGTGGATGAACAGCGAATAGGACGCGCGTCAGGGGTGTTAAGTCTTCAGAGACAATATAGTCGGTATGAAAACTCGAGACGGCTCCATCGTGGCAGACGCCATTGAGGACGGCTTCTCTAATTTAATTAAGGATTTACATGGTATTTCCATCGGCCATTTTAACATGACACCGGCCGATGGGATTTAATTTTGTGGACTCTTCGCCTTGGGATGTGTTAATTTACTGCGATATTTCTTCGGTTTATTGAACGACTCCATGTTAATTGAAAACTCTCGTTGGGACAAAAACTAATTATGCAATAGTTTCATTGTACAATCTATTGTTGTTTATTATTCATTTCGTCCACGAATAAATCCTGCAATCTATGTAACAGTCTTACTGTTGTATTTGAATTCTTCCGTCTACGCTTTAAGAACAAAATGGCGAACATTATTAGACTGCTGAAAAGGTGAAACAAAATTGATTAATAAGTTAGCGGAAGTTCAAAAGTATTCATGGTTCAAATTATCTTCAATATCATTTCCGCGGGAAGAATATATTTAAAATAATTTTTTACCCGGAATTTATCGCACAAATTCCATAACACGGCGCTGATCTCTTGAAGAAGGTCTTCGACTTTTCGCGTTTCTTCCGCAGCTTTCCGTTGTCGCGTTCGTTGTTCGTCGATACGATGGTTTAATTTGTCCACTTCTTCCGCGTTCCTGAAACATTATATTTCATGAATCGCGGGTTCAATTTCTCTTTGAGATGCGCGAGATGAGCGACTCACTGCTCGGCGTTCTTTGTTTCAGAGAATTTCCTGGTTTCCATCTCGGCGATAAACTCCTGTCTCTGCTTTTCTAAGGTCATTTTCTCTTGCTCCGTGGCCACCCGCATTTTCTGTAGATTATCCTTGGTCGCCCGCTGACCCAGAAACCGGTTCAGAACGTCCTCGGATCTGGACACTCCGGTGGCGCTGCAGAGCTTGGCGAACGCCACCTCCAGCCGTGTCACCTCGTCCTTGGTAATGTCCTCTGTGGTCTGCACACGGCTTTTCCCACGTGTGTCGAAATCATCTCGCAAACGTGAATGGAATATCATCTTTTCCAGTCGCTCGAGTTCCGTTTTTCGTTCCAGTACACGCTGCCTGTATAAATGAAGATTGCTCGTATACAGGCTGTCCTATAGGTTTCCCCGCGAAATTTTATCAGTATTTGCAAACTAGAACTAAAGTATCTTGTAATAAGAAGTTCTTAACAGTGAAACTACCGAACGTTTAATACGATTAATATGTAATCCTTACAAAAATTGTAGGGACAGATTTTTCTCGATTTCTTCATACATTCATCACAATAGGTGAAAGTATTTAATTTTAAAATCATTGAGTATATTTAACACTTTCAAGATATCAATAACTGCGAAATAAGCAACTGAAACTCGTCATTCTAACGAGTGCTGTGCGCAATACTGTGCGCAATAAAGTTAGTTAACATTTGAATGCAACTTAATACACTGAAATTATGAAAATCTATAATAAATATTCATTAATATCTTTCACTAACAATAATGCAAAAAGTGTTAGAGTTTAATTAAGAATTGGCAATGAGTAACAAGAATAAACGTTTACATTCCACATTTATATTCATACGATTGGAAAAGTTGTGTTTATTTGAACCTGTATTCTTCAAGAACGGCATTTCGCTCCCTGCTACAGTTGGTAACTTCGATTTCTTCCTTAATCAACGTTTCCTGCGTATTGTTTCTTAACTTAATAGCTTCTTCCTTCACTGCCTACACATAAAAGTTCACGTCGATTTGGTATCTTTAAGAAGATAACGAAGAATACAGTTTAATTTCATGCCTTGCCTGCAGACGTTTCACTTCGTTCTCTTGCTCTCTAATTTCATCTTCCAAACTCTTCAACGAGGAAGCGTACGACACAGATTTTTCTTTCAAATTTGAACGCATGGCTCGATATTTCATTCGCGTCAGGTTCGCCTTTATCTGTTTCATTCTAATGTGTTCCAAGTGTACTTCCAGTTTGACGATTTTCTGTGAAAGCACGCAGGAGCTTAAGCAGTCGTAAAAATTGCAATATTCTTATAGCTTTATTTCGACTCACGTTTCGCAACGGATTATCCATCTTTTTCTTGAACAATTTTTGCATTTTATCGTTCACTAATTGGTCATACTCTTCCAACAGCGATCTTAATTTCGTCTGTCGCTAAGGGATATTCATGTTGGAATATTCTTACACACCCGCGCGAAATCTTCATCGGGAGATTAATATCTGGCTGCTTACCTTCTCGCACTGATACTTAATTAGATCGTGTTTCTTTCTTAAGCGTACATTGTCCTCCTGCGCTTTAGCAATTGTCTCGCTTAAATTACTTTTTTTCCCATAGGCCGAGGACTCGCGACTCATGTGAACCTCCGTCTGCGATTTTCCCTCGTTCTGAAACGTATGGCGTTTTAAATTCAATTTCTCGCGGGGAATGGATTTTCGAGTTTCTTCGATTACGTTTTTCGTTTTCGCGTATTCGACGTACAACTCCTTGACATTCTGTTTGAGAGCTGAAATTTTCTCCGCGTGCTCATGCTTTTTTGCCTCGTACTCCTCGAAATTCGCTTTCCTTTGACCCTCTATGAAGAAAATTTACGTGAATCGTACTATTTAAAAGATTAGATTAGATTCCTTATATTTATTGAATTCGTTTTTTTTTGTTTTAACAGCATTATTAGAGCCTCTTATTAAATTTTACTGTTTCTTCTTTATTTTGATACATATTAATATATGTATTAACTAATATCATATTTTTTCTTCTTTCTTTGTTTCATAAAATTTAAGTGGTTTTCTGTTGGATGTAATAATTAAAGATTATATAAATTGAAAAATTGGAAGTTCATATTATAATAATAACAATGAATATAAAATAATTGTTTGGTGGGTTAATTAAAATTAATTTAAGTTGGATTAAGTAAATTTAATAGTATAAGTTCAGATGGAAGCATATTTAGTACTTCATAGTATCATTTTTATAAGAAAAATTTGTTATTTATATCTGATTTATAAATTGTTTTATTTATTTTATCAGGAAATACGTATTGAATAATGATTAAATTGGAAGAATAATTACAATTTATCAGAACAAACTATTAATATAGGACGCAATAATATGTATGAAAGTAAGCAACTGTAATCCGTTCTTCGCCATTTGGAGATATTAAAAATATGAAAATTGTTAAATTTGAAAAAAGTGCGGTTAGCCAATTCGGCCGCGAAGAGACACGATTAGGCTGCGAAACAGCCAGGAAAAATGTTTTTCATAATAATAGCCGAAGGATAAAACAAATACAAGTCGTGACTGTACTCGTGATTGCGATGGATCGATCCCTGTAGCCATGATCGTCGTATTTTGCATGAACACCTTGAAAAAACTGAATTACCTAGATTACTTAAATTGATGTCACGATTTTCCTTAAAAGAGAAGAACGTTTAAGGAAATTTGCTAATGCCAGGTTGCCGGTTGTCCTTTTAGGCGATTTCAAGAATGGGGACAGAGATGAATAGTCGCGATGTCTCTTCGATGGTCAACTTAGACGTTGTACAGTCTTAACGTCAAGTATATTAGCATTATGAAAGTTTCAAGTATGTTGTACAAACATAACCTGTACACATTTTGACATTATTTTGTAGTATTAACATTACTCAATGGTCTAATTGTTGAAAAAAATGTGTCAAATAATAATTTTCAAAACTCACAGTTTCAATTTGTTATTCCGATTAATGAAATTCCGATTAATTACATTGAGATTTAAATGATCTTGTTTATCTGGCTATATAAAAAGTTCCAGCGAAAATGACTATGCATATCATCGAAGTTTATAAATTAAGACTGCTTAACATAGAAACTGCACTTATATCAACGCACGTGATAACATTGGGATGAAAATATCGTGAACGATGAATATTAGAAATCATTTTCTGAAGGGAAGTAGTATCTCATAACTGGAGATAGTAAACCAAGGCGATGCTCGGTCGGTTGCATATGTAAATAGAAATGCTTATTGGAATATCCATTTTATAATTCAAGTTTTGATAGCAACATATCGATAAACTAGTGGAAAATTCCTTTTTTTCGACGGGGCCACTTATGAGACGTGAACATTTCTTTCTGGGCTCTAGTCTTTCCGGTTAAACGTGTTCTTATATATCTTCGCGTGTAATCAGGAACTGGCTTGCGAAATAAATGCCAGCGAATTTTCTTTATTTTTCGAGGCTAATCTCTTCGCGCCGAGGTGTAGCAAACATATGAATATTAAACCATGATTAAGAAAACTGATTATAGTTTTACTACTGCCCGTAATATGGTTTTGCGCGCTGCTTTACCTGACAACTGGATCTTCTTCTTGATTTCCGCGATTTTCTTATTTAAATCGTTTAACTTGTTCTCGACGCTTGGCGTTAACGGATCGGACATGTTGTCTCGAAGGTATTAGAAGATCCACGTGGTGCTTATCGACTCAACAATGCGTTGCCTTAGCGATGGGATTATATAAAGCTTGACGTTTATAGTTGGGCGTTAAGATATAATGAACACCTTACTAGAGCTATTCGAAATGCACCAAGCATTTTCAATAACTTCAAGTCCTAATTAAAAACTTGTTAATTGCACCTATTAAAATACTTTCATGTAATGGATTTTTCTACTACGTCTACAAGATTACATTTAAAAGTGTAAACAAACTTCTACTTCAATATCAATATTTTCAATTTGTAGTGACCAATTTTCAATTAATATCTACTCAAGTTGCAAATATTCAAACACAAATAAATAAATCTTGGCATATTTATATAATGATATAAAACGTATAGTATTAGTTTCGTATACTCCTTGTTTGGTTATAACATTCCAGCAGATATAGTATTTATTGGTCCCAGAGAAATGGCCACCGGCAAAGAATAATTTCGAGTGAAAAAGAACGATGTTTCCGTCGGCCATGCAATATTTTGCTCTACAACAACGTGTCGCACGCAGATGTTTGCGGTACGATGATAGGGTTAATAGTTTCATTAATAAAAACTAACGACTGCCGCGTATTTACAGTTTCATGCTTGTGGATCTCGTGGTCGGGGCACAAAAGGGAAAGCAATTCGTAAGGCTTCGCCCGTTGAATGGTCTTAAGGAGGGGGCACCGAATTATAATTCCGCATTTGTATTCGTTAAGGCAGCAGCCGCGCCTGGCGGCGGCTATACCGACGATGAATTTCGCGTTACACGCAATCAACCGCTGGAAGGTTAATTAATGATCAGACATGCCCCGCCAGTGCCCGACGAGGCTCATACGCATCGGCGTCTTGGCACTTTATAACTGACCACGTTCGTTGCGTTCCGTTTGCCGGCTGAATTCTAGAGAACCGTCACGCGCGACGGCGTTAGATTTCAATCCGACGTGGAATTGTCGATTTCGCTTGAATTCCCGAAACAAAGAGACTCACCGCTGGAGATTGCTGTAAAAGCAGTTTGATTATCACGACTGCGTTGCACCGTGTTAGTCCTACATACGGAAAAATCGAAAAGACTTTTGTACATTTCGAACAGTTGCTTATTAAACGTGGAACACATAATTACAGTTTACACGAGCTTGTAATCGTATTTTGTAAAATATGTTTGTACAGAAATGAATAGTGAGACTTTTGTTTCATTTTTAATATGAAAAGCTTCTTAATCAATTATTTATGTAACATGTTTTATGAAATTAAAGATGTGCGGAATAAACATTAGGACAAAATTGTTGTGCATGTTAGTACTGGTTAATACTTGTCGAAATTTCGAATTGTTCTCGTGTATGAATGATGCTATTTCGTTAAATTATATTTTTATATCAAGTAGCTAACATTTTCGCATTCCTTACTTGAACATAGTTTTAAAGTACTTTCTTTTTGTTATTTTCCATTTCTGTAATCAGGAGATCGATTTTATAACGGCATTAAATGACTCTTCAGCAGATTATCTATTTACGATTAATAAAATATACTCGATATACTCGAACGCAGAACCGGTAATTAATATTCCATAACTCCATTTCCTCTTGCAGTTTGAAAAATACCCCTTTCCCGCGTCAGTGATAAGAAAACGGTAAAACAAATAAATTTAAAATATAAAATTTTACAATGCATGAACAATTCCTTAAAATAAATTTATTATTTTCAGTATAAACCACAATGAACATCCCAAACTTAATAAATATTGACTAACGTATCAACAACAATTCATTTAAAAATTATTTAAATCCCTTTTCCAAAAAAGATAATCCGATTTTCAACGAAACGCGAAGTGCGTTCTACGGCGCCGTTCCCGTGTAGCTGCGCTCCGATTGGTTCACGTGGTCAGCCATCCCTTGCCGGCGTATTGATACAACGTCCGTAGATAGGTGCGCGCGCATCGGGGAACTACTTTCAGCGCGTTAAGCGAACAATAGGGATCCCAGAAGTGTTTCGGACGCGGTCGTGTTCGTATACGGTTGCCGCATGATTTTTTTCTGGTTCTGGCTCGCGTGTACGTGTATACAGATTATCTGGACGTAACGGAGGTAACATAGATCTCGGACGATGTGCGTGGTCAAGTGACGGTACGCGTATTTCATACTGAAGTGTACTAAAGTGTTGGTTTCTCTCTAGTGTGTGCGCCCGGGCCCCGATGAGTGTGTGTCTGCTCGATGTGTGTGGATAAAATTCACGGCATCATGTTGTTGCCACGCCGAAAATTGGATTACGCATCGATGGCGTTTCTCTCGTTGCCACTGCTGCTGCTGGTTTCCCTGCCCGCGGTATCCGGTAAGTCTTTTCAACGATGCTGTCCTTTTGGTACAGCCGAATCGTCAGCCAGGCTCGCTCGGTTTGAAGTCGTTGCTCGCCACATGCCGCTGCTAGGCAACAGGTCACGAAACAACGCCGAGCGCCGGCGCGTTGGACGCTCCGCCGCCTTTAACTGACGTTCCGCGTCTCCTTTGAATATTTTCTCCGTAAAATGTCGTTGAAAGCTGTTCGAGGTCAGCGCGTCGCAAGATTATCGAACGATTTCGGCCCACCGTGCAATTGGTATTCCGCGGCTGATTTTCGGCAACGGTCTGCTCGCTTTCAATTACTACCTGTTTCGAAAATATTGACCGTTTCGGTACCTGTATGTTCCTGTTCGATACCCCATGCTTCGTTCCCGTTCAAAATTCTTCTCCATCTTTTTTTTTTACCGCGATTTATTTGGCGAATTAATGATTTCACGTTGGGACAACGGTTGGACGGTTATCATTGAAATTAGGTTAGAAACTAATATTCTTGGAAACGAATTTGCCTCGAACGTTGTCGATAACTAAAAAGAAAATTCTTACTGAGTTAATTTCTATTGTATTGTTGACGTTCGCGTGCTAGCCACCTCGAACACACGTGGTTATGTTACTGTCACAGTGGTGCTCAATTTCGATACTGTCGATAACCGGGTGCCTGGAGGTTGGTAGTCCCTGAGGGACAGGTGCTCAACCCTGCTTTCCAGGAAACGAGCCTTTCTTCCCTCGTGTGGCACGTAAACATTCGAACCAGCATTTCGCGTCCCCGTTTCCTCTCGGCATTGTGCACAAATAACAGCTTAGTTTTCCTCTTCTGGTGGGTATTCTTATATTAACATAGAAAATGAATAATTTTTATCATTACCATCCTCTCGGTTACTCCGGAACGATAAACACACTAAAGCCTTATGATTAAACTTTTCTTTCATAAAAGTTACGTATATTTTATTAGTATATTATTCTTATTGAGAATAAAGGACAATGATTCTTTTAAGTCATGAATGTCTATTCACAGCCAGCCATCGTACATTTAGACAGATGTTGAACTGTTGATTCTTCCAATTGTCAATAATTCTTCCACAAATATACGTGTTTATTTATTATAATCCTTTGGTTTATATTTTTCACACGCACGTGAAGATGTTTATGGGCATTTAGTTGTCGGAACGTCGATAACACCGGGGATTTCTGCAGACAATAAACTCACGTGAAATGCAAAACACGCGAATTCGTGTTTATTTTAGAAAATGCCAGCACAGAGTATTTTATAACCTTTTGTACGCTTACGATCGTGAATTTTCATTTTCACTTTTCCACAACGCATAAATCACCGGCGGGTCGTGACGTAACGCTGGCTCAGACCAATGAGTACTTAGGCGGGAAGAGCGTGCAGCCGCTACAAAGCAGTCCGCTAAAGAAAGTTAGCAAAACTGGATAGCAACGACGCGCGGACAAACGCGAACTCTCCAGTCCCCGCTGGTTTTATATCATTGCGCAATGAAGTCCAAAAAACCATTGACACAAATAGTTGAAACGTTTTCACGTTAATCTGGCTTCTACTATCGAAAAATTGTATTTCCTAGGTCTCATAAGAAATTTATTTTATTCTTACTTTTGAATATATTATAAAATATATTAAGCAGAAAGTAAGTACTCGATAGTAAGGACTCGATATTATAGCAGAAGGGGTTAAGTGATTCCTTAACATGCTTGAAATAACTGATCCAAGTAATCCTTACATAACGTTATTGAATCGTGTAATATTTTATGAGATAGATTGTAAGATGAAAAACAAACATATCAGAATTTATATATCTAAGAGTACGTTTATAGCAGACCTGCGATAATCGATTAGAGCTGTGATGCGAGTGAATCGAGGAAATAACTATTTTTGTTTGAAACAAAACTGTTTACTTTGAAGAAATACGTAGAGCTGCGTTCAATTAATTAATCAACGATACAACCGTTGTGAATCGATGCTTTCTTAGCTTCTATTGCAGCTCCGCCATAAACTATCTTTAGATAAAGATGTTCCTGCAACTCTATACCAAAATGAATACGTATTGAGATAAATAGATTCTATTTACATTAGAGGAATGAATAAAGAACTGAGCAGAAATAGAAAATATGAAGTAACAAAATTTTGGCTTTATATTTTTAACTAAGGTATCCACTTTGATTGATATTTTTAAAGAGGTTTAGCTAAGAAGAAAGAAGGTGTTAAAAGCGTTTTGTTTGTAATTTTCATTTAGAAATAATGTTACTGATATTAAATCCCTGTATCTAATTTTAGAAATTACATTACGAAATGAAAAATTGATCTTGTTAGTAATGTACTACTCGTTGATTAATAGTATTTCGTTTTTTCGAGGTTTGAAGCATTGAGTAATCGCAGCTGAAGTAAAACAGCATGTCGTTAATTATTTTTCGTTTTTTAATTTCTATCTGAGGATTGACGTTAGTTAAGGATCGAAAAAAAGTGTTGAATGGTCGGGGATATATTCCGGAATGTTCTCCGATTGAGGCGGGCTGACAGTCGCTTCCGAGAGCAGATCGAGGTCCTCGCCTCGAGTCTGTTACTTTGCGTTGAGATACTCTGAATGCGGCATGGCGGCAGTTCTCCAGACGCTCGCTGTTCGTACGTTCTCAGGCTTTCTCTTCTCTCTCTCCTTAGGAAACGATTCGCCCAGACTTTAACGTGCTTTCACACAAAATTACGCGTCTTCTGCGCGCCGATATACGCATCGTATTTATTTCCACGAGGCTAAATCGCGATTGATTGAGATATTATCAAAATTACGAAATACATTTAAGAACTAACACATTGTTCGAGTTGAAACGAACTAGGATTAAGGATCTACGAGGTTAATATTAAATGATTGGATTATTATTGATACTCTGCGCGCGAGAAATAGAAGTTTTTGTTTTAGAAATGTAGAAATTTCAAATCTTTTTAAAAGAGTCGTATAAGGTTTTATCATACTTCGTATACAGTTTTATAGAATTTAGAAACGACGTGAAATGTTATAACGTCTAATTTAACAGTCGCAATAGGAACTATACAATTTAATTACAAAATGGTGTGAAATATTTTCCAATTCGAATTTGTTGTTAGTGAAACACATTGATTTAATTTCGTATTAGTAGAACATTGATTACTTCAGGTAATCACCCAAAACTTCAAAACGTTCAAACTGATTATATATGACAATATGAAGTTTTCTATTCAACCCGTGGATTTTGAAACAAACTAAATTAATGAGGTATTCCAATTTCCATTATAAATTCTCGGAAAAGGAATGAAAAGTAACTCAAAATTCTTTTTTGAAAATAAAAACCTTTACGAACCAAATACAATTTTCCAATAACAATCTTAAAAACATAAGCAAAACTAAATATATGTTTATAAATATTCACCAGAGAAGTAATGTAGTTTCAATACACAATTTAATATTCTATAGCTGGTGGAGGAAAAGCAACCCCTTAGTCTGTCTAAGGTTAATTTCAGAACAATTTTCTGCGTTGTTGAACCAGAAAATCAAAATCAATTTTCCAGAAGCTACTAATTAGTCTGATATCCTGTATATTCAAAAGCTGTTTAGTCGGTTATAATTCTTCGATTTCGAATCGTTGACGCGACCAACAATTACCAGTTCTGGATTTCCTTCTTCCCTATCATTCACGTCTCCAAAGACACTCGAAACTGGCATGACTTAGAATCCGATGTACGACCGACCTGCAACCGGTTCCTCGTTCCCTTTCATCGATTCAGGGGCCACACGAGCCTCCCGTGCATTCGTGCATGCACGCCGATGCAACTTGAGAAACGCGTGCTCGACGATACTAAAGTCTGCCGCGCGTCTCTTTCGCCGTTCACCTGGAGGGAACGCGTTCCCCAATAAAGGTCACAATTTGACGATCACCGGAATTCGTTTGCAATATCATTACAAAAATTAATATAAACCTCTTATAACCAAATTTCATTCGCCCCCGATTAAAATCGCACGGTAGATTAAACAGAAATCACTTTAATCCAACGCACGAAGTAAACATAAAATCGCAAACCATTATTGTTTCTGTTAATTCAATGTTAAAATGCATATAGGAAGAGTAAATTTAAAAGTTTGTTACGTATAGGAGTTTAAACTCATGAATTATACAGGGTTAAAAGGATAAAGATAATTTAGACGTATTTTCAGTAATACGTAACTTGTTCTCCAAGTTTTTTTCTGCAGTTCACAGCATACATTGTCACAATAAAATATTTTAAATAGACAATAAAATTCCAAATATATCCTTAAGTCACTGTTTTACAATAAAACTAAATTCATAAACAATACTTAATAAACTAAATTGATTTTCATTGTTAGTTTAAGTACTTCACTACTCGCACAGAACAAAGTATCACAGCAAAATAAATACTCGACTTGCAAAGTTACATGTTCGATTAGAAATAAAATACACCATTTGAAATAAATTTTACCTGTTCAAGACTCACCGGTGCTAAACTCCGAGAGGGTGAAAGATAAACACGAGTCACTTGTAATCCCGGAATAGACGGGCGTCAATACCTTTTCCCCTGTTCCCCGATCCTTCTGTTTTCTCCGTCAAGAAGGTAGATCGAGGAAAGACTAGAGATAGCCGGTATCTCGCGGCATCTGGTAACTAAAAGGGTTAGATCTCTGTCTCCCTGTTGCGTACGCTGACCCGGCCTATAGGCCACACGGGCATTTGCATTCGTTTCAACCCCCTCGTTCTCCCTTTTCTATCCCGTTGTTGGCCGCGTAGCGTAAAACCGCATAATTAAGGACCCTCGGCTACCGGTACGTACGTGTGTCCGTCTGTTCCCTCTGTTCTTTCGTTTTCCTCCGCGAGTTACGTTGTCCACCGTCGTACGGAGATCCGCGGTGCTCCTCAGTATCGCGCAAGGATCGAGGATTGTGCCGTCAGTCAACGGCGGGACAGCCGCGAGCCCTTATAAAGCACGAAAAGATCTATCCTCCGTGACAGTATGTAGTTTCCATGAAGCTCGCGGGGAAGGGAATCTTTTTTCGGATCACAAACAGGGAGGAAAAGAAACCACTTCGAGAGCTTGTACAAGCATCCCTTCTAACATCGAGTTAGATTATACGTTGGTAAATAAATTGCGCCTGGAATACGTGTTTATTTAGTAACTTTTGTATTGTGATCTCTGACTTCTTACGTTTGTCGCTAAATAGATGAAGGAATAGAACGTAAACAGACGTTCGATTTATCATTAAATCGGCTTAATGAGAGATTTTATATTTTCGTTAGCGATGATGTGATGTTTCCGATACCTTTTTACCACATAAAACGTATCTTCACAGTTAAAAATTTTCATCGAATAGATTCTTGGTGATTTTATCGTATTATTAATAAGGAAGCACTTTTTGCCTATCTTGATATAGCGCTGTTTAGTTAGGGACACATTTAACGATTCTAATACCGAGAGTTTCGATTAAACGTACTGCAGAACCAAATGAAACCGTCTTTTTCAAAGTTATAGCAGCTGTTCGTTTCATTTTCTCTAAATTAAGTGGAACCAAAGCTCGCCATAAAGTTTTTGTGGCGCGTTTTCTTCATCTTTCGAATTAAACAGCGTACTAATTTCTTTTGCTCGAATAGCTCCAGCCTAATTAAAAAGGGATAAAGCCAATACTGGTTATAATTTCGAGTGAAACATCTCGCAACAATTTGCTTGAGTCCGCATAAAAACGGCGTTACCCGGCAAGACGACTTCGACATTCCGTTTGACTTCATTAAATTCTTCATCTTCGGGTATAGCAGAATTTTCTCCGTATCGAGTCAGTTAAGGCAAGTCCCGAAACGATGTCGACCGTATACTGTGCTCCAAAATGGCGGTCGCATTCTCCGCGTGACTTCGCGAACTTCGCGAGCGAAGAATTCCTTGGTCAGCTGTCCCGTTCCCACAGACATTAAGCGTTCCCTTCAAAACCGAGAGGGACTCGTTTTAATCCGCGCAATCGCCGCGTAAGATCTCTCGGAAGCGGCGAAAAAACACGCGAAACGTTTGCATTCCCTTTGAAAAAAGTGAGACCGAAGAGCGGCGTGGCTGTTCTCGTGGTGAGAAGACCACCAGGGAAGCAGTTTTCTCGCTGCGACACGTGGAAACGGTTTCACGCAGGTCGGGCTCGAAATCAGTTCAAAGCGATCGTTTCCTGTGGCTTGCTTGTCTGCCTGCCACCGTGGACAATGATTCTTTCTTGCCCGATGCCCCTTGGTTTTTCCCAAGACCAGCATCGATCAGGATACGTTCCACCTTTGGTTCGATGAGATCGTATCTATTAATCATTCGATTTTTTCTCTCTGTCTATCTCGGCCTCCGCAGGCGTAAGAGCGTGTACACGGTCGCTCTTTTGCCTGATAAATGGCAATGAGCGCCACGGCGAGGCGAATACTTTACATGAGCTTAATCGCCGGCTAACTAATAACTTTTCGCGTGCGAACGGTCATGGGAACACTGGCGGACTCGCTGAATTTTCCTGTTTTCGGAGACAAAAGGCTTCTTGTTTGTTGTTTCGAGAAGAGGGAAAGGGAGGTACGGTGGAATCTCGATTATGTTGACTTGGCACTAGAACTATTGAACGGTTGCAAGTGACTGTAATTATAAGAGTGAATTTATTTAAATTTCGGTTGGTTTATGTTTTAGTTTATTTTTTAGCGAATTAATTTATTTTGTAATTTCTTGGGGAATTAATTGTATCTTTCTGATAACTGTAAAAGCAATGCCGAAGGAATTAATTTGATTTATTCGGTGGTTTTAATGTTAATTGGATGATTAATATTTTAGATAAATGTGGACGTGAGAAGAAGTCTTTTAAAGCATATTTGTAAAATATTTTAGATAAATGTGAACGTGAGAAGAAGTCTTTTAAAGCATATTTGTAAAATTCGATTGTACATATACTGAAACATGGTTTCAAAATCGAAATCATTAAGTTTCCAAGTAACTAAGACTTTAGACAATTGATACTGCAGAAAATTGTAACTCGGTTAATTTAGGTTTCGTATTTTGAAAAGTAATATTTTTTGTCATATGCGTAACAGAACAGCATTAAAACTGATACCATCCTTTAAACAGTATTCGTAACTTTTAAAAATACTTAGTTTTTGTATGTGTACAACATGCCAATTAGAATTGTTGACAAATTTAGTCTAATAACTATATCATATAAATACAAAACATATTTTACATTACACCGTAAAACTATAATCACAGTGTAAAGAATTAAAGTATAAGGAAACGATTTTAACAATAAAATTATAAGTGCCGAGTATTTAATATTATTTATACATGACACATTTATAAAAATTACAAGTATACATTTTCAAGTTTTCAAAACAATCTTTACACAATACAAAAAGAAAGATATGAACTATTTAAATAGTTTCTAACACGAACGCCGTGATTTCATATCTAATTATAAAATCGAAAAGCTAAAACCAGTCGTTTCTTATGAGCACCGTGCTCGCAGAGTTAAAGATTACAGCGGTTCCGCAGTACTAATAAGAATATTCAGAAGTGATGTAGAATGTGTGTCTATATAACAGTAACGCGTACCTGAAGATTCTATTGCTTCCGCGATGGAAAACATAATAAAGAGGATAAGAGTGTTCGATCGGCGAGAGCGTTCCAGGTATTGAGATGTTCGCGAGTGGGATATAATTCAAATTATCGCCGTCTTCATCCCCTCACTTTTAGAGGTTTTATAATTTTCTGACGACGGCGGCGTTTCGAGATTTTATACGCAAGATATTTTATTCGGTTAGGAGCTGGCATTTACGAACCGTCTGGCGTCGTTGTCGTTGGTTAATAGCGCGATGAAATATATCTGCCATCCGGTTTGTTTCAGGCGTTCCGGCGTCCCAGCAGATGGACTTTTACAGCCATCCGGTCTTTTTTATAATATGTTATCAATACCGACCGGCTAATTTCAATGAAAAATAAAAAATAAACGGAAAAGAATGAACAACGTTTAGCGGGCCGTTGTATATCTCGACGAGTGATTCATCGCATTCGAAACGTATTAAATATTACAAAAATAAATTCGACTGTTCCCTATATACGTTGTAAATTCTCGCTTTTATGAATCTTCAGGAATATCAACGGAAATTATGCTTGTATGGAAATATACAAACATAAAAATCCAACGGAGAAAATGAAAAGGAATACTCCGATGAACGTTACTATAAGGATTTTATTTTTTAACTCATCCTCTTTATAGTCTTCTTTTCAGTTATACGTGAAAATTTGAATTTTTTTACGAATGTCCGGTAATAATTCAATTATAGAAGGGTTGATCAGTGATTGTTTCGTGATACCCGCGTTAACAGGTTCACAGAGTATGATATTTTGTAATTAACGTCGTGGAACGATGCGTTGATTAATTTTTCACGCGGTCAGCGAAGCTTATGTTTGAAAGTAAGAACCCCCTCGCAGACACGCTTGTTGGTTCGTATTACATGCTCGTGCGACGGAACAATCGAAAGCCACACTTACGTGGGTAACGTTCCATTAAACGAACTATTCCATTTTTTTTATCGACACATTGTCGAACTTAACGAGCCGACGCGTTCTTTCTTTGTTAATAACGGGTTAATCGGTAAAATGATTGTAAATATTATTGTGAAATGATTGAAACGCAGTTTCACATAAGAAACAAAGGCCTATTGTTATATTATTACATCGTACTTCGTTTAGATAAAATAAAAGCATTTGGAGAACCTATTAATAAATCACATGTAATTTTCATTTCGATTCAAACTTAACAAACGTCTTGATTTGTAAAGGAAGCTTTAAACATTATATACACTTTCCCATGAAGCGCAGGGAACATTCTGATAAACGAAATACATGGGCATTTAAAACCACAAATTTACAGAAAGTTCAGCAGTATACAAATATAAATTTACAACACTACTCCACTGTGCCGGGATTCAAATGTAAATACATTTCTCACATTAAAGATTTCAAAGATTTAAACAAACTTCCTTAACACTAAAGTTAACGAGCAGTTAAATCGACTTTTTAAAATTCCTCTACAGAAACTCCAACAGTGTATCTATCGAGACTTTAGTTTGTTTACAATTCACTTCGCGTATTCCTAAATCAATGTCTTTAGTAATTCCTCAGAGAAACATCTGTTATTTTCTTAACACTAAAACTACCAGACGGTCAAAATGACCCATTCCTGATGTCTTCTTTTTGGCAATTATTAAAAAGTCAACAAATGTTTTTCTGAGAAATTATAAAAAGAAATTGATTCAGCACCATACAAACTGAATTGTAAATCAATTCTCAATCAAGTCTCAACAGATGCACTCCTGGAATTTCTATAGAGCAATTTCAAAAAGTCAATGTAACTGCTCGGTAATTAGTGTTCAAGAAATCAGGAATGTGTGATTGTGACCCATCTGGTAGTTTTAGTGTTAATTATTTTTATCAGAGTGATCATCCATCTCTTGAATTCCTCATTTCCAAGCGATATCCAAGACCAGCTAAGCGGTTAATTGCGAGCCGAAGGGTACGGTCCGAAAGTCTATTCGTCGATTCGTTCCCGAGTGTTCGCTGTCACTCCTGCCGGTAGATTCGCGCGCATAACAAGGAAGGATCCGCGTGAATGCGCGCGCGCGACCGGGTATAGTCTTTCGCAATTTGTAAGTGAGAAACGGCGTTCCTGCCGAGTCCCAGCGCGCGCGCGCCGTACCGCGCCGGTACGAACCTCGCTTGAACTTCGTCGTGGGTGCACACACCGGTCGCGTCGCGCGCTCGCCGTTGCACCCACGATGCATTCACCGGTCTCCTTGTGTCGGCGTTGTGCGAATTCGTTTGCGTGCACGGCTGTCGGGGCTGCGCCGAGCGCGACGAGTTATCAACTACCGTTCGCTCCCACAAACTGGTCGCCAGCCCGCCCGTGATCCCCCCGAATGATAACGCATCGCCTCGCGCGTCGTCCCGCGCTTTCACGTTGATTGGCTGCGACTCTTCGCTCTAATTGGGTCCGCGTGAAACACCGGTTAAGAGATAATCCATTTACCTTTAAATTCGTTCCGCGCGATTACCCGATATTACGGCGGATACTGTTGGAAGATGGATTTTCTGCTTCCAAAGGTCACACTGATAGTTTCTTGTGCTCAACGTTATGATTGACTGTTTGGTATTTGATTTGTTGGGTTATCGAAATTTAGGTTTTCGGATTGTTAAATGAAAGATGAGATGAGAAATATTTATCTTGTAAGTATATTATTTAGGGTTAGTGAAATTTTTCAAATTCTGGTATGCAATTTTTTTTTTCAATTCTTCTGTACAGAGCATGCGTTGATAGAATCAAGTAAAACATCTTATTTTGACATGCATTGGTATATGAAAAGTTTATCAACATGGTTAACGATGAAAAGATTCAAAACAATATCCTCGATGTTTCAATTTGAAAGAATTTCACAAATAAGATACTAGTTTTTCAAATTTCTCTTAACGCTTTGATGCGTGGTCAACCTGTACATTGAATAAACATAATTCATTAACGCGTAAATGTGTTCGTTGAAAAAAGTTACCGGTTTAACGGGTTAATTAACAGACGTGTGACTAATACGGTATTTGTAAACGCAGAATTCTGCCGCGATAGCCGTGCCGTGCAAGAAGTTTGATAAGAATTCTTCACGCTTAGAATTCTCCACGCTGATCCCCGCGTCTCGAACGAATTTTTCTCCCTGCGTTAATTGGATACACTCGTCACTGGTTGCCTGGTGCATGGGTCGCGCTCTTCGGTTACACGAGAACGGTGATCCTTCGTCTCGTTTTTTCGTTGCCCCGTGCAAGCCACGGATTCCACGGAAACGTGACTTTCTCGGCTAAAATCCACATTCATACTATACGTCGCTATTGTGTAATGGTCCTTGAATCAACATCCACAGGCAGTTGGTGATCGGCGGTCTCCCACGCCCTGCTGCCAAACGGCACGAGTCCTCGCAGGATTCTCAGGATTTAACACGCTCGTGTCGAAGCAATTTGCTCGTGATCCTTTTCCTTTTTATCCGTTTTATCGCACTGTGATTCCGCACCTTGGAAATCTTATTTCTTCACCGGGGCTTCCTGTCGACCCGCCTTCTGCCTTTCCTGTATTTCTATGCGGTTTCTTTAGTACACCAGGTGTTCTGTAATTGGTAAAAACAACGTTTCTTCAATGTTGAAAGAAGAATTTTCATTTATTCGTTAGCAGACTTAATAAATACTTGAAACAATCAGTTCAAATGTGACTTGGAATATGTGTTATAATTATATTTATTGCATAAATTAAAATATGCAGGGTGGACTATACGGAAAGATTTTCATTGTACGTGAAAAGATAAATTGAAAACATGGAATACTAATTTGTTGTGTAGAATATAATCTTATTTGAATTACTAATTAAGTGGATGTAGAATATTGTTAGAAATTTACAGGATTATATCTACATTCGTAGTTTTCACAGCATTAATTTTATATAATTCTGTCTCCATACATTCTTCTCGGCACCTTTTAAAAATATCGAAAGTTTCCTTTTTTCAGCAAAGTATGTTGTGATTGTGCTACATTTTCTTTATTACATAACTTAATACATTCGCGGAAGTAAATGTTACAGCATTCATTCTCTTTGCGATGCAAAATGACATGAATACTATAACACTCAAATTAATAAGCCACATTATCTGCATTTGCATTTTCCTATTTTTGCAGCCCATAAACATTAAAACTACCGGTCAGGTCAAATTCACCCACTGCAGAATGTTTATTTTCCAAGTATGTAAATTACGACGGCACTTTTGCGAAAGATTTTCAATTAAATTCGTGTATTTACACAGCTACAAGACTAGTCCTTCGAATCTCAAGAAATCTATTGTTCCAATGTTTACCAGAATTCGGAAATAAGTCACTCCAATTGCTCGGTAGTTTTAGTATTAACATTTTTACTGTCCGCGAACATGTTAATGAAGACGCGAGAAAGGCAGGAAGAACATTCTGAACAATTGAGTTGCTCCCCAGGATCAATCATCATCACAGAAGCAGGAATATCGTGGATTCAATCTCGAATTCGGAATCGTAAATTCACCGCGGCGTGATTCAATTTGCCCGCGATTCGCCATGCAACGATACGCCCGTACAGAATCCCGTGTAACGATTACCGCCTCGGCGGGAACACAGGCAAAAGAAACTCCCGCGAACGGTTTTCGAGCCAGCCCGTCTTGTTTTTCCGGTAATGATCATGCGAGACGCGACATCAATCATCGTGGCCACTCGTGCGTCCCGTCCCTTCGCGCCTAGAGGAACTAACGAGCGGTCGAACCGACGATTTTGGAGCCGCGTTCCGTCTCATCTTTCTCGCCGCGATCCCGGTCTAACAGTACCTCTCCGATTCCTGGCTCTTTTCCCTCGTTACCAGCCATGCAACGCTCACGCACGGCTAACCTTTGAATTTTCCTATCGACGATCGCGCCTGTAATTACACTGATAGAAGCGCGTTACGCCGTTTGATCGCGTCCGAGCGCACCGACGCGACGCGTCGAACCGTGTAAACGCGCACTGTTCCCCGCGCGTTATGGAAAGTGTTTACACGATGAACGAAGGGGCTCCGGATGGAAGATCATCGATCGGAATTGTCGAAGACTGACAAGAGAAATCGTCGAACCCGTAAATTCGAAAAATTATGAAACTTTGTGTACAAGTAAAGTAAGTCAAACTTAACTTGTTCTTAGCTATGATCGATACAACTACTGTATCATTAATAATTTATTTGGGAAAGAAGAAATTCTGATGCTTATTCTGTGTCTACGTTTACTCCAGATGGTAACGATTGATAACAGAAAATTAATATTTAATTTAGATTTAAAAAAAATAAAGTACTTACATTTCTTAAATTTAATTTAATATTTTCACCACGAGTCTGACACAATATTGTAGGTCAAGGGGTTAATACATTATTATTTTTTTCGTGACAGGTTTCACTTCGAAGAGGTGAAACCACCTGTTTAAAAAAAATGCACATTTTTTTCCGTGGATTATTGAACGGTAAGAGATAGTGAAAAAAAGTATAAACAAAATATATATTGTTGTATTGTATTATGCTTGACTTACTCTACTTATATACAAAGTTCCATAATTTTTTTATTATTGAGTAACGTAAGTACGGCTGTAGGTTTGAATATGATCTAGTTCTAAAGATTTATTTGTGGTTTATTGCAAATGTGAGTCATTGTAATTAACAAGTACACTTTTGGTCAATTGAAATCTGGCACTGTTATCTGATATTAATAATGTAGAAAGAATATTGAATGCATTCGAACCTATATAATATGTTATCAACCAATAATTTGATTTTTGACCAAACTTTTGAAGATATTGTAAATTCTTGTTTAGAAACTTTAAACAAGATTTTTGTTTTTTCGTGGCCATTAGAAAATTATAATACCTACAAAGCTAGGAATGTTTTAAATGATATTTTCAATCGAATAATGCGTGTTTTAGACATCATGAATATAGTATCATCGACAAATGATAAATAACATATCAGTAAATGTTTATGTTGACCAATGAAGAAAATTAATGAAACTTTCTGAGATCATTAGACAAGAATGCAAATGAGGCGTTATTATTTTTTTTCTTTCAAAAGGTTGTTGCTCTTTAAATCGCCTTTCATACTCTTCTTATTCAACCAGATATTTACCGAAGAATCTTGCTACAGTTTACTTGAAATTGTGCAAAACATTTTTCTCGAATTTACACCATATTTCGACAAACTTGCTGCAGATTAACACCATCTCGCGAATCGGAGTTCTTGGTATTAACGTTTCGCGCATTGGTTAAAGGGTCCGAGAATTGTGGGCTGATCTTCGGGAAGTCCCAGCCCACTTTAGCCACCGCTTGGTGTGTTTATCAATTAGAGTTATTTCGGTTACCCGAAAAAGCGTGACTTACCAATTAGCGTGGTATAATTTAATCTGTCCGTGTGTCCCATTGGCTGATTTTTTTAAAATGGCAGATGGTACTTTGCAGTGAGTTGAATCCTCCATATTCGCGTTTGTTGCCTGAATCTCTTTGAAAATTACAAATCCTTTAACATATGGACAGTTTAGAAACATAGAATTTTCATTTGTACCTTCCTTTCGAGTAAATTAAAATTAAGATCATTAAAAGTAATACTTATTTTTCATGTGACTCATTATTTTTGCACTGTTATATACATATATATGTTATGTTTAACATTAATGAAAATATTATTTTAAGTAGATTACTACATTTTTAAAGAATTTAATTCATTTTTTTACTAAACTATATTATGAAGTCTACTATGTTTCAATTTTTTTTATATCCGTATTTTGATTTTGTTTCTTTATTGTTTTTTTACTTCGTTTTCATTTCTCAGTGATTTTATTATTTAGTTAGTAGATTTAATATGTTCAATTAAGACGCTACCATTATCTATCTTTAAAGAATAACACCACGGTATAAAATAAATTTCATTCTTATTAAATTAGAATTAAATTTGAAATATATTTGAAATTTACCATATATTTGAAAATCAGCGTTTGAACGTATCAAATTATTGGACGAAATTTTTGTTAAGGGGAACAGTCGTAGAATGTTATACACGTGGGTACGAGTTTCACCCTCGTTCTGGATCCCCGTTGTTCGTTTTCGGTGTACGGGTACCTTTGTACCATTATCGATTGCCAGGTGCGTCTCCGATAGGTCTCGGAGCGTGACAGAACACGTTGGAAAAGGGTGCTGGTCTGTTTGCAGGGTGAATAGTACGTCGGAGCGGTCTGCGAATGCAACTGCATGCCAACGGTGAAAACGTTGCTTCGTTCCAAAGCGTTTACACGATGCGAAAGTTGAGAGAAATGCCAATGTAACGTATGCGAATACCGAAGTGTTAAAATTGCAATAAAAATATTTTAATCCTCAATGTTATTAGAATGCCGATTGCCACGGTGATTACCAATGACTAAAACCTCCAAATTGCATGCAAATAATTGCAATAAGAAAATTGATGCCGGATAAAAATATTTCCTTACAGAATTAACTAGATAATAATGCAACATGAGTATTGCAAAACTAAATGATTAATAATTATTTTTAATACCATTTTCCTTTGTTATTAAAGAATAAGTATTATATAAAGCACTCAAAATTTTCGTGGCAACCAACGCGTTAAAGTATTTTAGTCTTTACTTCGCGGATTAATCAATAATACATTAGCACTAAGATGAATATATAAATTTTTATAGGTATTGTATGTTAATTATACATTATATACATGTATATTATATATGAATATATGAAAATTATTGCATTATAGCACACGATAGAAGATGAGAACGGCATGTCAATGAGGTTAGATCGAGGAATAAATATTTTTGAAGTCGTTCGTCTGACAACCAAAATTTATGGAGTCGTAAAATCACACATCGATCGACAAGAAAGATTCGATCGGCAGTTAAACGAAAAGAGGACAGGGTTTTTGTTCATTTATCTTAAAAATGTCGCAGTAGCTGCAAGTGGGTCAGCAAAGAAAATATTGAGTCGAATGTCATTTTTATTGGAAATTCATTATGTAAATTCTTTTTACGTTCGAAATCTGACTGAACCAAAACAGCGGAAACAATCAACGGCATTAAAGTATTCGTATATTTCAGCGGTCAATATTCATTATAAAAACAACCATGAAAATGATCGGTGAAACGATCATTCATTTAGCTTTAAATTTCACGGAAATGTTCAATGGCGAAATTAATTCCCTCAAACTCTATACTTTCATTAATATGCACGTTGTCTCGCCGAAATGATACGATCACTTTTTCGATCAACGTTAAACTTGTTTCCTTCACCAAGGAAAAAAGAAGGAGACGGTGGTTCGAGTTTTGATAAAGCTAGAAGTTCATTAATGTAATTGAAGGGGAATTAAATTATTTGAATTATACGAATTAAACCAATTACCATAATTACATACATTACGCGAATTATACGAATCATTTCGTTTTTGTCGCTTCCAAGCTTTAATGGAGTCAAAAACCCTGCGAGCGGTCCAGAACAGTTTTGATCGGTAGCGTACGGCTGCGGACGCAAATTCGCTGGGCGGTGCAAAAAAATTAATTTGAATCAGTCTGTCGAAACTTTCGGCCACGTGCAACGCGTTCCACTTTTCCGTGAACATTGCCGACCAGTCAGTTCGCAGTAATTACGAGCTGTTAGTACCGGTAATTCGAGCTAAAGGAGACGCAACCGTTTTGAAACGCCGCCGAAAATTAATGCTTCTCGCGCGCACAGTGTATCTGTATATCTGCAGGATATACTGGGTGTCGTGTATTTAGTGATACAACTGGATAAGGACTGATTCTGTGCCAAAAAATAAGTGGAAATTATACAATAAAATTGTTTCGTATGAAGCTTTGTTTTCAAGAAAATCGACTTTGAATATTGGCCTAGTACGCATTATGTTAATGTGCACTTGATTATGTCTCGTTATTAGATCACACTGTAGATCATTGTCTCGATTGAAGTTTATGTTGATAAAGACTTTCAGCATCAAGAAAATGTTTACTGTACTTGAGAGTTAAAAATACGCAATGAAACAGGACGTTAACGCCAAAATTACCGTGTCAGTCAGAATGCCTGGTTTTGGTCTCCTTGTTTCGCAATTATTATTACCTTAAATGCATTGAATATTCGAAATGATTTTGAAAATGAGTAGTTTCACTTGAATGCTATAATGAGTGTCTAAAGAAACTGAAAATGATGTATTGTAACAATTTTTATAAGGGTTATATATCAATCGTATTAAATACTCGGTAATTCTAGTGTACGACACCCTGTATACAGGGTGTATTCGTTTAAGGGATGGTTACCCGGTCCAAACCAGACGTGTCCTTTGCTCTTCTGAGCGAGGAAGAATCACGGCTAACTATTGGGAAGATCGATCGGTTAACGATCGCGGAATTCTACGCTGGTTTTCGTTAGATGTCGTAATCAAGAACGTTAATTGTACGCATATGTATTTGCTCTTTGACTGCAATTCTTTTTTTTATTACGGAAGAGGTAGACGGTTGAAGGATATAATTGTCCATCGTAATTCCTGAAGAGGAAGTTGTCGGTCGCATTCCTCGCAGGCGGATTCTTGAAGTTCTTGGGAGAACTTTAAATAGTGCGTTTTTTCATCGGTGTACGCGGGATGCGGGCTACACGCTATTCTCATGCGTCTGCATTCGAATGCATACCTGCCCCCTCTCGCTGCATCCATCCGGGAATTCCTGCGGCGCATTTATTTCGCACCGTTTCTGTTTTATCATCGAACCCCTGCGCGCACCGCGCGACATTAACGTGGATGCTGCTTCCTTCGCACCGATATGTGCCACATTTTTTTAACCCTTGCTGTAGAGTTCTTTGGAGACTGTGTTCTCTTTGGATTTATTTTACTATCAACAATTCTGGGGAAAAGAATTTTCTGTTCGTTACAAGTGGAAATTTACTTCGAAGCTGAAAGCATTGAGAAGAGTGAAGTGATCTTTCGCTTATCGCTCTGTGGGATAAGTAATGATAGGGTGATTATCGACGATATCTTAAATTGTTTAAAAATAATTGCAAGAGGAAAACTAATGTCGAATCGAAATATTTAGTAACATAAGTAATTTAATAATAGTGTATATTGGAAGCTATGATATCGAATCATTAATAATCATTTCTTATACCATTTTTAATATCAAAAAGCTCAGAATTGTACTGGCAGTCAGTATGTTCAGTCTTATATTGTCAACGTCTGTGTTTATACAGATTTTAGTATTACGATGTTTTTGTGTAAATTCCTCATTTTCGAAGCAAAAATTCATGCAAATGTGTTAAAGAAATGTAGATCCAAAGCAGTTTTATTAAATTTTCATGAGGACAAAACAAATTTGATTGCAAGACAGTTTCAAAATGGTTATTCACCCAGTTGTCAATGTAAGGGTTAAATTGTTCTAGAAATCTTCATCGCCAGTGTCACTCGTCATTATATGGTAAGGAATTAATTCCACGCGATCATCTCACGTGTCTTTACTGTGTTGATCATCACTGGAGAACTGGGTTTATGGTTTCTTGGCGTGGAAACTGAATAATGCGCGGAAACGATTGCGTCGTCTTGTTCGACGTGATCCTCCGGATGTATTGTGATCGGCGATGCAAGGAAGGCATGATTTTATGTGAAAAAATAAGTCAATCCTTAGACCTCCTCTTTTCGAATATTTGTAATTTTATTTGAAAGAAATAGCTACGAATTGCTTTAAGTTTGATATCGTTACGTTTGGAAACAGGAGAATCAATGAGAAATTTAGAATTGGTACAATAAGAACATTAAACGAAAATATTTGATTGGTTATTTGACATTACTTAAAATTCTTAATCGAAAATTTCACATATAATATAATCATTTTCATTTTCATTTTAATCTGTAAATATTTATCCATTCACATTACAATATAATTGAATCATCACATTTCGTTGATTTAATTGAAATCGTAATTTCATTCTGTAGAAAGGTGCTCGACTATAACTATTACACGAATGGAACATGAGTATTCATAATCACCTTTCGCAAATAAAACGTTCGCGTGTTGCCAAAGAAAACAGTATACTAATCTCATTATCATCATCATTATATCATCTGTACCATACAGTGCACGCGAACGTATACGATCAACCATATACAACAGTACGAACCAAAGATTGCGTAAGGGATGAAACTCAACCAGAGCTTATTTTCAACCCAACCCAGAACTAAAATTACACTTGAAGTTAATCCAAGAAACTGATGCATTAATAAAAACACACGAAACAACGTTGTGGAATAAGCAGAAAGAAATAAAAGTACTTCAACAAAGAAGGAACTCTAGCCGATTCTTCGTGTTAAAGCATTGTACTTAAAGTACAAATTAAACGAAGTAGTAGGTCCGGCGGGATTAATTTTCCCATTTAATATAATCCCGGGATAAAGTCCGCGGCACGCAGCCGCGCGTGAACGATCCGACTTCACCTATAGCGAAAAAAAATTTTCGAGACTCGCTAATAAAAGAAAAACAATGGAAGCACCGCAGATACCAGCGGTAGGGGTAACGTTACACCAGACTCGGTTGCGAAACTTTCCATCGTCACCGGATACCGGCTGAAATAATATAATAAGAGGAGAAATACGTGCCAGGAGTAATTATCCGCGTCATCAATTTCACCGTTCATTTTTTCGTGTCCGTTGATTTATAAGTCGCGTCGGGGGCCTCTAGTAATAACCGTCTTGGACGCGTCCGATAGAGCGCACACACACGTCGTGGCCCGGGTGAAATCAGTATTTAGACCTCGTTAATCGTGCGCTTCTGCCCCCAAGCCGCCGCCGTCACCGTCATGGGGCCGTTTTCCCTCGCGGTTTTTTGTTCCCATTATTTTGATAATTTGTCCCACTCTCGTTATTTCCACCATGGGCTCGTTCCGCGCGTATATGGTCATCGACGAATTATTGCGGCAACGGCCGATTGTCCCGGTGACTGGCGCGCTGCGCTGCGCTCTCTCGATCGGCGGAACACCGGACGACGCGGCGCAAAAACGAAGCCACGACTGCCATCGCTCGCCACGGGGAATACCTCGGCGTTCTGGCGACGGCAGGTGCGAGATACGAAGGTAGCGGACGACGTTTTCACCGTGGCTAACCCGTCCCGCTCCTCCACCCCGAGATAACCCGCGCGCTTTTGATATTCGATGCAACGCGGCAGTGCCGTACGAGACCGAAATGCCTGGCATTACGATTTACTCGATTTTACCTCGGAGATCGATCGTACGATCGTTATTTTAGATGGGCTTTTCCTTTTTGCTTGCGATTTTGCGCGCATGCTTTCCAACGGTTTGACACACGGGATTTCATGGTTTATTGACGTGCCTTCGCGGTGAACGGTGGAATATCTGAATGGATTTTTGTTGAGTGGTTAAGTATTATGCTGTGGTGTATGTGCTATGTTCGATATTTGGTTATGTTTACTATGGGTAGGACGATTTGATGCGTTTGGAATTAGGTCAGTTTTATGCCACGCATTTCTGAATAGTTGTTCACTTGAAGCTGAAATTTTATTTCATTAATTTTGTTGTTCATTTAACTGTTTTAATGCATTTTTGTGTTTTATGTTTGTTGAGGGTGAGTGCACTAGTAAACGAGGAATATGAGATTGATTGAACGCATTAGTGATAATAGCTATTGTGTTTTTGTGCATTCTATGTGTACGATGTTTTCAAATAGAAACGTGTTAATTACTGCATGCTTGAAAGAATGACTCAAACTTGAAAAGGTCGTCCTGTTTGAAAGGTGTATCCATGTTCGACACCGTCGATTCTTAATCGACGCACTATCAACGGGACACTTGATAATGCAATCGGAGAAGGAGACGCAACTCGTGCCATACCTTCTGCTTTGATACGTAGTTCAGGTGGTTTCGGAATACGATTCCTTGTACGAACTTCAGCATTCGTAATATAGTCGCAGTCGCATCATTTTATCGTGTAACTGGTAATTATATAAAAAACGCTTTTGCAAAATATATAATTACAAAAATATAATTGAAAATCATCAGAAAAAAGTCGAATCAAATTATCACAATCATCAATGATCAGAAACAGAATTACTGAAAACAAAATGTAAACAGAAAAAAGTCGTTATCACGTTGACTGTCATTGTGGTCGCCGACAAACTAAATCAAATGACTGTAATTCGCTCAACTAAACGACAATTATTTTAAAATATTTCTATATTATAAATAATGCAAGGTAAAATGACGACATTCCGCAAGATAAACGTGCAATAATGGCAACTCAACTCAATCAAATAATTTAATACTATATTACTTGTATTTTGTGTATTTTTCTCTGAAAATTCTGGCATTCAACACGTTAACACTTTGGTTCCGGTAGATTTCTATACGTACCGCACGCTGCACGTAGATCAATTACTACCTACACCAAGAATGGCGGAAGTTTGTGTCAATGCGCATGTCAAAAAAAATGTATTGAAACAATTAAGACAATTCCTAATGGACACGGCTTACACTCGAAAACTTTAACACTGAAACTGTCAAATGGGGTAAATAACCTATTTCTGATTTCTTTTTCCTGCAATGATTATGCGATGACATAATCGCAATGAATCATGATACTGCGATACCTATGGGCGTTTCCAATTTTTTTCGAGCAGCGTGAATTAAGCATCTATAGGTGTCAACAGTGCATCGGAACCAAAGTTTTAACCTTTTAGCTATGGCGGGACAAGCCGCGAAACTATACCTCTATACGGCAAGGTTCACGCGTTCTGCGTATCATAAATGTAGCACTGCGATTTGAAACTGATAGAATTTTCCACTATGCAATTACGTTAGATTGGACTATAACGTACATCGCTATCGATAACAGAGAAGGAATTGCACTGCTATAGTGGCGTATTCTTTAAAAATACGATATGCACGAAAGCCACTATAGTGGCGTATAGTAGCTGAAAGGTTAAACTGCCTTTAAGCGTCAAAAGTAGTCAGAGGGTTAAAAGCGACCACGAACGGTATGTCCATCCCAATGAAATTCCACGGGAGTCCTCCGGTATTAATGAAGCGTTCAGCGTTCATTCACGTTCGTCAACTCTCGACGTACCAGGCCAAAGAGAAATCCAACGAATAACTTCTTCCTTCGGGTCCTTGCTCTTTCTCTTATGTCAGTGCGCGGTTGGCTGCCATCTTCATTCGCATACGCACGGACATTTATATCGGCGACCGGCGGTTGTCGGCGTTCGTGCCGGTCACGAAAGAATCGGCCGTCGTCGCTTAATCGTGCGTCGGTATTTGGGGTCAACGAGACACCGTGTACAACCAATAGAGAAGAAAGAGGAGCGTAGCAACGGAGATGGCGAACGGGTGGGGATATTATTCGATATCGCGCGCTATAGCACACGTGCACGCGGCTGTTGATCCTTGAACCGTCTCCGCGCGATCCCGATGCATTCGAACACCTTTCTCTCGCGGTTTCTTCGTCTTTCTCACCCGAATCGGCTGTCCATCTTATCTTCTTTCTTCGCTGCTCCTCTCCGCCCTCGACCGGCTCCCCGCGATAATAATTATCCGTTGCCGCAGTCAAAGTCACGAAGCCTCCTCGTCTTCTGTTGCTTCCCCTCTCGCGATCGAATGTCAAGAATTATTTGCCATCGATTACCCCCACCCCTCTCCCGGCGTCTGTCCCCGCTGCGAATCGGTCGCTTCTTTCGATTAATCACAGCCGCCTTTACATTTTACCTTCCTTTTTTCTCCGTTCGTCGATTCGTCGAAGTCGTTTTTAGTGCGCGATCTTCTTCTCGTTTCGAGTAGCAAACTTTGATTAAGCACTTTGATGATTTAAGATTTATTTTGCTCGTGCTTGAATGTTTCGTGGAGAAGTTTACTGTGTAGTAATAGGTTGAGTTATTTTGTTTCGTTTTGTTTTCTGTGGTCGATACATTTAACTTTTCGATGAATTTCATGATTGGATAATAGAATGTCACGTAAAAAATTTAATTTTTGTAAGTAGTTGTAGTAAATGGATAGTAAAGTGGAAGTTTAAATTTTACACAGATTTTTTAATATTTGTAGTGGTTTCATTATAAATAAAACTTAGTATTGTAAAATTATTAAATGATAATTAAGTAATCATTATATCGAGAATACTAGATAAAATCAAACAATGATTATTGCAATCAGTGAAGCTTATATCGACGGAAATGTCTAAAAGGAAATTCGTTAATAATTCAATTTAACCGTTTGAGTTCCACCGGCTTTTGCAAAAACTCGGTCGAAAAATGCCAAGCGGCGCGATCGCGCTTCTTTCGATTAAATTTAGAAACTGAATGACGCTTTTCTATTTTTACAAAAACAAATTTCAAATAGGGCAATCGTTACAGTTTTCGACTTCTAAGCGGGTAATAAGAAAAATATAAATTAATAATTACAAGAAAAAGAAATAAATAAGCTTCATGTGATTCTACGAACCGAAAGACTGGCATTTTTGGGCAGTGTAACGGAGAAGCACGACAGCGCCGCTTGGGATTCAAACGGTTAATATAAATGATCAATGATATGGTCTATATTTTTTAATTTCTTTTATTATGAATGTCACAGATAGTTCAGGACGTTAGTTTTTCATTATAATACAGAAAAACATATGAAGCATTAACGGGCGTTTCATATGTTTCCGTCTAATCCGTTTGAGGGGTACGAAGGTTACGGTACGAATTTTCGTACGCTTTCGCGCGGATTATCGGCCATGTTCCTGCAGCGAAGCGTGCAGGAATAAGCTAATTAACTGACGAGTCTGGTTCTTTTACATAATTGCCACGTCGACGAGAATTTTAGGCTATATACGCGATCGGGGCGCGAAGGGTAGCCACTTACACAGGGTGCTCACGCGGTTAATAGCTAACATTTTTCTCGTAAACTGTAAGTATTCAGTAAAAATGAAAGAGGAGAAAATTCTGCTGTATTTTATAGGCAATATAATGTACGTATGTACAGTTTTTATGTTTACTATATTTTTACAAAAACGGAAGTGGCCGTTAACTTTTTATATGGATTAATATCTATATAGTCTTTCTTTATATCCAGACACAGTCAGCTATGTGCTCTCTGTTTATTAGCATTTCTTATTGCTGAATCTATACACCTAAATTCAATCTGAATTTTTTAGCTCCATAAATTACATCTTTATCACATTATCATTAAAATTTGATTTGTTCACCCCAAAAAATGATTTCGTTATAAAAACCACACTAACTCGTTAATTATTATTTATAATTAACGAAACATAAAGTTCCATAATAACTAGTCCCATCTAATGCAAATGTAATTCAAATTTTCAAGAAAAATAAAAAAAATAACTAAAATACTTAACATTCTGTTAAATAAATTGCAATTATCGTCTTCAAAAATATTACAATATAATAAACACCACGTTTACATTAACTATTGCATTGTTAATGAAAAATACCAATAACAAAGCCATATTCCTTCTTGTTTCTTTCTTCGCAAGAAGAACGTGGACCAATAACCGCTAGAGCACCCTGTATACGCGTGATGTTCTCTCGCATACTGTCGGCCCGTTGCCCGTAGGCACCGGGTACGGGTATAGACACGTTCCCGCACATATGCCGGTACGTTATGCGTACTTATTCATAACGTGCGCCGACTCGAACCCGGCATCGACTTTATTATCATGAAGCAAGAACACCGAGGGGATACTAAGTATAATGGCCGCGAGGGTACCTTATACACCAACCTAGGAGAAGAACCCTCTTCCTAGCTCGAGATGCTCGTGTCTCGTTCGAGGCTACTCCCCGTTCACGGTTAACGACGTGAACGTTGATGATGATTCGCCATTTTCAACCGGTCCTCTCCATTTTTTTCTGACTTTTTTCCATTCACGGTCAAGGGGCCCGATGAATCGCGCCCCACCACGAATACGCAGACCTTTTTTAATGATGGGATTTATTAGTGCATTCGCGCGACTTCTTTTACCCCGCAGCTCACGATTCGGTTGCCGGGGAGAATATTTTTAATAATAATTAAAGCCGGGTACCATGGACTCTTAAGACACCAGCAACACCTACCTGCGCAGCCGAGACGTGTACCTGGCCAGGAGAGAAACCCTTAGCATCCGTGCCGTTAGCCAGCTCAGCGAACGCTAATTGGCTATAAACTGACATCGTAGTCACCAAATTTAGCATATTGGCAGCGGAAACCATTCACGATGGCACCGGTCTAAATCCTGTCTAGAGCCGGTCTGGAGTCGGTATAAAGTCTCTTGACTGCAGATGTAGAAGTAACTTAAGATTACATCTAAATTCACGGTATAGTAAAGTACTGAGTTTAATTGCGACTAATAAGCTATTAGTTCATACAGTAATATAAATGTTGAAGCAGTATATAAAATATTTGAATTGTGTATATAGAGTTGTAACCACATGCAGTTGCAACGAAGATTATTGTAGGCATCGAATCCATAGAGTTGGATAAAGTTAGATGTTTACTTAGAAGTATCTACAATCTTTAGCTATTCAGCAAAATTAAAAATTTCTTTAGAACAATGATAACAATTATTTTTCATTTGGTAGTGCAATAGAATTTCGTTGATTCGAATTAATTTTGCGATAGTACCCAGTGTATCGAACACAATGCGAAGCTATTATTATCTGAATTCATTAATCAAGCATCGAAACAAAAGACAACTTATCCAAACAAAATTTCATGAACAAGTAAAAATCCATATATATAAACATCAAAATATAAATAACAACAAAAAAGAACAAAATAACAAAAATGTACGAAAAATCTAAGATATAAGGCTTAAAATCAACATGTAGTGAAGCAACGTACTTCAGGCGTGCGATTTGTATAAATTAATATTTACTACTTAAAAACTAGATCAAAACAATAATGAATAGAATCGAAAATTAATACACGTTTTAATAAACAATAATATAGAAGAGTGCATTTTAATATAAATTCGTTCGTCAACAAACTCGAATAACTGAGTTTCCCACTATTCAAGAAACTTTTGTACGCAACGGTGAGCCTAAATAATTATCACAGTAGTATGTACACATAATACATCGAGCTGTAGCAAACGCAGTATTCTGAACGTATAAATATTCCTTCAGGCCAAAGCGACTGTTTTTGCTGAACGCTTATTATATCCGCCCACAGTTATCTAAGGGTTGAAATTTCAGCCCACTTTGATCCTGGTGTACCACCTCGCTAGCTAGCACGCGCGCGCGCGTGTGTTTCGCCGCCAGCCGTTTGATTAATGACGAGTTACACGATTGGCTTTATCGGTGAACAAAAATATGTCGGTGGGAATAAATAGAAAATGGAGATCGCGATGTCGATTGATTTTCACCGTTGCCCGATGAGAGCCAACAGTAACGAGCACCGACACGGTGATTTCCGGTTTGTGATCAATAATATAATTCTGTGTGGAATATTTGCAACTTGATCGGCTCGAAATCCTGTAGGCGATATTTTAGTATCGGCAGATTGTATATTCCACGTTACTGCATTGTTCCTTTCGTAGTTATATACATTCCTCTGTTGCGGCGCGAGGAGATTTATACCTCTCGCTGGTCGTTGTTATTTTCATTTATACCTCGGCGGTAATGGTAATTGAGAAATTTAGTTGCCGATGCAAATTGTTCACTACGTTGCAAAGTCTTGTAATGAGATTAACTTGGCGAAATCGAGTGCTGCAGTTAAATGAGAGATAAATTCCTTGGATCTTTGTTTGAATAATCAAGTGCATCGAGGAATGAGTAATGAGAATATTCAATTAGAAATATGAATACATGATTTAGTTTAATACCAACGTAAGTGTGTTGTACTTGTATTATATCTTCTATTTTAATAATTATGAGTATTTATGATATTACTTCAAGGTTTCTTTTCGGTATAGTGTTACTACTTTTTTGGAAATAGAAGCCTTTGGTATATATTCATAACAATTAGAGGAAGTGCTATACTATTTCGCAAAATCGATTCATTATTCGTAAACTCCGTTTATTTGCAGTTTACATGTTCCTTCTGTGTACCTAAATCGTGGCCTGATAGATCAATATGATTAATGATGCCAGGTGAAAAAGATAAATTAATCATTCTCTGAGAAAGAATATCTTATTTGCTGTCTTTAATTCCCAAATTTCTACTTCCTCAGATTTCTACATTCTTTGTTTTTTGTCGCACTCTGTTTCGTTTTTCGAATACCTTGCGCAATTCTTTTGCCTCCTCCCTCTCGTTAACCTATTTTCTCGCAAATTTCGCTATTTCACACGGGTTCTCGTGCAGTCTCTCTTCGACGGTCCTGTAAATGAATTTTGCATTAAACACGACTCGCCAGCTTATCAATAATCCTCGCCGCGGGTACGAAAGTGCTCGTGACAGCAAGAGTTATAGTATTACAGCGTTAGTCACGTAGAATTTATGCCCGACAATTTTCGAACATGATAAGTAGAAAGCATTATCACTTGTGCGGCGGACTACATCGGGATCGGCTGTGAGAAAGGACGAGACAATTGATGGACTAAATCCACCGAATATAAATAATTTGACGTGTTCACGACTGCGGACACGGACGATGCAAAATTGCCGCGCTCTATTTTAATTATGGTTCATAAATCAACTCTCTCGGCCCGCCGCTCTGTATCTTCATCGGAAATTAGCCTCGTAGTGGATTATTTAACCGGCCTGGGACGCGGAGACTTTCTCCACGGCAACAAGACACATTTCGGAACGTATCTATTGTTAAAGATTCGCGGAATGGTTTACGACATCGAACGGTTTATTCGATACGCTAATTTCGTTATTACCGGAAACGAAAACATATTAAATTCCTCTTGTCTAACAAACCGTACTAATGACAATTATTCTTTTTACACGAATTCTAAACAGTAAAGCGGAAACATTTTTACGATAGTTAGCAAACTTTTTATGTATCTTTCTCGTGCAAGAAGTTATGCATTCTTTGTTTCACAACGCCTCATTTATTACTATAATATATAGTAATTATTGATTGACATAATTTGCGCAAAAACACTCTCTTTTAATATCTCCAACGATTCAAATTATCAAAAGTTCGTTCTTCCGATTAAACATTTTTCGTTTGTTTCATTTGTGAAAGCAATGACAAGCGATATTTTCTTTCAAGCTAACTTAATCCGCATTAAAATAAATTTCTTATGTAGTAGGCATATATGAATAGTTGAAGTTAAAATAGAATATTGACATATTTAAAGAAATTACAAATCACATGATAAAGGAATTTCCTCGAGCGTTCACATAAAACGTTAATAAACAACTGGAATCACGAAACGCACCCGTCCTAAAACAAAAGATGCATGAGATGCACGAATACAAACTCTTATAATTAACAAAACTAAACAAAATCATTATTTCATTTTTAATTTAAGTCTTTAACAGGTAAAATAAACGTTTTAACCCCAAATCAGTTCACGAAAGGTGAACTACATACATAAGTAGATGTCCAGAACCGTATTCATTCACCACAAAACCATACCTGGTGTCTTCTTTTTGCAATTATTAAAAAGATGACAGATTTTTCTCTGAGAAATTATTAAAGAAATTGATTCAGCACTAGGCAAACTGTATTGTAAATCAATTAAAGTCTGATGCACTGTTGGAGTTTCTATGGAGAAATTTCAAAAAGTCAATTTAACTGCTCGGTAGGTTTAGTGTTGAAATACTAAATCTCCGTACTCACAAGGATTTCTCATTTTCCCACGAAAATGGAGCGAAGCCAGCGGAATATGGAACATTGAGAGACACTGGCGAGCGTCGGCATTTAATAGGTAGGGCGGCATGGGGGCTGTTACGCAGCCAGGCTCCCCTAGTTTCCGGTGTCGATGATGCACTCTAGCTCCATGCTGCGGTTCCTTTCTGGCCTCCACGCACACGTACTTATTTGAATCACACGCGAGGCCTCTTTCGTTCGTCTCTCTGTTTGCTCTCTTCTGCGTAGCCGAAAGGCAATGTTCTTTCCTGTCGTTACGGAGAGACGTGACGAAGATAAGCGGCGACGATATTTGACAATAGTGGTATTACGAATGTACCCACATATCGTCTTTTGTGTTTGCCTCATCGGCTTCCCAAGAAATTCCCCCGGATGTAGGAGAGATCTGACGCGGCGACACCGACGAGACACTCGTCTTCGCAAAATCAAACAAATGTTCAAAATACGAGCCCTTGTGAACGTTTGCCCCCCCCCCCCCTCTGTTTCAGCTCACGGAAGTTTATTATCGGTTAACGAATTGCAAATGGATATTCTGTATCCTGTTTTTCTTTTGTACACTGTAGTTCAACATTTTGGGATTTCTTGTTCCTTTGATTGATCATGTAAGAGTATTTATTCGATTAAAAGTGGTAAAAGGAAAATGTTTAAATGTGGATTCAATTGAAATTTATGATTGCGCTTTGACCATTCTCCAAAAGGAAAATTTATAAAATTGATACCGTTTCTTGCCATTTATAATTTTGAACTTGCACTCTATAAAAATAACTTTGTTTCAAATTATTCACTTTAAGGTTGTAATTTTCGTTTTGTATATAGTGTAAATGAGTTCTTATGGAAGAAAATTACGATGAAAATAAGTATATTTTTCTAAAATAAACAAAGTTCCAAATAATGACCATTAGCTTCTTACAGTTATTACAACAAGTAGCATTCAAAGTCAAGCGAATTTTGTGCAATTCTGGAATGGACATTCACGTGTAATTTATACAAAACGTGAAGATTTATCGAACCTCCTGGGTAACAATGTAGACTCTACATTGTACAGATCGAATGAAAAAAAAAGAACTCTTGGAAAAATACGTGAAGCCGATTCGAGTGTGGGAGGGACAGGAATCGTGGAATACAAGGAGCAGGGTCTGGAGGGTGGCTACAATGAGAAGAGCCTCCGGGCGAAGGATAGTAGCACGATCTCAAAGAGATAAGGTTCGCGAAGATGAAACCGGATAACCCACCTTTCTTTTTACAAACATCTTCTCACCGAGAGAACGAACGAATTTCAGCCGAGGGTGCATCCATTGTACTGCAGGGCATATCCTGGTTGAGATGCATTGCCTGACACACCGTCTTCCTACGATAAGGTTAACAATTTTTAAACGCAGAAATGAGGATTTCGGATACCGTTGCGAAAACTGTTAAAATTCAGTATTCAAAGTGGGTCAAATACAAAGTTTGGTCAATTTGGAGACATCGTTTTACTTCAAGTTTAAATTCCCAAATAATTCAAATTTCCTCAAGTTTAAACTCCCAAACAATTCAAATTTTCTCAAGTTTCACCTTCAAAGAATTCAAATCATTCCAAGCTTAAACTTCCGAATAGTTAAAATCATCCGAAATCTAAAATATTGGAAAAAACTCGAATTATCCCGAGTTTAAACACTTGCATAGTTCGAAACCTCTTTAATTCAAACTGTCGCCTCGTTCAAACAAGTCTCCGAGAATGTCATTCTGATAGCATCCAATCCCGCTTCACATCGACACTTTTCCTATCAATAACGAACTAATGACACAAATCGATAAGCAATCACGTATCCGAAATGAAAGCCGCGTTCATCGAACCTTTGCGTTCAGGAATACCCTTCTCGGTCGCAGATTACAGGCTACTCCATCGAATTCAGGGGTGTATGATCTTCCCGTTGCACGCGGCCGTTCGCCGCGTCGTTTCATTACCATACGAGTATCATTCGATCTCGAGTAGGTAGTCGGCCGTTTAATAACTATTCCAGAAAGACGCGAGATTCGCTCGCGACGTGTATCTTAATCTAGGAAGGTCAGCGCACGGGGAAGCTTTCGAGTCGCGCGTAACCATCGTTCGCGCATTAACTTGTTCCCGTTTACGAGTTGAAATGTCGATCGTCGCCGGGAAACGATTTGCCGCCGCCGTGTCGGCGGGTGGTGGTAGGGGGCAGGGATCACGATTTATGAATCGTTCTTTTATATCCGGGATCTCACGATACTTCGGTTAACGAAATTTATGCGGAATCTTGTTCGCTTATCGTCCGAACAACCGCGGCTTCTAATACCAGTCGAGGGAAACACGCTCGCTGCTCGGTTTCGGGACGGGGAGCGCACGTAATCCCGGGACACCAGTCGAAGTTGAGGTTACGCTTGCATAATAGCACGTCGGTCGGTTCGTTACGAACGAAATGGCCGGAGCTATGTCATCCTCTCTACGGTTCGTGTCACTTCGGTACGTGGACGGGATTCCAAGCAACTCGGCGATGCTCGATGAGCTGTATCCAGCCTGTTGAATGTTCCGGTCGCTCCAAAACTTCATTCTATTTTAGAGCCTCGCGGCACGCCGGCGTTTTCCTTTCGTTTCTGCTTGTCGGGGATTTATTTAGTTGTTCATACGGCGATCGACGTTAAAAATTTTATTCGCTTAACGGACGACGGATGAGAATAACGAATAATTACTTCTTTGCCCGTTATTTGGGATACTGGATGGCATTAATGTCTTTTGTTTGTTTCGCGGTGTGTTCGAGGTGTTTGGAATTATTTGCGTTGTTGTTTAAATAGATTAAGTGTTTGGAGTATTAATATGAATTATGTTAATGAAGTACTGGGATTATAAAGATGGATTATTTAAATGCATTATTCAAATGAATTATTCATGATGATGAATTGCTTTAGATAATCTTCTTTATAGAAAATGAAATTTCTTCACAAGATAGAATGTAATGTGTATTGTCTCCTTCAGATAAATATTTTGTTTTTTAATTGAAGTGACTTAATGACAGACAAAATATTTTTACTTTTTTCTTTGTTTCGATTATCTTAATTCAATTCGGTTCCTTCTTATTCAATGTTCGTAGAGGTTCGAATATGGTTAGAATAACAGTACACGCGTTGTTTTATTGCTCTCCGACCGACTGCGGCTTGCCTTTTTTAATTCCAAGCTCAGTGCACGTCAGTTTTGTAACTGCATATTACAGTTACACAAAGGAACAAACACGGGACATTCTTCTGGATAAATTTGAGATGTGCCCGCGCGAGACTGCACCTGACTCCGCGGAGAACCTGAACGCCCGAGCTTCGAATAACTGTACTTTCATTCT
The DNA here is from genome assembly GCF_051020985.1 of Nomia melanderi. Lineage (NCBI taxonomy): Eukaryota > Metazoa > Arthropoda > Insecta > Hymenoptera > Halictidae > Nomia > Nomia melanderi. The sequence goes on from NC_135009.1 coordinate 6,432,789, forward strand.
AAAGATCCTCGAAGATACTTTTAACGCTCGACCGACTCCCAATTGCCAATACTATTCTTGCACTCAACCTGTAACTCACAGGCGTTTATTAAACAGCCGACTCCGTGCCAACCGGTGATTTGTAAATGTATATATATATATATATATATATATCATTCACCTTTCGCTCTGTACTTTGTTATGCATCACTCGAAATGAGGAAAAATTAAACAGTAATAATTGCGAATGTTTCGCGGCATTAGGCGAAATTACAAATCATTTTTCTGATATTTAATACGTGTTATATAATTCACTTTACTCTGTTGAGAAGTGTGAAACTTTGCTGAGTTGTTAGACACGTTTCGTTTCTAATCGTATGTTCTTACGAGCATCCAGTGGTTTATTGTAAAATTTCTTGACAGAAATTGTGAGAGAATCCTTTGCGTGTTTATGGAAAATAAAGAATTTTTTATTTTTATCAAAAAAATGTAATACAAGAGTTGGAGATATTTTGATAAAATATAAAAGAGTAATGAGTTAGTGACTGCTTTTCTTTAAATATAAAATAACATAATGCTGATTTGTACCCGAGAATTACAAAAAACGATTAAATCATAAGGTAAGGCAAAATTATAGCTGTATTCTGTTTTGTTTTGTATTCTGGTATCATATTTTCCATCAATGATAAAAAATAATATTTCTTTCGTCCAGAAAATAAATAACTATTATTATGTCAAACATTTTTACTATGAGTATATAATAAAATTTTTTATTCAGGCCAAACAACTGATTTTTACACTAATAAGTTACAAAAAGATTAAGGAAATAAACAAAGGCTACAATAAATTTTGCTTAGTCATTTTCTTCTTTAATTATACAAAAATCAGGTTGCCTTGATTTTATGAGTTTTGTGAATGTATCGATTGGGTAACAATTTTATTAATAAGCGTACGAATATTTCAATCGCAGTACAACCTTCGTACAAAATTGCTCCGGGACCCCTTTTTTGGCGTACACGATGGTATTTGCGTGCGTTCGGCGGTATCATTAATCTTCCGAGCGGACGAAAAATTACCCAATAAATAATTTTTAATTCTAATAAGCGCAATCTGACAGTGTATTTTCGGTGGATGGGAACGTTAGTTTCGGTAGAAATTGAATCGTAACCGTTAAATGCTGCGCGTTTTTGCGCTTTTTGGGCCATGAGTTGCAAAAAATTGGATTTCTCCTTTGGTACTTTTAAAAAGAAAGTATCGCGGAAGAGGTTGAATCGCTGTCATCCTTGTTGCGGACTAATTACAGGATGATTTTAATGCGGCAGGTAGTTGTATCACGCGATCGGTAACTGTAAAATTCTTGTCGCTGTGTGGTCTAACAACGACAAAATAAGTTTTCCATGTCGATACCTTTTTCTTATTCGAATCGCTGCAATGACCCCCTTTCCTGGTGATTTGAATGCCGGCACGTACTGTACTTTCCGCCGTCGTGACAAGTGTGAAGCGTGGACAATTGCCACGTCTCATACCTTTGACCAAAAGCATGCTGCCTCTCGTGTTAACCCTCTGCTCTGCCATTGTTTTCATGACTGTGCTGGTTAGAGTTATTGTTTACATTTTGACGACCATTGTTAATAGGCTCATGCCCATTAAATCGTATTAAAATACTTACTTTTTATTGTGTTCGATCAAACAGTTCTTAATAATGCAAAAGTATTTATTGTATTTTTGTATTAAGAACACAGGTAAAGAACTTTTATGTTTATTGTAATCTTATATCTTCCTTTATATTATATTTCTATTTGGCAACAGTTTATACAAATTGGTTGTGAATTTAATAACATGAAACAAATTTACATTCAATATTCTTCCTTAAGATAAATATAAACATTTGCTTGTACCCGTAGAATTTCTTGCTCACAGTTTTATTCAATATTTTTCACTTATTATTTCTCGGAGTAAAGGTTAACATTTTCTTGTGCCATAAATTTTAGAAAGAGACTTCACTGTTCAATCCCGACATGTGTTTTTCAAGTTTACTGTTCCATAAAGAAGTAACATAAAAATGAAACTGCTGGGCTCAAAAGAAGTGTTATCGAGATAAGTCAATGTCATCAACACAGTTAGTACATCGTTAGCCCCTCCACCGTAATAAGCGCAAGGTGGTGGTGTTTGGAGAAGGGCCTCGGCCATCGGCAGATGTTCCATTCATTCTGCCGCCCGCTACGTGGGCCCCTCGCAGGGCTATACTAAGTTACGGGTACATACGGCGTCGTCACATGCAAAGAAATCATCGATAGCATCGAACGGAGCAGCTGCGTTTTCCGTCAATCGTTCAAGATACCTTCAGTTTCCTTTATCTGAGTCCCCTAAGATTTTCCCGAACATTTTCTCTCTACAAAGGGAACACTTATATTCTCAATATATCATTAACTAGATTTTGACCTTTTTAACCCACGAAAATGATTGAAATCATTGAACTAAATTATAACGTTATTCTACAGATTTTGAAATTAAGAAATTAGATTAAAGTATCGTGTAAAAAAAAGTCCGTAAATACGTTATTAAGAAGACAGTTACTTTCAGTTTCTATTATGTAAAGTTCAATTAAATGTAAAATTAGATGGTTCATTCTTGAGTATTAATTCTATAAGTAAGAATAAAAAAGATAGTTATACACTCTTGGCTCTGAACTTAATTAACTATAATAAGAATATTGCGCATGAACGCAGCGCGTGGGAGTTGATGCATTTGAGTTTAATTATGCAGTCTTGCACCTACTGGTTCTTGTAGCCTGATGCCAGTTAGACTGGTCACTTTCAATATTTCAAACAGAACATTTAATTAAGATACGCAGATGAGATAAACATTATTGATATAGTTATGCTATGCAACGTGGCTAACGTATTATTAATCCCATATAATACTTGTATTGCTTCTTTGATTATTCCTTTACTTATACCATCGAGTATCTTTCAAGGTGAAGATTTCAAACCAATAAATAAATACGTATGTCTTTCATTTCTTTCTGCACTCTTTTCCGTTATTAATACTAAATCTTTTTTCTAACAAATAAAAAATATTAGCTCTTATAAATATTGTTATCCAAGAAGTTGTAAATGCTAAAAAGATATTTTCAAACCTATTTTGAATAAAATTGTTTTCCTATTCATGAAGTATATTTGTTAACTTTTATCATTTATAATTGGGACATTCTGTACATAATAAATTTGTACAAAAAAATACACTGTTTATTATATAGTGAGATATCAATATCTAAGCTCTTATAAACTAGAATTATGTAAATTCAGAAATACTGTTCCAAAGGACAATAATTTTGAGTTCAAACATTCTCAAGAAGTCCCAAATGGAGAATTCGATACTACCGCCATCTATGCGTCAGATTCCAAAGGAACATTTTCCGAACTTTGTCAAGAAAGATATTCCCATATGTATAATACGATTCATAAAAGTTTCAATTCTATTCAGTAATAACGAACAATTAATATTCTAATATTAATATTCTAAATCTCGTGAACAATCGTTTATCAATTTTCCCACGAGTACTTATCCACACGACAACAATGTAAAAAAGTCTTTCGCTAGCTCGTCCCATGCTGCCGAAAAAACGCTTAATATTCATCCTCCCACAAAAAATGACTGTCCCAGCCCCCAGTCTACTAGAGCCAAAAACCTTATTCGCGTAAATCGTCCCCGTGAAGCTCATGATTTCGCTGCCGTTGGACCACACAAGCGTGTACCCCTAAAAACAATATGGACGGCTAACGAACATCCATAAATCGCGCAATAGGACTCGGGGTACGAGCCACTTAGGTGAATATCCGTAATGCCCATTACAATACAATAGGGTCCCAGGTCTGCTGTCTCTTACCCCTTCCACCGGGCGCGCTCGGTTTCTCTCGATTCCCCCAAAAACAATGGCGGCCGAGCTCGAACGTGTGTCGTTCGATCGTTTGGGGTCCACGAAACGAGGCCCGGGGGACCAGCGAGAGGAGTCAAAACAAAAGCCAGATATACGACCTCGTGACTCGGGCCCCGCATACCTGGGCCCGTGAACCTTTTTCGGGTTCTGCCGTCCTGGGCTCTATCCAGGGTCAACTTTCCGGCTTTTTTTAACGCGTGAATCGTGAACAATGAAAATTGGATAATTCTGATTTACGAGCGCCGCCGACTTTGCTCCTTTGCCCATATTGCATCAATATATACTGTCCGGATACCCCGTTATTCGTTTATATGCGAGGGTAATAGGATTACCTGGACAGCCGGTCGGTTTAATGGCTGTATTTCTTTCTTTCAAAGGATTACGCCCTTTTTCACGATCGTAGACGGCCAAGTCGACGTATAGTGGGTGTTTAGTATGTTGCCACGGATTATTGTATTAATATTATAATAATCTGCGGTTCCGACGTGTGTTTAACCTCTGTGCGGAAACTTTCAACTGCTAAATGCGCGGGCCTTTTGGTGTTCCGTTGCTTGGATACCGGTATCGAATGATTCTGTGTTTTTCTTGATTATTAATATTTTGCATTGGGCGAGTGATTCGAATGTAAGTACGAATGGTCTTGTGAATAATTCATTCTTTGAATGGATTATTGAACAGAGATAATATGTGACTGCGTATTTACATATTGAATACTTAGCTATCAAAATTATCGTATTTATTTTATAAGGTGGTTGCGTAAAGTTGTACACGATAAATACATAATTATTCAAATAATCAAATCATCTATTTGCAATCTTCTATGAATCCTATTACCACCAATACGGTGGCATTTTTCTTCAAATTATTAAATGTGTTATTAAAACATGATGAATTATAAATAAATCAAAACTTCATAGTCAAGAAGTTCCAAATAAACCAACACATCACATAGAACATATTCCACATAAATCAAATTGTTATTGCTATTGTTGTTACGGTTTCTAGTGTATCAAGAAAAAAAGAATAAGAAAGCGAATTTTTCTCTTCTTTCTCATCGTCGTTTTCGCGTGTATCGAGCGACTCGTTTCGCCGGGGGTGATGAGGTAGGACAGGCGGTCAACAATGCTGTAAGGAAAAATAGAAAAAGGTCTCTCCTCTCGTGGTCTTTGGCCGAGGCAGCGGAGGCAGATGTCCGGACCAGTTAGGTATTGAGTGTCGAAGCCAGGTATCGAATACCGGAGAAGATACCCTCGGCGCGAGTCGCAGCCCAGGATTCCTCGCGTACGTTCGAAAAGCCTGTCTCTTTTTGAAGACACGTATAACTTTTTCTGACAATCTGCACACACAGCGCGGTCAGGGTTTTTAATCGCAGGGAAACATGCGCTGGCTTACGTTACAGGATCCCTTAAGTGACACCCAATACGGCTTCGAATGCAGCTTCGGAAGCTTCCATTTCCTAGAAACGTGATGTTAAAGCTGTCGTTCAGCTCGAAATAATTGCGAATCTGCTGAAGTAACATTGTCACTTGACAAAGTATCAACCTTGGTAATCGAAGAATTGAAGATACGCTGAGGACTATGTTGCAGAATGCTTGAAATACCATCAACACAGTGACTTTGATGTAGGATTATTCCGATGGCAATGTGAATACATCTTACTCATTTTGAAAACAAAAAAGATGAGGTTGGATTTGCATGTTATTTTTCGTTGTATGTAAAGGTTTCATATGAAATACGTTAAACAATGTTTACTCAACATGCCGAAGTACCGAATGTAATTACAACAATTTTGTTTAAACGAAAAATTGTTTTACGTGAAACAGTGAGTTATAAATATAAAGTACAATTTTATTTCTATGTTTTTTATTTTAATTTTCTATTCTTGATCTCGACTATTTGTCGTGAACTGAAACTTTTATAACCATATTATTCTACATCTTTTGTTTTGTTTCCTATATAGAATAATACTGTATCAATTGTACCGTTTATTCATCCAAGAGTTAGCCAAGCACTTATATGTTGGAGAAATATTCAAGCTTTTCTCGAGAACAAGAAAAAACCCTGTATTAAAATTTGTTCCTATCTTTTCGCTTGGCATCACATACTTCTCAATGTTTTTGCATAATTCAATCAACTGCCCGGATGATTATAAGGTATCTCACGAACAATCGCCGACATTTCTACATTTCGAATTTATTACCAACTGGCGTTAGCAATTTAATCAGTATCAATTTCATGTATGGCAGCATTTCATATCTTTTCCGTCCACGATAATAACTTTGGAGCTGTTCACGTGTAATATACTAAAATTATGCTAACTTTATGTCTGTCCAAGACGAAAAGATGAACAGGTCCCACACGCATACGTTTCTTCGTTGCCTGGGAGGCTAGGTCCGGCACGAAAAGCGGCTGAACTCGCGATTATTATGCACCAAACCTGGAATTCCCGAATGATGAAACACAATGGCGCGTCCCGGTATAGTAAGAGAAAAAGGTGGGTAAGGTAGAAGCGGTATGCGGATTCTTTTATCGTTTATTGTCTGACCTCCACTGTTTCGTGAACACGTTGAGACAATATATGTACGAGATTCTACGAGCAAACTTAAAATATCAGAAATATATCGGTCGATTCGTTTGAGCACCAGATTTTCTCTGTTGTTATCTACAACCTGTAACATTTGGGACATTTATGCAAATCCTTATTTTCAGACACTGTTCTGTGCGAATCTAAATAAAAGAAAAAATTTTTTTGTCGATTAACATTTAAGATTCTTCAACAAAGACTATTAATTTCTTCACTTTTAATTGTTTATTTCACACTTGCACACGAACAAGTGATTACGTATGATTAATTCTTTACAGACGACTTCCTTTTTTACTGTAGGTGTTACCATAATTTGTTGATAAATGTCTGATATTTCTTATGATTGCCTTCAATTCTAAAAAGTACAAGAAATTGGTAATTGAATAATAGGAAAAAGGATAAAGGATAAATGTCAGAGTCATATGATTGATAAATTTTGTATTTAAACGAATTCATAAATATGAATAATTGTAAATATTGTTATTAACGTTTCTGCCACCAGGACGTTAATAGTTCCTTCCAAAAAATAAAAAGGAATGTAGATTGTAATCATTAATTCATTTAATGCGAGCATACCTTACTAACGAATAACTTTCATCCGTTGAATATATTAGGTTAAACTTAACTTCGAGCGGGGGCAATTATTATTCTGTTACCCAATCGACAGGTATTCAAATTAAATCACATTTATCATCGAGCATTCTACAGATATGATTTAATCTTCAGTGTCGCGTATCGGAAGTCTCCGGGACCGACTTCGTTTTATCGCCGTCATAAAAATACTAAAATCCGTTCGGCCGGAGTTACTTGTTTGTAAATTAAATACACCGACACCGGGCCGCACTGAGTGCCGCTACGGCCTTCCTTTTATAATTAATCCAGTTTATATTTCCGCGCCGGTAAAATGTATCGGTGGATCGTGGCTCACTTTATCGAGCGGTGATTTACGTTACGATAACTCAGCTTATTTCGCGTTCGCGATAATTGAAACGCACAGCCATGAATTCGTTAATTATGCGATCGGAAGAGGAGACTCGCGAGGAGAATCGAAGCGCAGCTGAAAGAGTTAACGAACCAATGGAAAAAAAAACAAGAAGAAAGAGAGAAGGGGTAAGAGAAAGAAAAAGAAAAGAAAAATAACGTATCTCGTGACCGGTTCATAAATCGTAATCACGCTGGCTGCCAGTGGAATTCACGACAATTTAACAAACGGTTCAAGGCCCAAGACGAATAGTCGTGCGGGAACGGGCCCGTCTCGCTTCGACCTATCATCTTATTAAAAATCTTGGGTCGAGTCGCGCGAACGTGCCAGCCCCGAATGAATATTAACACGTTAAGCGCCACGAAAGTCTTGACTCTTTTTCCGTAGAGTTATACGTTCATAGCAAAGAAAAGCCGGAACAATTATTAAATATTCGGCATTAATATTCTTGCATTACACTATTATCAGCTTAGATACGTTATTAAACATTTTCATTTGATATCGGTTATCTTGCATGTTACGATTGTTCTCAAGAAACTCAAAAACTTCGTCATCAGTGACATACGTGGCACTTTTTGCTTACTTCACGCAGATGTGTACAGAAATTTTGTTCATTCATCATTATGTATAGAGTGATACATTTCAAAACAATGTAGAATGTGTAACGCAACAAAAGTAACGCTATGTGGAAGATGTCATTGGCAATTTTGGAACAAAAATATTTCAATGTGCGTTTCAATACCTGTTTCCAACGGAAGAGGTTAAAATTATTTCGCGCGTCGTATTCAATGACACGCCAGTAATGAAGTCGAATTTGTCTCGAAAATTACAAAGTGCGTCTCGGTACAATGTCGATTGCCGAAAAAACAACGAGCGCGTCGGGTTCGACGTGTTTCTGCGGATCCGTTCCCGCTATTTCATTTATCACTTGTCAGGGGGAAGGAACCGTGGCTCGCACACGCAACGCGCTCGTGGAACACGAATGTGCTACGCCGCCGGAATTTCTGATGAGTTCCGCCGTGAAACGACCGGGGTAGATGTATCATTTTTGGCTACTTTAAGAATTTAATTTATTTCAGATTTTAATTTATCGATCCTCATTTTGTTGTTGAGGACCGATTATATGGTGCTCGAAAAATACGGAATGCTAAAAGTCAATTCAAACAAAAACTTTGGATGTAAAATAATTTTACTCGTACATGGTTCGTTGAGAAAGAAAATGTCAAATTTAAAGGAAGATTGAAGTAATACACCTTTCGAGCTTCAACCTGATAACTGTGGAATTCAGTTTGAAAAATCTCTCGTTTCGCATACAATCGAAACGCAGGACGAATGCACCGAAGGTATATTTGAATGAAAAACCAAAAGTAAAACGAAGAAGAGTTATATGTTTATCTCAAAAAATAAAGAATTCATCGTTGAAAGAATCAATATCATTTCAAGCGTTTACATCACTTGTATACTCGGCAAACGCAGTTAACTGTTTAATGGTTTTTCTAATCTACGGAGTACAATTACTTGTAAACCATATACATTTATTTAAAATGGTTCCCTCAACTTGTTATCAAAATTTAATAATAATCAGCACTTTCTTAATTATAATATCCTAAAGTCAACATCAGTCACTTAATTCTATCGAGTTCAAATGAAATATTTTTCTATCCTCAATGGTACGTCCACAGAATAAACGTAAGAATATGCAAAGAATTCCTTTCTTCTGCTAACGAATTATGTACAATAAAATAATCCTGTGGAGGGTGGTTGTAAAAGAAATCATAGTGCAAAGGGTTAATAACGAGCGATCGGCAGAAAAATTCAGCCCGCTCTTGAGGTCAGACCTCGCCTATATTTAAGTCGTGGAAATATATCTTCTGGACGGTTTCACTGCTGGGTCAGTCCGTTCTGACAAGCGCGTACGACGCGGGACGGGGCCGAGAAACAGGAAAGTAAAGAGAGTCAGTGGAGAAAAAAAAATAGAATGTAATCGTTGGGGCGCTTTACGAGTGCGCTCGTCAAAGTAAACACCGAGAGGGACTACCGCGAGCCCGCGCGCCGGTATGCAATGAAGGAAAAGGTAAATTTGTGTGAAGCCGTGTCCTGCATCGGCGCACAATGGAGCGTTTCGCGGTGAACGTGTTACGCGAGACTTGCAACCCGGCTGAAACTCGGACCGCGTGCAACACGTGCACTCCGCCGCGGAGATAGCGGGGATGCGCTCGTGAACTGAAACGCTCCTGCGGAGCTGTAAAAGTTCCCTCGACAAGCAAATACTACACGCGTCTTCAACGTCTGCTCGAACTTCACCTTGCGCCACGGTCTGCTTTTCGCAGATCGCTTCTACAAACGGGCTCTTCGAGTTATCGCGAAGATACGGTGCATTTCCTTGGAAACGCGAGATGCGCTGCGGCCAGAACTGGATTTCGTGCGAAGGAATATTCTTTTGTGAATTTGTGGCCCGGAGATATTTGAAAGAGTTCTTACTTTTTTTTTGGTATTTCTTGATATTTGAATGTTCTCTCTATCTGGGCCACTTTAGATATGTAGGTTATATTTATACGTGAAGTTTCTTTGATATTTTATTGCGTCCTTTTGTGAAGTTTTGTTATGTTTAGATTGTACTGAAATGAGATGAGTGTTTTGAATTTTAAATGATTCTGATTGGAGGAGATTCGAGAGAAAAATTGATTGTTATTGAGACTTTTATTATCGACGATACTAATTTGAGAAACATCATAGGATTCGCGGTACAGTTTAACTGAATATTGTATTTATCTTAACGTTAATATATTACAATCAGTAACACGCAGCACGCTCATATTCAATTGCAAATTTCACATATATAAATTAAGACAAGAAAAACTTCACATAAAGGACAATAATAACATTTGTCTACAAAATAAACACACGACTTCATCCATTTCTCTCTAATAATTCTCCAAATGCTAAGATGTTTCGTTTCCAAAATCGCCCAGAAGATTCTTTCACGAGCGTCGTAATTTCAGATACATATCAATGAAGAAAGTTCCCTCGCGCCGCAGTACTTTATCTCGAAATCGATTGTCACTTGATTGATGTAATATCTGACCCCACTTTTTTATTTCCAAGGCAACCCCTTATCCCTTTCTCTTCGTTCGAAACAATTTACGGGTAACTGTTATGAAATGTATTCCAAGTTAATGCATTTAATTAACAGCTACCGCGGATGTTCGTCGGCCACCTGGTGGATTCAAAAACGGGAACGAGATCGTGATCGATTTCACGTCGGCGGCGGAGTGCAGAATTCAGATCCGTGAAAGTGTCGTCTCCGGCCGCGGTAATGGGATGAATCGTCTCGCAGGAAATTATCGAGCGATCACCCGGATCGGCCGCTCTCAGCTCTCCAGTTTCATAAGAAGTCGCGCTCGTTTACGCCATATTTGGCCGGCGAGGCCACGTTTTCCAACCCGTCTGCCCGGCTGCTCGGCTGGTCGCGATGCCGCATCGGCTCGGCGTCGCCGATAAGCGCGGCGCGGCGATCCACGCTAAAACGGGAGAAAATCGTTGCCAGGCAGATTCGCGCGTCACCCAAACGAGTTTTTCTTGTAACGACTTATCTGAACGTGGACGCCTCGCGATTTCGAAAGTCCGTCGCGTGGCGATCGCGTTATTATACCAATTTAAAGAGTGCATCGTGCGGAATCATTTTCCTTTTTTCCTCTCCTCTTTTTGCTTCTTCCCGTGTGCTGTCGTCGGTTGAGAAAGTTTCGCAACGGACGAGACGGGATGAACGCCGATACACCGCCGCGCGACGGGCGCCCACCGTTCGATAGCGTCCTTCGCCGGGCATATTTACATCGCCGTGTATTTATGCACCTCTATATGCTATAACATTTACCATGCGGCTGCGACCGCGCGCCTCCTCATTCAGAACTTTCATTCAGATGGGGAACAGTATTTCGTTCTCGGGCCGCGTTATTGCGCATTGTTGCGCGTGAGGATTCGTTTGCTGGGTTGTTTGGAGGAGGAACTTGATAATGGAGTGTATTGTACTTTATTTTGTATCAGAACGTATTGCGGTTCCGGCGAGAATTTGAATTTTATGGTGTTTTGGATTGGTTTTCCGATAGAGTTCGTTTCTTTTTTTTTAGGATTTGTATTTCTCGCGGAATCGAAACATCGGATAGGAAATAATTGTATTTGTATCGAAGGTATCTGGTTCATGTTATTTAGACATTTACATTAATTTCGGACTTGCTTACAACTCGTAAAATGTAACTATTACTCGCGTTGGTACACAATTTATTATCTGACTCGAGTTACTTAGCCATTATCACCAGGGTGCGTATATGTAAAGTGCATTATAGCGATCGTAAACTAGGTTGAAATCATCAGTGAACAGCGCATTAGTATTATGATTATATTTTGATCGTTATTAGTATTGGTTTCTTCAGTTTTCATTAAAATTGATTTCTTCGCTAAAAGTATTACATTATTATACCATCGTATTATTAGTACTTACATATGTTATGTTTCAAGTTCCTATTGACTTGCACATTTTTATCATTGGATCACATGCATCCACGAAAAAACGTTAAACTTTCTACATTTTTCAAAACATTTACGTTCACGTGCAATAATAAAAAATGTAGCAATAAAGACTAATTCCTCATATATCCTTGCGATACAAATCACTCTAAATTGTACTAGCGAAGCCAAGTTGAACCTCATTACAGCTAATACTCCCCAGCGCGAGGCTTGTTCATTAAACTGCTCGCTCTATCCCGCAGGATTAATCGGTTCCTACGTGTCTAAGATTCCCGGCCGAAGTAACAAGGAGTAACTTTTAAAGCTTCCATCGTGAGGGTAATGAAATATCGGAGCGAATTTCACCGAGATACGGTATCGGAGGGCTGCGAACAGGTTCTTTCCGATCAAACACCATAGGAAACCTGCGCTGCTTCGATCTATTTCTCTTTCGTAACGCTTAGTTATGCTGCCTACACGCTTGGCAGAAGTGTTCGCTAACAGTTTGTAAACTGTTCGAGAGGTATTCATGAAGAAAAGTAGCATAGTGTATATATGGGTGCTAGAGAATAAACAGATCACAAACAGTTAAAGGCTTATTTACTTAACGTTCGCTATTAATTGTGCACATACACGTATTCCTTCGCAAAAATGCCTCGTAAAAGTCTGTTCTTCACATGAGTTACAATCTTTTAATCCCTTTCACTGAACATCGACACTTAGATTCAGATGGAACACACATACTGAAGATTAACCATTTGTTTTATGACTTCTTTCATGACTGAGCTCCCTACGATAGCTTTGTTTGTAATTTACAAGGAAACAAAGAAAAATTCCTAATTTTTCTGTATCCACCACAATTCACAAGAACAAAATATTATGGAATTGGAACTTAAAATAACTGAGTTACATTTTATTTTTGTAGCTTCCGTTTTGTTACATATGGCAAGAAATTAAATCTCTTGGTAGCTTTCAGTTCTTACACAAAATTCTTTTACACAGTGACAACTGGGTATAAATTCAAAATACGAGCGCTCTAAACGTAACAAAATCGAACAATGATGAATGTCTTCTCATCGCAATCGACTCGCGACTCCAAGTCCTTATTGCCAAAACCTCGTAACCCGCGCAGTGTGGACTCGACATTAGAGTCCCCTCGCCTCTCCGGATTCGGAGCAAAAACGCACGATGCTCGCCGGGCATTCGGTTAATTTAACAAAACAGCATGCTCGATAAAGCAGAAACGAACCAGAGTCGTCCGGTGGAATGCCCGAGCGGACGAAGAAGAAGCCCGGTGTGCCCCACGGAACACGGTGAGCGTTCATCGAGGAATTATTTCGTTGGCCCGGGGCTTGGGGCCTCGATCCGATCCGGCCTGGCCTGGCCCGGTCGCGAGAATTCCGTGAGCGGCCGTCCGGCACGAAGCCCCGGGTCCGCCGGGGTCTTCCTGTCCCATCGAAATTCCATGGTGGTCGGGGATTATCCACCCGCTGCGAGAACGACGACAAGAGGGGTTTGTTGCCGGGCATCGGCCCGGTGGGCGGTATTTTTACCGCGGTGACTCGCGCGTTTTCTGCGCCGAGCCCGCTCGTTCTCCTCCTCCGCGATTCCACGCTCGCGCGCAACCGCGCCCGGACGAATCACGCACCAGCGCGCGCGCGAGCGTCCTGCCCAGGCCTGAATTCACGTAATTGTGATTAATGGGCACGCTAATGCGAGCCCGCTGACTTGATTCCTGCCGGTGATGACGTGGAACGCGGGTTTCGAAGGTGCGTTGATCTCATTCTGGGATTATTGAAGAGGAGGTTTCTTGAATCGAGGTTATTTGCTCCGTTTCAGCTTGTTTATTTGTGGTTTTTTGGATTGTGATGCATATTGATTAGTTTAATAATTATGCTTCGTGTAGTTTTGTCGGATTAATGGTTTTTGAGCTGGGGTAAAGATAGTATTGCGACTGTGTATTTTAACATTTCCCGCCTCGGAAGGTAAATTGGAAGTTTATTGCATCCTTTACGTTAACAACCAAAATGTTCTCTTTTTGTTTGGACGAGTATTACAATACTCTTGTTTAAAAATTCTATTTTGAAAGCAAAAATTGAAGAGAGCTTTACAATGATTTCATTTAACCTTCTTATAGCTAGATAACTTACGTTACCGGTTAATTATGGTAAATATAATAAAATAATCGTTGCATTTCATGGAAATGCGTTTAAAAAACACGTAGAGAAATGTATAAGTAAGAATGTACATCATCGTTGAAAACAACGATCCTTCGAGGATTAATAAATAAGAAATCCAAGTCCTTTCGGCGATGAACGCGAACGATGATTTAAAAACTAAAGAATAATCGCGACACTCGTGCTAAATACTTAAGCTCAAGAATCAGCTAACAAATCACGCGCTTATCGGAAACCTGACCAGTTTAAGTACCACGAACGGTGTTTGGACCACGGTTCGCTAAAAAAGATAGAACTGTTAAACGTGTCATTGCCGGACAGCGGAGTAGTTTGCGGCGTGGTGCTGATACATCACGCGATTCGTAACACGCGTGCAGCAGAACTGAATCGCAATGGAAGGAGCGATGGCCGTAAAAGTTCGTGAGATCGCGATTACTTTTCGTTCTATCGTATCGCGGGAGACACGAATGCGAGGCCCGAGGGACGTGTCCTCTTCCTCTTCCCGATCGGCGTTGTCAAGATCGCCGGGAGGCCAGACGAAAGGATCGTCTCCCACACACCCGGCAGAAATTTACGTGTTTACAGACAATGGCGGAGCCGATTGACGCGCACGATAAGTGCGAACGGCGATTTGTTTTCTGACCGGCGCGCCGAGACGCGTCGAAAGCCACGTGGTAGGCGTTTGAGTTGTTGCCGCGCGGAGAGAGGTGCATTTTTAACGCGCCGCTCTCGTCGGCCGGGCTTATCCGTCGCCATCGAATTATTTCCGACGGGTTGCAAATTTATCGGAATATAATGTGCTGTTGTTTTATTCGAATTCCGTATCGGTGTGTTGTTTGTTTTGTTAATGTGACGGGAACATTATTTACACTCCGTGTGCTCTTGTTATTAGGCTTGATAAATTTTTATGTAGCACAGGATGTAGACTGGAAATGAATAAATGCATATATTATATTTTATACTACACCTGATCCTCGATTTACTCGGACTTTTTTCGTGCGAGCCTCTTTTTTACGCGATAAGTTGAAACACTATTTACGCGGTAGTTTTTACGCGCGATCTCAATTTACGCGATCTCAATTTAGTAACAGCTAGTAAAATATACTTTTGTTTTCTGAAATGTCATTATTATTATTTTCTTTTGTCAAGCTGTGTGAAATAAATATGTATTTCTAAAACTTATACCAGCTTTTCTCTTCAATATTTTGTTTTTTTTTGTACCGACAGACTCTATTTACGGGATTTTCATTCGCGTAAAAGAAACCCACGTGGAACGGATTTTCGCGTAAACCGAAGGTCAAGTGTACTTGAAAATATTGAATATAATTTTTAATGCACCAAGACTTCATTAAGTAAAAAGATATTACTATACATTGTTTTCTTAACTCAAATTTTCGAAACGTTTCAACAATTTACTTAAGGGGGGAAATACCTTTAGAACCTTAAAAAATCGTAATATTTTTTTTTCTATAGGAAGTTAGTATAACATCTTAAGAGTATGGTGCCAAAGTTTCAAAGCGAAATTCGGAGCCCTTCTGATGCTATACCCCATAATCAGGACTCATAGGCGGTAGCCCACCGCAGGTATATATTCACGCGCTCGAAGCGGAGGACCCGCCTTTCGTAATTCCCCCGTTTCAATCATTGTAAACATGTTACTTTACATTGTTTGCGTTATACAAGAAAAATTATCATACTGCCGGCTTCGAAATATTAAAAAAAACAAAAAACATCTGTGGAAAAGGCAAGCTGACTGATGCGCTTATCAGGAAACTCATACTATGGCTTAGCCATACGAAGAAATATTCATAGTATGGAAAATATGAAGAAAGCTATAATGGCCTCGTATTATCACTTATGCTCCATCAAAGAAAATCCAAGGCACGAATACTGCCTGGTAGGAAATGACAGCTGGTGCAAGTGGCAGAAAGCTCTAGCTACAGGAGCAAATTTGGACCTTATAGAACATCCTGCACCACTACATCCAGACGTGCAGAAGCACATCCTACCAATTTACGAAGATTTATCTGAAGATAATCTACTTGAGAAGTGCTTGGGCGGACACACTCAGAACAATAACGAGAGTTTCAACTTAACTGTTTGGTGCTTCGCTCCAAAGCACCTGCACTCAGAAATAAAAATTGTTGAAATTGCAGCATATTTGGCAGCTGGCTTATTTAACGAAGGATATGCTTCAGTTTTAAGAACTATGAGTGCTTTGAATATTGTAATTGGAAAACAAGCAAAAACATACGCCCTCAAAATCGACGAACAGAGAATAATTCGACAGGAGCGACGCACCTCATTAACTACCAAAGAGGCTCGAAAAGCAAGAAGAGAGCAACGTATAGAGGAAAATCAGCTCTATGAGGAAACAGAAGGAATATTGTATGGCGCAGGAATCGCAGACTAGCTGATAAGTCATTGAAATTATTGAGTTATCACTTATCGAAACTTTGAACGTGTTTATCTCAAAACTACATTTTCGAAATCGGTGGAATCAATAACTCAAAAACTACTCAATCAATCTTGCTGAAATTTTGCACACATATCTATAACAATATTGTCTTCTATATGAACTTAGAGATATGAAATAAATTGTAAATACAAGTACCTTTTTATTGCAAAATATAGCGAAAATTTCATGTAAAATTCGAAATTTCTGTTTTAAAGCGTGCCGTTTCTTCAATTTTCAATATTTTTCACTTTCTTTAGGTTCACCTACAAACTGTAAATGTTAGTTATCGAAGTATATCTTGCTGGTTTGTTTCAAATCAATGTAGCCAATGCTAGAGCTTACACCATTTAATAAGTCGCACCACAACCTTCCCGAAAAACAGGGACATAACTCCGCCATTTTTAAATATTTTGAAAAACAAAAAATGCGTTGTAATAGAGAAAGAATATAATAAATGATAAGCAAAGTTTCAAAAATGTAAAACAATCCTTTCCTTTACAAAAAAATTCATAAAGATAAGCTCGTTTTCATCCGTCTAAAGGTATTTCCCCCCTTAATGAATTCTAAGTCAGATTCTAGATAAGATTCAGGTTAATTGCTATTTTACGTGATATTTGAAAGAAATCGTGGTATTTACAATCCGTATCTTGTAAATGCACATAACATCGCAATTAGGTCCACGTAGACTACGAATACTGCATTTTCTCAATTAATTTTTTAGAAAAATTTCTCTTCGATATCTGATACATAGATATATAATGACATAAGTGGTTACACATAACAAATACCAAAGAATAACATCGAAAAAGAAAAAACTCACTTATAGCATCGTGACGAATCGCCACAAGTGGCGATCGAGGGTCAACCCTTCCATTGTAATCCCGGGTAAACCGACACCATGATACAGTGCGATTTCCCTGGAGTAACGGCACCGAATACGTATCGACGAATATTTTCCCATTTGACATCATCGGCCGGCAGTACCCTTTTCTCACGAGCCGGGCAACGCACGTTCGCAGGGACCGTGGCGTGGGAGTACATCCCGAGTGGAACACGCCGCAACTTAAGCACGTCCAGGTTTCAGAGAATAAAATCGCGAGTCGGGCACGTAATCATCCGTACTCTGCGTCTGCTGGTGTATGTGTGTGCAGAGAGGGTGAGCGAGCGCCTAGTAATCGCGGTTGCAGGCCGCGAGAGATACGGCGCTTACTCGCAATCATAACGGGGACACTTTCCCGTGAAGTATTAAGCCCCCATTACCGGAAGTGAACCGCGTCGCTCACGATTCCGTCCGACACCGCTGGCAAACATCAAACGAAACTTTTATTCCTGGAGTAAAATCACTTAAGCTGATGGGAAATCGTGAAATCCCTCGGCTAACGCTTTCATTAATTCGAATATATTAACTAGTCTCGCTAGGTCGGTATATGCCCGTAATAAACGAGCACGGTTAACTGCAAATGACGGTAAAAAGAAGAAACGCAGGAAGTGATACTCCACGTGGAAAGAATTTTCGAGACACGCTGGCGCGTTCCGGCCGCCTTTAAAACGCCGGCTTGTTCGAGTGTTTAACGCAAACGTACCACTTTGCATATACCTATTCCTACCGTAACCAGTCAAATAATTGATTATAAAATAAAAATAGACAAGTTAGACAGTACATTTTTCTTATTGAAAATAAGAACAGAGAAAGGACGAACCTTGAAACACTGGCAGAGTAATATTTATACTAAAACATTATTGGTGCAGAATAACCTACTCTTGATTTCTTCATTTTGTAATTGTTAAAAAGACAACAGATATTTCTCTGAGAAATGATTAACGAAATTGATTCAGCACCATGCAAACTGAATTGTAAATCAATTAAAGTCTCAATAAATGCACTCTTGAAGTTGCTATAGCGCAATTTCCAAAAGTCAATTTAACTGCCCGGTAGGTTTAGTGTTAAATCAACGAAAGAGGATGCAAAACTTTAAATCAAATTTTAAAACCGGTCCTTTGACCGGTTACTGTGCGTTCAGTGTTAACAATCTAAGGGATTGAGACTGCACGGTTTTCCGTGGTGGGTGAATCGAGCGTAACAATGTTTTGACAAATGTGTGCGGTACTGCTTGCAAGAAACGCGCGTTAACAGCCGAGTTAAACCGGGATTAGCGGGAAAGTGGCTTGCCAATGTTGAAATACCAGCGATGCAACGCGAGCCTCGCGTTGCCCTGATTTGTTAGCAGCGATACCGGGGTCGGCAGCGAGCCTTAATAGGTTATCATTTATCGCGTTCCATATTTCGCGTTGCCTAGACTGATCGTCGCTAATTTATTCGAGGGTGAGTGATCGAGCACCTGCGTGCGCTCAGGTTAAACGTGCCTTGACTGTTCAAGCGTTCCTTAGGCAGCCCCGTTCCCTTGTAAATGAGGGTGAGTTGTGTATCAGCGGTTTAGCTATCTTTGACTTTCGAGAAAGTTGTATTACTCCACGAGAAAATTGTATTTCTGATTCTATGAAATTTTAATGAAAGATAAGACATTTGAAATATTTTGTGTCTTTATTCTTTTTGGCTTTTTCGATTTGTCTGGAATAATGTTACTTTGAAGTAACGAATTACTTTGTAGTTCATTTCGAAATTTTTAGGTATTTATTTTTATTGAGCATTAATTTGTTACCCGTAATTTTTGAAATTGTGTATTGCATGATTTTTGCAATGGTTATTTTATTGACGAGGAAAGTTGTATCTAAATGAATCATAATCGTTAGATTTCGAATATTTATGCAAATATTTTCAATAAATTCAAATTAAACTACAACTGTACTCGTTTTTAGTAGAACTTTTATTTGATAATACTATAGAAATCTTTGCGTCTTATAAACGTACAAAGTTTCACAGTATAACGATTACTTATGACTATATCCTCATTTTAAACGCATTTTCTGTAATTTTCTCATCATTTTCCATTTTTTATTCTTCGGAACCTGCAGAATCTCATGGTAAAAGAATCCTTTTTCCCGGTAAGCATCCTGGTGATAGATCTGTGGAATGGCCGAGCTACAGGACGCGAGAGTTGCAAAGCTTAATTTACGATCATTTTGCGAGTGGCGCGGCAACTATGAATAATTTAACGCTGGAAAAAGTTGGCATGTGGACACACTGGTTACAGGATGAGCAGTTGCGAATAATAACACACACGCGGCGTTGACTTACCGACCCGCGGTGTATCGGGTCCGATTAAGCCTGAAATAATTTCCGGAGATTACTAGATAACGGATTAATGATTTATCATCATTCCGAGGGGGCATCCGCGACGCCTGTCCACCTCGCCGATGTAATAAGAATGCAGTAAATCAGTTAACGTTACTTTAGACCAGTTTACGAGCAATGATTGCTCGGCGCATCTGCTACATTTCATTCGTCTCTATTAAAGCACTCGGGTACCGACTGTTCTTCGATATTACTTTATCGAATCTTATATCAAGCTTGAAAAATTTGCGGCTGACAAAAAGTGACTGACCATCTCTGATAATCTGTTTCCGAACATTAATTTCCACTTACGTGTGATAGTTTCTTGCAGAAGTCGCGCATAGAGTTCACAGACTAAACATCGGACAGACGATGAATAATAATCATTACACTGCACATGTTTGTGCAACTGCGTGTTTTTGTGTACAGTGGATAAGGAAATGGGACTTAGATTAACACTTGTTTTATTGTTGGATTATTTTAAATCAATTTGCTCATTTGGAGAAGAAATAAATGGAATGTGTTAAATCAATCTGATGAATTTTGAATAATGAAACTTTGATGTGATAGTTATTATTTAAAGTGGGAATAAATACATACCATATTATGTACCTTATATACCATATTTACTATAATTTTCTCCTATATTACATAATTTTAACGATGAGAGAATAAAGTATAATAAAATTGATTTTATAATATACAGCTTACACAATTTTTACATATTTATATATTTTATTTAATTTTAAAAATCACAGGTGCAAAAGTATTTAAAATCGATATCTTTACAATAGAATTTGCCATCTCAGGCGTGCATTATTCGATTTCAATGAAATGTATACATATTATTCTTACATATACCTCAAACATATACACAGAAATTAAAAAAATCTTTTATATGGTCAATACGATATTTCCATTATAACTCGTGTTCCCGCAATGCAAGTCATTCACGAATTAAGTTAGATTCGCAGTTTACCAATTTTCATCTGAAAGCAATACAGGTTTTTATAAAAGCATTTAAAATCGTATTCATTAGATTAAACTGTTTCAATCATTTCATCATATAATCCGCAATTAAAGTATAATACATACATCGAAGTTGAAAGAAATAACTTTCAGGTAAAATTACCGGTTAATAAATTACAAACACTTTTGTGTACCAGTGTACGTAAATACTATATTTGCATGAATATCCATAGTTCCGATTAATAACAGTCGATAATTTCCATATCTTCGAGTTATGACAAAACCTGCTAAACATAGAAACAGGGCAGCGCAGCCTTGATGTATTTTCTTGCCAGTCTGTCCATTCATGTTTCTAGCGCGCATTGAATCGGGCAGATCGTATGGTATATCAATGATTGCAAAAGTTCGAATGTTCGCTGGCCGCGGAGCGAATCTCGTCCGCGCCGGGGTATGCGAGGCAGGTTAAGCCAGCTAGGAGAACTAGTCTGAGAAACTTTTCTCTTTCCATATCGCGTGTCTGTTCCGGGAACGCATACTAATTGCAACGGCGAGAGCGACATCGTCGCGCCCCTTCCACGGTCGAAAACTCGATCCCGCTGGGCTCTCGTCTCGTTAGAACGACAGCATAAATTCTAAACGTTCATTTTGTAACTTGGTTCCGCGATAATCGTATTTAATGTTTCAATGGCGAATAGCTTCATCAATCCTATCGTTTCCAGTCGGTCGTTCTCAGGGAAAAAAATTGACTGGTCGGTTCGGTTCAACGAACTCGTAACACCCGGCTAACTCTATTTTAGGAAGTAGGGATTGATAAGATTTTGTAAATACGAGGAACGATCGTTACGCTGAAGGAAGTTATAATCCTTAAACGTGGGATCCCATAGTAATGATCGTTTTATGCTTTAAATCGTGATTAATAAAAATTGACGGTTTGCTTGAATAAACTCGCGACACGTCTGACTGTGTATTAGGAAATTAAAATTGATAAGAGTTTGCAAATGTGAAGAACGATCGTAATATTGGAGGAAGTTGTAAATATAATCCTTAACCCTGATATCTCACGGTGATAATCGTTTTATGCTTCTAATCGCGATTGGTAAAAATAGTCGGGTCGATTTAAGAAATTAAATTAAACGATCGTAATGTTAGAAATTGTAATTTACAAATTTGAGAACCATGGTGATGTTTAGTTGCAGTTTAAAATTACGATTAGTAAAAGTAGATCTTCCACTTGTCGAGGGTGGTTATCGCAAGCACTTGGTGAATTCTTCCGCTTGGAAGGGTCGGGTATACTGTTGCAAAACTGACAGAGGCAGATCCGTGTAAATAGGGACGGTATCGTATCGGCATTCTGATACGCGCACACGTTGCAACCGATTACGTAATCCACGAGGTCATGACTCGCACTACCTACCTCCATTAATGCATACAATCTACCATGTGTACGTGTAACAGAGTACCGCATCCGTGTATGTATCGTTCGAATGGTCGAGGGCAGTGATTTTGCAGAAAAATTATCGAGTCAATGCCTGTGAAATAACAGTTTCATTAATTGACATGTTTATTTAACACTATTATGTACTATAAATGCAGAAGGACACCTTCAATTTTCGTTTCAAATTATTTTCTAAATTTAATCATTTCTTCTTAATTGGCTTTTCGATTTCTCCTACATGTAACGATTATGAAATTACTCCTCCCGAATCTAAACTTAGAAAATAATTTGAAGTTAAAATTTTAAAGTATATTTTGCCACATCAGTAAAAATAATGTTAAAGTTATATAAACGAGAAATTTTAATAGTTTTTATTATTTGTAGATTGTGTTAGAGTTCCCTGTATCCTGTTTGCAAGACACTATTTGTTTCAATAGTAAAATGTTTTATAGATTATCTCCAGTAAATCAGAGCACATGGATTAAAAGGAAATTCAGTTGAATCTGTCACGTATATTTACATATGATAAGTTTTTATGAAATTCTTGGAGCGTCATATTTCCTTGATTTGTCGTATTTCGATAATTCCGTGTTTATTCTTTATTTCTCGGCATCTAAGAACGATATAATAGAAATACGAATTTCCTACTGAACAGTTGCAGTACTTATTCACATCAGCGCAGCCGTATGCACTTATCTATAAAGGAAACTCAAATAATATTTATCTAAGCAATATTTTGCAGCAGTAAGATGTGGTAAAGGTGGTAACGTACAGAGTATTTTATAGCCAAGGGTGATTCTACGCAAGATATTAAATCGAGGACACGCAGTAAAATTTGTTCATTTAAGATCCCAATTTTGAGAAAATTGAAACTTCAATATATTTTTCAAATAGAAGTGTTCTTGTTTAACATCCTGTTGATTTGTTCCTGATTACGTAAAAACTAAAATACATAAGATAAACAAATAAATAAAAAATATAGTAGAAAATAATTTCTTTATTCAGAATAATTGTTAATGTATTCAATAAATTTTCAAACGAAAAGTTCTATTGTACATTTTGTATTAATTTTCTCACGTGTTATAGTTTTCTTCTGATTATATCTTTCGTATTTAGTGGATTCAATCAAGCTTTCAAAATATTCACATTTAGCTGTCTAAAAAACAACCTCTCAAATGAACAAATTTCATTGTATTAGATTGGCCAAAAAGTCTTATCGCTTCACTTTTCAATGTATATCATAACATACATATAAATATTACAAATAACTATCCTAAAAGACAACAGAAAGCTTCCAAATAAAATATACAACGCATTGTCGAAGTGAAATTTTCCTTGACACAAAAACTGCCAGGCCGGTAAAAACGACCCATTCCTGATTTCGTCTTTTTGCAATTATGAAAAAGATAACAGGTATTTATCTGAGAAATTATTAAGCAATTCGATGTAACAATACACAAATTGAATTGTAAAATAATTAAAATTTCAGTAGATATATTCTTGTCGTTTCTATGGTGAAACTTCTAAAAGTCAACTTAATTGTTCAGTAGCTTTAGCATTGAAACTCCGATTCTTTTCTTAAAAAACACAATACGTTTCTTTAGTGAACATAATATTTCTTTATATTCTTTTGCCTGATATTATCCCCTTCTCGTTAGTTCACCAGAACACCCCGTGCAATTCGTACCCCTCGAATAAAACTACCGCGAGCGTCGTAGCCGACTCAGCGTCGGCGAATGTAATTTATTCAATGACTCGTTGTTGCGCCCGGTGATCCAACAACGATGTAACAGATATCGATGCATAATAAACCCGGAGAACGAGAGGAAAGTCGTCTAGTTCTGAGAATAGCTCGAGAGGCACGCCCGCATCGCTTCTGATTTATACGTGGGCGGTTCGGGCCGAGTTCGCGAGGTATCGCGGCGGTGCGGCGAGAAATCGTCGCCCACGCTGATTGAGAGTACATCCTTCTTTGTCGAAGTTCATCCCCGACGAGGGAACGGAAAACACGGGCCGCCGCGGCGGATTAGAAAGAGAGAAAATATATGTTTCTCCGTGCGTCGAGAGAACTCGAGGCGGCGTACGCTCTCGCGCGGCATTGACACCGTCGCGTCGTTACCTCGGCTACACGAGATTGGATCCTAGATTTCAATTAGCTTCATCCCACTGACGAAGAGTACTTTTCAGATGTTCCCCGGCTACTTGGAAAACCTAGCGCGGCTCGCATACCGGTGGACCGAGATCGAAGGTCAATAACAGGCTGGCTATTGTTGGAGAATTTTTGTACTAAACTTATCCTTGAAAGGGGAAGGATTACAGTTTCGAGTTGGTTCGAGTGGTTCTTGAATCGTCGGTGGATTTTGTTGATTGAATTTGGAATTATTTATCACGTTTGTTTGTTATACGCAATAATTTAACAGACAACCCGATTTTCTTAACGAAATAGAAATTGAAACGTCAAGATTTTTCGGAGTAATTGATCTTCTAATCTTCTTATATATCACAAATACAGTTTGATTTGTTCGATATGTCACTGAGAAAATTAATTTTGGAATTTTTACAGAAAGTTCTGTAATTCGGGTGACATGGCGATCAAAGGGTTGTAAACGGAAGTTGTCACTGTTCAATTATTAACTTCAACCATTTACACAGTAACATAGTTTAGCATTAATTTTTTTCAATAACATATTTAGTGGTAAAATAGTAAATTCATTAAAACTGAAAATTGTATTTTATTTTCTATATAATGCTTTTATCCCTAGAAATCGAGTAGTTTCAATTTTTAGATGACAATCAAATAAGAAATTTCAAAATTGATTTGAAATTCATTGAATAGTTTACGCATCTAAAACATATTATAGTCAAGAATTTAATTATATCTTCTATAAGTTATAGTTTATTGATTACACAATGAAAAGATTTAAAGGCAGCATCCACAGGACCATCGCAATATTTTCATCTGCGATGGAATCATCCCTCCGCATCGCAGTCTTTCGCAAGACTTCACTTGGCGTACCGTTTATCCGCGTTTATCGATTCGTCCGGGGTATCAGATGCACGGAAATCAATGAATCTTCTCCCAGTAGTTTCAGTGTCAATAGAGTTGCGGGGTCCAGAGAAATGGCGGTACCGGTGCAACATAACTACACGCAATTCCGACAAGAGGCGTGATGGCATGCACCCGCACCGCAGCCGATTCGAATCTCCGATTGTACGCCATACGTTCATTATCGCGTTATCGTGTAACTCCGTCGCATTTCGACGCCGCGGGATCATTCAACCGTGTCGCGATGATAATCGGCCGGCTGGTCATTAATGAGATGACTCGGCCCGGATACATCTGACGTGCCACGTAGAGTTTAGTTACATTATTTTCGAATCTATCTAAGTTTCTCATCGTTAATGATGACGTGTTGGGATAAGTTTGAAGCTTTTATTAAAATTGAAAACTATCGAATTATATTTAGTTAGAGTTGGAAAACAATTATGAGTGGTCTTCAATTTGATTAAATGGTTGTACTTTTGTCAAATTTGAATTACTCTCTTAGATTTGGAAAGTAATATTATTTAAAATGTATTATATTATTTAGTGTTCGAACTATGTAGGTATTTGTTTTTAAATTTCGTAATTTGTATGTCAAGTTTCACCATTTAATTTTGTTCACTTCGATTTTCAGTTAAAAGAAAGATTGTGTAACGAGAAGAGATTCGAATCAGTAGCAGTAGCAAATTAATGTTTTTAGCGATGTTAACGCGTTTTTGTGCTAGGCAAGAGATTCATCTATATTTTCGTGTAGACCTGTAACGTTTCCGTGCGAGTGTACGGAAGAGAGCAGGAAACGATTTACGACGTTAGAAGGAAATAATAGTAATTTTGACAATGCGCGGAAGTGAATTGTTCTGGAAATAAGTCCCGGCGAAATCTACTGGAAATTCAGTTATTAGGGTGTCGTAACCAGTCAAGCATTTCCCTTTCTGGCTATAAACGAACGGGCTGGGCAAACACTCGCACAGTAATCTGCATCACTTGCCTGGAAAAAATGGTTTTAATTGTTTCAATTTCGGAGTAAATTGCAACGCCACTAGAAAGCCACTGGTGAATTACGCCTTCCTTCCTGCTCGTCCGCAAAATTAATTTGCGCTCGCGCTAATAATGGAAACCCCGTGCAAATTGTCGCGAAAGCAAAGAGAGTATTAGCCGTATTACGTCACCAACGTAATCGTAAGGCTATTAAATGAAGCTCGTCGCGTCCAATTGACTAATTATTGTACACATCACATCGTATTCTTCTACATTATTCCCAAGTCAAGCTGTTTCGTTCTCTATCTTCCTACATAAACCTAATCCCTGCAAAAAGAATTCAGATCAAACCTCTTCAGTCAACTTTCTATAAAAGTTTCCAAAAATCAAAAGAATTTTTACAAATTCTATTCAATGTACAAGTTCAACCAATTGTCAATTTAAAATGCTGGTTATTACTATAACTTAGAATACAGTGCATTCCACAAAGAAAAAGAAATTACAAAATAGAATAAGTTACATAAGAAATTACAATGTCTCGAACATTTACCATTCTCAGAAACCTTCACAGAGTCTTATTCTACGAGGATACCATTTTAATAGAAGTACAAAAAAATTAGAGTAATCCCAAACATGGAGACACCCACTGGAAAGTATCACTCGTTAAACAGTTGACTTCAGAAGCAGACCTTGTAGATCCCTAAATTGGCAAAGACAATAAAGAAGACTGAAGTTAAGTCGCGTCCCTCCGCTGTGCACGTCCATTGGAGCAGAGACACGAGACTTCGTCGTGACACGCTGGTTTACCACCAATCAGTCCGATCCACGTCGTGGACGGAAATCCTGAGGAATCACACTAAAGCCAGTCGTCCTACATAGAAATTACTAACGATAGCCCGTCGGCGTGCGCGTGCAAGCGTCCACGCAACCGCGTCAACGACAGTGAAACGGAGCCGCGAACCGACAGAGGAAACGGAGGATTTGTCACGAAGGCAGTTTGGTTTAACTGATCTCATCCGTCTTGTCGCGGACGTTGGCTACGTTCTGGCAGCTGTCTTCGTCCGTTGTCTCAACAACGCAGCCCTGGCTTCATTGTGCGCGGCGACGACTCTCGATTCACCCCCCTCGTCTTTTTCAAACCGAATTGAATCGTCTCGTCTATCCTAACGGGCCAATGATCCCGGACTTTTAATATTCGACTGTGGCACCACTACCCTGTTAGCCTATTGCATTGTTGCAATTGGGAGCAGGTTCGAAGTTTCGAGATCCGTTTATTAACCCTTGTCGTACGATTTTGCTTGCGATTGTACGAATATGGTTTGTTTCAGTATTAATCATTTGTAAGAATGCAAACGAATTTTCTGTTTATGGGTAATAGATAATATTCATTTTTATTAAATTATTCTTCATCGTGAGTCTTGCTCGTCATTATAAACGAACTAGTATTAGCAACAAATTCACATATTATAGAGTATAGTCGTGAATTTATTGGAGGAATCTTTAACAAGTTCTTTGAAAGTAGGTGCATAATTTTGAAATGTTTTGAAGGTTGAATTGTAGATAATTTTCATGTGTTTTTTTATTGTTTGTTTTAATTATTAGTGATTACCATTAGTAGTCAAATTTTCAAGCCTTATCAATGAAATAACCTAAATTCTTCAGTATTTTTTATTTTGTAATGTAATTTAATTGAATTTTTTATGCTACTGTGTCTAAACATTTCAATCCACAGCTTCAAAATGAATCTTCATCTTTTGTTTAGAACGTGATATAGTCATTTATACTTAATTCCTTTTCTGTATCCCAAAGAAATTCATTGATATAGAGAATCCATGTTTCCTGAATTCAGAATATTTAAATTTCTGTCTTAAATTTTCAATCCCGCAGTAACCTCGAAACGTAACTTTTATCTCTGAGCTTTGAATGAGCGTCAAACTCGGTGAACTGATGCGTGTTACGAGTGTCACTGTGTATACTGTTGCGTGTGGACGTGTCTAACAATAAGTCGAGAAATGTGTGCCATTAAGATGACATTTACAAACGTTAGAACCATTTTCTGCATCCCACGCGCCACCATAAAAGAGTCCTGATTGTTACGTCACGTGCTTTATTCTATTAACATCTATTTTTTTATGCGTGCCGATATTAATTACGAACATCACGATGTATTCCCATCCACCATTTACCGTTGCAACACAAACCATAATTTGCTTAACAATAGCCGTTTAATTAACCAAGATATAAGAAAGTGACCCATGCGTCTCGTATGATTTGTATATTGGAGCAATCGTTAGCTTTTCAATGCAATTTCGAACAGAAGTCGGTCAAGCATTCAATATTATGCAATTACGTTTATTAAGTAGCGTGTATATGTAGTAGAAATGTTTCATACATATTCTTCAATATGTTAAAATTCACAAATAAAACTTTCTGCTATTATTTTTCTTCAGCTACATATTTTGGTATGTAAACTAATGATCAATGCTATTGACAACCATAATTTGTTATATATATATATATATATATATATATATATATATTTATATTTCCTAAGAAGAAGAATTTATTTCCAAAAATGACCGTCTTTCATTTATTTCCAAATTACACATTTCACCTTTGCTCGATGAAACCGATACACGATGATCGCTTTAAAATAGAATCAATATTATCGGAGAATAAACAGCAATGATCAGTAGCATTATCTCGCGTGTATCATTGCTGTTTCGAATTTAATAATCGAATCATCCGAAGGATGACGAAAATTGCAGGAAGGACGAGCATGCTTGCATCACGCGGGATTCTGAAAGCAAAGGTCACGTTCGGATAACGCGAATAATCCGCGAGGCCTGCAGCCCCGCGTTCTGTGATAAAACATAAGTACACCGAGGTTGGTCTTGTTGCTTTCCTTCTTCGTCTATGTTGAGCGGTTATTCGCTACGTTGTTATAGTCGTGACGGGTACGTGTGTGCGGCTGCATTAGTTCCTCGATGTACTTTACACCGCGCAGGGCGCGTTAATCGAACTTTAAGTACACGCCGGCCGAGTGTGTGATTGAGCACGAATGTTATTTGAGAATCGACATTAATGATTCCGACGAAAACGAATACATTAACGCTGAGATATACAAATGTATGCGGGACCAGTGCTTAGAGCGGGTTTCTTCTCGGCACGGTGAAAGCACACGAAGTTCTGAAATACACTAATTAGAATAATACTGGGTGTCCTGTAGGTAGCAGTGCAACTGACAGGGCGGTGATTTTATATGACGAACCTAAATTGAAAATATAGCATCAACAAAATTTTGTTTTAACAAGTTATAGTATGATTTTTTATTATTTTCAAATATTTCTGTCACGTTGCTATATACCAGAATTAGAAGTACCTGGTTTGAAAAAAAGAATTTGATTAAATAATAATTCAATTTTGTAATGAAGTAAATAACTATTTTAGAATAAGTGCATAATGCTAAGTTAGATTTAAGTGAATGAAATTATTTCAGTTCTCAAAGTGAAAAATTCTCTGTTATCTCATAAATCACTAAAATAATTATACAGTTTATATTATAATTTAAATGCAGTACCACGTTATAAATATAATAATTAAAATTAAAACAATATTATAATCAATTCTGCTCATCTTAATATCCAGAAGTAGAAAATGCAAAAACCAAACTCTACCACTGCACCCGTTAAAATGAGTTTCAAAATAAAAGTAAACAAGTTCCACGACAAATTTTTCTCAGTGAAAACAGAAACAAAAAGAAAGGTAACAATGGAAAAACTGATTAACCGAACAATGTAAGAATTTATATAAAATTAACACTAAAACTACCAGACGTGTCAAAATGACCCATTCCTGATTTCTTCATTTTCCAATTATTAAAAAGATAGCAGATGTTTCTCTGAGAAATTATTAAAGAAATTGATTTAGCAGTACACAGACGGAATTATAAATCAATTAAAGTCTCTTGAAGTTTCTATAGAGGAATTTCAAAATTTAGTGTTAAATGAACGAAAGAAAACGTCGACTTTTAAATCAAATTTTTAAACCGATCATTTGACCGGTTCGCGGTACGGTTAATGTTAAAAAACTACGAAATAGCAAACCAATAGCCAAAATCGGTGGTAACCAGAACCCCCAATCCGCAACGGCTAAAGACAAAAACAAATGCGCTTGCAGCGTGCAAGCGGACAAACCTTTGACTTGTTTCCTCGGGCCCTGTTTTATTAGAGAAGGCCTTCTGTTTTATGCAAGTGACGCACGTGCAGTCGTCGGTTCGGCTCGTGTGAAATTATTCAGACGGAGGTTCCGGCAAATGGTCGAGAGAGCAGGATGTGCGCGGGTGGTTTCGCCCCGAACCCCGTTCCCTAGTTCGGGTCGCGTTTATACCCGAGTCGGCTCGAAGGGGTCTCCGATATTTTCGCTCCCTTAAAGGTGCCTCCTTTTTCCGTCCCTCGATCTATCCTTATCTCTCCGTATTCTTTAAGGGGGGATACACGAAAGTTCACTTTGCACGGCGTGTCAAAGGTTCCCTCCCCAGCCCCGTGCCCTCAGCCCCTCTCACGGATCCACTGTAACCCGCGTTCACCGTTCTCCAACTGGGCTTTAATTGCTAACACGATAAACGGACGTCAGGTTGCGCCTCCTCTTCTTTTTCAACTGTTCGCCTAGGGAGCGGATATTGTACATTTTCGACAACCGCCTATCTTGTCCGTGAACGGTGAAAGGAGATATTACTTTCCTCTGCCCCGCAGCTTGGCGCTCTTCGTTTTCTATGCGCTTTTGAAAGTCGTGAGAAAAGCAGGTTTCAACGTTATTTTCGTTCGATTTGTGCTTTGTTTAGTGGCAGTTGAGTTTGGGTTTTCTTTGGGGAAGATTTGTTTTTGTTGATTAACCCTTTGTTTGATAATTTCTTTTACGACTGTGCTTGATATAACTATTTTATTGTTTCTAATTTGCTAGGAGAAGAAGAATATTTCGCGATAATTCTATGGATACGTTTATTCTAAAGCATTATGATCGATAATAAAATAACATTAAATTTGAATTCAAAGGAATTAAATGACATTTGTATTTGTTGAATTCTATTTGGAATTTTGGGGAGTATTGCACGATGTTGTAGAACAGGGAGTTCATTGACGAAAGAAATTGTTTATGGTTGAATTGAATGAACGAATTCGTAGTTTTGAATGTAATGTATGGAATTATGTACAACTAATATTTTCGACTTTTACATGTTGACTTGCACGTTCAGTTCTGCAGTAATTAATTAATTTTACGTTCAGGAAATAATGCTGAAAATTATTAAATATTATATTATTAATACATATTATATTAATATTGTATTATATTACGATTTATATATTTATTTCTGTTTACTCTTCGCATTTAGAAATCATTGACGCACTACATTTTTTTACTACTACTGGTAGAATATTCTTACTTTATGGTGCATATGATTCATATAATGCAAATGAGCGAACGAAGATAATGTACAAACAATGTAATTGTTGTACTCATATTTTAATGATACACGACGACGACGTCATCCTGCTAGTCATATGTCACGTATTCCCAGCGAATCAATTAAATCGATTTCTGTCGTATATCAATTCCTATCAAAACTTTTTTTCTCACCCGCGTACATTTAACTGATTGCGTTTCGTTCATTGTTTCAGGTTTTGTCTCGTGTTCGCCGAGCCCCTGCAAAAACGGAGGAGTGTGCATGTCATCGCTGCGGAGCGAGTCACATTGCAAGTGAGTGCACAGATTTATACCCTATTATTATAATTGTGCATTGTCATAGCCACCGCCAAAGGATTGTGCGTGAATCCCTGTACAATATGGGAAAAATGTACTATCACCTTGCTATCGCGAAATATGTTACAATAACCCTTCCGATATTGTATGGAGTAACGTGGCGAGGAAATTGTAGAAAGATATTAGGTTATTTTTAAATTGCTAATTGGAGACGAGAATATTCATCACTTGTATGTATTTTTATTTTCAATTAATTTTTAACGTTCCTGGTTAAATTATATCATAATATAATGACCCAATTATCAGATATGTAAAACTTTGATTTTTTTTAAAGTAGATTTCTTACTAAAAAGTAATTTCTAAAAGTGAAATTGTGAAGTATGAAGTAATTTCTAAAAGTGAAATTATGAAGTATGAAGTAATTTTGAAAAATGAAATGTAAAATATAAAATAAAATATAAGTATTAGATAATTTTTGAATGTAAAATAATTACTTGAAAGTGAAATACCTTTAAATTCAATTTAATTTTATGAGAAATATTTCTCGCTAATGGAATCGTTTACAGTTTCATCAAAATTGTAAACGTGAAAAATAATTGAAGGTAAAAATATAGGTTGATCGGTGGAATAGTTTGCCAATCATGTTTTCTTTTTCCCTGCGGTGGAATCAATGTGTCTCCGGCCTCGAATGACCGCACGATTCGATCGCGCGAAATGACGTTTGGGCTCGCATCGATAGAACGTAATGCCGACAGAATGGCGTGGGACGGAATGGAACGAGATGGAACGAGATGGAACGAGATGGGCCGAGAGAACCGGTAATAGCTGTAATAGTTGCCAGTCGTGACCCAGCGACGCATCTAAATTACCTTTATCTTCGAACCAGCGTAGTTTTCACTTTTGTATCAGCCAGCTCGACACCTTCTTTGATCCATCATTGATCCTTTTATTATACTGCCCACAAGTTATGCAAATAGTGGCAAAAGTTTAGGTGCCGTAATCTTTTTATTCTACAAATTAATTCAGAAACACGAACATAACTAAATAATAATCAATATAATATTATTTATCAATTGTTTTCTATTAAAAATTATTTTCTTCATTTTCATTATATTCAATGAAAGATTCTTCTACTTATGTTTTAATTCACGTAGAGTATTTCAGTCTTAATTCCTTATTTAACAAATATAAAATTAACTGAACTTATTGTAAATTGCTTGAGACACGTTCACGAACATTCAACACAAATCGTTTGTGTTCGAGTAAATTGAAACAACAGAACGATAACAGTCAGCATGAGGAATGATATATAGCGGAAAAGAAATAACCCATACAATCCAATGAATCTCGAGTGGTACATACGTACTGTAGGGAAGTACACATACATAAATCTACGGCAACCTTTAAGATATTAGGTTTAATTACGAGTCGGAGATAATGGTGCTACGCGCTCGTGGCCTCGGTGTTCAATTTTTAGTCACCGTCCCCGCTTATATTGTATTTTCTACTCTTATTTCATCTTCTCTTCCATTATCCTCTTATCTTGCTTGCGGCCGGCGATACTACCACCTTGTGAGGCCGCCTCGCGCGAGGACTAATTCATCTCGTTGCAAATGCGAACAGTGCTAATCTCACAGTTGCAACGATGCGCTTTTGAAAGCAATTCTACGTACGTGTAATTTGACGGATACTAATCACGGCGGACTGTTACAATTCAGCAGGCGTTAGTGGAAATCTATTACCGAGCTCGAGGGTACGTCGGTATTAAACATTACCATTCAGGAAATTACGAAAAATCATTCTTGTAAATGTCTCTACCGATAGAATAACTGTATAAAGAAACTTTTGTTACCTAGAAATTTCGTTTTACTGCAACATTCAGAATTTGAAACAAATTCGACGAATATAATTATTTTTTGCCATACATTAAAGAAATTATTTGTACAAAAATAAATTATGGATCTTCCATGGAAGCCAACAAATTTTCTAAATGTGACATGAAAGTACAATTTTTAGTATTACTAAAGTTTTAAAATTAATAAATTCTAAATTAATGAAAAAGATGAAAACTAAATTGTTTTTTAAGAAATCAATTAACTATCAATATAATAATAATAATTAAAATAAAACAATTCTTTTCCTTTCCATCGATACCGATAAAAAAGTATTAAAATTCATAGTTCTCTCGAATCTGCAGCCCCAAACACGACAGTCCCTGATCGCTCTCCGTATCTCCCACACGGAATGACTATAATCCAATACAATAACAAATTTGGCTAGTGCCACTTGACAATATGGTGAGTTAAAGCTGCCGCTAACGGATGGAGGATCCTGGACAATAGGGTGGTAAGCATCCCCCATGCGATCACGTGCGCCGCTCGCACATTCATGCGTTCTGTGCGTTTCGCGAGGATACACACGTGTCCCTGCGGCACTGCGATCGCATAGATCCGCTCGCACAATGGGCTTGCACTTGCACAGTTACATGTTTACGTGGATGCGCTAACGCGTGCGTTCAAACGCATAGCGTGTGGACAGGTCACGTGTGCCGGCACGTGACCTCTATAGATTTTGCATCGGTGCTCTGGTACCGTCGAATTGAAGAAGGGTTCGTTTGTCCGGAGAAATAATATTGTTTTTCTATTTCGAAGTCTGCCTCCCTTTCGACCATAGTATCGATTCCCGAATCGAACATTTTCTTTTTCCTCATTGAAAAATGCAACTCCAACTCGTGTTGATAGAAGACTACTAGATTTATTATTTATCGTATTTTGGGCTATATATAATATTGCAGTATGTTTTAAAAAAATAAGATACGTAATTGGTTAAAAAGAATTATTTTTGTTGTCATCTGAAGCTATTTGCATAAGATAATGATAATATGTAAAGGTTGTTAACTTTTCTAATTTTTTAATTAACTAATGTGAGTATTTAAAGGAATATTGTAATTCGAATCAAATCTTAATCTTTATGCTGATGTACAGTTTCAAACATTTACATGAATTGTTGGTACTTGACAATAAATATTTTAATGAAATTATATATAAAATAATGCAGCAAAAAACTTTTACCTTTAATGTTTTAATGTTCTGTACAAATTTATGGCTTCGTTTGTCAATTTCAATGAAACGAAATAAACGACTACTTGCTAATGGGGACATGGTCACTAATGGGATCATTTACCTTTATCACTTTAAGCTTATAAATTTAGGTGGTTGGGATGAGGTCGTTGCCTGGCGCAACTGGTACCCCATAACCAGTCCCTTTTCTTGAAAAAGAGATTGTAATAAAGTATTTATATATCTAAAGGAAGTCTATTAGAATATTTACTCTATTGTGAATTTAACAGATTCTTTATTTTCAATAAATTTTTTGGTAATATCTTAAATTAATTCATGGATTTCCCACTATATTTAAGTTTCATTACCATACTATTACACTATGCAAGTCTACAAGTAACAATACTCCTCAACACGTTTTAAATTTGTAAGTACATCGACTCTCCATCCCTTATATTTCGTTGTAATAATTGCCTCCTTGCAAGATAATATTATCCTTCTTTTTATGAAAACAGTAACCAATGATTTTCATATTCTTAATCCTCGTTTTTTACTTTATCATTGTTCATCATTCTTCATAACTGTTTCCTTCCTGACATTTTTTTCAAAAAACATTCACGGTATTAAGCCGCAAAAAGATTTACTATCTTCAGTAAAAAAATCGGGGATTCTTCGATATTTTTATTCTTTTTTTATCGATCCAGAAGTTAGGGGATACTTTGGGTAAAAACATTAAGGAAGAGTTCCGGCCGTGAATGTGCAGCTGCGTGACCGTTAACCCCGGAAATTTTTTCGTCCGTGGTGGCCGACCTGTGTCGCACGGGGGAAGGGTTCGTCGAGCGAAGCAACATATGCACGATGATGGATGGCAACGTGCACGCATCCCCTGCGCGAGTCACGGGGTGCTTTTGAACGGGCGTGCGCGTTTGTATCGTACACGGGTTGACGGTTCCTTTGAGAAAATAGCTTGGATTCCGAGCAAGCGGTCGCTTCGGGGGTTGTTCGCGCGCGAGTACTAGAAATCCATGTCGGACTCTTGTTACCGATTGTTGTTCGTTTTCATACTGTGCGGAATGTTGTACCCCTGCCCAAAGGGGTGTGGTTAACGTTGCAGACATGAGACTAATTATACTTCGTAGCCTGTGATTTATGTTCTTCGCAGGTACGGTTGTTGCATTTTAAAGAGCTCATCTGACAATGAGTTACTGAAATTGCTATTTCTTGCCATACTTATTTTACTGTAGAAAAAATATAGTTTCTGGGGATTATGGAAGTCATACGTTTGCCAGTTAAGATTATCGGTAGAAAGAATAGAACAGAGATTTTTGAATAATTTGAAAAATCTTATTTTATTCTATCCTTTCACGCTTCTCATAATATTTCTGTCATTATTAATACCAAATTGTATTGATTAATTGTTTTTAATATGATTAAACCTCTACTAAACATTATTCCTAATACCAAACTTTATTCCTAATGCGAAATACTAAAAATAGATGTCATCGAATCATACAACGAAGAAAAGAGTAATAAATTTGCTATTTTACAATTTTGTAATACTCTGCTGTTTCGGAAGTTAAAAACAGCCACGAAGGAATGCAAATCCAAGCATCATTGTTTATCAGCAATTCCAAACGGTTACATCTTGACCGCGGGTAGCTGGTCAGTCCCTTCAACGACAATCACCGTCAGAGACGCTGCGCAGCCTCTGTCTTCTTTCAATGTCACAGATACTCCCGTCGGTTCCTTCCATTGGTCCACGGGCAACGGCGTCCAAGTGCTCGAACACGCCGCGAATTGATGGGTACCATTAGCGGCAATCATTGCCATCTGTTCCGTTGGGAAACGCTCTACGCCTCGTTCTGCGAACTTATCTGTCCGGCGCGCGTTACATCGGACGATTTAGACAGACTACGCGTACCGCTCTTATCGTCCGTTCCAGGCCTCGAACCCGCGTCCAGGCTGGTCCCCGCGAGCAGGAGTTTTGATCAGCCTTGAACTAGCTGCGGTCCGGAATTAGAGGAACACCTCGCATTGTGCGAAGATAAATCACGAAGTCGGACACACCGCGATCCCTTTGTTCCACGAGTGAATGGGCCCCGGGAGAGGAGACACGGAGCGAGAGCGATCGACAGAGGATGACGAAGGTTGCCGGAGCGCTGTCAAAATACCCGTCCCGTTTTCCTTTTTTTTTCCACCTCGTGTACCCCGCGGCGATCGCGTCATCGTCTGTTATCGCACGCTTTAAGGGTATCTCTGTTGCTCGCGCAATGTGTGCAACAATCTGCACAAACTTGCGGTTGCACGACTTAGGGTATTGTTATACTGACCGTGTATTTAGAACATTTGATGTTCTTATTAGTCTTTATTATGATTTGACGGGAACAATTATTGTTACGTATAATTGGTGCCATTATGAAGACTATATTAGAATGTTTTATTTAAAGAATTGTCATGCTTTAATTTCGAGCGTTTAGCAATACGAGAATGTCCAAATGTCTGTACAGATTAATATACGTTTGAGTTAATCGTACGAAGTAGATAATTACATTGGTATTCTGACGACCAATTCGTATTTCTGTAAAACAACGTTGTATACGATGCGTAAGTTTTTAGATAATTCTTTATTTACAATTTGGTAATAACATTTCAGTGCTTACAGAAAGACCAGAATAGAAAAACGGAATTTTTTGGAAGCATTTCCTTCAAGGGAAGTGAATAGAAACCTTGCAGCCTACAGGCTTTATACCCTAATACTTTTCACCGTTGCAAACCACGTGCCGCTACACACGCAAAAAGATCTCCAACCGTAGTCCCAATCGCGGCAGATCGCATAGAAAACCGAAACTGATTCGAACGATTCGCGTGTACGATCGAACTCGCTCAACATCGAACGGCCAACACGCGTCCAGCATAACCGTAGCTCTACCCGCGTCAGTCGCGGTTACACGGCTCGCTATCAACAGGCATTCATCGGCTACTGGGTGTACTCCCAGTTTTTCCCATTTTGCAACGAAGATCGACGCGCATTAATGGCCAACCCGATACGCATCGCGGTGTCTAATTTATTTCCCAATTACCACGGTCCGTCTATTCCCGACTTATCTATCCTCCGCGCTAGCTACCGAGTCGTATCGGCGGGACCTGAACCAGCTCGAGCAATCGGATCGCCGGAATCAGGGGCGAGCGTGTGCGGCGCGCACGCAGCGCAGCGCCAGGGAACTATTTCACCGCGGACGCGCGTCCTCTCCCCATTTGCATTGCCGATCACCCAGATATTGAGCACCCCTGAACGAATAACTAACTTCATGCCCGCGGGGCCTTGGATCGTGGCCACTCGGCCGTGATCGGCGATCCTCGTCCAGACGTATCTAGAGACGGAGTGAAAGAGAGAGGGAGACACGGCCGGGGCCCACCGGAGCGAGAGAATGAACTAGAAACCGCGCCGCGCGGACCGTGCGGAAGCGGGACGGAGAATGTCCGAGGGAGCAGGATGGGCTGAATGGAGAGAACGGCCGGGCGAATGGAGCGAAAGAGAAGGAGGGGAGGGACCGTCTGAACGCGAGCGTGCTTTCCCACGCCCGCCGCGCATGCGCCGGCTAGCCTGGCCCCTCGTGGACCCCTCGGCTCCCTCCGCGGGTAATCGGTTCTCTTGCACTTCCACTCCTCTCTCTCTTCTCCGGGCGCCTGTACGGTCTACCTTCTTAGTTGCTCCAAGCGGCTTCTTCTTCTCCCGCCGGTTCCATTCCGTTCCTCTCGTCCCTCTCGATCTTTCCCCTTCCTTCTTGCACTTTCTGCGGCCCCCACCCTGCAGATATCCGCATAGATTCAAGTGCGGACGTCTGCCGTTCTTTCTCTCCGCCACGTTTCTTTCTCCGTACGCCTCGTCCGCGAACAATATTCGCTTCCACCACTTGTCTCCGGCGGTGGCCGGAGCCGGGCCCTCCGCTTGTCCCCCACCGCACCCCGTCCCGAGGGGTTTACCTTCTCCTTCCACTTCTTTCGCCTAGCAATAAGCTGCTCTAATTATCTTCGACCTGTTTGTCAGCGGATGCCGCCGATCCGATGCGACATCGGTCCCGATTGAACGCGCCGCGCCGCAACGCGACGCGATGCGACGCTTTGTCTCCGGCCCGGGCTTTTTGCCCCCTTGTCCCGCGTGGGTGGCGCAAATCTTAATCGATACAGTACCTCGTAAAACGTCCGTAGAAAATATTGATGGCTGTCCCTTGGGACATTCTGTTGGAATGTTTGGGAGTTCGGTGTGGTACTCTCTGGACGCGAGTTTGATTGGAACGATTTTTGAAGCGTTTGGTAATTTTGTAGAAGTTGAGGATTAAGTAGTTTTTTGAAGTAAGTGTGTCTGGTTTTTTTTAATCATGTTTCATGGAATGAAGTCGTTTATAGTAGTCCTGTGATGGCAGTAGCAATCGTTAATGTTCTTTGTTGTAGGAATGCACAGTTCTGTAATATTGTAATTCCTCTAGTTTTGCCGTGTATTTTTCATCGTAGTTATTGTTATTATTATGTTTTGCAAAATTCTGGTGTGACTGGTTTGAACTTCTTGGAGGCTTAGGTATATAGTATTCGCTATAGTTCTTAGGTGTTGTTTTCTTCGAAGAGAATTGGATGTTTGGGTTGTGTGAATATTATCTCATGTGGATGTTACTTTTTAAAAACAGATGTCGGACATCCTGCTATTTCCACCACATCTCATCAGTATTATGTCTAAATTCCGCATCGTAAGCCCCAAAACGTTCATCTATGCCGATGTACACGAGACTTTTGGTCTTCTATTCATTGAGCCTTAATATCTATGAATGTATAAACCCATGTAAAGTCGTTTTATGTTTAGAATAGAGTCGATTACGAAATGCTTAACATTATACAAGTTGAAAGTGAGTAAACTCGCATCCCAATTTTATATGATGACTTTACAAGCTTCTTTTCCTTTGTGTTCCTAGCATTCCTGTTACATCTTTCATTACCGAACATATCGAGAAGATTAATCCTTTACCGTACAATTTCGTATAAAACCGTGTTCCTCCGAAATACATAATTATCGATAAATGACTAGAAAGAAGAGTAATTCTTGTTTCATTCTATACTAATACTTCTACTATCCTTTGAATATCAAGCATTAATTATAAAATGGTCAAAGATTTTATGTATCTTCTACCTACAAAAAGCTTAACAATATCACTTGTTGCATACATTTTCAGATCCTAGGGTGATCAATCTCACAGTATCGTTCTGAAGTTCGTAAACAAAATTCCACCGACATTTTAGAATCCATGGCTGTATTATTTTCAGTAAAGGTTGAAGTAATCCTGGTCCATGAAAGTAAATCCGAAAGAAACGCGAGATGTCGGAGCAGAATAAGAGAGCGGCACGCGGGATGTTTGCAGAACCCGCGGAACCCTCCGGAACGTGTTATTTGCGAATACCTACGAGAGACGGTTTCACTCCATCCCGTGAGAAGTCGAGCTTACTGCGGTCTGTAACTATTTCCACTGGAGGGTAACAAGATCCCGTGGAGAGCTCGATAAACCGATAAGTTCTCCTGACTCTCGCTGCCTCGTGTCGAATCGCAGCAGCTCGGATCGCCTGTTTGTTTTAGCGAATCAGGTAATTAAACGATCACGGCTCGGATTCACGGAAGCGTTAGTTCCGCCGGAAGATAGATACTGTTATTCCGGACTATCAGTCATTTATTCGCATCGCGGTCAGGTTCTTCGTTTGCGATTGCTTCGTATATAGAGCTTATTGCCGTGAATCGCTAAATCGATTTCTATCTACTGATTTAAATACTGGAAGTCTGATGTATTTTTAAAGCAAATACGTTTAATTGAGGTTTCATGTTCGTTTCAAAGTACTTTTTCGAAGATTTATTGATTTGCTCGAAGTTTGTTCATTCCCGCTGTAAATAATTGTTACAACGGGCTTACATGTTTTTAGAGTATTCATTTAGAACTGTA
The DNA here is from genome assembly GCF_051020985.1 of Nomia melanderi. Classification (NCBI taxonomy): domain Eukaryota; kingdom Metazoa; phylum Arthropoda; class Insecta; order Hymenoptera; family Halictidae; genus Nomia; species Nomia melanderi. The sequence goes on from NC_135009.1 coordinate 6,473,865, forward strand.
TACGGAAACGTGGAGTTGTCTTCGATACAGGTTGAGATGATTGAAAACAGTTCTCCAATAAGGTTAATTAATTTCTGATATAGGGTGAAAAATATAATTAAACTGAATAAAGGTATCTATTACATCGATTCACTTTGCCATCACACTTTGCCATTCACACTCAGTGTTGAATTTTACACATCCTGTATTGCAATTCGTATATGGTACTATGAACCAAAGGATTTTTTGACTTACTGAGGAAGTAAATTTTTTTAACTTATATTAAGTAATTTAGACAATTTTACTAAAAACTCAAAAAAAAATATCCACAGTCTAACTGCTACATTCTTAACACGTTGAAACCCGGACAATCTCGTGAAGTAAAATACACAAAATGAAAAAAATACGATAGCAAATTATTTATTTGAATCACTTTGTCATCATTGCACATTTATCTTGCTAAATGCCACCACATTAGGTAGCACTATTTACAATACAGAAATGTCTTGAAGTATTCATCATTTAATCGATTGGGGCTTGTCAGTGACCTCCACGGCATGTGATGTTAAATCACATAAAAGATCATCCCTCGCGTGATGTCATAGAAAAATCATTTCATTTGGGTTGCGTATGCAAATGGCAATCTCTAGGAAAGGTTCTTTTATTACTAGGTTGTTGTTTGGTGGCTGGGAACACGGTAGTAGTGTCCGACATAGTAGCAGCCGGAACATATACGGGTACACGTCTCCTGTCCCGGTCAGAGAGAGGCGCGTCTACCCCCTCGTTAGTGGCCGGCGTAGAGGAGGCCGTCAACGGCGTCGTCGACGCGGCGCATAATGAAGCCCGTGCAAACGGAACCGTTGTGCTCTCGCACCGACGTGCTGATTGCCAGTGCGAATATTGTCGTACAGTAATGGGTTTGTTCGAAGAAACCCGCGGACAGGAGAATCGGCGTGGACCGGCCGTCGAAAAAATGATTATTTAGCGCCAATTAGAAACGGACGCCTAACGATTCGAACGTCCTGGTCTGTAATCCTCTCCCCCTCCTCCACCCCTTTGTTTCTTTTTTCCTCCTCGTTGTACGAACGAACACGGTGTTTCCGATGCGAGGCTTCGTCTTCCTGGACGGATCGTACAACTGACTGTCGATTCAATGGAGTTGAATAACCGATTCTGTCCGGTTCACTAAAACGTGACTCTTCATACACTCGTCCTGCCCATGGTATTAACACGCGATAGAACACTCTGCATACTGAGTATCTTATATCATTTTTTCTTCGAGCGTCACCGATGGTTTTTATGATGAATTTCTGGGGATGGATTTTACCGTAATCTCGAGAAAAAGGTCTTTAGGAATTTTTGTTAAGATTGCTGGGTACTTGGGTGCTATTCACTTCGAATTCAAATTCGATTTTCAAACCGTACTTGCATATTAGTATAAGGAAAATTGAAATAAAATCGAACGTCCAATCTGCTCTGTCGTAAGATCGCAAAATATTAATTAAGAACACTGATTTTCACCTGTTTTCAATGACACCGAGTCGTTTGAATCCTCACAATTCCTATAATTTTCTAAATCATCTAAAAATAGTTTCTATGAGAATGCATTATTAACAACACCAAAATTAAAAGAATCTAAAAAAAAACTACTTTTCGCATTCTCCAAATGATAAAACATTTCATTTGATCACTGACCTGCATCTTCCGTTGACAACAATTAACATCTTAAACTCTAACATTTCCAAGGAATTCTTGTACGCATGTATTTGTTCGCAACCGACAATCATCACGTTCGAATCTAAATTTCTCGCAAAACAGAATTCTCTCAAAAGACGGATCTCAACAGAGTATCCCAGGAGTTACTCTTTTATTCTAATTCGAAGTCCCGTTGCCTATCCTACACGAATAGGTTCGGGCCGTACATGATTCCGCGCAGAAGAAAGCCTCGTTGCCCCGAGATAAATTTCTTGCCCGTATCCTCGTAGTCACACCCGCTTTCTCTGTTATATTCGTAAACGCGGGCCGGTAGCACGCCGCTGAACCGCGCCGCGTTTTATAAATCTGCTCGCCCTACATCTCGGAACGCCCGTTACACGTCTCCGTACACGTGGTCGGCGTGTATTTACAAGCTTCTTACCTTAGGTGCATACCGCGGCCGCTCGCGGACACGGACGTACGGTTTTCGAGCGCATCGGAGTCGAACACGCGGGAGAGGGTATAAGGATCCGGGGCTCTTAATTACGATCAGCGCGACCGTGCGTGCGCACCGGAGCCGAACGAGAAAAATCATCGGCGCGCCTCTCCTTTCTGGCGAGCCACGCGAATTTTATTCCTGTCGTCGTCCGCATACACGCGCGGTATTAATGACCCGCCGAGAGATACACCCAATCTCGCGGCTTGATCGGATCCGTTTAGATACCGCGCGACCCGAGATTAAAACGGTTTCGCGTGACTAATTGCCGAACAAACTTGACGGACGAGTTCGAACGATGTCGGATAGCTTCCTGCGCGCGAAAGATTTTTCTCATCGACGTGTTTCTTTTTTTCGGACCGTGTACGCGGTAAAACTGTTGCGATAGATGCAAGAGATAGATACTGCAGCCTTCTCCACTCCAGCGAGCCGATTTGCATTGCGCGACATTGCGAGCATGAAATTCTTCGTCGGGTGATTAGCGGAGATGAAAAAAAATTCAATCAAGGAAACGGCGAGTCACACGCGAACGGTGATGTGGTACACCTTGAGGTAGTGGGAAAGTGAAATGGAGTACCTATTGAATCCACGGTTCTTTCCGTGTGCGGCGAGTTGCAAAATGATGCGGATGAATATGCATACGGCTCCATTGAACTTTATATGTTGCGTGAAAAATTGGACTGGGCTCGGTGCTTGGAATCCATTCTGTTTGAAATTAATGAAGGCTGTTATCTTATTCAGAAATAGATTTAAGCTGGTGATTACAGGTCGGATGTATTAGCGATACAACTGTTTTGTCCTCGGAGATAGAGATAAGGAGAAAGTGGACACTTCTGGCGACCGTATTGGCTGTTCGGCTTTGACCTGGCTAGATTTCTAGTGGATTTTTCTTTGAAGTATCCTTTGGAATGTGCTTTGGCATACATCGGTCTTCTTATCTACCGAGCATCGTCTTCGATAAATCGCGAACTGAGGCTTTAGATAAAGCTTTTGTCAATTTGGGACTGTGTGGACTCTTTTAAAAGCTTTAAGCATTTTCTCAAAATAGAGATTACATAAAACTTATAGTAAATTGATACAATGTTTCCTCTAGTAACAGTGATCGAAAAATGTTTCACACCTAAAATTCTTAGACGCATGTAAGACTTCTAAACTAAAATAAAAGTTCTAAAAAGATTTCTACATACTTAAAGTACAAAGATGCAATTTCGAAGGTTCTAGCGGTGTGTAACACCGACAAAAATGAACAAAAACAATATCGAAGATGTAATACAAATTGTAGTCAGATTTTCGAAAGAAGAATCCTGAAATTTACCGACTATCATTTTAGCTACCCACTCCGCCACAATTTCAAGCATATAACATTAGCATTTTCAGCGTGGGGTAGACAGTTATTACTACCGTAGTATCTTCACAATCTTCCAAAAAGCAGAGTATAGTTCTGTACCGAAGATCAAAGCACGACATCAGAGGGAATGATTCGCAGGTGACGCTCGACGGGTAATAATTACCGACGGTCGATAAAGGGCGCCGATTTCTCCAACGAAAAATCATGTTTTATCGCGCTAACACGGTTCCCGGTATCCCGCTAATCACCACGTATGTGCCTCGCGATGATGTTCTAGTTAGACAGGCCGAAAGTCTTCGCGACGATGCCATGGCCATCTGAGACGTAATTGTAGCCTCCCGTGGACTCCTTTCTCCCTTTCGATCTCCTTTTCTCTGTCGGTAAATATCCTGACACTGGAAGGAGGGTGGCCTCAGTCCAGATGGGCGTGTAGACCCAGCAGGGTCCTTGGTCCAGCTCATAACAAACGTTGCAAGGAACAGGATTGCCGGTTTCTACGCATGCTAATGTTGATTAACGATCATCGAGTTCTATCAGCTTCACGGATCTCTGACTGCTTTCTGTCTTTGTTTCTAGTTACCTTCTGTTATTCATATTTCTCTTGTTTGGATGCTATAAATGTTGTTTGAGAGTTAAACCTTTCGCTTGCAATTTGATTCTTGGTATTCGGATTAAATCCTGCTATTTAATTTCCCTTGATAATTTTTGTTACATTGTACTGAATACATTTATGTAAGAACAAAACGTAATTATCGCTTGAAACCTATAACGCCTCGTAGAGATCTTAATAAGAGAAGTGATTAATTAGAGAGAACTGATTTCATTCACTTTTGATTTAATTTTATTTTTCATCAGCACGATGTTGATGCACTTCCAGATCCACAGCTATTGAAAAATAGCTTCTTGGTGCATATAGTAGGATTCTTGGTTCTGAATGAATACCATAGGGATAACCACTGACAGTCAACCAAAACAAATTACCGTAACTCTGTTAATTAAACGATGATTATTTAAAAACATTTCTATATTATAAATGTTGCTAACTAATGCGATGATATTCAGTAAGATAAACGTATAATAATAATAACGCTATTCAACTGAATAATTTAACATTATAATTTTTTAATCTTATGAATTTTGCTTTATGAAATCGGGCCAGATTCAACGCGTTAACGTTGATCGGCGATCATCGGGCTACCACCTTTATGGACCCACGCGCATCGCGGTATATTCTTCTCGTGCGGGACGCGAGCGAGATCACCGTGGCACAGGGTGGTGTTTAAGAGCGAAGGAACGCAGATTATACGGCACTAACGCCTCCAGCTACGAGCTGCATGTTAAGCGTCCTTCTCCCTCGCCGGCCGTGATTAGGGACGATTCGCCGGTTCCCTCCGCGTCCCATTCTTTTCGATCCTGCGAGTGATCCTACGATCCTCATCCTGCTGTTTTTGCCTATTTGATGGTTAGGTCTTTCGCTTCACTATCTAGCTAATTATTTTTTGACGACAGTTTCTTCCTTTAAGCTTGTTTCCATTCGCTGGAACGGTCGAACGCGAAACGGAGAATAAACTTTAATGGGAAAAATTAAACGTGGGTATGAAGTTCGTTGTTTTTCGTCTTGGAATAGTTTCATTGTCCTTTTGTTTATTCGGTGAGATTATTTTCGATTTCCTTCCAATGGATCGTGTTCCATTTGTTTATTTTATTGCTTGTTGTTCTGTTCCACGTTTTTAATAACATTCGAAGGGATTTAATTGAATAAAGTGGACAATTGAAGTATGAAAGTTAATAGCTTATACATTGAATTCTTCGTTAGTACATTTGAATCTCTGATAGTTTATTTCCTTTATGATATAAAAATCAGAAATTTAATCTTCATTGTCACGATCAAATGTAAGACTTACGTACAATCAAAGATATAAGAAATTAAAATTTAGAGTTATAATGATTTTACAATTAAATTCCAAGCAATGAAAGTACAATTATCTATTAAATTTTAACGTTTCCATCATTATTTTATTAATCCCGGCACGTTTTGACCATCACGATACGTAAATAAATCTTTTAGATTTAATGATTCAGTTTATTATTCAGTTTAATATTTACATTAAGATACACGAACACTATTTAATTACCATTCAATGTCTCCTCGAACAACACAAAATACGAATTCCAACTTTCATTTGAAAATCCAAGAATACTCCTAAGCCAGTCAAATAAATCTATTCGTGTCTCCGTCAGTTAAAATGTGGTACACGGTAAGTGTACAATTGCATCAGAGATAAAAACTCGCCACGAATTCCTTCTCTCTCCGACCCCCTATGTGGTATCAATAGTCCTAACCCTTCGTCTTCCGTCCTGGTTTCTCCGGGTCTTCTCACCCCCTCCCCCCGTGTCTGGCCTTCATAAAACGATTAGTATGCCCCGTCCGAGTTGGTTCGAACGTACTTTCTTCGAGGTGTATCGTAGACGGGGGTCCAAGCAGTCCATTTGTTATTCCGCCCCTGGCCGAGGCCGGCTTTTCCCCCGCTTCGCGGCTATGTAGAACACACCGGTTGGACTCGCCCTCGGTCCACGTTTTTCTCTAACATCGCAGTTTCAATTTCTCTAGCAAAATGCTACGCCCTCCTGTCCATTCACGTGGTCAAAATTTATACAAGCTCCCAAATAAAAAAAAAATAGATTCTAATTGTTCTTATTGAAGTTTGTTTTATCTAGCAATTCTCGAAATTAACCCTTAACTGTTGTAGACGTTCAAACTTATACAACTATTGTAACAAATTTTATCAATCTCTTATATTTATTGTTATTTAGTTACTTTAATAATTAAATGATAAATGATATAAAAAGACTAGAAACCACATACGAAAATAAATAATGGATGAAGATTTGGGACAGTTTCATAGATGTTCTATAGTAGTTGAGGATCAACCCCTGTATAATAATTGTTGGGTTATTTCGATCCAGCAGTAGTCTTTAATAATTGTAACTAAAACAATAGAATTACAATGGAAAAAGATTTTCTCTACTACATATAGAAAACACTTCGAGTATTTTACATAGTGTTCCGTACCGTGTGTATCCTGTAAACTTAGCAAATTTCCCATGAATGCATTAGAATCCGCAATCTGGTTATAAGATCGGTCTCGATTTTTCCGTATCGAACCTCGTAAATTAATGCGCGCCAGCTGATACATGCCGGGCTTTCTTGGTTATTGTTTTATCCTGTGTTCATTAAATCATTGATAACCGGCCGCGGTGTCGTTACACTGTATCCGTGGTAATTACACGGGGTTATCATATCCCGGGCCGCGGATACCGCGCGCGCTGCCATGTACGGTCGGTTGCGAATTAATTTTCCCTCGTGTGAACGGTGGTAGGTCACGTTGCAAATGAAACTAGTCCGTATCAGCGCAAATAAAACTAGACACCGCCGCGGTCGAGCAAATCGGACCAGATAATCCCTATCTACGAGCAAATATTGTCGCACGATCACACCCGCGGTGCAGTTGCATGCTCACCATCGAACAGTGTCGGAACTGTTTCGTTTTAAGGGACGTGCCGGAAGTTTCTCGAGAAATTAATTTACGAATATGTAAACAGGTAAAGCTGTCGTTAATGGTTGTGTTAAAGTTCACGCTGTTGCGTTGAATTATTTCAAAATATATATATATGTTATATTAAAATATATACATATGTTTTTCCTAGGTGCACCTTGGTACGTGAATCTTAGTAATTTTTGGTATGTCTCAGTTTTTGAATCACGAAGAGAATTTATTTGACCGAAGTCGGTTATTTAACCGTTTATAACCAAATTGGTCTTTAGATAGTTTTTGACTCAACTGAATTTTATTTAACTTTCTTTAACCCAATTTTACTATTTAATTAAAATCGTATTAGTTCAAAGGTTTCTTTGTACCAAGAAAAAAGTACGAACAAAATTATTATAAATACACATACTTCCTTTTTCTGAATATTACTTCACACAGAATGAAGAACAGTGTTAGAACAAATCTTTTTCTTAATTTTCAAACAGCTATGCTTTTTGACACTAAAACTACCGAAAAGTGAAACCGAGTTTTTGAAATTTCTCTATAGAAACTCCAAGAGTGTATTTATTGAGACTTTAATTGATTTACATTTCAATTTGCGTGGTGCTGAATCGACGTCTTTAATAATTTCTCAGAAAGTCACTAACATTTGTCATCTTATTAATAATTGCAAAAAGTAGATGCTGGGAATGGGACATTTAGACCCATTTGGTAATTTTAATGTTAAAACTATCTGACCCTACAAGCTTCTATATTTTTACTGCACATCGCCTTTCCATAAATCGTGTCGTCCAATAGTCTGCATGGACATTTCCTTTCTTTCGCGGCGCGAATACGAATACGCGTATCGAAACACATAAGCGTTCAGGAATGTGTCGGTGCACAGAGCCTGAAAGGTATCGGCTAGAGTGTATCGGAAACCATAGTGTTATGGCGTAGATCGGTTGTGAAAGAATCAGGTTTTCGAGACTCTAGACGATTTGCTCGCCTCGGGCTCTGTCTCGCATACCTGAAGAAGAACCTGCGGCCCCGCCGTGTTATTAAAGAACCGGAGGGTCTCCTCTTCCTTCCTCTTGCTTCTCCTCTGCGCCTACCGTATCGTTCCCGTGCCGCGCGATCCTTCAGCGCTCCTCAGTGTTCAAACGCCCAGCGTAGAATCCTGTACGCGATACTTACTTTAATACCTTTTCAGCCGTTAATTATTGCTCTCTCGCTCGTTTTCGTAACGATATTGATGGTTGACCGACTTACAAAATTTTGCATTGCTTAACCTTTATCATTGAAATCGAATTGCTAATTTTTGTTTGGGATTTGACAACTGTATAGAATTGTTTAGTATCTTCTAATTGTAAATTTGTGCAGTAGAATTTGAAATAATGATTAAATATAAAAATTGCAGTATAATTTGTAATTTTCTTCTGTTATTCGTGAATCTGTCATCTGAAATTTTCTTCTAACAGTTGTGGACACCTTAAACATTTTTCTAATGTTAACAAGCGAGAACTATTTTCTTATTCTTCATTTAAATCTTAATTTCTTAATTACCGATGTTCGTGGCAGAAAGAACCTTATCACCAAAGAAATTTTATCATGAAATTTCGTTACAATGGTACATGGATACCGAAATAGTTCCACTTCCCCTTACACTTAAAATATGGTTTACAGAAATCTAAAAAGAACAATTGAACTCTAAAGTTCCATATATCTTTTCAAAAAGATTATTCCATATGTAACGATCGAGGAATCTAACAGATATCATTTTTCTCGTTCGATTTGCCTTAATCTTTCCAGATTCCAATTTATCCTAGAAAAAACTGGGCATCACGAGTTTCCTTTTTTCGGTTATAATTTCCTTTCGCAGGATTGAGACTGGTAACGATCGGTATCCGATAACCAGCGGATTCGTAGGGCAAGATTCAAAAACGTAAACGCTCGATCGTTCGATCTGCCTTCTCGAATCGAGACGTTTTCCGTTTCTGCGGTCACGAGGCGATTGCGGGCCATTATCACGATTAAGCCTCCAGATCCCCTCCCCCCGGCCACCCCTCGCCTTTCACCCCCTGCCTCTACCATCTCCCATATGCCGTACTCCTGCCGATTATGGTAATGATACGTTTGCGCGTATCGTAACTTGTAACAATGATACAGATCCGAGTACAGAATCTATAAAACGGCCCGTTGTTGGAGTTTAATCGATCCCGAACCCTTAAAACCTAATCCAACCAGTATTCCTATCGATTAATGATATACACGATGGAGGATATACATACATACATAGAGATTTAATATCTGACGTTCTGTTGGAATTTTCATTTAGAGGAAAATATAAGAGTCATTTGCGAATATTTCAATATAATCTCTTGCTTTTATGATTCCACCCTTGAAACTGGCATGATTTCGATTATCTTTATGCAAACTTACGTGTGTCATTATAGATATTATGATTGCAATAGTAACATTAAACCAATTCCAAGTATCACTAAAATTGTTTGTTTCTTTGTATATTCGTACACTTTCGAATACTACAAATGTAATAAACTAAAATCGTTTCATTCGAAACATCTCATCTCATACATCCGCATCTCCATGAACTCGAACCGTAAGATTACATTGTCCCAAACCAACACGAATAGAAAATATCGCATGACAAACTTGCTCGATAAGTCTGTCTTGAAATCCATCGTTCATTATCGGTAATTGATTTTACGAGCCACTCCGGTGGAAGGTATTTAGAATTTCAATCACGTGTTCGCTCGCACTCGTCCTCCCCATTCTCGGGTCTATCGAGGATCCTGCGGACAAAAGCCGCGCTTCTAAGCGGGAATCGAATGGATACGAGGCGAAATTTCGAGGAAATCGAAGAAAAAAAGGTTGCTTAAAGAGGCGCATCGTTTAGAATTTTTAATTACTATGCAAAATCAACTGCGGCGGAGTTAGTATTACAATACAGCGTGATTGGTAGTTGGGTATATACTCATCACTATTCATAGGATGAGCACGTCCGGAGCTGCAGGTTCGTTAGAGCTATCCACCCTGTTCCGCATAATGACGTAATTAGCGCGAACCCTTAGTCCGAGGGGGCTACCTGTAACCAACTCACCCTTCTCACGCTTTTGTAATGGCTCTTGCACGAAGTCACCTGAAAAACTAGCGTCACGTGCACCATTAATCGTCGCGGCGATTAGAGTATCTATCCAGAAGTATCTGCGGTTCGAACCTTTGTCCCTTATTATACGATAGAGCTACTGTACCGGTTGCCATATTTAGCGAAGTATGATTACGCGAGATTCTATGGAGTACTCTGTTTAAATTTAATTCCTACTCTCCGCGCGCAATTGCTTACCTATTCGTAGGAAATTGAATTTCGCTGCCTTCTTTGTTTAGTGCTGGTCCACGCATTAGGCGAAATTGAAATATAAGGATTTGTGATTGTTTCATTGGGATGACGAATTAAATTCATTTCTGTTGAATAGATATTCTAATGGTATGTTTTGTGCAAGAAATTATCATGACAACTAGCTTTCATTGTAAGATTAGTAATGTATTGTAGGTATTAGAAACGTGGTATTCTAAGAATATTGTGATAAATATTCTTGGTAATTTTTGATCATCAACTATTTTCATATTCTCCATTACATATGTTCTAGTTTTTTAATTACCGTCTTCGAACTTGGCCATTTTTTGTCGCTCGTAGTTAAGAATTTTTGAAATCTTGGTGAACCATTAATTAATTGCAATACATTTTAACATTTAATGACCTTCTTAACCTTCTCTAAATTCTGTTTTTTTCTGTTATCGTATTAGATGTTTTAAGTAATTCTTTAAATACGAAATTCTAATTCCGTATTTTATTACTGCCTACAACCGCTTCCTTAATGAATTTTCACATTAATCATACTTATTAATAAATATTATAACAACAGAATAAAATCCAAACAAATTTTCTCTAATATCTTCTCAAATACACAATTTTTCAACAAAACAAAATAAATACATGCTTCACCAAATAATGCCTAACCTTTAATAAAAATAATAACAAGAAACCTTCTAAAGTCTCCCAAGTACCAATCGCGAAACAACTCCTAATCCAAGTCTCTGAATCCCAAATTCCCAAACGTAACGTACATTACACTCTAAACCATACGTCGAGCATCGAAAACCTCTCTAACACGGCGGTCGCCAGGTGTACACGTAGCGTACACTTGATAACGAAACAGCAGTGAACTTTTTCGCGGGGCAACTAGTTTATTGAGCAACTCCGGAAACGTACTCGCATTGACCGACTCCGGGCTTCCTATGTTCCCGGTTCCTTTCTCATTAAGTCGAGCATTCGTGAGCGGCGCTGGCCTCCGCGGCGCGGCTTAATCGCGAGTAATCGCGCGGAGAAACGCCGCGGTGCCGTGGGCTCGATGTCACTTCGCGCATGGCTGCTTCACAAAACCGCGTTCGCTGGGGCCCGATATCTGCAGCACGGAGTCACGATTTTCTTGGCTGCGTGTTCTTATCGATAATCGAGCCGTTGGGCGAGCCGCGGTGAAAGTTTGAGAAACTCGGCCGGACATTAAAGCTAGACGCGGCCGCAGCGACGGGCGTTGTTGAATCGAGAATATGTAGAGTGAACTTTCCGTCGAAATGGCACCCGCGGTAAATCCGGCCGCGCGATTAATGACTCACCGGTCTCATTGAAAGAGAACGGCGCCGGCGCGCGCGAGCGCACGCGAGGCACACACTGTTTTCCCCTGTGTTTCCGTTCGCTTCCAAGAGGTTGTTCATTATGCGCCGCGATAGAGATTTCAACGCGTTATCGAAGGGTAACTGGTCAACCCGTTTTGCTGGTTTGCCGCCGGTGTCTGCCGCGGCGATGTCACCCGTTTTGTGATAAATCGCTGGGACGGTCAAAAGTGGACCTATAAATCTACTCTGAATGGAGGAAATACTTGAGATTTTATAATTCCCGCTGCTCGGCCGGCTAGATTTATGCGTAGAAATTGCTCGCTGCTTCCTACTGGTGACGTCGGTGCGGATGGTTTCTTGTCGAAGGGCTTGAGTACAGCTGGCCAGGCCAAAAAGCTGGTTTTTCAAATATGCTTCTGCGGAGACGCCATTTTTGAGTCTTCTAAACATGAAAATTATTTTTTTCTTTCTTTTGTTGAGTGCTTGTTAATGAGAAATGAAAGAGCAGTAATTTTATATTTACTATCTTGTGACAATTTTTTTTATTATTCTGCTGTTTTTATTAGTAAGTTTTGGTAATACCAAGTTATTGGAAGAAATATCATTCTTCTAGTCTTTAATCGTGAATATTTTTGAAGATGAATTTTGTATGAAAGAATTACTTTTTTTACAAGAAAATTCGCTACGGAACATGTTCGAACTAGTATCAAATATAATAAAAAAGATTACTATATTAATCAATCACTATTCTAACAATTCTTCGGTTTCAATACTTCTTTCACTTTCATATTATTTTTGAATTGTAAGTTACTAGTATCTTTCATCGAGCATACTATTCCTACGAAAAATGTACTACTTAAAAATCAGAATGCTATTAACTTGCTACTTTGTACCTAACAGTATTACGAAAAATTACGATGCTTCAGTGTATCAAAATCGATTAAATTCCCCCATGAATAAACAATTTTCCTCGTCCATTATTTTGAACACTTTAACCTAAATACCCAGTCCACATCTGACTTTCTCGAGAGTATACTTCGTTTTGCGTCGTCGCTGATCAACAAGACGTAAATCCAGAGTACACTTTCATATCACCGCGTTTGGCAGCGTTTTCTCCGACATCGCTCGCAGTGACCGCTGTTAATCTTTCGGCGGCAAGCTCACGGACGTTTAACAACTGTGAAAATGCGATCGATGAACGTAGATCGTAGCGAAGTCAATTAAAGGGTGATCTATTTCTCGCGTGGCGAAAAACTCGGTTGAGGAAGTGATCGTTCCGTGTACTCATTCTCGAGCCAGCGCACTCGCGCGTACGCGAACGCGCGAGCATACAGAGAATCTAGCTGTTTCTGTCGTCTACTCGCCGTAGAAGTACATTTTCCACGTATGTCCTTCGGGAGGCAGCTATAAACAATCTCCCGGCGATTGTATTTAAAGGGATTCGTGTTACGCGAACGTTGAATCAATTAAATGATTGACAGCCGGCCCATTTATTAGCCATTTCTGGCGGGGAAATCATGAAACGACAGAGCGGAGGACCTCTTAATGGGCAGCCTTAAATGGTAACACGTGAGAAACGCGCGGATCGTTAAGCCTAGTTCGAGGGATACGCGCCGGAAAAAGACGAGCCGGTTTCATTAGAGCGTTATTACGTTCGCGCCTCGCGAATAAGCTGCTATTATATGTAATTATACTAACTGGGAAAAATAGAGGGCGTACAGGTAACTCGAGGGAAATCACTGTCGAGCCCCGCCGAGAGGCAAGAGCCTAACGCACGGAATCGGAAGCGAGCGGGAATGACTTCGCGATTTAGAGTACGGCGTCGAAATCGTTTTCTTAATTAACCGCCGAGTTCCTTATTCTATTAATCCATCGCGCGCGTCGTCTAGTATTATCGCCGGATAGAAAATTCATGTTCACTGATTGCTTTTGATCGGCTGCTCTCGTTTAATGCAATTGAATTTTTACCGCGATACGCGGTTGCTTAGTCACGGATGTTAATTCATTGTTCGGGAATGAAAGTTTCTGATGCCTCGAACTATTCTGTTCTTTTAGTTATGTTTTCATCATTTTTGTTGCTCTTCACTGCAAATGCGTTGGAAATATTAAGTATTGATATTTGCTCTTTTAGTTGATTTATACAATGCAATCGTATCGAAGGAACTTAATAAATTGATGTTTTTTATTCTTACGATTATTTATTGAACCTAGTGCTGTCTTTTTCCTTAGTTTTATTAAAAGTTGTTTTGTATTTTGAAATGAAGTAGAATGTTGAACGATCTAAGCTTTTAGATTTTGTAGCGTGAGTTACTCGATTATTCAATCATTCTGACAACAGCTTGTTTAGGTAATCGTGGTTCTAGTTAAAAGTTCTATAGTTGGAAAGTTTCATTGTTCGACGTCGGTAATTTCAGAAATATGCGTGCTGGTGACTCGCAGGTTTATGGTCGCATAATCCTCTGTTTGTCAAGTCATCTAGCGTGCCCAGTCAACGGGGTTAGAAACACGATGGTGTCGCGATGCTGATGACCCCTAACCATACTCGTACCTTTCTACAAGCTTCTGGAAAGCCGCGCGAGCCTGTTCTTCCTCGCCCCAGCGTGTTTCCTACGCGTGAAGCTTCGTATGGTCAAGCTTTCGTGTTTTCAGTCAGATATGGTGCCGCTGGGAACATTACATGCGAAACATTTTGTGGAATGTCATGCGTTCATGCGAAATCCTTTTGAAGAAAGTGGGATAACACAAGCATTAGTAGATTTTCCGTTAATGAATCATCAAAACGGATTCTGCGAATGCATAAAACAGTTTACTAACTTCGAATATTTCTCTACTTTTCTGGAGAAAGTATAGGCAATTACGCTTTGCAGAGTTCTGCCAAGATTACTATTTGAATCTCGCAGCGTCCAATATTTCTTAATAATTTTAATGAACTAAAAATAAAGAATAATCGAATAGATACAATGTAACTGGTGCAAGCTCGGAATAACTACTAAAAAACTTTCAAACTTCACTTTTTTAAATTTTACATTATTTATTTTACATTATGTTTATATTGAACTATCAGTGCCAAGTTTGTTAGTATATAATCATTTTGTCTTGTAATTAATAGTTGTAAATTGATAAAACAGATTAAACTGCTGAAGAAGAATACATAAAGAAGCACTCTTTTAGTCTTCACATTTAGTGTGTACAGATTTGCTGCAGTGCTCAGCTAAAATGCAGTAGTAAAGATGCGTATTGTCTTACCTACCAAATCGATTAATATCAGATTAGATAAGTACTTTCTTATCCTTACAAACTGAGAATCATATTCGGTTTGCTCCTCAATGTTACCAGCGAAAAGGACATTGGTACCATCAACTGTTGTCCCATGCATTAATGTATGAAGATAGCGTATCGACACACTCCATCTTCTAACGATAAATAAGTGTACAGGCTTATCACACTCCGGCCCTTGGCTGTCCTGAACGGGTCCCTTTCTTGTTTGCATACTAGCGTAAAGTGTCCACGTTAATGTCTCATTTCAGGTTTGCACCTGGCTTTAAGCCACGACTAACGAGGACTTAATTACCAGCCGATCTTCATTTATCTATCTTTCATGCCGCGTCTTCCGCAACACTTATAATATCTAATAACCTTTAAATAATAACGAACGCTTCGTGGTTCATGAGTAATAACATGGCAAGGAAAAATTTTGAAATTAATATCAGCGAAATATAAAATTGCAGGCTTCGAATATTAATATTCAATTTGGTAGGCGAGCCATTTAAACAAATTAGTTAGGAAAGATTTCGATACATAGGATCAAACGTTTGAAACCATTAAATAATGATCTGAAGTTATTTTAACACGTTTCGTGCCAGACCGTTTCTTGAAGACATTCCGTTCAAGCCGTGTGGGCTGTATACGCCCCACGCTTTACAGCTGTATTGTTTTATTTCTGGAGTATGTCTTACAATGATTAAAATAATGCAAAACTCATAACTGTCAAGAAAAGGGTGTATAGTTTAAGACGCATAACACAACAAAGCAATAAATTTATTTTTCTAGGAATTAGTTTAACAAACACCTGACTGAACATTACTCTACCGAGCGAGTCGCATCCTCGCACATAATATTTTTTTATGATGTCTATATTAGTTTAAAATAAAATATTTTAGTTGAAATATATTTAATATTATATTTATGTGACAAGTTTGTATATAATCAGGAAGGGATATTACGGTGAACTTTGTTAAAACATGCTAAACATAAATGTGGTTTATCTACACAATTATTACAGAATGTTGCAATTTTTACAGTACAGTTTCTTGCCGATTGGGAACCGCATTTTTTAATGTTCAAACAAATCGCAGTAAAAAAAATGGTTACCACGCCACGTGGGGCGTATACGCCCCACGATCAAATAAACGCCGCGACAATAGTATTAAGATGCCCATAATTGACTGCATAATACATTTTTAATAAATTCTTCATTTTACAATGACAATACCCAATGGCTTGAACGGAAAGTATACGCCCCACGCAGCACAGAACGTGTTAATATTCAAGATTTATTTCGTGGTTTTTGAATACCACTTGAAGGCAATAGTGTTTCAATGAATATGATTCACTTACGTATTGAAGTACGTATTCATTTTATATAATCTGATTTGGATATCTATAGGTCTTAAAAGTGTATTTATAAGTATAATAATTAGTATAATATAAGTATATTAATAGTATAATACAAGTATATTAATAAGTATAATAATTCTACAAAGCGTTTAAGTAATACACGTCGTATAATGCTTACAACTTTGTACAACATGTATTTTACTTAGGAGTAACTGTTCAGAATCAGGGATGTGTCTTTCATTCTTAAAATGTTTCTAAAAAACTCCGGACTATCTTATTAAGATTCATACATACTTACAAACACTATTTCCATTTCTCAAAATATTCTACAAGTTCCTTAAATAACAAAAGATCTATAAATCACTACTATTCACGTACTACATATCCTAGCCAAATCATCCATTCATTGACCAGTGGCATACAGCAAATATACGAGAATCATACAGAAAGAGTTCTTTGGAAAAAAGAAAACACTCGTCAAGGGGTATAACAAGCCTCCGAAAATTCCTTAAAAGCTTTCGAGACGGGGTACGAACGTGCACAAAATTTCGAAATTTCATCCCGGTGGTTCCTTTTGTAGTTTCCACGCCGGTTGAGAGCAGTGTCCATATTTGATGTGTTTCGGGGTACGGTCTGTTGATTATCATTGATATATTTGACAACCGAACGCTACGGGCTGGAAGGGTGCGGGGGAACCTTTCGCTCGTGCGCGCCTCGAAAACGTGAGCAAACATTGTAATGGCGATCCGGCGTGGCTACCGACTGTTAATGTCTCTTGGCCACTTCTCCTCCGGTGAGTGATCTCACTGTCGGCCAACATTGTTCGTGTACACAGACGACGCACGGCCCGGTGCATTCGTGCATCGCCGTTGAAAGTAATTATGTTGGTCTACCTACCTGCTTGATAAGTCTTTCATTGAGATCCTAGATGCGTCGAGCACGTTTAACACCAGGACTATCGCACCGGTCACAGTGACTGTTTTCCGTTTCCTTGCTTTACAATTACTGGGGTCGTAATGGCGTTCGGTTAAATGTCTGAGATTATTTTAGGAATTAGTAACCAGAATGCTGGTAAAAGCTTAAGAAAATGTGCTTTTATAGGTTTTAGGAGAAGTAAGTGTCGATTGTATTGAATACATAGTATCTTTAGCGTTAATAGTTGAAAGATAGCTCACGAGATCGTATATTTTTGCTGGTTAAGAGTTGCCTAGGAGATATTTGGAAATATCCGAGGAAAATTATTTTGTTAAAATTGAGAAAGTTAATCCGTGTAATTTACTTTAATTATACTGTAGTAACTATGGTATATTTTTATCTGAAATTTGTATTATTGTACATGATATTGTCTATTTGAGCAATTACCAATTAGCACTTCAAATATTGATATTGCTTCGAGTGAATAATGAGATACTAATTTCTCTTTTTTTTTCGTTTCAGGTAAGTAAACAATCGAGATATTTGATCGGACCTTTCCGTGGATCGATTCTACTTCAGGTTAGCTTAAACTCATTTTGAATTCAGATGCGGATCTGGGTTGCGTGATCACAGTGATTACTAGACTGCGGATTGTTATGCCATTTTATATCATTACGGAGTAATTTAATCCAATAAAAATTCGGTAGAAATCTATTCTTTCCATTGACGATTTCACTATGATGTAAAGAGTACTTCAATACCATTTCTTACTTTCCTCTCGTTTATGCACACGTATACTTTCTAGGCATTTCTTTAATTATTCCGGCTTAATTCGTTACTACACTATAAGATTAAGTAATCTTAATTAAATTATTCTGGCGTGAGTAATTTAATTCCTGGCTGATTTTAATACGCCGAACTATTAAATTAAAACCAACATCATATTTAATTTTATTCCGCACTTTATTACATCTGTTACATTCCTATTCCATATAAACGCATAAACATCTACACTCTAGTTATAATTACAATAATGTAAAGGATCTCTAAGACATTAATTTTTTCCCACGTGCTCATACAAATTTAAGAAAAACAAATAATACGATGACTTGATTAATCCCTTGCCTTATGATTTCTTTTGCAACTATTTTTCTTGAAGCAGCATTATCCTTATTTATCTTTAATTAATTGTAAATAAAGAATTCTACGTTAATTGTAAACCTATGCTTACTACGAAGATCAGTTTTTTACAAGAAAAATAAATATCTCCTTAAAAGAAAAATTATTTACATTTATTAAATTCTGTTTCAAAACTTCATCACGAGTGCCATTCGATTTTATAAGCAAAGGAGTTAACCTCTTGCCATATGATTTATTTATTAACTATGCTCGATATAACTATTTTATCGCTTACAATTTATTAGAAAAAGAATACACTTTGATGGTTATTCTATGTTCACGTTTATTCCAAAGATTAAGGATTGAGGATAGAAAAATAATATTTAATTTATACGTATAAAAATAAATGATACTTAAAATTCTCAAATTTATCTTAAAATTTTCGTCACGGGTATGTCACGATATCGTAGGTCAAGGGGTTACAGAATCGTCTTGTTTTTCTAAATCACATAACAGCAAAAAGCAACTTGGATCCACATGTCTGGCTAATTGCATATGGGCGATTAGAATATGTTCTAGAAATAACATTGTCAGCGTCGCCGTAAATGCGGACGAATTCTGTCGCCATCACGCACAAGGGTGCAGAAATGGCCGATACGCGTACACCCTTGTTAGTTAGCGCGGCCGCTCGTTTTCTTCGATATTATCGCGTAGGCGTCAAGGTTGTCGGTATTTCCGCTTATTAAGGGCCTGCCGTCGGCATCCGGCGCGCTCGCGCAGAATTCGCCGCGTCAATGTGAAACTTGAACTTGAAAGAGCCCGTGTTTGCACTCGCATGTATTCGCGAAGCTTGTTCGCTATTCACGTGATCACGGCCTCCATTCAGGCAACGTCACCTTCCGTTTTGGTTTCGTTAAGTTTTCAAAGTGCTATTTTGCAAGGTTCCAGCTGCGATACTGAAAGAATTCACGAAACTTCATTTATATTAGATCAGGAAAAAAGGAAACCTTATTTGATATTTTAAAAGACGTTTATTCAATCTAAATATGCTCTATTCGATTCGATACACTTCCGCCGACGTGATTTTAATGAATATATTCCTCTTTTGAGAAATTCTGAATTTTTAGAATTAATAAAGTCTAATGACATTGTTACACATTTTGCAAAGAATTACCGAAACGAAATTTTGCAAAATTGCAGTGTTCTTTCATTCACAGTATTGTTCCCACATGCTTTGTTTATGTTTCGTGTGGTTTTTGCAATATTATTTTCGAGTTTGGATTCATATAAGAAAATTACCTGAGTGCCGACGGTGTCCATGTTTTCGAAAAACGATACGAGAAATAGTTATTATCCGCAGTTCGATTGTTCGGTTGCAATGAAACTGTTTAAAAGGTTATACGAAAAACAAATGAATAACAACAGCACGAGTACAGACATTTATGAGTAATTAAAATCCAACATTTCACATTATACGTTCTAATATTTTTGAAAAATCTGCTGTACGCTTCGGAATTCAGATGTTGGTAAATTTTATTATGTGATAATAACTCTTAATAAGAATAGTATTATTATGTAGTTAATAGGGAATGAGAAGGTTTGTACAAGAAAATACAGATTTGAATACTCGTCGAATACGTAAGTTATTGAATGGCAGCAAGACGACGTGTCTGATCATTATTTGCTGTTTCCACTTATCACGAGGAACTGATGCACACATAACGTTTAGATATTCAAAATTAATTATTATCTCATAAACGAAGTTACGTATTATATAAAAAATTGTTTTAAATCATTATTTGGATTTGGTTATCTATTTTTTTAGAAAAAACGAAGAAGGAAGTATTCTGTATAAAACACATAGGTTTTTCGAAAACTTTCATTAACTCACGATAAAACGATAACACTAGAACTACAGAACAGTCAAAGTACCTACCATGTATTTACTAATACAAATTACAGTAGATGCATTCTTATTTTATACGAATTAAAATTTGTTACACATATTTTCCTAGAAAGGTATGTATACTCCAAAAATTGTAAAAGAAAAAATTCAAAATGGGTTATTTGGACTCGTTCGATATTTCTAGCGTTAAGTGGCGCCTTTAGGACGTTCTCATCTTCGATTCAACATACGAATCCCCGGACGGATTATACAGGGTGCTTTTGCCAACTGGTTTCTATCACGGTGGCACCGTCGCGGCACGAGCAATTCGTCGGTCAGGGATGGCCAACGAATCCGTAACGAGGCTATTGTCTTTGTCGCCGATTGCTCCGGTCGCCTTCCGACGCCTTCCTGACGGCGTCGAACGTCTGCAAAAAGCGCGATTGTAACACCGGCTGGCCAGTACATAATTAATTAAATGGGCGGACATCGGCAGCCGAACGGTAGCTTGGCCTTTTAACTGACTATTAATTAGAGTTACACAGTCGATCCGCAACGAGGGGTGCACCACTGATTTCGTCTCTAGTCGCGAATTATCTTCTATACAAAAATTGAAGTTTGCTTCCCCCTTCCTCGAAAGAAATAATTATCTATTTTGAAATCATTATTGGGAACACTTTTATGGGAATAACCAATGGAATTTCGCTTAAATTAAATTGATTTAATTTAAGTAAGATAAGTAAGTATTTACATTGTTACTTTCATTTCATTTTCGATGAATTGAAATTATAATAGTGGAAAAGAAAAGATATCAACTAGTTTTTGTTTTCTTAAGCTCTATAAAAAGATGTTAAGTACAAAGATCTAATCTAGAGATCACAAAAAGAAATTGAACAAGGACTTAATTTCCCCAAAGACACTCTATTTATTTGCATTTCGCCCACTCG
Source organism: Nomia melanderi (assembly GCF_051020985.1). NCBI lineage: Eukaryota > Metazoa > Arthropoda > Insecta > Hymenoptera > Halictidae > Nomia > Nomia melanderi. Next base: position 6,495,091 of record NC_135009.1, read on the forward strand.
ATGCACTCCAGGCAACGATAGACTCGCGACAGATGCGGTTGGTATTGTTTATCCTCGAATACACACCGACGCGTCTCCCACCACCGACTTTCCCACGCGTGCTTCGACTCCCTTAGCAGTGTTTTTCTGCCGTCTCGGCTGTTGGCAGCGACTTGCCGTCTGGGCCGGTCCGAGACGCTCCGCGATTTCCCGTGAAACGTGGTTGCGCGTGCTTCTTCGGGCCGCTCGCGGCCGATCGTCGATCGTCTTTTTCCTCGATCCCCTCGGCGACGTCGGATCTCAGCGCGGATCGCGGATCGACCAGAATACCAGGAAAATATCGATCCCGATCGGGATTCATAACGGAACTCAGTTTCACGTGACGCCGGTGTTTCGTAATCGTTTCTTTTCCCTGTCTGCTCTGTTTTTTCTTCTTTTTTCCCCTGTTTTTCATGGGTTCGTTTATAAGAAACGCGATTTTGCAGTCCTTCGGCCTCGCTGCGAAAGGCGATACGAGTCTTTCTGCGATTTCAACCTCGTTGCGGCCTCGTCTCTGGCTTCGTCTAGACGAGAATCCTTTTTTGATCCTCCCGAACCGATAGCCGACACGCTCGCCTACAACATCCCATAGAAACGCGTTGTCCGCCATAAAGGTCGAGGCACACCTTGTGCCTCTTTCAGGGTTACGGCTGGACGTTATACAGTTTAAACCGCGCTTCGCCTTTGGTTTTTGTTCGCTTAACCCTCTGTGGTTCAATGGTACACACCGTGCGCTAGTTACATTGGGAGAACAAGGACTAATGGGCTTAGCCTGTTCCACATATTTTAATTGGCGTAGCAAGAATTCAATTTCTTATTCTTTTTGTTAATCATCTCAGCCGTTGATACTGTATAAGGTTTTTAAATAAACGCAAGAGCTTTTGAATATGAATGATGGTTCATTTTTGTCCTTAATTAATAGTATTCGATAGAAAAATGTTTTTCATATACAGTAAATTGTTAGATTTCAGAAATTTACGATAACCTTCTGATTTTAATAGCCATAAAAAAATTCTCTATTGATGAATATGTACAATTGAAATTTTACTCCATGCAAAGTTTGTTTTAATATCATTGATCAATATAACAACTAATTTGATTTTGTTTATGTATCTAACACGAAGAAGACAGTATGTTAAAATCAAATTTTACTGATCATAACATCAGCGTGTTTTCCTTCAATGATGGATCTTATTTGAACGTGTAATGTCGTCAATGGAACGGACATGTGTACACGGAAAAGATTAATTTATTAGCAGAGAAGGGCGTTCCTAATTTAAAGGCAACGTATAAGTTTCTCAATTTACTAGAAAAAAGCAGAGCCAGTTAATATTAATTAACTTTTCGCATTTTTTTCCGGTCTGTCGAACTCTCTCGGTGCTTGCGTAGGTTGTCGCCATTTCGCGGTTGACAAGCTGTTTATTAACGTCACTTAGCGGCTGTGTCAACGTCACCCGGCAATACCGCTCCCCTTTTTAAGCCGGCTAAATCAGAAAACACTTTCGGACGTCATCGGAACACGTAAATTCGTCCCGTGAAAGCGTGCAGGCATCGATCACCGAGGAATACCAGAAGGGGGGACCATGATTCTGACTGATCGTTAACGATACCAACGATACTATCGCCGTGATATCCTGTTAATTACGAAATTGCTGACACGACGCCGAACGCGGTCTTAGTCCCAGCCTACGTCGCAACAACATAATTCGATGGAAGTTGACTTCTGCCCGCCATCAACCTACCACGTCCTGTTAGACCCCGCGGAAAAATATTTTGCAAGCGATAATTGGCTGCTGGAAGGTTTTACCGTCTTCCGCATTGGATACTCCCAACTTTGATTTAGAGATACAGTTCTAATTACATAAATTTTAAGCTTGGAAAGAACAAGAGAGTGCACGGTACTTGGGAAATATTGAAACTATATTATTTAACTTGTATATAGTATTGACAAATTACTTATTGTTTGTTTTGAGATTGATATTAAAGAACCGTCTTTGATAAAGATATTACAAAATGTGTCTGCAACAAGTTATTATGAATGTGGATAACTTATTTGGAAAACTCATCAAAACAAAAGTTTCTTACTATTTCAGTAGGATTTAAATTGTTTACTAGAATTATAAACATAAAATTGAAAGAAAGTGCGACGAAAAAGTTTGATCTTCGTTCTCAGAGTGTACTACATTTTTTCAAAATCTGTGCAGAGAACTTAATTTCTTAAACAGAAAAAATCTAATTTGACTTTGTCTGGTTAACATCCTATCAGTTAACCTACAAAGTTGAAACGTAGACAAAATATTTCCCCTCGTTAAGCCATCGATCGAAAGACACTGTTAACCCCTTTACTTTGAGAGACGCGCACCGAAAAAAGGTTGAACGTGCAATTGTGTGAAACCGAGGATATAAACGGGCACAGTGAGATCGCAGTTCTGAGGAGATTAGCGTTCTTTCGTCGATACGGCGGCCATTTTTGGCGTTTGCCAGCGGAATTACAGAGAAAGGCCGAAATGGCAGGGGGTGGCAGGGCAGGGGAGGGGTGGACGGTCGAACAAAAGGAAACCGTAAGACGACAGGAAACGATAAACTGGAACATCCTACCGGAGAGCATGCTCCGGGAACCAGTAGCGTGCAACTCCTCGTTCGGTACGTCGATGATGGAGGACTTGCGCAAAAAGTGGAATCCTCTCGAGACGAAGCTAGTAAGTAGCCTTATGTAGGCTGACTCAGGAAGGTACCTGGAAAGCACCGCGCAAGAACAGTGTATCGGCGTGCGCTGCTGCTGTTGCGATCCTCTGGCTGGCGCAGCACTGGGAGAACTGGCAGACCTGTTCTTTGAACCAACCTTCGAGAACACGTCGCCGGAAAAAGTGGATGAAGTAACGAGGTGAAATTACGTCTTGTTATGTCCTCGGGATTCCGTAAGGATCGATCGAGCTTTTATGACCTCCGCAAAAACGTTCGATTCCGTGGCGGCGGCCCCTCAAACTCCCGAAGCTCCCCGATCGCGGCTTTTTCAGAAAAATCCACGGCCGATGCGTACATACATGGTGCCGCGGCGAGAAAGAAACCGGGGCGTGATTAACCGGGTATTTTACGTATCATGCTCCGCCAGCGACTTGTTTCTGCTGAAAGAACTCACCGTTTTGGTGCCTCCGACGAGCTGGATGCGACCATGTAGCTACAAGATTCTATGTGTTCGCAGTATTTGCGAAAGACACTCCATGAATCGGGCATTCTGAGTTAGTAATTTGGTATTGAATTTGGCAAATCCATTGTGATTTTAATGAATTTTCCAGTTTATTATAGGAATCATAAAACTCGTATAGACCAAACAAATTGCTGTTTAACTCCTTGCGATCCAAAGTGTTGTTCTTTGATATTTATTCCATTATAGTACAATATATCGCTTCAATATTTACTTAAAAGCCTTCGAAAGTCACTGCAATTGTACTTGCTCACGATAGCATTGCAATATTACAAATAATTACAAGAAAACCTAGTAAAATACACAATTACTGGGATGAAATTGAGTGTCAAGTGTACCTTGGCTTAGGATCACAAAAGGTTGACTCTAATTTTTGCAGATTAGTTCGTAAAGTCACTCGCGTAATGGTTTGCAATGCAGCTACACAGTGCACAGTAACAAAAGACGTCTACTTAAAAGGAGACGCGATATATCAGTGGAAGCATTGATGCATGACGTCGAGATCACCATCTTATCGAAGACAACGCCGAGTTTCGCATTCGCAACCCCGTATTAGCGATCATCGAAGTCCTTTCGGCATCTATCTTGAATGTACACGTCCGATCAGCGTCAACAAACTTGCGTGGCACGGGTGAGGGCACGGAGAGGGGCAGCGGGAGGGCAGGAAGATGCTGGCTTAGACACACAGTCAAAGGCCACGAGGGAAGAGTTACACCCGTGTGCGCGTGATTGAACGTGGGCTCGCGATTTACATCGCAATCGGAGTCGTAATCATCGTGAAGCAGCCACGGTGTACACGGCTAAAAGAAGAGAGTGCAAAGGGCCGTAGGTCCGTGGAGGATAGGTTTTATATGTGGCCACGTACGAGATCGTTAGTAAGGGTGGAACAACGACTACGTGGACGACGACTTAGAGGAAGAAGAAGACGAGTATCTACCGACGATTTAGCGCGCCTTTGCATCTCCGACTTTCTTCGTTCCCCTCCCTCGCTTCTTCAGTCCTCTCCCTTCACCAGCCCCCAATATCCTTCTCCCTCTCGCTTCTGTACTTCTCGCGTCTCTAATACCTACACGTCCGCATTCATTCGTTTTCGCTGCTCGCATGCGTTCGGCTCGTGTGATGTTCGAATAGAAGGATTTCTCTACCTTCGCGATGCCCGAGCTGCGTGGAACTTGCAAAGTTGAATGATTTTTAATTAATTTCTGAGTTTCCTTTCAATGTCTTTTACATACTTTCATTATAATACTGTCCACGGTTCTTTTAAAAAAAGATTCGACTCGTTGAAATTGATTTTGATCTCTCAAATTAATCTTAATTCAATCTCTCAAACCTATCATCTATTAATCGGATCCCTTGTTTAAAATTAAATACTGTTTCTACGAAGAAAACCAGTTTTATCGCGTTCCCAACAGATACTATTAAACTCTAATTAAATTCTTATTTCACCGTAACTCAAAGACCAAGGAAACCTTAAAAACCTCGCCTACCAGCAGTAATCTCGTTTAAAAGGAACCAGCGATACACAAAACGAACATTCAAAAAAAGAACATCACTCGGCATCTCGTTGAGCGTGTAACAAGCGCGTCGTCAATAATTCTCGCGACGGTTATTTCACGGTTCCCGGCGGCGTCACTCGCGGGGGTCGTAGGTGTCTATCCGTAGCGGTGATTTTTGCGCTCGTTAGAGCATGAAAGTGCACCGTGAGCATACGTTTCTGTCAACGGGTATCGGCACGATGCATCACCGGACCGAGACGCGTGACTCGATAAATCCCCCGGCGCCTTAAAGGGGGGCCGCCTCTACGTTTTCTCCACGCTCGAAGCGTTTTCCGGCCGTTCGTTTCTCGCGTCCCATAGATCGCGCTAATTTTCGCGGGCATTAGAGTCGCGGAAGCATCGAACCGGGTCTCTCTCTCTCTTTCTCTCTCTCTCCCTCCCTCCCCGATATCGCACCGGCAACGACGACGACGACGACGACAACCGCGGCTAGCCATATAGGTTGCGTGTGTTTCACGCACCCATGCACCCAACGCGCCGCAGAAGAACCGTTCGAACCATTAAGTAGAGTCCTACCGCATGCCCGCTTGGATTCCATGAACATAGAATCCGCTTCCACCATTACAGGGGGTGGGGAGGACATGTGTTCCGCCGAGCCGCGGGCCGCCATCTGCAATCCAATCGCGCATTTTTCTCGCTCTAATGATATTAACTAAATTGCGGTCGCCGCTCCTCTCGCCCCGCCGCGCACCGCTGTCAACGGTTTTTACCAACGCCAAGCGCTTCTGCGGTCGGGCTTTTCTCGGCCGAACTGCCATTTGTCATTTCGCTCGATTTTCGCCGGACACCGCGATTTGTTCGCCGACCCGCGGGTGTCGCTTTTTGCCGTTTTCTTGTCGAGTCGATTTGATAACTTCATTTTCGCGGTACACGCCGCGTGATCGTTGTTGATTTAAGGAAAATGAGATTCTCTTGGTTGGCCGAGTGGAATCAAGCAACTGGAAATAATTACCTGCCGGTTTACGGAACTCGTCGATTGATGTACATTGAATTTCGTTGTTTGGTAAATCGAGTAGGTTTTGATTGACGCAATTATTCTAGTATGTACCTTAATGATATATTTTCAAACATCTCGTTTTCTAGATCTACATCGACGAACTTCGGTTTCACTTGAAACGATAGGATAAACTATAAATATCCATAACTCTAGCGTTACATTCGTTGAATATAACATTTGATTAATTTTTCTCACGGACGAGTGAAAATATGTATTTACCGCTCACACGTTAATCATACAAATTTAATATCTAGAAAATAACTACGCATTCGATAAAAACTTACGAGCGTTCCCGTACTTTTTGCTACGTCGCAAGGTACCTGCTTCAATTATTCTAGGAAATAAATAATTATCCTAATTGGCTAATTCTATCGATCGAATATTTATTTGAATAACGGTCGATGTAATACGATAAAGTGGTACTCGATTCCGGTGGCAAAGACTCGCGAAACAAGCTTATCGAGGAGAATATTAAACGGTGGATGTCTTTATTATATCGATAACCATCCTCCTCGCGGGACCTACGACAATAAGGCGAGCGTTTCGCCGGCGGCGCATTAGCGTTGATATTTATGCCCGCGATACGCGGCCTAAACGCAGGCTTTGATTTACCGTCACGCGAACTCGTTACCGGTGTACCGGCGAACATGTAAATATGCGTGTATCGAGGGACACTTGTTTATATCTTAGCCACACGGTTACACGTGGGCAGACTGATCACCGGTACCTTAATGATCAAACATCCCCGCCGTTAAACGAATTACAGGAAGTGCCTACTTCGATTCCTAATGTAGCGGAATAGATAACGAAGCGATTTACGAGCGTCGCGTCGCCGTGACCGAATGGAATTTTAAACTGTAGAATAAATAAATGCCGATCACCGCGGAATGGTTACGCGTGTTAGATGATTCGGTGTACCGAGATACACATTTATCGATAAAATACGCGGCGATACGCGGAGGAAAAGTCGTATCGACTTTCCAGTGATAAATCGGAGGAATCGGCACGACGACAGTGTATTTATTCAGATTTATGGGTGTGATGAATGTAATGGACGCTGAACGCCAGGGGAAAATTGATATGGGTCAAGTTCCTTTAGGAATAAAGTGTTCCAAGAACGTTGAATGGGTTATTTGAGATGCGAATTGTATTATTGTAATGGACACTATATGTTTGTAAGCACATGAGATTTGCGTGTATTGAAAATATGATGTGGTAACGGGGTTTTCGAATGGCATCTAATTGTCAAGTGTGAACTTTCGTGCTAACTTCCATTTTGCATATGATAATTTACGAATATAGGAATTCAATTAACATTGTTTTTTCAGTCTAGCTTGTTCTTCCAATGAAGTATGAAGGGAACAGTTGATTAAAATTTTACTGTAGTCTTTCGTTGATTATATATGATTTTTAGTTGTATAAATGTATCAACAATGATACGAGAATTTATTGAATAGATTGATTTGTTAATGGGTATCCTGAAGCGTATCTATATGAGTCGATCAAAATCTCGATAAATGCATTCTTGTAACTTTATAATAAAATAGGAATCAATCAATTTGACTGTCTGATAGTTCTTGTTGCATAGTAAAAAAAATATGTAACTCTGTAAAGTGGAGAAGATTTATCACTTCCTCGCTTCATTTTCGAATCTTGATGGAATAAGCGGGAGATGTGTCTAGGAGATATTACATCCCTTTCCTTCAAATTAGACGTATCTTCGTTCATTTCCTGCTTTCTTCCCACGTGTTCCCATACGTTTATACGAATGATTGCATAGGAAACATTCCCGCGTACGCTTGCTATGATAATTCTGCATTCAACTTTTTCGTTACAAAAGAGCGAGAGACGTACGATGCTATTCGTTAAATGAAATCATAATCTTTGCACGTGTAACTGCACATAAACTGCAAATACATTTTATGCGCATGTAAACATGTAGGTGTACATAAAGTGTTAATCGCCGTTCATTAAACCTTGTCCATTATTTGCATTCTTACTTATATTTTTTAGTGCAAGGTAAATTTAAAGATGTATCCTTACATTCAGTAGGGTGTTCTTGAATAAATTGTCTTTATAGATTCTTTCATTATTTATTTCTGATATATATTTTTCGAGAAGTACCAATCTTAGTCTGTAACAAGTTCAAAATTTCTTCTTTTGTTATTGAAAATATAAATACTTAATTTACTAATCAAACTGAGGGGAAAACTTAAAACTATCAAAAACGAAGCTAAATCTTTCAGTGTTACTAGTATTTTATGTTTACCAGAGAATCGTACAAGGTTAATTGTTGTATTGATGAAACACAATAAAATGGTTCATTTCCATTCCAATTTTGAAGTAATAGCATTCCAACAATTCTAACATTACAACTATCATCTATAATATCTAAAATGAAACGAAAATAAAATAGCAATAACGACATATGAATTTCATAAATGAAATGTGAAAAGTCTATAAATTCACATTTTTTAAATGACCTTCGAATTCAAATGTCCAGCATGCAGTACCTAACGTACCGCAATAGCTCGTAATTTTCACAGTTACCTGTGGGTCTGATACGTGGCGGATTCCTAGAATTTAAGCCAAGTTATCGTACGATTTGCACTTCCCTCCTATATATTGTTCCCTTGGCCACGCAGCGCCGACGAATAAGATCACTGTGATTATCGATGATTCGCGATCGAATGGCGGCGCGGATAAATGACTCCGGGGCTTGTGCTCGCGAGCCTGCGCCGGTGGACCGCCGGTTCGAGCCACTTTCCGTGGCACTAGGTGCTCATTTCGCATCGCGCTGTAACGTCGAATTTAATCCAACGCTGTAATCGGACTGCCAATCGCTGCATGCACGTCCCCACATACATGGAATGTGTCAGAGTGTCAATAGCTCACGGCCGGAACGATTATCAGATAGGTGGTTCGACGGCGCGTTGCAGAAGAACGGCATCGCGTTTGTAAATTCCGAGGAAACGATTGATAATCACGTTTCTCCTTTGATCAGCGAGGTGTCGCTAACTTGTAGCGATGAATCTGTCATTTCTGAAATTTAAATTACTTTGTGGATGTTTAAGTGTTTGTTACTTTATAATTGTAGATTGTATAATTATAGATTATATAGTAATATAGATAATTATATAGAAAAATGTTTCTCAGCTTTACATGTAGGTATTCATATCAATGTTATATTATTTACTCAAAATTTAACTGTAACTTCCTATACCTTCATACTCTAAAATCAAAACGTAGATATGAAACTTACTTCAATATTTTCCTCAGGAAAATTCCATAAATTTGTATAATTCACCTAAAATTTTATAAGAAGTTTATACCTCTTTATACCGCAAAGTTGGCCAAAATTTAACTTAACTAACTTCTTCAAGATTCAAACGTTCCAACAATAGAAATATATACAGTGTTTCCAAATATTTCCATTAAAAAAGCTTTTCTCGCTTTCACGTTTGGAGGTTGCGTCGCCTATCAGTGTTAGCACCGCCCCCGGTGATTACTCATCCGACCAGGAAGGGTTCCGCGCGAGTACCGCGAGACAAGGGTATGTCTTTCGGCGAGGAATGGGCCCGCCGTTAACTGAAACCGCAGAGACAAAGCGCGATCCGGCTTGGCCAAACGAGAGGATGAGACCGAAAGAATATTAGCAGACAGCTCGGACCAGTGCCATCTTCTTTTTTCCTGCCTCTTCTTCGTTCCTGCTGGCTTCCGTCGTCCTTTGGCTCCCCTTCAGCTTCGTCATCTTATACTTTTAGTAGGAGAAGAAAGACGGTCGCTAATAGAATCCGGCGTCCTTTATTTACTCGGTTCTCCCGGTTGCAACCCTTCGCCTGTACCACACCAATTTTCGGTTCTCCTTTTTTCCTCACGACTCTTATCAAGCCGATCCTCCTCCCACTATTCGCTAGTACTCGTGACATCCTGTCTTCTTCGCAGAAAATGACAAATTCCTTTCGCGTCTCCTCTATTATTATATTAGACGTTGTTTCGTTCTTTTCCTCTTTTCTCCGTTTTGTTTTCTTCTCTCTTCGGTTTTGCGTTTAACGACCAGTTTCCGAAGGGTTCCCGCTGCAGACAGCTTGTATTCCCTCTTAGCCCTCGTCACGGGATACCGCAAATTGCAAAAACAATGGAGGATCGGTTTTGTCATTTTAGCCGATCGTTAAAAGATTCTGTCTGCCGTCTTTAACGACTCGATAATCGAGTACTGGATGGTTTTTATGAACGGCGAGCAATTGGGTTTGTGCCGGAGACGATGACACTGTTGCACTTGGCGTAACGAGGTTTCGAGAGAAACATCGAGAATCAACGTTTCGCCGAGTCAGCTTTAGTGTACATTTACAAATGTATTTTTTAACGTTGAATAGTCAAGAATTGAGTTTTTAATTGTATTTTTTTAAAATTTGCTTGTTGTTTTCTGATAACAAACAATTTGTTCTAAAATATTTTCATATATAAGATATTTTCATAATAATTTTTATTTACACTATTTTTAGAATTTTTATAGCATGAAATCTCTCATAGTAATAGTAGTAGTAACAAACAAAACTTACAATATAATGATTTCTCACAGTAGTTTGTAAGAAATAAAATGTCTGATGTAATAGTTTCTAATAACAGCCAGTACGAAATAAAACTTTTCACAGAATAATTTCGAACGGTATTCCATAACAAACAATATCTTTAATGTAATAATTAATTACTTGCAACGAATGGAACAAATGCTGCCTACGCGACACGCCCAAAATTCTTCGCTGCGTTGATGTTCGCTTTCGTCGTTAGGGGGAAAAGTAAGAAATTCCGAGCAACGATTTTTCGATTTTTAAACACGAGTCGTGACACCGCACGCTGGAAGAGGAAACGAACGAGCGGTACGATGCGAAGCCCTCGGTGGAGCAAGGAGTTAAGCTCGTTGACATCGCACTCGTGAGGTCAGCCAACCAGAGTTCGATTCCCACCGATCTTACTTTCGTACTTTGCCACTCACTTACTCACTTGGCCGTCGGCTCGCTCGAGTATCGGGAGTATACGCGTCGATGTGCATCGCTACTCGGGGGGTCACGTGCCGGGGTCGGATACTTGTTTCACCGATGTTACCACGTTTATTTGCGCATTATATTGCCACTTTTCCGTGCAAATATCTTTTACACGTCCGCCACCGTTGAAATCATCGATGCACTTCGGCAATCGTGAAGAAAGGTCTGGAACGACGGTTACCGGAGCGCCGATCTTTATGCAAATTCGTCTTGTAACATCGAATCAGATTGGCGGTGCGGATTTTAAATTGGATTTAATAAGTCTGAATGGTATTCTGTTCAAATAAATCGAAGTAAAACAAGGTGTAGCTTCTTATTTTGGTTACATGGAGAAAAATTTTATATAAATTTTTAATTTTATATCTTTGATATACGAAAGAATTTTTATTCGTATTCTAGTTACTGTATTATTATTTAAATGAGATCCATATTATTAAGAAAATGAAGAGTTTATCATTCTTTAATAACGTGTATGCTCTGCAGCATTCTCTACCACATTAATCGATCACAAGAATAAAGAAAGATCTTCAATTTAAAATGAGCACACTAGCATTTTACGATGAAACCACCAGATAACTCATTAATACACACAGCAAAAAATGACATTTAAATCAGTAACTAGTATGCTTGCAAGTATTCCCATTTCCCTGCGTCGTTTACTCTAAACAAAGCTCGAATGTTCTTTCCTTCCGTCAAGGATCCCGGTCTCCGTACAATAAAACACGCGTTTTTCCAACGTTTCACCGAGTATTATATTTTATTGTGTTTCGCATACGCGAGCATTGCAAGCGCATGAAATCCGCAATCTGGTAATGAAAAGAAAAAAAAAGACCAACCGTATAATAAAGTGCGGAGCATTACAAAATGTTCCATTGCGCGGGGCAATTTCAGCCGTTGGAAGGATCGCCGGTCGCCGAGGATAATATCCGTACAATGATAGTTATTCAACGGCGTTCTATTGGAATGCCGTTCGTCATTCGTATTATGCACGTTGGAAAACGTATCCCAGGGACAAAATCTCGGGTGCATCGCCGATACAATTCCTATTAAAATGCCAATCTCCGGGAACTTTCGATAGTTTCGCCATCCGGACCGAATATGAAAATTCTCGTACAGCCGACAATGATGCTCGTAAAGCGGCTGGCTCGAGCGAGAAGGAGAGAGAGAGATCGTATCGGCGCCGGCTGGCACGGTAATTAGTATTCGTGCGTATCTATTTCTCTCGCGAGCGTAAGGTCACAGGCGATATTTATCGTGTCGTGGAGTCGAATATGCGAAGTGTGCTGCCGGTGGGGTGACTAAGATTGTACAGTTACACGCCCGCAGTAGCATAACTTTTGCAATGCTTGTTCACTTATTTGCAAAGAGGAACGCGAGATATTCATGAGCGGCCGGTCGCGGCATTAAAAACACATTTAATGGACGATATGATTTCCGAAGCGAGGAAACTCTTTCACACGGCTGAAGCGTGGAGCGCGCGTTCGCCGCGTAAAAGTGTTAAATTGTAGCATACGTCCGTGGCGTTCTCGTTTAACCGGAGGATTTCTTGACGGTGTTGTCTGATTTACGGTGAATGTGTAGTTATTATTGTGTAGTTTCCAATGTGTAGTTATTATTGTTTTAGATGAAAATTTAGCGAGTGTTATGTATGTTTAACGTGTGACCTACCGGCGAATATGAGTATTTACTCAAACTGAGTTGAACAAGTATCGATGTTGTTTATTTCTTTAAATAGAGACTGAATAGGACTGTTTTACTGTCAATGTGGAATGTTCGAAATTGATGTTACCTTGTAGTGAAAGTAGAATTCTTCTGTCTTTTAGTCAATATGTAATAAAAGGTGAAATATTTACGATGAGTGCAGCTGAGAAATAAATCATAAAGCAAGAGGCCAAAGGTGTATCATATAATGACACTCAAAACTAGAATTTTTAAATGTTTCATAATGAGAATTGGTTTTAGTTTAATAAAATACAAGTGTAACAATTGTGGCAGAAATGTAACTGATACTTTATATTATCTGACACTTTCGAAGGAAATGAATCGTGTAAATAATTGTCGTTCATCGTACGAAAAAGTTTAGTTTGATTGTAAAACTTGTCGGCTAAGATGTTCCTAAGAGATTTATCTGGGAACGAAGGAGGAAATGGAGTCCCAGAATGATCTATATCGGTGAGACAGAGATCTCGAATATCCATTGCCAACCGGAGGGAGTTTTGCATTGGCGTAAACGCGAATAAGCGGCCTCACCACGTAATCTTCCTGCTGCGGTTTCGCGTTGCGCGGTATTTTCCGTTAAAGCGTGACCGAGCTCCACTGTAACGGATGTTCGTATTCAATTTTCGAATAAGAGTCGTTCTTTCAACGGAAAATTAAGTGGCACGATGGCGGCTGCTTTTTGCGTACCCTCCAATCACTTTTCGAACTGCCATGGAAAGAAATGTCTCTGAAGTGGCAGGCGATTGCAAATAGAATTGTGTTTCAAATGTTGATGGAAACCAATCGCCCACAGAGTCAAATTCTTTCTATTCTGTTATTTTCTGTTATTGAGATGACTCAGATTCGGGTAGAAACGATAGAATTATTTTTGTTCATAATTTTAAAGGAACCCTCTGAATAATTTTAATTCACTTTAATAATATAGTTAGTAATAGAATTCTTATACTGTTAATAGTAATTAGTTTTTATTGTAGGATCTTGAGGAACAAAATCTAGTTTTGTTATCTATTATAGAAATACAGTATTCGATGAAATTAAAATAAAATAAGCGAAGTTTTGCTCTTTTCTACTTCTATGTTAATGACATGAGAGCTTCGGTGTTGCGTTAATTATAATTTACTTAAGAATTACAGAATAGAACTTTAGGAGACGAGATTTTTTTGCAACACTGCACAGAGCACATTGACAGAGATTGTTTTTACTTTCAAATTCCTCCAAACTTCGACATTATCTACAAGCAACATATTAAAATAACATAATAAAATCCACTAAAATCTTTAAATGTAAAGTTGATAGACCCACGATAAATTCTATCTTTATTCTTTTCACAAATTCCTAGATCACCGAGAATCCCACAAAATCCCCCGCTACCCTCCGTATCCCTTCGAGTCCCATAATAAATCTACATCGACCATCCCGCTGCACGTGGTCGATTCCTCCACTCGCCGTGGACTATATAAAAATCAAACTCCGTCGTACTCACAAGTTACAACCGCGTATATTTTCGTCCGCCTTAAAAAAGAACAAGATTCATGCGTCGAAAAAACGGTCTGAGGGGTCGTATGTAGGGTATGGGTATGAATGGCGGCAGAGAAGAAGAAATGGAGGACGGTGTCAGAGAAAAAAAGAGCTTCGACGACCTGTTTGCCGGATAGCAGCAGTAGACGGAAATGTCACTGCCACGTTCCGGCGTGAAGGGGATGGAAGGACATTTTTTCTTTTTTTTGTGTGCGTTAGAGACAGGGGGAAAGGGTGATAGTAGTCGAAGAAGGAAAAAAGAGAGGAGACCAGCAACCACATGGCGCTATGCAAACGCCGTCGTCGTAAACTGACAGCGATATGGCCTGTGTCCTGCTAGCGAGGGCACTCTCTTTTTCTCTCTTTCTCCTTCACATCTTCTTTTTCTACGCTCTTCTTGCGCCTTTTCCTCGTTCCTTTTTTTCCCTACGTTCCATCGCTTTTCAGACGCCGACCCCTTTCGTAGTAGGACGAATGGGACATCTGTGCGCCAAATTGGTCGCTTTTGCATCAGGGCGCAACATTGACGTTGGCTAAGATACTGGAATGTTCGCAGACGAGAATCGTTAGCTTCTTTTTGCGACGGACACCTGTTGAGTATGTTTGAGAAATTATGAAATGTTAATATTTAGTTGGCACTGAATTGTTCCATCGGTTTTACTTTGTAAATTCAATAAGAATGTTTAAAATATGTGTGATAAATAGAGATTTTCAAGTGTGGTCGTTTCAATTGATCCTTCACTTTATTTTAATGTGATTTCTCCCTGCGCCTTAATCTGCACCTCCCTTTCTCTTGTTCTTTTGTTTATATCATTGTGACACAGTGTTTTTGTTAAATGCTTCTCTTTGTGTAAAGTGTAATTTTTGAAATTTTAATAGGATTATTGGTATAACTATAAAAAATTACTAACATTTCCACTCGAATTTCATTTCATTTACAATTTACAATTTACAATTTACAATTTACAATTTACAATTTACAATTTACGATTTACAATTTACAATTTACAATTTCAATTATAAATGTACTTATTCTAAAAAAATAAGACAGGTACAAATTACTAAAAAATATTGCAAGAAACTGAAATACTTTTATAATAAGAAACGTATGGATGCAGTTCTAGATCAACAGGATTCGCATCGAATAGACCGTATTCAGTCGAATGAATCGGTTGGGGTAATTAATTCGGAACCGATGTCGTTACACCGATTTAACATCAAAAGAGTATCGTGTTTCTAGTCCCAAGGGAATCCAGAGTATCAACGAGTTTTCTTGTCCATGAATGGTCAAGAGTCTCGTCTCGTAGCCGACTAAAAGAGGCTAGGTTAATTGGTCCCTCGAAGCCGCTTCGGCTACGTTTTCGAGGATCGATCCAGATCTCCCCTACCATTTTTCGATCATTATCCCTCCCGCCTCATTGTCGATCTCCGAATCGATCGAATTCTTGCCCACCTCCTACCTCTGACGCCTCGGTCCAGCAATTCCCCGGATTTTGACCCGCATCCTTCAGAGATTAATGGAACTACTTATCTCGGACGTGGGCCACGTTCAAAACTGTGTAATATCGAAGATCATGCGTGGAAAAATAAAAACGTTATATTAACGTTGGGTACTGGATCCCTTCGCATTCGTCGTGTTACAGAAATTATTCGTTATCATCGTGCTATTAAAATATCATGTGGAAGGCTATTAGAAAGTGCTGCAATGTATAACAGAAATAGATGGATTAAATGTTTTGTTGGTACTGATCTGTTTTGTAGACATAGCATTTGGTAATATTTATTACAATTAAAATATAACAATATGAATAAAGCAGTAAGTCTCAATAATATATAACAACTAATTTCTTATAATTTTTATGATATAACTAGTAAAAAAAATAGTAACTAATATTTATCAAGCACCTTACCATCAGACTATAAACTTTTATTATAATTTCTGTTTGCACTGCTATGCAATTTTCTGGCTACGACTATTAATATTAATAAAAGTACTAATGCAAATAAAAACAAGAATTAAACCTGTAAATAAAACTACTAAAAATACTATCAACAAAAACAAATTTTTCATGAGACATCTATCTCCCTTCGAAACCACCATTCTATCGATTCTCGCACCGCCATGATTTTTCAAACGGTTCACTGACTTCCTCTTCTGCTGAACGTATCATGCTGGAAGCAACGAAATTTTCACACGAAATTCCACTCTCACGTTTATGTCGTTATGTCAATTAGAATCCTTGTGACGGTGTATCCATTAACGGGCGCGTCGCGTTCTCAGAATGTTAAACTTAACGACGTATCATGAGCCTATTAGCTTATCAATGAGCAACCCTTGAGTACGGGGGAGTACGAAAATAAACTGTGTGACTCTGTGTGAACCGAACCACCTTTCCCCGGCCCCTTTTTCCACGGTGTTACATACCTTCTCACACTTCAGCCGCCGCTAAAAGCAGACAAGCTGCCGAGGGTACATATGGTAGCGAACGCCCGTCGTCGACGGCGACGGCGACGCCAAGGACGACGAGCAAAAACGTACTTCTCGTACTACGCCCGAGAAAAAAGAATAACCGTGTGTAACGTATAGCGTACGAACAGCGTCTAAAGTTTGTTGCTAAAGTAAACAGCGCGTACGTAACGTGTGTGTTACATCACGTGTTGTTAGGAACCTGGAAACCTTTTCATTGGCGCATTGGAATGTGTTTATACACCACTGGGTATAACAAATTTAATCCTTTTATCTCTTGCGCCGATAGCTGCCTGCTTGAAACTCCAGTTTCGAAGATTTACGTTGAAAATTTAAAAATTGTCTCACTGCTTTATATACTATTATTTAGATAACGTTCTATGGATATGTATTTAATTTTAACTTCTTATTTTATAACTTATTCTGTACGCAGGTCTGTAATAGTTTATTCTTTTATTCCTAGCAATTCTCAAACAATTTATTAGCATATATTGATATTTCCGTTCAATTAGTATTTAACGCGTATTTTTTTTATGAATTTTTATATATTTAAATACTATATAAATATTGTAAACATAAATATTTGGTTAAATATTTATTAAAATATAAGTCTACGTTTAAGTTTCGTTTCAAAATTTATTTCATTCTAATTCAATATCTGTAATCATCTATATCTAACGAATATATTGGTATCATAATAACTAGTGGTGTTACACTATGGTTACAATATCGGAAGGATTAATAAGTCTTTATCTTTTCAATTTCCCGATCCGATCGTCCATGCACGCGCGTGCACAGCGTTTCTCGCCGCAGCTGCCGGAGACACATGAGGTTCGCTGGAGCTGCGGTCATCCGCGACGCGGCCGCAAGTCGCGTGTTAAAAAAAAGACTGATGGCCTGCATGCGCTTTTCTTTTTCCTTTTCTTTTCCTTTCGATTTTCGATTTTTTTTCTGAGAGGCGGTTGTTGTCGAGGCTCGCGTTTACGATCGATGATCGCACGGGCCAGCGGACGAGTGTTACGTTTCGAAAACCGCAGAGCACACTGATGCGTCGTTCCACGCTCCTGGGAACACGTTTGTATCTGTCCCTCCCTTTCCCTTTATTTAGATTACCATTCAATCCGCGATCCTCGTCGCAAAAATGCCACCGGTAATCTCTGGTTATCGCCACGCGGAAAGGTAACATCCTGTTCGCGGGTTTCTTTTCATTTCGAATCAGTACGTTAAAATGGAACACGCTTGACAGTGGCCATTTTTTAATGATCTTCAAGAAACGAATGCTTCAACCATTTCAGGTTTAAGTAAATTCAAACGATAACATTTCTTTTGGGAGGCAATTGCACTTGTGACATTAAAACGATGAAAATATTGTGGAGTATTTATTAATGAACTGGAATTAGATTGAAAATTATTATTGCCGTAGTTCTTTCTTTTGTGTTAGTTTAATGAAACTTTTACAGGTTTATATGCGTGCTTGAAACTCACTATCGTAATTAAGTTCTTGGTTTCAAAAGTATTTAAAAGTTGCATATACTTTCAAAATTGTAATTAAATATTAATTAAAGATTTCTGTAAACACACGAAAAGAGTTAAGAAGCTTCGACGGTTCTTCAGTTACTGGACAGTTTCCTCAGTAATTAATTTATCCGTGAATCCCTTTACCGTTCGGAATGTTGTGAGTTTTTTTAATTGATCACTAGAACTGTAGAGTAATATCATAGATATGCACTTTTTATAAATATTGTAAGAATACATTTTAAAAATTTTCCGTTGATATTTATTATACCATCTACATAAAACTATTAATTCTTAAAATAATTCCGAATATTCAATATCCTTATAACATTAACAGTTACAAAACAAATAAACTAAAATTGGTTGTTTTAGCTGACAGAGTATTTCTAGTGTTAAATACGCTGACCGAAAAGTCCCACGACACGGCGATCGAAAATAGCTGCGTTATTGGGTCGAAAAAGACCGGAGGGTCGCTGCAGAGTTAATCCGAAGGGTTAAGAAATCCAATTTGAGGTTCGATAGGGGATGTACGTGGTGTCCAGGTGGCACGGCTTCTAATTAGAAGCTAATGAGGGGTTCACTGGCCCCTGGGTAATTCGATACCCAGGCAAACAAGGGTTTTCCTCAAGCACCGCGTGCTTGTGGACCACAGCCTCCCCCGTAAAAGAGCGCAGCCCCCTAGCCCGCAGTCACATTATCCACGTGGGAAGCTTCGCTTGCCTCTTACCATCTTCTCATTCATAGAGCCTCCTCGCCGCCTTATCCGTCCACCGTCCTTAAGAGGCTACCGATTGTCCTTGCTTCGAATATCAAATGGTCATCGATCCTGACAACGAAATCGGACGCCCGCCCTTTTATTCTAGTCGCTCAATGAAATGATCCCGAACTGACACGCGCTTGAACCGTTTTCGCTTTTTTTATGTGAATGTCATACCTGCATTGCTGCTTGATTGTCCAAAATGTTTGACGTATTTATTGGTCTTAAAATTAGGGTTTTCCGCATTGGAAGTGAATTATTTTGTAACTAATGGGTTCTTTAAAATTAAGTTCCTACTGCCACTTTTATATTATAATATTTCAAAATGGCCGATTGATTTGTTAAAGATTAATAGAAAAGTAATTCAGACAAACCCATACCAGCATTTTATTCAATACCTATTTATTTCTACCAACTAAATGAGAATATTTAGAATAAATTATGTATAATACAATCTTTTCAACGCCACCCTCACCGTTTCAGCCACCAAACACCAAATACCAAAAACATTTCTAAACACATACGTCAGAAAGCATTTCACGAAGTGAATTCCACTATCAAAACTTCAACGAAATGATCTTCAAGGAAAACCAAGCGTGTCCGGCGCCCGAACGCGATTCAATTAACACGCAGCGTCGATTGCTCAATCAAGAACAATCCCTTAGACCCGCCGGAGGCGATCCGTACACGTTGGTCAGCGTACGGTCACGATCGAATCGCGACATCTTTCGGCTCCCTCGGATTCTTATCTCCGCTCCTTAATTGATCGCGTCCGTTGACCCTTAATTATTCGACGAAGCAACGTTGACCCTGGCTACCCTCCCGCCTCTCGAGTCATCCTACAGCTTACCCCTACATCGAATGAACGAAGCGAGAGAGAGTAAGAGAGAAAGAGAGAGACAGTGGGGGGGGGGCGAGAGAGAGGGGAGAAGGGAAGGGAAGAAGACTCTTTTCAGCGTCGGGTGACGTTCCCGATCTTAATGGATGCTAATTCGACGACCGTATTACGGTGCCGTTTCTTAATTAGCGGTCCTCACGAGCGCCGGCCAGCGATCAGTGTCTCGAGCTAATTACACGCTTCTAGATCTGCGTCGGGAAGCGGCCGCTCAGCTCGGTCTCGCACGGTTTCTCGGCGTTTTTCGTGCGTCGCCCCCTCGGGGCACGAGCGTCAGGACGCGCGGGACCGTTGAAATCGCCGACAACGGCGACGGCGACGGACGGAACGGGCCAGCCGACGGGTAGAGGAGATTTTCGAGGGGCCAAAGAAACGTCGGCCGGGGGAGAGAGAGACTCGGAGTTAGTCCATTAACATTCGGCGCGGCAAATTACAAGCCGAGACACTAATGGACCCAGCACGGGCGGTCGGGCGACCATTGATGGTGGGTGGTGATGGCAATGCTGATGCCTCGATGGTGGCGGCGGTGGCCGCGCCGCTGACGCTGACTCTGGTAACCGACCGTCTCTATCATTTCGCGGGGACCAACGGAGAAATGAGCTTTCGGTGTGTCGCGGTTGAAACCAGTCTTCTTTAAACCAAACAGTAAAAAGAAAAGGGAATTAAAGAAACGAGCGAGTTTATTTTCGCTTGACATCGACACTGGCAGAGTTATCCCTTTATAATAGATTCCGGAGTCTTGATTATCCGCAGCTTCGATTACTTGGATTCTTGTGCTTCGGAATATGTATCACACATAGGTTTTAGAAAAATTCCTTTCACATTTACCTGGACGTTAGCCGTCTAATTAAATTGAATGGTCGGGATTTTACTATTCTCGATCGAGACCTTAGAGGACGCGGTATAGTGGATCGATTCGGCGTTGGGAATTCGAAGTCGTCACCATGGTATCAGCAATTATTTACAAATGAAGTAATTTATCTGCGCCCGCATTAAGTTCTTCCAGTTTTGCAATTTCAGTTTCGAGTTAAGCGAGACCTGTCCGCTGATAAGATCTCGTACACGAGTTAGCCGCGCGTTCGAAACTTACCCAACAGGACAAATACCTTTTCACGCCTGGTTCGTTAGGTCCGGTTAATTGCGACACTTTTTGCGGGTCACTTTCCCGCGATTATTTCAATATTCATGCGGCTCGTTCGAATTTCCAGCTCGAGCACGCACGCGTGTGCTGTTCTTTTTTCTGCGTTCCCAACGGGAAATCGAGGCTGGCTAGGTTTCACGGTCTCGCGTTGGGTTATTGGTGGAATACAATCGCAAGGACATGGGATCGTGCACGAGCGTAATCGTCCGCAGAGGAGTGGCCGCAAGGTATTAATCCTCGATTGGGGAAATGTAGGTCGATGCATCTCCTGGTCAGGAGCGTGTTCCGCGACGCGTTGCGTAAGGCCGCCGCGTGTATTCCTTTCATTCATCGGCGACGTTACATTAGTTCATCAATATTTATGATCGGCTCTTGTCTTCTTGGCGCTTTGACGACATGTAAAATACGTCTAGTTGCAGATATTTTTTTCTGAAGTTACTGTTTTTTTCCATTTCATTGGGATCACGCTTTGTCGGCCGCTGTTGCGTGGGCGTGACTTTTACTGCACGATGATCGTCAGTCATCGTTCTATGAACGTGATTTCGTTGTTTACATTCAACGTTTTATGTTCGAGTGATTTATTGGTTTCTAGGCAACAAGTTTGTTTGTTTGCTTGCTTTTAGAAAATATTATCAGTGTGAGATATATATTAGAAGACAATGTGTGACTGCCCTGGTGTTGGCGAATCGAAGTATTTATTACATGTGTTGTCTTACATTCTTACAAATTTTGATTGGTATATTTACTGGCATACATACAATAATGTGCTTTTGTGTGTCTAATGTTTACTGTTACATGCGCGCAATCTCTTCAAACAATTTCTTCATCGGCAGTGCCATGACAATTCTCTAATCGCTTTGTACAACCTTCTACTATACAGGGTGTTCTAGAAACATAATAAAAGTAAAGTGTAAATCTACATATAAAAATAAAATAAAAACATTTGAAATTTTCTTTTCTCGTCTTCATATATTGATAGGTATTTACAAAATAGAAATGGTGAGTCATGGACAAACGTATTAGTTTATCTCGAACACAAGCTATCATACGAAAAGAAGTTATTATAATTATTCTAATTCCTTTCTCACACAGAAAATTTCCTTTTCCATATTGCGAATTTTCAAAAACAGCCCACATCGGATTCCCGAAATAATTAATTTTCCACCAAGTTCCAACTGCTTCGTTCCAAAAAACGCGCGTGAACGTACCAGGAACGACCTTTCCACGCGCCAACCGCGTTTTCTTTCGCTGTACGCGTTTCAATCACGCTGTATCGATGACATTGATCGATCAGCCGGCGCGAAAAAATTAGCGTCATTTCGGCTCGGAACGAGCGAGCAGTGGGATCGCGCGTTTCGAGGAGCGCAATTGGCCGTGTTCGCGGCGGCCGGAAAAACTTGGTGGTGCGGTCCGCGTTGGGGGCAAAAAAGCATCGATATCGGGAGCGGACGAGCAGTTAATGCGAGCGACGAAGCGTGTTGGCTTGGTCTAAGAGCCACCAATAACAGCTCGAGCAGTGGCAGCACCGGCTCTCTTTCTCCTCTTTTCCCTTCCCCGGTCGTTCCGTCGCGTTCCTTTTCGCCGGGGCCTTCTCCTCATTCGGTCCCCGGCTTTCTTCTTCTTGCGCTTCCACTTTTTTCCGTAGGGCCCCCAAGTAATTCGAGCTCGTGCCAAAAGAAGCCGGGGAATTTGCCGCGGTCGAATGCGCCCGAATTTGATGGTTCCGGTCCCAAATCCGACGATCTCCACCGTCTCCGGGGAAGGAAGGTCGTTACCTTTATTTGCTCGACTTCTTCTCGACTACCCTTGCGCCCCTTCTTCGCCCCTTAAGCGCTGCCTGTCCAACCCTCGATTATGCACCCCTTTTTTCGGATACACTGAAAGGGGTAACGCGAGGTTTCCTGTATGGTTTTCATATACGATGATGGGGCAAGTGTTCGTAGATTGGCCGTTCACTGTTGCATTTTATAATTGTGATGTCACGTGTATCGATTTAGATTGTTTCAGGAAGATTTTTTGAAACTTTCGTTTCATAGAAACACCTGCAACGCGAGCAACTTGGCAAACAACGTTTTCATGTTGTTATATTCGATTTCTCACCAAAACGAGACGTGCGATGTTTAACTGAAAATTATCGTAACAACCTGCCGGGGACAAACTACAAAGTATTTATTGATAAGGTCGCGGTTTAAAGACCCGGCCGCCCGAAATTAATGATTTATAAAATTGCACAAAAATTGCCCGACGCTATTTAAACCAATTACGAATTTAATATTTTCTCAATTAAGGTTGCACGCTTCCGAGCTGCGCTCTGCGCCACTTATTATAACGGGAAACCTCGAAATTATGAGTGCTCGGAACGATCGACGGACCCGCACGAAATTGTAGTGAAATCGTCGATGCAGAATCGACGACAAGATCCCTTGCCGTGTGATCTTCAATTTGCGACGGTGGTGCTCGTTTCGCTCGCGGTTCGTTTTCCGTTCGTCTGGGACTGCGATGTTATTACCGACTAAGTGGACGATTCGTAATGACACCGGAGGCTCCCATTTTAGTGCTAAGTGCCGCGCATTATCGGCAAGGGATGACGGTAGGCCGTTTTATATTTTTCTTTTCTCTTTCGTCCTCCATCATTCGTGTCCCCCATCCTTTGCCGTGATCGCGTTTCAATCTAACTTTTACCAGTCCCGGGGAAACGACCGACGTTTCCTCAAAATACGTGGTCCGTCGTTCGCGATTCTTATTCAGGAAATTTGATTACTGCGCCTGTAATCGATTTTGCGAAGTGAATTTCAGAAGTAACGTCAAATCGATTAAGCGCTACCAATTTCGAATAAAATATCGTGGCTTGAGATTGAGTCTTAAAGTGAATTCGATCGAGTGTCCGATGGATTCTGCGAAGTAAACTGTAGGGATAAAACGAAACCGATTAAATCCTTCCAATTTCGAATAGAGTATTATGATTTAGAAACGAGCCTCGGAGCAAATTCAGTGGAGGATATCGAATGATTTGGCCGAGAAAATAAAAGTTTTAGTTGAGTATTTAAGCTGCGTTGCACCAGAAATCGATCCAGTACTTTATCTTCCATTTCTATCACATATTTTCACATAAAATAAAATTCAAAGATCATATTGTACACTACGAAATGATCAAGGCTGGGGCGATTAGCACTTTATTTTATTCAGTTTTACCGATACTATAAACTTTGAAACTGTCTGTTAGTGTTCTATATA
The DNA here is from genome assembly GCF_051020985.1 of Nomia melanderi. NCBI lineage: Eukaryota > Metazoa > Arthropoda > Insecta > Hymenoptera > Halictidae > Nomia > Nomia melanderi. Next base: position 6,519,158 of record NC_135009.1, read on the forward strand.
TTATAAGATCAAAAATGTACAGGATATTAGAAATCAACTTTTGAGTAAACCTTTTTAAGATAACTCAGCATTAAAACGTTCAATTTCATACATTTCTCGTCCTATTTAAAAATACCAATTTCCTTCGATTTCGCGAAGCCATTCTCATCAAGCATGAATAACTTAATAACCAAACACCATTACTGACAATGTTCCACCGAACAAAACTGTTAATCTCTTATTCTATAATACCACATTACGCTCGCGATGAAAATTTAAAAATGGATTGAGTAAACCTAACCGTTATTCACTTTTTTAAAAGTATAAATTAAAAGTTAATTCTCTATTACCAATCGTTAACTCTTAGATTAAATGTAGACATAGAATAACTATAAAATTCTTTCTTTTCCTAAGAAATTAACACGTTAACTGCCACGGCCACCAATGACCGTAGCTTCCAAATTTCTTGAAAACCATTACAATTTATCAAATGACTGATGTCGAATGAAACTGCCCAATAGCGTAAACAAGTAGACAACACTGTAACCTAAGAATCACAGTACCAAATAATAAGTAACCATTCCTTTTTATCTTTTTCATGAAAGAATAAGCGACCTATAAAACTGAAGTTTTTCGCAGCAATCAACGTATCAACTTGTACTGTGGAAATTAGATTAAAAAATTTCTTGCTTTGCCTGTAGTAAAATCAAAAAATGAAGTGTGTACTCGTCAAACGCAGGACGAATACACCTAGGGTATATTTTAATGAAAAATCTAAGCAGAACAAAGAAGAATTACATGTTTATCTTCAAAAAACAAAGAATACATCGTTGAAAGAATTAGTAACATTTCAAGCTTTAAGATGATGCGTATAGACGTCAAACGCAGTTAACTGGTTAGCGATGAAATACTTTTATCAAACGCAGTCGAAGGAATTACCAAGCAAAGCTATTAATTAACGACGCATGCATTTTCTCCGTTCGATAGAATTCCACCTCTTCGAGCGCCTCGATCGTAGTTGCTCGAAGTCGAAGAAGTGGTGGGCCGTATCACGGCTTTGTTGTTCCTTCGAGTTTCCCGGGGATTGTGTCTGATGTTCGTCGGCCAATTAAACGTCGAACGATCGGCGAACACTTGCGTTTTAACGCGTTGCGCAAAGGCACAATTTCAGATGCTCGTTTAGATAGCGCGCCGCAAAATCCCGCGACCATTCGTCATGTCCCGCCGCCGGTAAGAGACAGCAAGATGGCGTGCGTGCGTGCGTGCGTGCGGGGGGATTTCGGCCTGGAGGGGGATGGGACACCCTTCGGATTTACGAGGCAATTTCGGCGGACGATCCGTTAATTTCCGGACGATACGACGCGATAATTCCAAGGAAATCAGGGTTATCGAACTTCTTTTTTTCCTCCTGGAATGCCTTTCACGCGGCCCCGATGCCGAACGAAAGGATCTTATTAATTGCCTGCGAATTACCTGAGTTTCCGCACCTCAAGACGCAATGAAAATTTTATCGAGCCTTTTGATGGCTACGCGGCTAATTCCAGTACTTAATGCTCGGCCAGCCAATGCGGGGTCACTTTTGACCCGCGGCTCTTTAGCGTAACGAGAAAATGCGCGGAGTATCCACGATTCGCATTATTTTTGTTTTCGACCCTCTCCGCGCGTTTATACTCTGCTCCTTATCACGCATGGAATTTTACAAGTAAAATGGATATGAGAAGTTTGTTTGACAGTGTTCCTTTTTATTTGTGCCGTTAGTGTTGTTTGTTAAGTCGTGGGAAGGATAAAATAATACAGATCGGAAGTATGTTGAATTTTAGATTTCGAAATTGGAGGTTTTCGTTTGTTCGATTATAATTTGGTATATTATAAGAGTGGTAACCAGAAGATGATAAATCTATCAAAATAATAAATCAATTAATCAAATAGGTTATTCAGCAAATTATAATTCTTCCACAAGTTCATGTATTAATTACAACAAAATTTGTTTCTCATCATAGAATTTCTGAAAGGTTAAAGATACAATTTTCGTAGTTTAATAATAATAATTCTTATATCATTTTCCATACAGCACCATAACACTTCGCAATAGGCTGCATAAGGTACCATTCCCTGTTCATCAAAGGAAAGTGAATGGCCTCGTTACAAACGAAGGACAGAAAACGAGCGTTAACAGTCCAGTTTCCTACGACTCAAATTTCATTCTTATTTTAACGCTTCCTACATCCTACAAATGACGGGCAACGACCATTAACGACATAAAGAAAAAAAGGAACACGTGAATATTTCTAAATACTCTTCCGCCTAATTTATCGTGTGAAACAGAGACGAGAACTAGGAAGAGGCCACGGAAATTGGCATGGAACCGGCGCAGAGTTTGCACTCCCACGTAGCCAGATACATGATTCATCGGCATCGACTTAATTGTCTTATTTCGACGAGTGAAAGTCGCAAAAATCCGGTCGCGACCCGAACTGTCGATCAATCGGGCACGATTACACGCTTGAATCTTGTTTGAGCAGCGCGCCACGTGGCCCACACCTGTCAGCGTGTGTACTCAGAATTTTTTGATTTTTACCGTCCAATTAGTAGCTCTCTCTCTATATGAGATATCATAACGCGTTAAGCCCCAAAAGGCTTAGGCTGCGGAAGAACTGTAAAGGGCTTTGTTTGAGTTATTACTTAACGGGGCTAACGTCATCCTGACAGCTGCCGCCCTCAAAAAGGAGCCGTCGCGATCGACTATAACAGATGATAATTAAGTCGGAGCTACTGTTCTTACTGAAACTTTCAAAATTGATTTACCGACATTGAGAATATAGTGGTATTTACTTTTGAGCTGTATTACTCAAATTATTGTTATTTTACTAAAACTTTTAAAATTAATTTACCGAAATTAGGAATAAAGTAGTATTTACTTTCGTGATATACTGTTCAAGTTATTATTATTTTATTAAACTGTGACTTATGTAGAATGTAGTTACGTAAACTGTAAGTTAATAGTTAATTTGGAGTTGTTGTTTATTTTAAAAGTTTTAAACTTGACTTCGCAATTTTGAGATTTAGAATATAATAATATTTACTTTCTAACTATACTGCTCAAGTTATTATTGCCTTACTATTTTTTGACTTGCGCAGATTTAATATTAAAATTTTGTTAAGACAATATATTTTCAACTTAAAATTTGTAGAATTTGGATTCATGTTGTTCTATTTTAGAACAAGATTACAATTGTGTGTTATGTATTTATTGTGCAATTAGTTCGTGCTTCAGTGAGCAGCGGTTCTATTTAACAAGCCTTGGTGAAACTCTAAACGCTGCCCAGTACATTTAAACGGTAAGCAGCTTTGTAATTGAAGACCGGCGCAATTAACTAGCGTCATTGAGCGAGCTACTTCGTAAAACAAGCCAGTCTTTCTTCGCGTGTCTTTCGGGCCATTTTACAGAAGAGAATACTACTAAATTGTGTCTGCCTTGCACGAATTAGAACAACAATAACCGTAACGAACTGGGCGAATCAGTAAAATCATAGTTTCGAAAAGCTAAACATGCAAGAAAACGAACATTTAGAATTGATAAGGATCTGTTTTCTAATTTGGATTACTGTAAAATTACATCGTGCCACGAATACCTCCTACTTCTTAAATTCCACACCTCCACTCTTTTATTTTTAATTAAGACAATTCTCAATTAACATCAGTATAAGTTATTATATATTTCTATTGCTACTAGTAAAACGTTTTTATTTATTTTTCACTTATTTTAGAATTTAATACACAGTTTTAACATTTAACTTACTAATTTAATTCTATGTAATTAATTTTTAATAATTTATTAATATTTAATAAATAATATTTATTAATATTTGTATTATGATATCGATTTGTATTTGTATTACGAATATGATATCATGGAAATAAACGAAAATGACGAGCATAACGTGTTTGTGGCTTCGTTCTCAACTATGATGATACAGCTACGTCGTCAGTAAAAGTTTATTAAAAAACCAGAAAAATTCTAAGCATATCCTATATATCGATAAGAATCGATAACAGAAGAATAATCTTTAACATCAATTCAAAAGAATTGAGTCATATTCATGTTGCTCAAATTTTGTTTGAAATCTTCACCAGAGATTTTGAGGGAAAATTAGTTACAGCCAATTTGCATTGAAATATGCGAGCTGATATGGGGGTCTCTGCACATTGGGAATGCACCTCGTTGGATCCGCAAATGTATCCGGCGATGTGGGTGTGCTGCCTCCGGACTCCGCGGTATCATTGATTCGAGATCTCGATCGCGTGTGTGTCGATCGATTTATCAAGCCTCGGCTCGCGAGAGATGGGTATATACCAGTTACTGACAATAACAAACGATGATTGAAATCGTACGGCCTCGATCACGGCGAGATTCGAAGGCAATACGCGCAGCCGAACCTTCTTTGATGATCCTCTATTCCTCGATTACAGATTGGCCTGATAATACAACACACGATATTATTTTGTTGCAAAAATTGTAATCGTAATTTCTTCATTGATTCCCTTGCACAACTTTTAGATTCCAGGATGAAGAGTTGTTTCATTTTAATGTCACATTTCGAACTACAATAAAACCTCGACTATCTGAGTCGTTATTTCCTGTGATCTAGATTGCTTAAAATCCTGGTTACGTTGGAACTTGATAATTCAAGTTCTTAGGTTGTGTTTCAGAATGTAGACGATTAAATTTTATAAATATGTTAGAAAAATTTTAATTTCTTCTTAAGTATCCAATTATCTGAATTTTCAGTCGCCTAATTAGATCGTATAATCAAGATTCTGTACTGGATTCAGGAGCAGATAGAGTTTATCTGCCTTCGAAAGTATGGATTTGAGTCGAGTTTATTGTAAATAGGATACTTATTCGTCGCGTTGTAAAATTAGATAAGGTTTTCGCGGGATTGAAATGCAATTAAGGGAGTGCTGTGAAAGCGATTATATGTATTTGTATAGGAGTCGTATAAGCATCTCATATTTGTAAAATACAAAGACTTTATGGATTTATTGGGGTCGTAAATACTCCTCGGTAAAGTAGTGCTTAAATTCCTAGTGTGGTCGCGTGATAATGGATCCTTTGATCCCACTAAAAGTCCAATTTAACGACGAATTAACGACGTAGAAAACATCCATAACGCTTGTAATATGTTAATATTTGATTTTGAAATACTATACAGAAGGATAACAACGATTTCAAAATTACTATTACACTTGTATTGTAATATTAATGATATACTGAATCCAATAATGTAAACAACATTTTATATAACTTTCATTTCTTTAAATTTACATGATTCATACAGCAAAGTAATAAGTACAGACGTAAAGATTACGTAATTCATGAAACTCTTTAAAACCAAACGACATAATAAAATAAGATGGAATTTTTTACTGAACTTATGAAAAACTAGAATTCATAAGCTACATTGATTTTTATTTCATTTCCTAAGTTTAATGATTAGAAGAAAAATTGAAGCCACCAGATTCACTAAAACTATTTCATTAAGACAATGAAATTTTTCTTGCTCACATAAAGATAAATCATTGTCATTGCAAATACAGATTTCAATTCTCTCCGTTCACAGAACAAAGTAATTAACTCCACTTTTAAAATTTTGTCAAATTTTGCTGTTGAAATATTTGAATGCTGCTTAATTTATTTTATTTTATCAACTTATTCTACTTCTTTTTTTATAGAGTTCACTACTTTAGCAAACAAACGATTAATTAACACTATATTTACAAACACTTATTGCACACCTCATCATATTATTCCCAGAAATATAACTCTTCACTCACATAGATCTTACAAGTTACAACTCTAATAGGGAATTAAGACACATTTTTGTACAATCGCATCAATAAAAATCAACATAAAAATTCCACCAAACAATATTCCAAAATTCTAACAGCCCTCCATGAATCTACTAAAAACGAACACCAAAAAAACAGAAAATCTTTCATAAAAACGCCGAATATCGTAAACAATCCCAAATGTTCAATCACTGTTATGCCTCCAATTGTCCCTGGTGTCAGACGAGACGCGGACGGCGTGTTTTTGTCGCGTGTAAAATCGCGGCATTTTTGCGCAAAAGTCGGAGGTGGAATCGTTCTAGTATCGACGACTATTCATCGTGTCTGCGGCATAATTCACTGTCATCCTGCCGCCAGCGCGCGCGCGAACGGTGGAAGTGGCTGCGACGGATCGGCTCGCGACATTCCGGCCGAGTGTTTACAGACTGATCGGGAGTCCTAGCGACGATCCTGCCGCAAATACAAGTCGTCCTTCCGTTCTTCTTTCGGCGGGATTTTCTTGCCCGCGCTCGGCAAACGATCTATCCTTATAGACCGCGCCGTGTATACGTAGAAACCCGAACGGCTCCGGTCACGAAGAACACCTGGGTATGTCGTATACGGACCTCGACGGCTGAAATTTATTGTTTTCCCGTGCAAATGAAATTACGGTGTAACGTGAAAGCATTCGCGCGTCCGCGGCGTTGCTCACCGTTGGCAGTAAAGTATTTTTTCCAGTTGCAAGGGAAGAAATCGTTAATGAGATTTTGGCGTGTTGACTGGTTTTCTTACTGTCGCCGTATCGTCTAATGTTCGGAATAATGAAATAGGATTTGCGAGGTTAACGGGGTAAAGTGTGAAAATATTAGGGAATTGACGAGAAAGTGTTGGTACTTATAATATGTACTTACCAAGAGTTTATGTATCAATTTTATGGAAAATGGTACAGTGTCTTACGTGATGTTTATTAGGCAATGAATAAGTATAGCGGAGAATTAAATAATATATTGATTCTTGTAAAGTGTTGCGATATAATATACAACTTAAACGGTAATCTATTAAATCCGAATATTCAAGAAATTATGAACTTTGTAAGTAAAGTAAATCAAGCCTAATAAATTGCAATTCTTTTTCCTGCTGAATTTCACTTTGAAAGGGTGAAACCACCCCTTATACACAAAGTTTCATATTTTTTCGAGTTTCCGGGTTCGATACCTTCTCTTATTAGATCTTCCCTGAGGATGTAGCTCAGGCGACCTTCGCGTCAGCAAAACACAAACGGCGAGATCAAGGATCCAGAAGTACCTTCTCTCGTATTCACGTTCCTCCAAACTGCTGCTGAAGGTACTTTACTCAATTATCTCGCGTTCCTCGTGAAACTAAGCGTTTCCACGTCACGGCTAACAATAAGACGACGATAGAGAGGCTTTACTGCGTCGTTTGCGGTGGAAGGCGCATCGAGTTCGTCAACACGGTCTTGATAGGACGAGGATGGGATCAGATTTGAGGAAGCGGACGCATTGAGGCGGCCGTAGATCGGCATTGATACGCAGCGACGCGCGAGAACGCCGAGTGAAATAAATCTCTTACAGTGTGTGTCCTGGAACCGCCTCGCGGTTCTCCATTACCGGAGAGAATGGTCAACCATAAAGTGGTTTCGTTTCTTTTTCCCTTTTTTTCCTGTTTTTAAATAACGTTTTGCTCCTCGACCGACAACAAAGCAGAATGATGATGCTACCGGACGGAACTTTACTGCCCGTGAAGTCCCTGATTGATACATGCTGCGCGTACACAGCGCGTTCCTTGATGCAATCATATTCGCGTGCAGATGAATACACGGGAAGCAACAGTAGCGTACATGTCTGGAACAGCTGTGCGTTGGTGGTCCTCGGTTTCCGAATGATGCCTCCTCGATGTATTCTGCGACGGCTTTCAATTCGATTTTCCGGGTTGGAACGTTTGAAGTAAAGCGGAGCCTTGATTAACCGGGTTGCTCTTTTTCATGACTTCAATCGTATAGAGTCTCGTTTGCCCGTGAAATCAGTATCCTGGAATATGTAGATTTAAATCACAGACATTGTGATTTATAGGTACCGTATTCATTTATTAAAAGTTCGTGCGGTTTCTTTAATCGAAATTTAAACACAGAAAACGTTTTTGTCGAGTAATTTTATTATATTTCACTAATCTGACAACTATCAGTTGTTCAGTTAAATCGTATAATCAAGGTTCTACTGTGTGTTATGAAGTACATATATCGTTTGAAAGGTCTATTAAAGGTTTATCTGAAAGAGATGAAAATACGCAGTTCGAATAAGTAGGGATTTTCAAACAGTATTTTGGTTTTCACAAATATCCCTGTTACTTTTTATTTCAGATATATATTGAACTATTCTTTGAAAGTGGACGAATACACGATAGTGAAAAGTTATAAACGAATGGTAAAGTATGAAATATATTCTGATTAAATCATACGACGCGTGTCCCGTATTTGTTAATAAAATTATCATTCGCTTTCGTAGAGCGACGCGTACGCGATGGTATAATTACAGTGTACTTGACACGATATCACAGTGGGATGGCTGCGTGAGTAGCGGTTCGAGGAATGTCATGCAAGCGGTTAGCTTTATACACTACCGCGCGAACAATTATTTTATATTCGCAGCTAATAACATTAATTCATTTCGTCGTTCCTTTCTCCTTGAATATTATTCAATTCAACAACCAGAATTTCATAATAATTCATATTAAACATGTTTTTGTATCAAGTTACTTTTAAATATTTACATTTACATTCACAGCTCCAAAAGCACATCTTTTCTTCCACACTTTCAGCTTATTTCCTCGGGTAGAATCATATTCCACTGGTATCATCAGTTCTAAAACACCCTATACACCGCGAATGCATGTACAAGTTGAAAGAGAAATCGCTGGTGCAACCTCGGAATTGTTAGTTCCTTACAAAGTCTCCACAATACAGCACCGTTACAAAATGTAGACTCACGAGCGCGGTTTCCTCTGGAATCGCTTGTAACTTCGCTAAAATAATACATCCCGCGGGAGGTAGACGCGCGTAACGTCCGTACAGGCGACACTCGGTGGCACCGTGGTGTATTCGTTACGTCCCTGCGGTGCTTAGAAAGGAATATTCACAGATAGGAGTCAATAAATCCAGCCGATGGTGCTCAACGCGCTCTCGAGCTCCGGACTGGTAGCCCAGAAGAAACTCGCTGCCGGCAAATAATGGCCGTGGAATCGTCGCTTCCGTTTATAGAGATACCGGCTGCGGCTTTCTAAGCGCTCGCATACTCGATATCCACGCCAGAAACCAGCCGAGAGAGAGAAGCTGCGTGAACCGACTTGGATGGAACCAGCTGTGTTCCTCGACAATGGTCCGCAGCCACTCTTTCACCCTAGCTGCTCTGCGGTCATCGTTGTTCCGATCTTTATTCATGTATACAATTTACTGTATGCATGCGATTGATGAAACGCGTTTTATTGGAAATGTAAAGCTGTCATTTTGGCATTTTAATTGTGGCGTGTAGAGCTTAAGGTGAATTTATTTTGTGGAAATATAGGTTTGTGGGATCAGCAGTTCGAAGTGAACTTGGTTTACAATTTTGTGGATGTGGAAATTGAAATGTTTGCAAAATTGAGAATAAAGCTATTTCATGAAAATTCAATTTGGAGAAATTAACAATTTTAAAGGCTATCTAATTGAGAATTTTATTTCTCTAAAATAAAGTTTTAAAATTACTAGTTCTCAGAATTGATAAATTAGAAGTAAACTTATTTTATGAGATGTACGTTTTGAAAAATTTATAGTGTTAAAACTATTAAATTGAAAGTAAAGTTATTTCATGAGAATTCAGTTTTGTAAAACTTACAACTATAAAAATTGCTGACTTGAAACTTCTCTATTTATCGATTTGCACTCAATTCCGGTATCTAAATTCGTTAAATAAAATGAATAAATAACAAGTATATGCAGAAGAATATTAAAAATCAGGTTTTCAAACCGAGGTTATTTGAAATTCATGAAAGTAGTCAGTATTCATGAAGCGTTATAGGAGACCTACTATAAAGAAACTTGGAATCAAGATCGGTCTTCAGACGCAAATTACTGTGACTCATTGCCGCGCGGACACATTGTATCTAGATTGAACAATTTACGACTCGCTTGACCATGCGCACATGAATTCCATGTCGCACACAAGACACTGTAATTCCGTCCCATTCGAAAGCCGAGGTGAACGAGTCGTTCCAGTTCGTCGATTGTCGTTTAGAAATTATCGAGGGAGTATTCGATGCGGGATATCTATTAAAATAGGCGTAGCGTTCGCTCACCGGGGAAGAAGGAGTTCTTCTAGTCACGCAATCGTAGGAAGCTGCCCTTATACAGGCTCGTTTCTTTCGTTTCGAGTATCGACCGCTTCCTGGGAAAGAGAGGGTAATCGATCAGGGAACTACAATGCGAGTCCACGAACGGAGGATCATTAGGGCCCATTAGAAAGTAGCTTTTCTTTATAAAGGCCCGGTAGGGCGCCTGGCGTTACCTTTCGGGCGGACGGCGCAGTCATTGACCCCCTAGAAATCTTTCTAAGCGTCTTATTAAGGTCCAGAGAGCGGTATTTCGTGGGCGGAATTAAAAACATCTCGTGTCTATTTTATTCTTTACGAACACGTAGTTTTTGTGATAAAATGTGATTTGGCTGTGGTAATCTGATTTCAAAAGGAACATTTTACTGTGGTTACGAATGAAATTTTATGGTTAGAATAAAAAATGTTTGTGTATGTATTATTTTGGACGAATGTTTATGTTTCTGTATTAAAACTAGATTGTGTGCGATAAATTATTTCAATACGATATTTTTATTATGTATGGAGGAGGGAAATGAAGTGTTAGATGTCCTACACTTGTGAAAGAGAAAGTATTTAAAAGCCTTGTCCTTGTAGGCATGTACTGGAAAGAAGATTTACAAAACTACAAGCTTTTATTCTTTTGTACTAATGATATATCTTTTTCCATATTCGATGTTACATACACTTTTTTAAATAGTTATAATAAAGTTTATTTCAGATTTAAATATATAACTGAGCAATAAGTCGTTTATTATCACTGAAGTTTTAATTTTTGCTTAGTCATCAAACAGTTTCAAACAGTCTCAAACCAATCGTTCGTCAAACTAATTTATAAAATGGTTGACCACCAAATCAATCCTTCGTCAACCAATCTTCCAAAATCACTCGTTCTTAGCAACCTCCCGTTTGACAATCTTTTGCAAACGAAATACTTGTTCCAAACAATTACACTCAATTCGTTCGCAATCATTCACCTAACTACAAACGTAAGTGTCAACCACATAAAATCACTTGTTCTACAATACAGAATAAATTACTTAACATTAATTTAACAAAAAATCTCGGACATCGAACTCGATAATCCTTGCTAGAATATATTTAACCATGTTGCGGTTTCTTTTAAATTGCTCCGAAACTTCTTCAGATTTTCACAGAACACTTAACGTGGACACTTTTGCGCTCGCGGGCGGAAATGAACGATTAGGTGAAATAATAAAGAAGAAGTTTAATTAGAGACTTGGGAGAGAGAGAGGCCCGAGCCTTGTAATTGGAGAGGGTGGGTCGTTTCTTTGAATTGACTGCTTCGATCGTTTAGCAACGCGCCGAAATAAGGTCTGGGAGAGAATTTCTCGTAACCCCGCGAGACCAGTACAACGCGAATTTTAGATATACACTCTCGATGGGTATAATGATACGTGTTGCCGAGCTAGCCACAAAGGATCGCGTCTTCCGCTTTCTGAACCTTTCGTGGAAGCCTTGACCGCAGCGCGATTCACCGTTCCATTTCGCGAGAAGGCATTAGAGGCATGTCTTCGAGACCGCCTAAATGGAACGGAACGACTTAGACTTTGCAAGACACTTGCCAGTGATTCACGATATAAGAATGAATGATGGAAATATTTCCTACATGTGTTAAATTTATTTTCTTCATTTTCTTCTTTTATATAAAGGTTTATACAGTACGTGCAGAAATAGTAAACAAGTTCATTGCAAGATGGAAAGAAGTTGTCGAAGAAAATGAATAATGTATTATTTAATGAACTTTAACAGTAATTCAATAAAGAATTTGTCTGTAAATAAATAGTGGCATAGAATATGCCTAGAACTTTTCTCTTCTATAATAGATTATTAACCCTTGAGTAGAAATTACGTTATTTTACAAATGTGCTATATTACAATCAAAACAATTTTCTTATTTTCATAAGTACATTTGATTGAACTTGTAGTACTACAATTTCCTTTACAATAACTGTATCTATGAAATTGTAACAACACTAAGTATCATGAGTCGAAATAAATGGTAAGGCAAAGGGTTAACATTCGAATCTTTTTGTTTCAGTTGTACATCGAAATATGTGGGGGAGTACTGTCAACACCTGAACCCTTGCCACACGGGGCCACGTTGTCAAAACGGGGGCTCGTGCAGGGTGAAAGAGAGCACCGGGGGCGGCACCCCCTCTTTCACCTGTTCCTGCCCGGTCGGGTTCACGGCGAGTCTGTGCGAAATACCGATGGAAAATGCGTGTGACTCGTCGCCTTGTCTCAACGGTGCCACATGCATCTTGAAATCACTGCACGAATACGTCTGCACCTGCGCCACTGGATACACAGGTAAGACTGTTAACATCTCCGCTCTTTTTTATGTCTCTTTTGCCGACGTGTCAACGGTAGAGGTGAAAACACTTTTAAGACGCGATATAAAAATTCTTGGGAACTGGAATGAAAGTGTTCACGCGTATACCTGTTCCACAATGAAGTGATCGGAATTACGCGAAGTAATAAATTGGTGAAGTTATTTTTGTAAAACAGACTCGTTTGTATAATTAAGCGATTTCTGCTTGCCGCAACCAGCACCTGTCTTTGCGTAACTTTATAATCCGATAATTCCGGCATAACGAATGTGCTGTAAAACATGAGTTTCTGTTCGCGTTCGATTCCTGCAAATGTAAAAGCATTTATACAAATCTACAGCTGCCCAGTGATGTAATGGTGCAACATTGGTTTTATTAGTAATATTTCTAATTTATTTTTGTTCAAATCAGATTCTTAAGTAAGTTTTCTTATTTTAAAGTTTGTGGAAGGTATTTAAAAAAATATTTAACTTTTATAATATAACTAGAAGAAGGTTCAAGTTGTAAATATTGAAATGTAGCCATAATTTTATAATATTTACTTTAAATGCACATGACTCTTATTTAAAGTAATTTACATATAACTTCAGTTTGGTAGTAAAGTAGAACAGGAAATTGCTCGAATGCTAATTATCATAATAGTTCGAAAAATATAAAACAAACGAGATCTGATATATAGATACTAAATACGACACGGCGGAACGGTTGTCAATCATCCCAACGACGTATCAATTCACATGGGTCGAGTGGCAAGGTTACGCGATTGGTGGATTGATAAGACCTGATTGTCCTGGTGTTCTCATTGTTACGCTCATTAATAAGATATGATCCCGTGAATGGAGAATAAAGCGCGAGATTTAATCCGAAGGATTCATAACGCTCGCATGGTGACGCATTGTGTAGAGACTGTTGAAACTAAAGCTAAATGCGTAAATAGTGGCGATTGACGGAGACGTTGGTTATAAATTGATCAATTAGGAAAATAGTCACGATACACATATTTAAAATAAACACGATATATCTTTGAACTGATAGAATGTTCAGAAAATAAGTATATCTGATATAAAATAAAAGATTAAAATACATAATATGTATTTTTATATCTTTTTACATGATGTTCTGTTTTTAAAATTTTTGTAGAAAACTCACTGAACGTATAAGTATACCTGAGTATCATGTCTGCCTGCTACTGTCCATTTCCACTGGTATTATTGTTTTCGACTATTGACAATAGAATGTTATCGTTTGTTTCGCACAATGATATCGCTGTTTTATAATCAACTCATTGATAGTTAGAAGATAATTATATTCCACCTATTCCATTTATTTTTCTATGTACAATGAGCTATTTTTAACGCTAGAACTACCGTTACAATCAAAATGACTGGCTTCAGGTTTCTTGTTTCGCAACTATTGATATTTTAAAAGCATTGAATATTCGGAATGATATAGAAAATAAGTAGTTTCATTTGAAATCTATAATGAACGTCTGAAGAAACTGAAAACAATCTTACAATTTTTATACGGATTATATATCAATCCAATTAATTGCTCGGCTGTTCTAGCATTAAACTATATATCACCATCCCGCTTTTAAAGCGAATTAACATTCTGCAAGAAATATACCATCTACTAACTCAAATTTCTGTCTTTTTTTTTATTGTCTACTTTAATCCCTAACTTATCTATTCATAAAAAAAATCAAATAAAAATTCAGTGTTTTATATTGTTTATCCCAAAACGATAAGATTATTAAAAGAGATCTGTTTGGATTACGAAGGAAAGGGGAAAATATTTTATTTCAAACCCAATCAAACTCGGCGCAAGGGTGTTTCGTTTGGACGAATTTGTACGGCTCGCGGAAGTTACGGGCAGAACTAAACGGGGATTTTTTACGGGCTGGTTGTACGCGCGGGCACGTGCTGGCTTGACAAATAAATCTAGGGGTAAGAGGAATTTGGCGGGAAAGGGGGAAAAGGGGGATCGTAAGAGAAGAGAATTCGCAGGGAAAGAGAGAAGTTTGTGGTGGTGGATAATTGGCCGAGAGCAATGCGGCATTTCGCTGTGGCGGTACCTTTGGTCCAGTGGTTCTCACATGTGCATCTACAAACTTTGATCCTCCCAAGCATACACTTTGTTACTTTATGAAAATCGCAGCAAAGTTGCCGGCATAAAGTAGGCAGATCGACGGAATTCCTTAAAGGAAGCAGAAATGTTAATTGACGCGTATACTATTCTAGATTTTCTCATTTTTTAGTTTGCCAATTAATGAAATTTTTAACTTGTTTCAAAATCGTGAAATGTTTATTTTATTCTATTTATTAATTATAATTGCTATAGTATACCTTTAACCTATCGCTATTATATTTTTTATAGGAAGTACTTATATTCGAATTCAGTAAGGATAGAGTCGAAAGGACTTTTTAAACTATGTAACTTATATGAGACAATACCACTATAATTTTCGTCAGTCATTTACCAACTTCTACAAAGAAGTGTTAAATAATTTTCAAAAGACTGACTGCACTTTCGCTAATGTAAAACAAATTTTATAAATTACTTTCTCCAATAACAATATAAAAATGCATATAAAAATTCCACAGTTAAATTGAATATGAAATAAAATATTGGTATACTTTTTGTAACTTTAAAAGAGTTATATTCAACATTCGAAAGTTATTATCCTGAAAAAAGAACGACATAAAAAACACGATTTTAGATAGTTAGTTCAGTTGTGTTTTTAAAAACATTTGCAAAAGAATTTATACGAGTGAACCGTTTTCGTCGCTCGAGATTCGTTTCGCGGTCCAAGAACCACTGGCGCGTAGCGGGTGCAGTGTACAGATCGAGGAGCAAAGACATCTTAGATCTGAGGGAGCGAGTAGCGAGTCCAGTAATTAGTTCCACTAATCAGTGACCCGGAGGGAGGCAGGGATGTGACTTTAGATAGACAGAACGAGTTGGCCAGCATTACTACCATCTTAAACGATACTTCCTTTCACGATGGAATATTGCCGAGTACGAAATCTACATTATACTTTGATCGAAATTTTCATCAGTTTAGTTCCAAATCCAGAAAACTACATGTTCCTTTATATACATTGCGAAAACTAGAGCTTTGAAAGTAGAGAATTACAATGCGCGTTCGTATAATTGGATGAATCAAAATCGATTTCAAGAGTTACTAAATAATGCCGAAAAATTCTATATCCGTCAAATTGCCGAGTTTCATTTATATTCAGCAGAATTTATGTATTTGTATATTAGTTTCATGAAAGTAGTAAATGAAGTAATTAAAATATTATACTGCGATTGCGATGTTGTTAATACTAGTATCCCAAGAATTTTACTTTACCTTGATCCAATTTTTAATAAACATTACCTTTAACGTAATATGAAATACAACTAACAATAACATTGTTTAATACATCATTCTATAATTGCAATACGATATATAATATGAACCAGTGCTTTTACAATATAATAATAGATTGTAAATATAACAACATAACAATATAACAATATAACAATATAACAATATAACAATATAACAATATAACAATATAACAATATAACAATATAACAATATAACAATATAACAATATAACAATATAACAATATAATAACACAAGTTATATGCAACTTAGTACATCTACTTGATGACAATTTTTAAAGAAACACAACCTTTCGAGATTTCTATCTCGATTACTACTCTATTTCCATCAAATTACAAGACGCTCATCATATACAATCATTTTTCGTCTATCACGTTTCAGGGGAGCATTGCGAGCGGCAAGACCACTGCGCCTCGTCGCCATGTCGAAACGGGGCTGAGTGCCGGTCACTCGAAGACAGTTACAAGTGCACATGTGCGCCAGGCTTCGCGGGGCCGAATTGCGCGGAGGACATCGACGAATGCGACAGGGACCCGTGCGTACACGGCTCCTGCAAGAACATTCACGGATCTTACAAGTAAGTCGAACGACATCGTTAACGTTCTCTTTCCAGCATTTTACATACCCCCAGCGAACGTAAATTGCTCGCTCACGTCGTCCCCGACGTTTCTGATAAAACACTGCGCGGACTCAATTTCACGCGGCCAACGGTTCGCCTCTTCCTTCCATTTCCCTCCTCTCTTTCTGCTCGTCGAGGAAACGACACGCGCGTTTCGCGCGTTCGCATAAACTCCGATCGCCAGATTTTAATCTCGCCTTCGCTCTCGAAATTCCCCGCGTGAACCAACGAAAGTGGCGAACCCGCAAATTGATTACGCTCGCAACGCAACACGCGGCGTAATGTATTCGGTGTTCGCGGCTGACGCTCTGTTATTAAGTTTCTGCCGGTGAAATTTGGTGCGCCGGTTAAACAACCTTCTGATGGCTCCGAAGGCCTTAAATATTGAAAAGTGACGGGCGCCTTGTTTTCGTGCTCGGGGAAAGGCCTGTTTCGAGAGTAAAACTGCCTGTGACGTCAATCTGCGAATGCTATAGATACTACGATGAACGGAGGACATCCGTCACTTCATAACACAGTTGAATTCCTTTTTTTCAATAAAAACATCACTACCGAATCTATAAGTAGATAATAGCCAACTCTTATTAGATGTATATGAAAATTCAGATGTTTAAAAGTGTAATTTGAGAAATGAAATGACAGGAAGCAGATTTACTTAACATAACTATAACAAGCACTACAGTTGAAATATTTTAGATGGTCTATCCTATCTATGCAATCTGTACTCTCAAATTCCTCATAAACACCTAAAAATCCATTTATAACAATTCTCTCCACAACTCGTGAATCCCATAATTGATTGCAAACTTTCGAACAATTACGCAACTAGCCGAACCCTTTTCCCGGAAGAGACTTAAGGTTTCCGCGTAGCGAGGAATGTAGAACAATCATCAAACCGCGTGAAGGGCGATACAAGAGGCAGAAATACCATGAATATTTTCCAGGAACGCGTGCAAACGGTTCCATTAATCGCTTAATCGTCGGAGCAGGGGCAGATGCGCTCGGCTAGCTAGCTCGTTGGCGTGTTCGTGTCACGGGATTCGATGACGATGACTCGCGAGCGGAAAAGAACGGGACGCGTCGACTTCTCGAAATATCGTTGCGGGCCGGCGAGCGCGGTGATGAGGGCGCAGAGAGAACCGCGGTAGTGTCGTTCGTCTTTGTCGCAATTACCGATTGAACACGGACGCCGGAACGTGGAGCGCATAATGACGCCGAACAACGAGGATCCATCGAGTCGATCCCACGGCCCATTACGGATTTGCTCGTAATTCGACGTTCCGACGCCTCAAAAATCACTTTTCTACCCCGACGACGACGGCCGCGCCTTTTTGCCTCGACCGATCTCCCTCGTCCTGCCAGCACAGCCGTCTATCCGCGTCCCCTTCGTAATAGTCGCGGAAAGTGAAACGATCGGTGCTCGGTTACGAGACATTGTTGCTTGCACCGTCTCCGCTAAAGGTCTCAGAGATCTTTGAACATAGGTTACGGAAAATTGTTCTTGGGAGGGGTAGTTCCTTGTATCTAGGTGTTTACGGTTTCAAGGAAAGAACGTTGCTTTGAATTTTATTTTGGCGACTAGTTATGTTCGTATGAAGCTTGTGTGTTCATCCTGTGAGAGCAATTGCAACCATCGAGACTATGAAGATTTATTTTCGATATCCTGTTTGAAGAATATATTTGTTATAATGAAAGAAATTCTTAGTTATTCATAGAAAGTATAAATAACTGAGTAATATATAATGTTTGAAATAGAAACAGTAACTTTTACGTTTGGTCAAGCTTTGGCCAGAAGAATCTTTCATAGAAAATCAGTTTTACTAGCGCCAAAAAAAATTTCATCGGATACAAGCATGAAACAGCAAACGTAAATTATTAAAACATTATTTATTAAAACATTATTTATTAAAACAATTTAGAAAACACGTTTCGGAAATCTCTCAATCTGTAACCACACTAAAAGAAACCCAACTCAGAAAAATATTCTTCATTGTTGCTAAAAATATTGAATCAGTCTTCCAAGACAAAAATTTGCACAGCGTAAATCTAACTGTACGTTTCATATACGAAACTTAAAATAGAACCGTTCGCAGTGCTCTTCCAGAAGAGGCAGGCCCAAAAAATCGATTGCACTTCGATCGATGCAAGAAACTACCCCCGTCGAATCGCGCGGCTGCAACGTTCACGAAAGGGGCCGAACCGTGCGGCTTCGGTCGTGCAACGAAAAGAAGGGAGATCGGAGGATGACCGGGGGTCCCTTTGTGTAAAAAAGAAAAGGGAAAAGGAAAACCGGAAGGGGGCAGAGGGGAGGGGGAATGCGGTAGGGGATACCGCGGAAAGGAAACGAGCTCGCCAAAAACTGGTTCCAGCGGGGGATTTAAGGGCGATCGGCGCGGAGAACATAAATCCGCGCTTTGTTGAGATCGAGTCGAGATTAATCGGGCCCCGAGTCGAGCTGACTGCACGGAGAGCAGATAATGTCGCTGGGTCCTACATTATATTGAATTATATCGGCTCGGCGTCGCTCGGTGTAAGTGTTCACGTACACACCGCACCGTCGATACTTTTTGTTTCTGCGCTCGGGAGCCGCGAGGAAGCTTTGTCGGCCCCGGAATCGTCCTACCCGGGACTGCTCGACATCTTCATTTTTCTATCTTTTGCTTTCGGCCATCACCCCTGATAAGCCCGCCGAGCAACTTTCTTTCCACGTTTTTCTTGAAACCTTCGATCGCGTTCCTTTGATGTTGTAGTGATGTATCGTACATTGGAATCGAATCTGCGTGGTGTTTTTCTATTTGGAGCTTTGTCTTTAAAATATTTTAGATGTATCCAGAAATTTGATTAAATTAAAAGTGAAATAAGAATTTTATTACTTCTTGGTAACTGAGTTGCTTTAGTTTTTGACAGATGAAGATAGACAATGAGTGTTTGAAATTCTATCTAATTTGTTGGTATATTTTTCTAAAGTTAATTAGAATCGTATGAAGATTATTCTAATTACGACAGACGCTTGATTCGTGTAATTGATTATTTTTACTAGGAATAGTATAAAACAGAGAAGGGAAGGGGAGATTTTATTGCCGTCACGCATCCGTGACCCATTAACCTGATCATTTTTCGACCATGGATTCCCATACGTAGAGGGGAACGATAAGTATCTCAAGCAGTTCACCCCACGTTGAATACAATTGTAATTTCATTTACATTTCTACAGATATTATGTTACATTTTAATACCATAGCTTCTAGATGAGTAAGTCAGAAGCGTAGAAACGAAGCGGAGATGAAGATAAACGCAAGTACCGTGTATGTACATTCGTCATCTCCAGTTAACAAGTTAATTAGTATCTATTAGGTTGTAACATAAATAAGTTCGGTTGGATTTGTAAGCGTATTCGAATGCTGAGAATTCACACGTGATTCATTGAGACTGCACACAAATAACTAGCACTGCTATCTTATTGCTTAGCAAATGTAATAAGTATTTACGTTAAGATATAATAACTAACCTCGTGGCTTACAATATTCTGTAAAACTTGTTTTGAAATTTTCACATTGTATTTACTAAATATGAATATTAATTCTGTATTTAACATAAGAAATTAAATTCTATTTCTTTCTTATTAATACTTAATAATGAAAGTAGATACAATTCCGTTGAAAATACAGAAACTCTTGCCATTTTAGCTAATTATTAAAAACAAACTAGTTTTGGTAAGTGCAGTTGCAAAAAGAAACACTTCCTAAAATTGACTTCACACGAACATTTCTTAAAACTGATTTCACAAGAAGTCTCACATAAATTCAGAAACGAAACTATTTTATTTCAATATTTTACACATCGATGCATCACACAAAGTTTAACATTAAACATCAAACTTTATAATCTTCCTATATCGAATCAAGCAGTGATTGAGTCAACTCCCGAATGGGCTAATACACGAGTCCCCCCGTAGCCAGCCAAGAAGTCAACGAACAATAAAGAGAGGTGAAAGATAAACACAAATGACGAGTACATTCGTCATCCCTGGTTAACAGGCTAATTGAACGGTATCTAGTTAACGGGAATGAGGCGCAGTGTAGACCGTACAGGAATAATGAAGCTTCAGCCGGCTAATAAATATCAGCGAAGGGTTAATCGCAGCCGCTACCCAATAATTCCCTTTAACGCCGTTAATCTGCCTCTGTGCCCCGTAACCCCTTCCCGGCTGCACAGTCAACGCGCGTATGCATCATCTATGCATCGATGTACGCACATCTCATTCGGGTCCATTAAACACCGTGCCTAGACGCTTCGTGCCTTTCTTCACCTGTGCCGATACCTGACGGCGTAACGACGTCTGCAGCCGACGATCCGTCCGCCCTTTCGTTCCGTCGACCCTTTCACACCGCCCCTCCCTGCCGGTTCCAGTTACGCAGCCCGAGGAGCAATAATGTTCAATTGGGTCTAATAAAGACTTCGATGGCGGCATGCTCGGCCTGGCCGCCAGGTGGTGCCGCAACCATCCACTATGTTATTAAATAGTTACGTCGAAGCGGTGGCCGACCACGCTGTCATACCGGAGACACACAATCTTCGTCGAGCTCTCTCTCTCTCTCTCTCTCTCTCTCCTTCTCGCTCTTCGCAATCGAGGAACGAATAATCGACTACTTTGTATCGTCGATCAGATCGATAATGGTTGACAGTTAACGGTAGTAATCATACAACGACGAATTTTTAAATATTAATTCCCCGATTGGCTGTGATCCACTTCTTTCGGACGTTGAGCAACTGTATGCGACGCGAGGTCTCGGTATATACTTTTGCTAATAATTGTTGCACCGTAATAACACTTCGGGTATGAAATTGTTTTGGGATTGCTTCGATTAAGTCGCAGCTCTTCTTTCGTAAATTTGAATTTTCAAGTAACGGGTGTAAAGTTTGGGCTGCAGGTGGTTTTTAAATCGGTTGGTTTTTTCGGCGGATCACTGTGATCAGAGTTAACCGCCGTTTGAATATTTTCGAGTAAATGTTTCTCACGAATTCCGGTTCATGGAATTTTTCGGCAGCGGTTATTTGTTTTTTGTGGTATATAAATCTACTTATTCGAATAATTCGGGTAACAGTGTAAATAATTTTACATGATTATCCTTTAATTTAAATATTTCTATTTAATTGACTGTTTGTACAGTCACGCTCAATATATTTTTATTTGAATAAAATTTGAATCTGAAAATGAATTTTTGCCCGACTCCGACAATGACTGTCTATAAGAAGACGGGCACGAGCACGTGCGCGTGTGTTGGTGCCGGGATGTGATTTATGAAATGATCTCCCTGAAGTAGAATTTAATTGAGCGGAGGCGAGCCAAAAGGAAGAGTCTGCCGGTATTCCTTACCCCTCCGGTGGATTCGCAACGGATCTTGATAAAGCGTGGCCTCCTCGGCAATTTCGGGCCTCACCGTGATTGCCCCCGCAGGGTCAAATTCTTCTCGGCTTCTAGACAAAACTCGCACCTGATTCATCATGAACGTTTGCAGAAGACTTGTTCTCCACATTTGCTCTTTTACAATTTTAAACTGAACGATGATTGCTTATTCGTTAATTCTGTTTGTTAATCTTGTATATTCTGAAGGTACTTAAAAGCACAGCTTAAAATTCTCTTATGAACTAATATTCCAATTTGCAAAGACATAATTATGATTTACATATTTATATTGTTATATATACATTAATTCATTGTAAATACCAAAGAAACATAATTTAACAAAATATAACAGTCAGTGTATACGTTAAATATTAATAAATACCTGTACAAAATATGATGTAAAGGTAACATAAACTTACATCCCAACAATATCAACACACTCTTTACATTCGCAGATATTTTAATTCCCCAGTTCAACAGTTTCATTTCAACAATCACCACTCCTATACAACTCAATTGAAGCAGACCCACAATCTCCCAAAAACAAATTCACCGACAGTGAAAGAAGAAACCAAACGATTAACCCAGATCGATAAAACCGCGCGCCGTGCACCATTAACGCTCGCCTCTCCCTCGGTAGCAGAAAATTAAACACCGCCACGATCGGTGTGTACGCAAACGCTATCAAGATCGGTTGCGTAGCCGCGGTTAACCTTGAAGTCAAAGCAGAAGAAAGTAATCTGACGAGGACCATCGGCGTTCTCATAGCCTTGCGCCGTGACGGTTCTTGTCAAACGGTCTTTCGCGTCTGGATGTCACGCGTCTCACGCGCGATATCATATTCATACGCCTGAATCAAGGTGTGCGTGGCCGGTGCCAGCCTGTGATACATACGTTTGCGCACGGGTTAAACCGTAGATCGTAGATCGCTCGACTTTGAAGTGGTTTCCACGCGGCGATGGAAGCCTAGACGGGGTCAAAGCCGGGTCGGCTCGGAGCGGTCGTGAAGCGGAGCCCGTTCCTTCCACGGACCCGGCGCGAGGAAGCGAAACAAAGATCCCGAGCGATTCGAAGAACCCGTTTCTACGTTCCTCGGTGACCGATAACTACGTGCCGTGAATGCCGACCGCGGGATTTTCGAATTTCGCCCGGGCAACGCTCGCGTCTAACCGACCCATCAACCGGGACCATTAAGGATCTTCGTTTGCGCGTCGGGAATACAGAAACTTCCCGTAGGGGAAGCTGGTTTCTCGCGTCCGCTGCTCGCTGATACTCATCGGGATCTCGAACGTTTGAGTTATGGTTACCTCGGATACCGGCCGCGGAGGATGGAGGTCCTTTTACGTGGACTGAATACGTGGCCGGGGGTGAAACCGGTGCCGTTTGGGCTGTAGGTGAAGAGGTGTCGGAGGTTAAGTTTGTGGGATGAACTGCAGTGGAACTCTATTTATCCGAATTTGTTGGGGTACAAAGTAGATCATATAACAAATTGTTCATGTAAATGAATTGATACGAAGCGATTGTTTGTGTAGTAGATCAGTTAGAGTTTAGACAATTGGGAATTATTAAAGTTTGATTCATGTAAATGGAGTTCTACTGTATTTGGTTTATGTTGAACTTTTTAATAATCGTTTTCGGAACTACGTTGATAGGAGTATTATGTTGTTCATAATTCGATAAAAAAAGAAACAAATTCTTAACGCATTATAATTAGGAAAATAGTATTTAACTACGGAGCTTTAATTTTGTTATTTAGAAATGAAAATTAGTAGTTTGAACTGCTGTCATAGAGTTGAATAGAATGGAAGTATTGGTTTTAAGAAATAGAGTTATTTTTACAATTTTTATTTGTTTAGCGTTCATTGTTTGACAGAGCATGAAGCTTTTATCTTATAATTGAGAAGTGAATGTTAGTATTTTTTATTATTGCGAAAGAATTGGTTAGGTTGGAAGTCATTGCGCGCTTTATTCTACTCGTTAATTAATAAGCAATAAATTACTGACAGAATGTTTGTCAGAACACCGAGATTAACTGTCGAAGAAACGTCGTCTAATTATTGAAGCTGATAATCTAATTTCAGTCTTAAGTTATAGTTCTATTTACATTCAGGATGTTATTCTGGAAATAATTGGAAATATAATTATAAGTAAATGATATTTCCTGTGGAAGAACATAATCATTAATGAGCAACGCGCTACTATCAATTTACGAGAAGATCATCATTACTTGTCAAATGTAATTAAATAGGATTTACAGCTTATAGACGGACACACATTTCAAAAAGGCTTTTGACTCTATCAACCACCCAATCTGTATCTCTAAATTGAAATCATTAGGAAGTAATAGTTACTTTTTCTGCTGGTTCTATAGTTTTATTGCCAATATAATATTGATACACTTGTTAAATATGGAATCTTCCAGGGCACTCATCTCACTAGATATCCTGGAGTTTTATGATTCTGTAAAGTTTTACTATATTCTGATGACTTGAAAATTTATCATTATATTGTCAATCGGCTATGTGCTCTATCAACTCAGGAAGACCTTAATAGATTCCATGCATGGTGCTCTGTGAACAGGTTATCTCTCAATTTATTTTATGTACGATACTTTCATTTTTATATATTTCTCTTTCTTGCGCAGCTAACCCAGACCTGTTCGTTTTTGTCCTGTACAATAAATTAACAGTAATTTTAAATAGATTAGAAATACGATATGAAACAAGAAACGTAAGTTGACATAAAATTATCCTGCGAAGAGAAATATTACGTTAGTAAAATAAAACACGGACAAAGTCAAATTTTTCATTGCACCAATATATCGTCGCTTAATTTTTTTATAAAATCAACAATCGAAAAGAAAGTTCTCATCAATTGAAATAAAAAAGAATCTTCGTTGATCCGACATTCGAATAAATATTAAATTATTGTTCCATTCGATATTTCCTAATATCAGACATGGTACATCAAACAGACAAATATAAATATCAGAAACATTCTGTATATTCTATACAGAATATACCTTAATTTATTAGATAGAAATCTAATATCAGAATCTTTCTGTAAATCGATCGATTTACATATGAAAACCTCAAGTAAAGTAACAAACCAACGATCCATGGTTAATTAAAAAAAGTTCCGAGACCTTGCCTTCGCTTCAAACGATTTAGCCGCTCACAAAACTTGACCGGATTATAAATAGTAGAAGCGCGTCAAGGATTGCGCAACGATAATTAAGCATCCGTTGAGCAACGTTTGCCCTAAACTATTGATTATTCCCGCTAAAGGTAGTGTCGAAAGGTGGCGATCGAGGTCAAATCCAATTTAATCGAATTATTAACATGAATGGTAGGATAGATCGAGCAAATAGAACCTCGTCGACCATGGAAACGTGAAGCAATGAATGGTTATCTCATTTACATCGTCGTTTTTTTGCACGAAGTGTAACGGAATTTAACCTTGACAGCTCGATCCCTGTCGACGGTTTTACCGCATTAATCACTACCCTTCGCGCGGTCGACTCCCTCGATTTGCGTAAATCGTACTTATGCGAAATGCATCCAGGCAGAAATGTCGGGTGACGCGCAATTTATAAAAGATATATTGCGAAATCGGATATGTGTTTCGCGTACCGCAGTGAGAAAAAATTCGCGCCACATGCCTGAATTTATTACAAGCGATACAAAAAAAATTGATAATTTATGCAATGATATATTCAGATTCGAACCACTCGTTCGAGCAGTATCTGGTTCTTATCATCTATGAAACAGTTTCCAGAATGTCTTAGAATGATGAAATTGGGATACGGTCGTAGTTCCGCATGCTTTAAATCTAATATTATACGATTTTTATGGAGCAAGTTCGATAAAAACGTTAATGAAATTAATTCGATGAATGCCGAACGTTATTTAAAGCAATGGTTGGAAAAAGGATTGATATGGTAATAAGCAACTTACATGGGAATCTAATCTACAAACTTGCTATCTGATTTGCTGGCAACTTTGGAATCTTAGTGATTATAAACGATTTTGCAAATTAAGTTCCTTCTTATTATGATTCTGTTCCGTTTATTATTGTCTACTTTATTAGGTACAACGAATTATAGTGAATATGCACTGATTACACGATACCTTAACATACAGACGCATTAAAACGTTTACCTGTATCATCTTACCTGTTTACTTGATATCCCACCGCTCGTATTGTTATTTATTACATGTAATAAAGAAATTAAAAGTTAATCCCATAGTCCCTGCAGTTCTGAGATCAAATCATAATTAGTCTGTCATTATATATAATTTCGCATATACACTCGAGAAAGCAGAATCTGATTTAATAGCAATTTAAGAAGAACATGAAATTATATTAAACTTCGGATGACTAGGTGCCTTGGCACTCAAGGCTTTCAATCTTTTTTGAAACAATAACCTTTAGCTGTTTTTTTCAAACTACGCCGCCTTCTTTCTTTAAATAAAGGATTGCTTATTACCAGCAGAAACGGAAACAGACCTGAGACCTCATTTTCAAAATGACGTAATTTCAAGATTTAATGTTTACCTATATTGTTATTCCTTCCACGCAGTTTCCAAATCGTTTGAGAAAATAATGAGACCCCGTTCACGCCTAATAAAACCAATGAGAACAGATGATTTATGCCGATCCGCTTGCGTAAATAACTTTCTCGCGGCTACAAATACCGTTCGGTAGCATTCGGTTATCGATGCAGCAATCTAGAATTCTCCGGACATCTGTAGATCCTTGACTAATTAATTCTCGCATCCGGACCAGCCAGTTTGTCACGATTCGGCCCTACGTTGCGAATTCCACC
The DNA here is from genome assembly GCF_051020985.1 of Nomia melanderi. NCBI lineage: Eukaryota > Metazoa > Arthropoda > Insecta > Hymenoptera > Halictidae > Nomia > Nomia melanderi. The sequence continues at coordinate 6,545,928 of NC_135009.1, forward strand.
GCCTTCACGCGGTTTTGTTATCTCGATTCGGTCATCGGCCGGATCTAGGAGAGATCTTTAGCGCGCGCGCGCGCGCGCAAGAGTGCGCATCTTCGAAACAGCGCAAGGAACTAATCCTACACATGTAAGATACCATGACGAGTACGTAATCCATTCAGATGTCGTCGTCACGATAGAATTCCAAGCGTCACCTGCCTTCGACCGGTTAATCGAGCTAAATCGTCTGATAATCGTTTTTAATCTTACTCTCAGCGAAATCTTTGTTGGCGACGCCAATGGTTACCAGCCCGGTTAAATACCGCGATGATTCTTGCATCGGATACTGTCCGATACACGTCCAACCGCTGTCCCGAACATTAATCTGACACGTTGTTGCTTCCAGTCCTTGTTAAAAGTGCGACAGTGCTTGAACTCGGTTACGTTTGGAGATCCTGATACAAGCGTCGGTGAATTTGTTTCTGTATGCTGTTGAATTGCTTGATTTTTCGTAGTCGAAATGTAATGTCGTGCCTTAGCAAATATAACTGTAGAGATTATTTTTGTAACAATTCTTGTTTTTAGTATTTTCCTTCGATACGTGCTGTTCTGTTTTGGTGTTTGTTTTAGAGTAACTTTTACTTCGTGCTTTTATATTTTTGTGTATCCCCTTTATTTTCATATATATTATTTTCGTGAAAGGTTTATTTTGTATTTATTCAAGGATTAAAGATACAAATTTACAAATTTTGTTTATTAATTTCATAATGCATTGAAGCATTGACATTGAAATTTTCAATTTTCGTTTCATTTTCATTGAAGAAATGGACGAATTTCTATGTTCCCGAATCAGTCATCGAGAACAGCGACACCATGCAACTTGTGGAGGGAACAATGCACGGTGAAAGTGACTTAATATTTTCCCGGTTCGTTGGAGAACGAATATTCGCAGGAGACTGTCCAACTGGGAAGTTGATCGTCGAGAATCGTCTGACATAACGATTATCGAGTCCGACCAATTTAGGCAATTACGACGGTGGGAAAGCGCCTTGTACTGGCGTTCCATTAGCCACGTTAATCCGGCATTATGCTCTTTACTTTGCACGCCGTGCATCCGTTTACGTCATGGCTCCGGACACACAACACCCCACACGCGGAATTAATTGTTGCCCAAGTGCACGATTAATCCGGTAAACTGGAAACTCTGCCATGGCCGAAAAGCTGGTTCTGCAGATACGCCGGGTTTGCTGCAAGACTCAACGCACTCTTGTCTTTGTTTTCAGTGCATTCAAATTGAGTTTCGAAGAAAATAAGCTGAATAAAATCACTTTTTATAAAATCAATATTATTAGGAGATACCTTAACCAAATTAAATAAAAATGAAAAGGAACTGAAATATTTTTACATAAAATTTAATATCAATTTTATTCAATTTACATATTTTTCATTATTTCGTTTGCGCCCATTATAGTAACACTATAAGAAAAACTGAGAAAATAAAAGTTCTATTGCATATTTTGAAGATATTTTATATTAAAACATTAAACATTTAAGTTGAGTTATATCGTTATTATAATGGGCTCAAGTGGAATAATGAAAAATATGTAAATTGATGAAATTGACACTGAATTTTAGATACGAATATTTTCGTTCCTTTCTTTCCTATTTCAGTGAGTACTAAATGTTATCGTCACAACGATAATATTATTTAAAATTGATGAACACAAAAATATTCAAAGAAAACATTGTCAACAGACGTGTTTTACGAACACAAGATCTGCAAACGAAGTCCCGTAGGTTAGTCTCGTTTCCGTCCCGTAAAATGCAAACGCGTAACGGAGTTTCCGATGTATAATCAATGAGACGATCTAGATCTGGATCCGAAACAATGTTCCGTAGCATTCCCGTGCGAAAGGAGGATGAAATTGCGCGGGAACCGGAATTCACTTGCGGGCATCCGCCATGTTTATTTTAACACGAGAATCGTTCTTCTCGAGACTTTCATTAAGAGTCGATCGTTTCATCTTCCAAAAAACTGAAACCGCATCGGCGATCAAATAAATCTGTCAGTGAATAACGTGTTAACAAAAAGTGGCTCCGTAACATTCGGAAAAAGAAGAATAACAAGGAAAAGCTAACGAGCTGGACTTCGACTTCATAATACCTGATGAATTCAGCGAACGTAATTAACACATTAACTGCCACGAGAATCTTGAGAATTTGATATATCACCTTTGATATATTCCTTCAAAGAAAAGATAAATCAAAACAATTATTAATTATTTGGTACTACGATTATTATGTTGCACTATTATCTAGTTACTTACGCTATTAAGACGAACAGAAACAATTATTAATTATTTGGTACGATGACTTTTACGTTGGACTATTATCTAGTTACTTAAGTTATTAAGAATTATAAAAATCATTATTAATTACTTGGTAGTACGATTTTTACGTTACACTATTATGTAATTGTTGAAGCTATTAAGATGAATAGAAATAGTTATTAATTATTTGGTTTCACGATTTTTACGTTACACTATTATCTAATTGCCGAAGTTAGAAAACGTTTTTATTTGACAGCAATCGTTTTACATATTTTAATTGTTTCCAAGCAATCTGGAAGCGGCGGTCGTCAACGACCACCAGGGCAGTCAAAATTCAATCTTTCATAATGTTAAACATACCAGAAGATGATCACTTAAATGTACCTAATTTCTGTGAAAGCAGGTGGGACAATCCGTGCAACACGAAAAGGGCTGAAACTTCGAAACGAGACCGGATAGGACAAATTTGTGTAAAAACCTGCTTTACTATTCACGTATTCAAATGCATGAATGAAATTATACCCAGAAATTATTATACACTCCGTGCTTTTGATCAGATAATCGATGCGGTTTGAAAACACTTCTTTCATCAATCGCCCCTGTCATTTCTGTCTAATATGAAATTCCTCGATAATGTCGGCGGCGCGCGAGTTATGAAGCTGTAATCATGGAACATGTATCGATAACTGAAAGGAGAAAGGTTATCATTAACCGAGAGTGTTTTTAACTCTTTCACCACCTTGGACGAAATATTTCGTAACACGATATTTAACGTTTGACAATCGTATTGATTAATATTTAGAATTATGGTAATTAATGTATATCAACCGCTAAACGAGTTTGACGATATATCTCGCTGCTTATAATTAGTCTGTTCATTTAACGGTTCGGTTCTATAAGTATAGTAGATTGTAACTAGTACTATTTACATGGATAAATAGCACGGAAAAATAAGGAGTTTTTTGAGTTATTAAAATTTTCGACTTTTTTTCGTCCTCAAGTTTCTTCAGCCACTTCGGTAATGATAATTCATCGTCAAATAGTACAGTACATGTATTTCCACTTGTCTTTATCTAATTATCACTGATGTTACTACGACTTAGAAACTCCGAACGAACGTATTTGCGAATAACTATGAAAACTGAACGCTTCCAAATAACAAACAAGACTCAAATTCGACAACTGAGGAGCTACGCTATACCTATCACTATATAGCTGGCAGCATACAACCGAAGGATCTGTGAAAAAACAAAGTATGCATGTTTCAAGTTGCGAGGTATCTCATTAAAAACGTCAAAAAGGCTCATATCATGTCGCGAGATACCTTGCAAAACACGTCAAGAAGGCTCGTATCATCTTGCGTGATATCTCGTTCAGGGTGGCCAGGGGGTTAACATCGAGCGCGAGGATGTTTTCATCGCGATGCTTGATAGCCTCGTAAAGACGATCGGAAACGAGCCTTCGTCAATCGGAGCTCCGATCTTTCGGCCGATTTCGATCTTCTCCGGGCGTTCCAATTTGGCATCAATTAAAATCCTCCTTCTCTGGTTCCTCATAATGGCTCCTATCAATTTTTGGTACCACTAATGACAAAATGGGAACCCCCAGGACCGATCTTCGCAGCCCCTCGCATTCAATTAATTCACCCCTACTTTCTTCCTCGTTGCACGAGAAAGCTATTCAATTATTGTCAATTAAAATTACTCTTCGGCCATTAGGTGTGCTCGCCAGTTAAAGGGTACTGATTCTCGAAAGTAATCGTAAGCTCTAATTGAAGTTAATTGATTGGCAGTTCCGAGTTTTTTGCAATGCATTAATTATTAATACTTTGGCAAAAAAGATTGATCGAGTTTTGTGATGTGCGAATGGGCTGTTTAAGCGTCTGTTTTCTTGAAAAGGTTGTTCATTGTTTTCAATTCATGTTTTATTTATTTGGTCGGTAGGATGATCATCAGTGTAGCATCAGAGTAGCGAACAAATAGCTTTTATATATGAACTGTCAATATTAAATAGAAACCTCCATTTAATATTTATCTATAATTTTATCTACGGTTACATACCGATTCAAATCATTTTAAAAGTACCATCGCTAACAATACACAAATTGATAAAATCTGAAAAAATCCGTTTATTTACTCTCCAACTCGCAAGACCTTAATCTCGATCAAACACAGTCGATGAATACATCATCGACTTTTCGGCCAACGAACACCAAAGCCTGACTCACGGTCGCATTAGAAACACGGTTTCTGTTGCGTGTCCTTTTCCGTCGCGCCCGCAGGTCCCCGTGAAAAATGGGCCTCGTTCTTCTGCTCTTCTGTTCTTCCCGTCGATCTCCCCCGTCTTCCTGTTCCTCTTCGTGGAAGACGATCTCTCTACGGTGGCTTTTATTCCGTTCGTCCTTCAGGCCACACGAAATAACTGGACGTCGAAACGAATGGCGAAATTATACCGCTGCGGATCGTACGCCCGGTTCTGGCCGCGTCTCGTCGCGCCGTAAAAACCACTTGCGGACTAGATCCGTCGCCGTGGGGAATCACGCGTCGCTTTCGGCCGCAAATAAAAGAGCAAGCATGAGGCGCATCCAGCCTCGCGGCCAATGATAACGAGCCGGGGACCAGATCGACCGATCGTGACAAACTGCGATCGATTCGTCCGCTTGGATCCAGTCCCATTAGTTTCGTGCCGGCCGCGCCTTTTTCCATTTGTCGCGACTGCGCGCGCGCGCGCGATCGGCTTCCTTCTTACTCGCTGTTTTGCCATTGTGCTTGCGCGCCCTACCGAAATGACTTCATTTTACAATGTTATTGCGACCGCGATAGGATACGTGTTCAGGCACAACGAAAATTGAGTTTTGTTAATGGCCCGGGTTAGGTCGAGGGACATTAAATATCCTTTTTGCTGATTATGTCAGATGACAGGTATTCAATCGTTAGGGGATCAGTGTTTCTTTCATAAAAAGAGTGGCATGTTTTGTCCAAATATATGTGTATATGTATGTAAAATTTGTATCGAGTCTCAAAGGGAACTTTGTTTTCTGAAGAATAACATTTTACACTTGAAAGTTTTTCATTAGAAGTATTCAGTATTTGTGGATGAGACAGACGATATTCTTTGAAAGCAAAATAATAGAAAGATTAATGTGAATTTGTATGTTTTGGGAAAATATATACAAACATTAATGTTTTATATACAACTTTGTAATTTTATTATATTAAATGAAGTAGTGTCTGGAAGTCAGCTTTTGAGTGTAAAGGATTAGTAGATATGCTTTGATTAAATAGATGAATAGTTTTGCTGATCCTCGGAATGGTAACTTTTTCATATTGTTGATGTTTTCCCGTTAGAATTTCGTCGGACATCAAATAGGAAATAAATTCTCAAGCTAAAAGCTAAGTTTTTTTTATATTTAATTAATAATTGAATCTTCCTTGTTGATGACTGTGTGACTTTACGGTGTCTATAAACTTTTTCTGCACCCCTCAGCCAAAGCTATTAATATTTGTCTAACTTTCTATCGGAACGTATAATATGAAACTATGACATTAATTATGCGAATTACAGTATATAACGAAAAACCAATTCAGAGTTTAGCAATAATAAGTTCATTAAAACTGATGTAATTTAACTGCAATCATTCTTCGATTGTTTTTAAGAACATAAAGGACGGAACTGAGGTGTAATAAAAACGTTCACTCTATCGGCGTTCATTCCATAGTTTTTCATTAGTATTTCAGAAAGTGACGGAAGAACTTTTACGACCTCCTGCATACTGCAACTGCAATTTGATCATTCATCGCGGAACAGGGGCCCCGCAGTATTCTTGAATTAATGGCTGGTCGCCATTTTAGCACCTCTCGAATCGCTGAAAATAAAAAATTTCTTATTTCTTTTATCCAGAGAATATTCATCGCTTAATGAATTATGTAAGAGAATTGTTTCTAAGAACGCGCTTCTCGTTTTATGTACCCGCCGAGTGTATCGCGACGCAATAATCCCGGCATCTGAAACACGTTCGGTGTCGGACGAGTCCCTCGGACACTAAGGTCTTAATTGTCAGGTGAATTTTAATGCCTATCGCGCGCCTAATTAATTAACCGATCCAAAAGTGACCGACCGTCGCGGAAGGACAGAACGCTCGGCTCGATCTATGGATACGACGCGCGATTCTTCTTCTCCCTCGGCTTTCGGCGTACGCATACCGAGAAGAATCTCGTTTCGGTTGAAACCCGAATCGCGAGGTTGAAACAAATTTTGATTCGCTCTGCCGTACACACACATACTAATCCAATCTTCACGTATACACGCTGCCGCAAGTTCGACGGCCCGAAACGTTCGATAAAATCGGCCCGAGAAATATACGGTCGTGTTTTCTGCGGTTATATTTGCCAGTAAATTCCCGAATTTGTCGAAACGGAGGGAACAAATAGAGAATGCCCGATGGAAGGAGCAACTCCCAGGCGACTCGATCCTCTTTTTTCCACGTTTCTTCCTCTCTTATTTTCGTTTCCCTCTCTATCTCTCGCTTTCTGTTTTCTTTTTTCGTTTTCTCGAGCCACAGGGAAGCGCGTGTTCGACGCTGAAAGCACTGCGTGTTGTCGACCGTTCGAAAGTCGGGGGTTCTCGACTGGTTCCTGGATCACTTCTGACATATTTTGTTCCTTTGACTGCTGAGAGCCAAGCCTGAAGCTTCCTCCCTGTCACGGGCTCCGCCAGCGTGGCATCCAATATGAATCATATAACGGAGACACATAAACATCAACCGTGCCTAACCCCTTCGCCAGTGCTCGACTGGCCCGGGGGAATCGAATGGCTTTCGGGCCGCATGATTTATAAGCGGTGCCACCGTTGTCCTCTCGATATTCGGAGGGCCCACGGGCCGCGCCGGGGCGCAGTCACAAAGACAATGCTCGTATTCCTAACGGGAAACACCCACCCGCCTGTATTAAAATCCGTTTACGTTCCGGCGAGCGTAAGCCCGCGAGAATATCGCTCTTCGAGCTCCCCGAGCGATATTCAGCTTTATGACCGGCTTGCGAAACCGGGTTTCGCGAGGCTCTCTTCGCCTTACAATTTAAATATTCTGAGGAAGTAAGGCGTACCGCGTACCCCTCTCTCCCCGGCTGAGCGGGTCGCAATTTATTCCGGTATTGTTCGCTCTAGCGGCCGAACTGTTTTCCATAAAGTAAGTGGAGCGAATTTCGTGTTCTCGCCGAGGCCAATTCAGTGGCCCGGCTCGCCTCTCGAGGATATATCGCGCGGTAATCTACGTGTGATCGGCGCGGGGACTCTCTCTTGAAAATCGAACGTATCGAGGATCATTAGCGGCCGCCGATGCGGAATAATGGATTAGACCGGAGGGAGATTCGTAACGTGGGTTGGGTCAGGAAACTCGAGGGCCTCGGTTGCTCCTCGTCTGGCCGGTGTTATCCCGGCTCGCGGAGGGGGAGGGAAATGGGAATCCGGATCATCCCCTAGTTGGAAACCCCATCGACGGGTCTGGCGGAGGATGCCCGCAAGCCATACCGTCGTTTTCACACAATGCGAGTAAACAAGTGAAAATTAAATTTGAAAATTGCCCACCACCGGTCCCCTGTTGTTCAGTTCGCTTAGGCGTGCCGGTCAACACCGTTTAATCGGAATCTTCGTGCCTCCGGCACGCTTTCGCCCCAGGTCTGTTTGCTCGGACCGCGCATAAATATTCATATGAACGGATTAGCGAGATTTCTTCGGGACCCGTGCAAATTTACACGAGTCTCACGAGCTGGCTCCCATGATAATAATCGACGGTGATTAAATGGAATACGATTTCCGAGAAGTGGTAAACTTCTCGGTCCTGTTTCCTTCTCTTTTTCTTCGGGAGTTTTTTCAATTTGCCTGGACGCCCCGTCGTACAAGTGTCTACGCCGACCTATTTTATTGATGTTTATGCATGCTCCGGGTGAGAAGGTGTAACGGTATTAATTTTTATGAGTATATTTGAATAATACTGTTCCTTTTGTTACATTCCAGTTCTTAATAAACAATTTGAACATAGGATACTGTAAAAGATGAAAAATATTTAAACTAGTTTAATAACCATCCCTAGTTCAATCTGTCCCCTCAATGAAATATCATTTCCCATCTTACTCTAAACAATTCCGGTCATGGGTGTTATAAAACAATATTCCTCCATAAATAGCGAACACACACTCGCGATTTCACGAAAAATCACACGCCATTCTTCTTAACACGAATACATTTTTCCCGAACCCTTTGCCGTGCCCGAACCCGAACAACTCAGCGTATCGGGATCAGAATGCGTGAAGCACGTAACAAATTTCGTGGCGCGGCGTCGGACTATGATACACGCGAGAAATATCGTGTAACTATCGAATTAGTAAAATTCTTACATAGTATCGTCGACGGCCGGTAGGAGGGGGGAGAGAGCAGGGGCAGGGACCCGAGATGCACGCAATGATTCCGCATCGTTTCTACGACCTAGGACCCTAGGTGGTAGCCGCGAGAGAGACAGGGTTACGGGTGTCGCGGCCGCTAAAGCGGGATAACGCGATACGTGGTCGAAGACCAACGAAGGGTGACGGAACGAGCCGAGGGGACTTTGGTTAACGAGCGCGGGTGCGAGAGAGATCGACCGAGTGGCCGGGCCTCTAGCGAGAAGGAAAGAGAGAACGGAGTCATGACGGTGCCCGCGATGGGGGGGAATCGAATGTGACGCCAAGCGGAGAGGGTCACCGGTGATGGTGGCGCCCCCTGAGCGGCCCAAGCCAGAAGGTAAGGTTAGTCAGTCGCCAGTCGTCCGAGGACGATACACGTTCTGTTCGCGTCTCTGCCGCATCTCACCCCCTTCAGTCCGCCGTCGACTGTGGAAAATACGCGCGAAAACAGGTGGCAACGCGAGGTGACAATCAACAGTGTACAACAGTGTTCCGGGATCAACCGCGGCGGCAGACACTACGTTACGATTCCCGTTACTCCGTTTTCGGTCCCCGCGAAGTTAACCGAGTGGCGTGCTGTGCTCCGAAAGACCGGCAAGCTCAACAGCGTGTTTCGTTACACCTCAGACAACTTGGATATTCTAGTGCTGGAAGAAACGGTCGTGGGTGAAATTGTTACTTCGAAGGAAGCGGGTCAAGGGATCGTTAATTAACAGGGGAGATGTGTTCGAAAGTTCGGATGTTGACAGAAGTCTGATGCTGAAGCAGTTCCGAGGTTTGGCAACGTCTGCTGTACCTCCCGTCATGGGTATCTCGTCCATGATCCGTCGTAACACAGGATAGAGGCTATTTGAGCGAGTTTAAGAGAGGCTGAAGCACGCTCGACCCATTGTCACGCGAATCATCGGATTGGATATCGAGGCTAGCACGATTTTTGCGGAGATTCCAGCTACGCGTGTGCCGGCGATTCCGTGGTCGAAGCGAGACACCGTGCGCCTCGACGAAAAGTGACGCGAGCGAGCGTGAGAAAAAGACCGGGTACGTTTCTCTCGGCAGCGAGGGACGGCTGAGATACACACGCTCACGCGGCCTCGCTACACTCGTGGCTGTTCTCCGTGTACCGTACACGGTGTTCGCCTTTTCCCCCCGTTCGAACGTTGACGTATAGTTTATTTTGTTGGCCGCTTCTCGTATAGTTTGTTTATCAACGGTTGGTTATATGGTCGGGACAGCACGGTGAAATTTTTGGAGACTGATCTTTCACGGTCGATCGTGGAATTTGTGAAACCGATCGACCATTACTCCAGTTTGAGAACGGGACTTGATTCGATCGTCGAACTGTCGAATGCTTCGCCGCGAAACATCCGGCACGATCAAGGGAGAAGTTTGACGATGGAGGTATCGAAGATCGCCTACGCGTGCCAGCCAACGAAACCCTATACGCTGGTGTCAGAATCGGACCGGTGATAAATCTTGATACCGGCTGGAACGGACAGTGCCTGAACAGAAGCCGCCATTTCTCGCGTTGAAGTTTTCCCCGTTGGAACTGTGTGCTCTTTTTTTCCCTGTCTTCGTTATCGATGGTCGGATACACACTGCTCAACGAACTGTTCCCGGTTCATTTTTTTGTGATACGAAACTAGTGTGCAATTTATTAACGTGTGAACTTGTGCATCTCTTTAGGATTACCGTGTGAGCATCAGTGTGAGGTGTACGGTGGATGTGGTTTATTTTTCTCGTGATCGTTAACGGAAAAAAAGGAAATTTATATTGATATATAGAGTATATAAAAAGTTGATCTGAAGTTGTTAATAATGGTGATTCTCGGAAATGGAGTAAATACCCCGCGTGTTCCTGTCGAAATATGAGGAGAGCGCCTTTTTGCAAGCCGAGGGAATCGATATCGAGCGAAAATGTATCTCACGCGTGTGTTCTTGGTACTCCTTCTGGCAGCGAGCTCGAGGTGCGTCATATAAAAAAAATTGTCCCGCCATTTTTCAACATACGAATATCGTACACAGGGAACGGTTTTAATTGCACTATTGTTCTGTTTTTTTAATGCGTGTATTATTGAATCTTGTTTAGTTCAGTATATCTTTTTCTTTACAAATCACTCAGAATGTTGATATAATATTTTTTCTCTCTTTAATTGCCGCGCGAAAGTATGCGTGTAAAAAATGTTCCGCTAGGCATAAAAAGACGACGGTATACAAGAAACCGGTATTATAAATATTGATCGTTTGAATGGATACCGTCGTTCGTTGGTCTCGTGTTGGTCCTTGATGACAGTCAAGGAACAGCAGAACTGTGAGAAATTGATTAAAATGTATCGCGTTCCCCATTATTCATTTGTTACGCGAACGTGTTTTTTTTGTAATTTTAAAATAACGCCGGGTAATTCAAATTGTTTCCAGGCATGAGTGTAGAATTACCGCGGAGTAATTCATATAGCTAACCATTTTCTCTCATTATACGTGAACATTGTTCTAACTCATGAAATTTAATGTTTCATCTGCTTCTATCTTACGGAATTATAAAGAGGGGTGATTAATTTTAATCGGTGGAATGCTTGTGTCTAGAACAAAAATGTTGAATCTATCAAGATGACGTTTGAAACAAATTTTATGAGATAGTATTATCTTGAAACAATTGTTTTATTCAGAAATTTCGATTGTGTCGATTTGGAACTTGTTTCAATTTTATTATAAAAATATTAGTATATCAAACGAATATTATTGATTCATGGAATATTTCAAATTTCAAATTTTGACGGAAAGCCTTCAATGAATACGATCATTAATATTTCGTCACAATATTCAATCTGGTCGATTCTTTTAAACTGTTTTTCGCTCTAAAGAGAAAAATTGTGCATCGAATATATTTGACATATTAGGTTACTATCATAGTTTCAGTTCAGTTAACTTTTCATTAGGTAAGAAATTTGTAACACATGATTACTTTTAACTCTTTGTTTCAGTTTCCGATTGTTTACTGTTTAGCAAACAACCATTTTTAAATATATATATCCAACATTAAACTTTATCAATGATACAGAAAATTTTCTTATCGCAAGTCATCTATTATATATCTATCGTTGATATTCCCATCGGAAAGAATTTCCAACCATAAAATCACCGCCAAAATTTCGAGTCATAAATTTCCATTGTTATGAATGTCATCTCGGATGCACCAAGATTACAGAATGTAAAATTATTAGAGTACATTTTCTCGACAGCTCAAGGAGGTTGTTACTGGTTTCATACTCGCAATCATCAGGGATGGCACTCTGTAATTAGCGACCGGTGACTCGATCGCGCGGAATACGCGAACATTAACTATTTATTTATCGCCTCGGCCGATCGCGATTTCATCAGATCATTTAATCGATCTGCCTCGTGTATATGTACGTTCGGTGCCGATAATTTTAACGAGTTGTTTCCTTTGCAGATGCATGTGCTCGAGCGGATATACTGGCCAGAACTGCGAGAACGAGTATATTCCGTGCACCCCGTCGCCGTGCAAAAATGGAGGCACGTGTCGCGAAATTAACGAATTGGACTACGAATGCAAGTGCCCCGAAGGTAAGTCCCTTTTGATTTTCTCTCCATTTTTAACTCCTTCTCCTACATCGGGTCAGATTCGCGATGAAAATTTTCTAGTGAATTCAACAAATCTAAATGTTATTTATTTATTATTCCATATAAATGGAATATTATTTGTATATTATCGATCTTTAATCTTTTGTGCAAACGTAGACACAGAATAAGCATCAAATTCTTTTCTTTTTCTACTAAGTTATTAACTGTAACTTAGTGTCATGAAGTACAATCGTAGGACTCATAGGACAAGGAGTTAAGTCTGTTCCATTTAACGATACTTCTCTCCAGAGAAGTGACGCTTCAGAACTATAATTCAAAACTTGATTCTCGAGTATAATCCGCAGGAATGAAGAGAATACTTTTAACATATACGTATTTAATACTGCAGCCTTCAGACGAGTAAGAATGGCTCGTTTTTCGATATTTTATTTTACAATTATTGAAATCATAAAGGTGCCCCTACAGGAAATCGTTAAATAAATTCACTACTTCGTGCACGCATTACAATAAAAGACGAGTTGCTTTTGCTGTTCGGTTCTTTTAATGGCAAGCTAATTATTCTTGCGATATTTTTATTTCGAAAAGTGCACCTTTTTTATATAATTTTATACACTTTTACGAATGTAGACGGTTGGACGGTCTAATTGCTATCTTTAATAAGTTTAAAGCAACTGTGAATTATTTGGAGAACACTAGAGATCATTTATGATACTGTTATGTTTTGAAATGTAGTTCTGAAACGATCTATACATTTTGCTAGTATAACATTTCTAGTACTAGTGTACAAGCTTTTAATGAAACCGATCTTTCCGGACAATGATAAGTACTCTAAACTACACGTCAGCTTTCGGTTTTCAATATGAAAGTTTGATATCGCCAACATCGCGACATCATCGTCCAGAGGCTGAAACTATCACCAAAGAAAATTTACTTTCCCACAAAATTCATTAGTTACCATAATCTGTTTGATTTCGCGATCATCACTTCCAAAGCTGGTATCCTTTTAACAGAATCGGAAAGATAGACAAGATCGCCCCTTTTTCACGCGGAATTCGTTAGGCAACTGTGATGTCCCTGATCAGGGTGCGCCATTTCGGCGTAGGAGGAACCATTCTAGCCGCATTCCACGTTCCACTCTGTTTACCACGGGGCAAGAAAGTTTTCGCGGTGCCCGTTGCGTAACCTTGTCCCGGGAACGGACGAGACACTGGGTCCCCGGCGAGGGGCAAGGGAAAGGGGGAAACAAAAGAAAAGGTACGCGGGAGCAATGATTAGTCGACGCAACAGGTACAACTTAAGCGAGGGGTTGGCGGGCCGTTTACGTGCGTGTGTGCACGGTGGATGGTTAATGTAAAGCGTGGGGTCAGCGTAGCGTGGCCTCCTCGGTGCTCGGATCACAATGCGTGGTCCTGTCGTTCCCAGGCGGACCACAACCATGGCGACCCCACCTTCTTTCGCTCGCTCCTCCGCTGCCGACCTTCCGTCTTCCACGCCGGTTCGCCCCTCGGTCGCGCGCGCGCGCGCGCGCGAGCCTTTTCCCGTTAAAGCCAGGCGACCGGCCGGCCAAGCAGACTTTTCCACCTTCTTCATCGATGGGTATCCGTCCGTGAGCTCTGACACGGTCCGCTCTATCAGCGTCTCGCGCAACGATGCCTGAACAAGTGGGCTCACAAGGGGCCAGCGCAAGACGTCACGCCTTCGAGATAATCGATTCGACTTTTATTTCCCTTGAGCGTCTTCTTTCTTGCGGTTTGTGCACCTGGGGGTTTCTTATATGAACTTTTGGTTGGACAAAATACCCAACTCCCATTTTTCTGTTGTTTAAGCTGTAATATTCAAAGACGTAGGTGGTATTTGTTGAGTGCGATTTAATTAAATTGTTATACTTTTGTGAATTACATTGGTAAATGAGTGACTTCTGTTAGCAATGGTTCCCATTTCGATGTTTTCGTCTACACATATTTGTACTGTGGAGGTTAATAGTTTATACAAGAATATTGTATTGTACTTCTGAAGTTCGAACAAACGCAAACATGTTGGTTGCTGACATAAGGATTAAATTTTGCGAAATAGATTCGACACTCAATTTTATTCATAACTCGCATTGCGTAACGTTGGCGCAGATTGCAATATAAACAGCGAAGAACACTTCGGTCTCCATAGAGTCAAATAAATTCAACGATGAATTCCTCCAACACGGCAATACACAACGAAAGAAGGCTACCTTATTTGTATCTGGGAGCATCTAGACAAGTTTTCACTCGTGAACTTTACGGTCGGTCCATCGGTACAAATGACCAACACGTTATGTCGCGGTCGCGTTCGAGCCGGGGCCAGCGTTTAAGCCGATGCTCTCTCTGCGCGTACCGGTTCGCAGCGATCGCGTTTTATTCCGGTCTTTCTCCGGGCGGTTTTCGTTTAACGAGACCGCCATTAAATTGTTCGCAATTACCTCGTTTCTGCTCCAGGGGGGTGATGCTTTCTTCAAGGGGCGCGCGGCGTTCTTTGCCTGGGCACCCCAACGTGATGCACTACGACGGGACCGCGGGAGACGCAAACCAGGTGAAAATCGAAAAGCGTAAAAGACGTATCTCGATCACGTGCCCCTAATGGCCGTCCGCGGCCGAGAGAGCGCGTCGTTCTGGTTGTTCCTTATACAGGCGGCGCGGCCGCGGGACGAGGTCGTAACTATTCCGCAATCCGAGCGTTACGAGGAATCGTCGAACGAGACTCATCCCGACGAGTTTATCCATCGATTGTTTGACGTTATTGCCTGTACCGCGGCGGATTTTTCCTCGTTTTTACACGCGCGCCGCCGTGTCCCTCTCCCATATAAACGCCGCATCAGGGCGGTACGGGGCCTAGTTATTATCCGACTCTTCGAAATTTATTCGTCTTACCTAGGCCGTAATCCTTCGTTGAACGATTTTTCGTCGTTCCTTTTTCCTGGTTGGAAAAGGAGCTCGAGAGAGGCTGGAGTGGTATTTACAAGCTCGTAACTATTTCCTACGTAGAACGACGCTCTCGAAATGATTTGCTCGTGCAGTTAGTTATAATGGTTCAATTTGCAACACTAGCCCGAGACCTCTGGCCAGGCTACACCCTTTTCCATCGTGTCTCGCTTTTCAGTCTCTTTTCCCTCCTCCCCGGACTTGTTCTTTCGATCTTCCTCCCGTCGGAGGAAGCCGCGTTTTTACCGGGTCGCTTATTTTCCGGAGAACCCTGCCAGCTGTTGGGACGAGGCTGTAACTATCCTCTCCCCAGGACTATCCTCTCTCGCTTGCAGTCGATTCGGTCGCGTACCCACTACTACCTAGTCGTAATGGTTCAATTTGCAGCATCCCGGTTTCTCGGCTGCTCCATCCCCGGTCATCGTGTTTCTCTTCTTCTTCCGCGAGCCCGAGCACGAGCCACCATCTCCTCCACCTGTGTCTTCCTCCATCCTTCTCCTCCCTTCGGCCCCGTTCCCATGGGTGAACGTTTCCTCCGCTTGTGCAACACACGAGCGGTCGAGCCTCGTCCCTTCGCCGGAGGACGACCTCGAGGCCTACAGATTTCCCTCGTCGACTCCGATCTGATCACGCCTCCTCCATTCCGTTCCCGCTAATTAGAAACTGCTCTATCGAGCGCCGGTTAAACGATTAACCGCACGCCCATAGATTAATCGGTAACGGCGCGACGGAGATGGAGGATTAAACAGCACGGATAGGAGAAAGGAGTTGGATTCTCTCCTCTCCCTCCGATCTTCCCGTTCCCCTGTCTTTCCCTAGGCGTACGCGCACGCTTCTATTTCTCGTATTACCCTCTAAATTGAATACCAAAGATAGGGAACGGTTAAGGCGAGGGAACACGACCACGATCTTGATACCGTGCGCTTAAACGATTAAATCGTCTGTTTTTTTTCCTCCTCCTTCTTCTTCTCCTTTGCCTTCCGGCGAGCACGAATTCCACGGTTTTATGGAGTTGTATCGGTCGATCCTATTCGACCCGGGCTAGGCGATCGCCAGCGCGCGAGCGCGAACGGAGCGAAGCATCGCGTCTCGTGCATCTCTTGCTCTCGGGGGCCGGTTCCCTCGCCCTTTCTCGTTCGGAGAGTGCGCGGCTCAATTAAAACCGGGTACTGGATCCTGTGTTGGCAGTCGATCGAAGCCGGATCGATTTTATTGCGATCGGTGACGCGGACATGCACACGATCACGATCATCCTTTGCGTCGAGGAAATCGCCCAAGCCTCTTCTGTCTTTCTCTCTCGGCGATACGCGTCGAGGAAGAGCCCAGCCGGACGGTTATACGCGCTCCGGCTGATTTATGTCAACGCGCGGTTATAAAGTGCGTCAGGGGGTCCGGGGCAGAGCGGCCGGGGGGACACGGCCGGACAGAGACACCCGAGAGTTAGGGACGTACGCTCGTTTCGCAATTCTGGTCCCCACTCTCTTCTTCTGCTTCGATAGCGATGGCTATTACGCAAACTGCTCTTACGCGCGCGATCGCGCGAGGGTTGCGACGGCAAATGGATCACGGTCGTGGCTTGTGCTTGTGGTTTCTATTGAAACCGCCGGAATGATTGTTGTTTTTCTAACGAATTTTTGGGGTAATTCGGAGATATCATTAGATGTTTTTGAATTCTGAAAATGTTAAAACTCAATGATTGAACTATTGTTTCGTGATTCGTTTTGCGACTTGGTTAACAAGAGCAGTTTTGCTGATGACAATACCTTTGTAAAGAATTGTGTATTTACTGTACGTAAATATTCATAGGAGAATAGTGTTTCTTTTCGATTGATAATAAGTTGAGGAGTATTCATGTTTGTATGGTATAATTGAATTTAGGGGTTTAGCCTAGTGTTTCACACGATGTTATGGGACAAGTGAGAACAGATGACATCGGATTTGACCATTTGTAGGACTATGCTTGAATACAACGTACCAATAAATCACGAATTAACTGATTTACAATAAAAATAGTACTCCAACGGAATTGCACGCAAATGAATACAATTTCTAGTATCTCCAAGCATATCTTTTAGTATCAAGACTTTCATTTCATAGGAAAAGAACAAGAAAACACAGATAATACATTCCATGTTGTAATCACAAATTTCCATAAATATAACCATATAACTTCTTTCCCAGAATAACAAAGTAACATTGATCAGTCATTACCGCGGACTGCCGTAATCTCCATAATTCCGTGGGAATCGGACATCTAATGAACACCGGACAAACGTAGGAACGCGCATGAGGTTAACGGGGAAACGGTGTTGCCGGCTAAACACCGTTGTCGCCGATATAAAATAATCTATCGTCGTTTCCGCAACGGTACACGAATTTTATCGGCGATCCAGGGATCCCTGGCGAAGCGTTCCGCCCACGCGTCGATAATTCCACGCGTCTTCTTTCACGTGCTGGCCAGATCGGAGCGACACATCTCGCCAGGAGGATTTATCGACACCTCCGCGTTACATTGTCCCCGTACGGTTAATTAAAACTGCGCTTCTTTCGAGCCTCGCGCGGGATTCGAAATCTCCCGAGTCATCTCACCGCGCGTCCGGCCGCCGCCGCTGACCGCCGTCGAATAATTAATAGCCGGGACCATCTGGACACAAAGGAAGCGCTCACGGCGACGTCTAACAAGTGTCCTCGCGGCGTGCCTCTATTCTCGCACATTGTCAAGGCTCTCGTCTAACTCTATTCCGGCGCGCGTCGTCACTCCATTCCCGACACTTCGCCCGCTCAGCTCCTTCAGCTGTTCCGCCTCTGCTTCGTAGGTGGCTGACATGCGCGTTGTTTGGTCATATGTTACCGAGTTGATGGTTTCTCGTAAAACGAGTGTAGCATTAATTTGTTATAGGATAAATTTTTGGATGATCGAAGGAAATTTATTATTTTGTTGAATGTTGATTAGGGGATGGAGAAGACTAATCAGACACTTTCTGTGTTTAGAAATTCATTTTGATTTGCAAGCTTTAGTTTGTATCTATGGAAGTCATTTTTATTGAAAAATTAGGTTTTTAATTTAGAAATTAACGGTAAAAAGTAAATTATAACGGGTTAAGTTTCTAGTTTCATGTTTTTAAATCTTGTAAAAAAATGTTTAGGAATGGGTACGTTTAGAAATATCTCTTCCCCTAGTCAAGTTCACTCCTTTAGACAACACCTGAATTCCTTTTAAGAACTCCAGCTTCCAAGTTTGCAAGGAAGCGTCTCCATTTATGTGATGACCCACTGCCAATGAGTTGCGAGTCATGGTCATCATTAATCAGGTGGCAAAATGGAAACTGTTTGCGGAGACGGTTATTGAAAGCCTTTAGTGTAGATATTCTGGAAACGGTACAAACGTTTTTCATCGAAGCAACGTTATTAATTCTCCTGTCAATTCTAATCATCCGCTGAACGTCTGAACAAGAAAGAAGATCTTCTGCGGTTAACGCTTTCTTCGTAATGTATAGAATTAAGAAATACTGTTTCATTTCACGTGTTATGTTTCTTGTTCTACACGCATCGAATGGAGTATCAATTGACTTGTGGGTAACAGAGTAGGTGTCCGTGACAGCGATGTCGTAATTTACTTTTCTGTGGGGTAGTAGTCGTAAGAGCGAGGCTACGGTGGCAGTTCCCTAGTACCTGTGTTGATAGTGCCTTTCGATGCAGGTGCAGGAATAGAAATTGAAATTTTGCGTGGTCGAAGATACTTTGTCCATTCGCTGGATGTCTTCTGCGCAGCTGATGATGTCCGCGGATGAATCTTCGCGGAATTTCATGGGTGGATGAGTAGCAATGGCATCTTCGTAGTAGGTGGTGCTGTCTAATGACTTCGAAAAGTTGAACGTCCTGTTGCGACAGTATATCGTTTTTAAAATTCTGATATTCTCAAGTCGCAAAATAGATTCTTACAATTCTGTCCACTTCCTTAGACGTCAATGTCTCTTTTATTTCATTATTTAATGCTTAAATCTGTCTTTTTGGTGTTTTCAGAGTACAGAAGTTTCCACATTAGAAGATTCGTATAATTATAATTCTTTCAATCGGTAAAATGCACACAGTTAAATTTTGCTAAAATAGTTTAATCATTAGTATATTATAAGATAGAAAATAGAATATAACAGTAATAAGGTATTAAAATTTTGTTCTCTGACCACTCGATTCAATGGTGCTTACGATAAATATCCTGCAAAAGATAAAGTGACCGAGGCTTCTCTGCAAAGAGTACAGAAATTACTCAGAAATTTGATAGCCTGCCGCGGAAAATGATTCTATTACGTTTACGAAGTCAGGTACAGAGACTCGAATAACAGACACGAGACTTTGAACTGGAAGCTCTAGCTTGCGTAGTTCCGTAGCTCGGACTCATTTATCGTGCCCACGCCACCTTTTATGAGAACGAAATGCCACCAGTATACCGATACCCTTAGCTGGAAGCAGCCACGGACTACAACGACCGGTATCTGTCACTGTCTCGGACCGGCGCGAGTGAACCGCGGTGATACGTGTCCCTAAGAAGCTTCTGTGACTCTTCTATCCAACCGTTTTCATTCAATTATTTCATAAAACGAATGATAAATAGCGTTCTCCGCGGAAAGTTCTATTCCGCAGACTGATGTCTCAGATTTGCAATCACTTATGAGAACAAGTATTCTTATGATCCACTATTTATTTGTTTGGAGAAGTTTTTGTGGAGAAATTGACACATCACTTCATATCTATAATTTCTACATTCTACAAATGCACATTTCAACTAAAATATTTCAAAGCATATTCACTCAAATTTATCATCACGACACATAAAAAATTGACAAAAACAATCAGTCAAGTAATTGAAAATCACGTGAAATTTCTAAACGTGTTCTTTCAAAGTATAAAATATTCCGCAAAACATGTTTCCAAACCCGCAATCACAGTATGGAACGCTATTTAAATCACCCTCACACCCTTCGACAGTATTGTGCTTCCAAAAAACAGTTGAGCGACCATTTAATTAGGGGGCCACACCCTCATTCTAGAATATCAATGAACAGTTGCGAACCTGCGAGACACAGGGGCGGCTTTCCCACGAGTTTTCGGATCGCACAGATGCAACCGTGAACCCTTTCGTATTGGGGTCGCGATATTGCGCTCCTCTCCGGGGAATCGGTCGAAAATCGGGGCGAGAGACATAATACGTGGTCCGCTCGTAAAGCGGCGTCGGGTCGCTCCATTATGTCGGGGGAAGGTGAGTCGTGACAGGGCTGCATCCTCCGAGAGTGGCACTCGGTTGAAAAATCTCGGAAGTCTCTCGCGCGGTTGGCAGCCCCTCCTATACGTTCGGGAGAAAACGAGAAGCATCTCGTGGTCCCTTTTGTGTCCGGATCCTCTCTCCACCGGAGGAATGATAAATCCACGCCCACGCGGTGTAAACCGAGACCTGGACACCGGTGGAGTAGCCATCGAGCAACAGAGAGTTGGCCGGCCGCGCCTGGACCTCTCTAGAGGGAGGAAGAGCGGCAAGTATGTACACGCGTGTATATGTTGGTACGCGTCTCTCGAGGCAGTAGGATATAAATCTGGATTAATTTAATGCATCCGTTGAATCTCAATAACGATCGGCGGCGGACATGACATATTTGCATGCGTATACGGACGCGCGGAGCCAGCAGCCTGATTCGATCCGGAGCGAAGATAGTAGCATTCGGAAAAAGAAAGTAGAAGGTTCGGGTCCGTGAAGGTACAACGTGTAGATCAGTGGTTCCCAACCGTTTTTCCGTTCGTTGTTGCTATAAATGTTTGATGATGTCGGTGGAACGTTTGTGACTAATCCTTTGGTTTATGATCTCCTTCACAGCTGTGCTGGAGGGAATTACTTTATTGTTTATAATTTACTCGAGAAAAGGATAATTGTGAGCTTTGTTTGTGTTTACGTTTACTTTAAGACAAGAATATTGGAAGAATTAAATGAGAGTTTTACTTAGTATATTCGTTTTGAAATTATCGTCGCGAATCTGACACGATGTTGTAAAGTAAGGTTTAGATACGAGATGCTGTTATTTATACATTTTAATTGCGAATATATTACTTAATGCGGAGGTTAAAGAAAATAAACTGATGATAATGAGCAAATGGTGCTTATATTTATACTTATACGGGGAAGATCTTCCGCTCGTCGTGAGGAAGTTCAAATTCGATCCGGTGAGTTAGAATAAAGAAACGAATAAATAAGTCTCATCTCGAAACTAATCAGTTGATATAATTTCCCCTAACGCGACGTGCTTGTAACAAATGTATCCTTTTCCTCCATTACAGAATCTTTCGTTTACCCTTAAACATTCCGGCTGGTATCCCAGATTGAAAATCATTGATTTAATTAATTCTTCATTGGTTCTTCATGCAGTAATCTCAGTCCTATGTTACTCGTTGAAATGTCGCTGCCTTCACTACCTTCTAGGCGTCACGAAATCAATTTCCTTTTACATACATTTTCTGATCAAAATTAGCTTACAAACAAATCAATACCAACCTTCTATTTGAACTAATTCGGTAATCTCAATACTAACCGCAGCTCAAACAAAACTTCCGTCAAATCAAACCTCCAAAACCTCCTACAAATGCTAAGACACCATTCTCTCCAACTTTCGTTAAAACAAGGCCAACAAAGCTACATCTCTCCCCAACAGATAGCATCGATGAAAAATCCAAGGTCCAGCGAAGTAACTCGAAGGGACACGTTTGAAAGTTAGACCATAAAGTTTGAGGAATAGAGAACGTTGTTGAAGAAAAAACGTATCGTCGTCCCGTTCGCACACGATCCGCCAGTGTGCCGGGGCAGTGATGAAACATTCGGCCCCGAATCAAGCAGATGCAAAGGATTCCCTCGGTGAAACAATGGGGGTCCCGGGATCGATACAATGGGGGAGGAGGGGGACGCGGGGAGTCGAGATCTCCATAGAAAGGGGACCACACCCCGTAGAAGGCGAGCTGCGTTCGCTTTAGCGGCACGCTGGAAGTCGTTCCAGGGACCCACAAAGACCGTATAGAGTCATTGACTTGATCGTAAAGCCCGTGGCGCGGTGTGTGCCAGTACCTTATTCTTGTTTCTCCTCGTCCTGTTGCCTCTTCTTCGTCTTCTTCGGGCGCGCTCTCCTCCTCCCCAACCCCGGCTGCCACACCACCCTATTTCTTCGTCTGCTCTTTTTCCATCGGTTCTTATTCCCCGCTTTCGATACCATCTACGAACCTCCTCGCCGCAACCCTCTCTTTCTCGTACTCTTCATATTTTACCATTACCATATCAGGTTCTACCCGAGTCTCTCTTCAACCCCACTTCCCTCTTCCCTTTCGCCCGTAGTCTATCCGGTTCCTTATTAAATATAGTTACGTAGATGCGCTCACGTATACCCGAGCCACGCACCTTTGATCGCCTGGCCCGATGATGATTTCCATGCGTCTCGCCTCTACCTGCGTGTCTTCCGTTGCGGTTCCCCGACCGGCTCGATTATCTTCCGCATTTAGATATCGAATCCACCCTACAATGGAGCCAGGTCGACGCGCGTCGAGCGGGGAAAGTTGGGATTCTAGATACCGCGCCACGGGGGACCGGGATATCGTTGACGACCGGGAACCAGTTTTAGTCTGATCTAGTGAGGTGTTTTTAAGCGATTTTGTTTGGAGGGTGCTAGGTGTAGACGTGCTATTTGTGACTGAATGTTTTCAGGGACGTCGTTTAATTTATGTGCGTGGATTTTAATGAAATTTGAATTTTGGTTATTTTTTATAAGGCGAAGATAGAGACAGAAAGTAAGGAGCGATGAGAAACTTATAATAAAGTTAGGAAACTGAAGAGAATGGAACAAAATCTGAATACAAATATACTTGAAATAAATAATGCAAGTAGAATAAAGTGCATGACCATTAAAATTTTCAGTAACAAGTATCTAGTTTTCTTAATCGCTGAGCATTGAAGTCAATTTGAAATTTGAAAGACGCTATAAAAATAGTGGTGACCGATATCTATTGTTACGATTCTTCCGTGCATTTGTATCGCGCGGAATTATTCCTTGCTCTGATAAATTCTGTCGAATTATTCTCTGTTAGAATGCAAGTTATTGCAAACCCGAGATATACTATTCTTCCTATTTCCTTGCAAGGAAAGGAAATTCATCTTCGCGTGACACGTGTATACTTTGAGATACATTAAAAAGGGATAGGAAGGGAGGGAATAAGAAACGTTCGACTAGCCACAGAGGATCACGATCGTTCTTGAATTCTCACCGAGCGCGAGAGGGAGAGCGAGAGAGCTGTCCTTCCTGCGAAAGCAGCAAAACTGCGGCAAAGGGACGGCGGGCATACCTTGCGCCGCGCGGCGGAATATGCATACGCAATAAGGAGATGCACGCGCGTCTAGGCCGTGTGTTTGCGCGCGGCGTGTGCGTGCACGTCGAACGCGTAAAAGTTCAGTAAACCCGGGACGTTGTAGCAAGGATACGAGCGTTGTTTCGCCGAGGTCATCCCGGTAGAAGTCGCTTGACCCCTGACTCGAGGCGCCTCCGTGTTCCCATAAAGGTGGCCACGGGGTTACTTTATGCCCCGCCTAGCGTGTGTGTTTCACCCTGGATGTACGACGTGCGCCGTCTTTCTTCCACTATCCTGAACCCCGATTTTTCACAGACTTTTACGGATCGGAAACTGCTTTCTCTATTCGCTATTAAAATTCCTGGAAGCTCACTTGAATTTTTGTACACTAACCTGGCAAAAGGTTTGAGGGATATTTGTTTTTTTTTAAATTGATGCTCTTAAATCTTTGGGGTTTTCTTGTAGGTTGCGATTTTTAGAAAGTTTGAGCAGCGTTCACTTACTGAATTGTTCTTCATAAATGTTTAGTGCTTTCTTGATCTGAACTATTTTTCTAGTTTTTGTTTAATGGAAAATAAAGTATTAAATATTAGGAGGTAATAGGTGTACATAGTTGAATCATAAAGAAAATATTTATTTTCTTGATTACTAAATGTCTGTTGTTTAACACGTAAGAAAGGATATAAAACAATGATAACATTAAAACAACAATAACTTCTAAAACGTAGTTTCCATTTTACTTCAATCCAGGTTCCATTTCTTTACTAATTCGAAGAAATTGATCTAACTTGTACCCTAGACCAATATCTACTTTATTACTAATTCGATCCCGGTAACCATACATAGGGGTTACGGGCATCTAATACTCAAGGATTGATAGCACAATTAACGAAGAAGGGCAGAAAACTCGCTTCGCTGAATGATCGTTCCACTATAAGGCCAATCAAATTCGATTCTTACCCCCGACTTTCGATTGCAGGCCGGTTAAGCGTGGACCGATTACTTGTAACGAAACGCAAAAATAACTAGAATAACAAAAAGAAACTGAGGTTTAATGAATCCGTCTGCCAGTTCCGGGGAGATTTACGGCAAACGTTATCCGCGTGTATTGCCCCTAATTAGCAGAGCATTCGGGTAGTCTTCCATTTCGAAGAAAGATCGTACCGGCGGCGGAATGAGGGATCATTTCCGTTGGCGCATGGCCTGCCGGTTGTATTAATCGTAAAAGGATCATAAAGCCCTTACAAAGGGAAGCGCGGTTTTCTCTCGTCCGGCGTGTTCATTCTCGTGGCTCTCTCCTCACAGCTGAAAAGACCCAGCTCGGCTCGCCATTAAGCAGCGTATCGCAACGAGGACGATCTTTCGTCTTCTCCCGGGGCCACCAGAAATTATGCTTCCTGAAACAGGAACTTCCACCCGGCCACTTTCAGCCCGCGTCCTCCTGTTTCTCTCTCCTCTTTCTCCTGGCAGATTATCCGACTCGTCATCGTGGAATGCGATAATTCTCATCGCGACGACAGTTCATCTCCCTCCCTCCACCGCTACTCCGCTGTTCCTCGAAAAAGAGACGATCTTCGCGTTCGAGGAACGGTTGTGCAACGATTCGCGCGTTGACCCTTTGTTTTTGCCGCGGGAGATTTCAGAGACCGGTTATTTTTCTACGAGCCAGTTGAAATTTTAGACCCTTTGCCGACGATTGTCGAGAAACGTGACGCGTGGAACTTTTACTTGCGATTTTGAGAAGCGTGTCGGCTCTGATGGAGATATTTCTTTGGTTTAATGAGATACTACGATGATAGATGTGTAAATTCTTTGTTTAGTTTTAATGTTTTACGTGGACAGTACTTTTGATGTTTGACAATATTGAAAATCGGTCGATTTTTATTATTGAAGTTTCGTTTTCACGAAGGTATTTGCTTTTTGATTTTAGATATGAAGTGACATGCCGAGAAATTATGGAGTATTTTTTTTATGAAACATTGATTCTCTATCATAAGATATTTGATTTTTATAATGGAATTATATTATGATTAGTATCAGGTATACTGTATACATGAATAGAAAATTTCGATGGAATTTTATGTCTCAAAAGCGGAATTTCGCTCGATATTTTAATTACCGACAGTCATTTACTTCGTTGGGTAACCGTAAAAACCTTTCAAATTCGAGGTAATTTATCGAATGGAACGGGATTTGGAAACATTTATCACAGTGATCACTGCATTAACTTTCTTACGTTTCGTAAATTGCAACAAAATTTAGGTTGTTCGGTGTATTAGCATAAAAATTAATTTCAAACTTTGCGCAGAGAATAAGAGCCGGAGATTTTCTCATTCTATTTTTATCATTACTTACTATAGACTACAAAGTACCATATTAACTGTTTTTAAGATCATTATTTAAATATCGTTTACTTTTTGTACTCCCAATCACCACGAGCCAGATTCATAGCTAAATTACTAACTAATAAGAATTTTCTTTTATATTACAATTCGCGATAAAAATGATCGAAACAGAAAAATTATAAACATGATTCAATGCTAGGTTTACAAACATTTATTATACACTTTATTCTATTATTCCTAGAAAAACAGATATTCTTGCATTTGAATCTTGAAAATTAAAAGTCTAAAAATAAACACTTAGAATACAATTCATCTAATTGTATCAATCAAAGCGTGGACGCATAGCAAATAATATTTATAAAATTCAATATGCGTCAAATTGATGCGTGCTATTGTACCGTTAATAATTCATTATGAAAAGAATAGATAATAGAAAACTAATATTTAATTTGTATTTCTAAACAAACAAATAGCACTTAAATTTGTCAAATTTAGTTAAAAACTTTCAAGACACGATATTGTAGGTCAAGGGGTTGAGTAGATCTTTTAACCCCATGTCCAATAATTTTTTTCTAAACTGTGATTCATCTGACTACTTTGTTATTAATAATTTATTGAAAATCAGAGAAAATTCCAGTCTCACTCTATGTCAAACAAATTGAATGACATTTATGTTTGTTAAATTCTATTTGAAATCTTCACCACAGCTGTGATGCGATATCGTAGGGCAAGGGGTTAAAGCAGCAAAAAGTGTGCTTGAAAAACAACCCCAAGCAAAAACAATGACGCAGGAAACGGGGGTGGTGTAATCGCGCGCGCAACAATTTCTAGAATTGCCGAGATACCGCGGGTCATGATTCGAGCGGGGCTAACGACACGGGGGGAACAAAGGTTTATCCGCGCATAAAGGCAGCTCGTGCCAGATCCATTTCTATGAACACGGCGTCGTTAGCATCTGTGGTCCAGCAAAAAGCGCGCTCCCGAGCCACGGTCCTCCTCGATGTACCTCGACGTCCCTTTTTCGCGTAATTTCATTATTTCGCGATGAACGAGAGATAGGGGTCGTTAGGCTGGACAGTAAGAGTATAAGCAGGAAAAAGGAGGATGAGGATGAGGACGAGGAGGAGGAGGAAGAAGAATCCGAGCCTCGGGGGCAGATACCGCGGTCGAGCAACGAGAGGCGACCGGAGGAAGTCGCGAGTCGCAAAGATTAGAGAGGAACATGTGCACGAGCGCATCTCGAATGATTCGTCGCTTCGATACCGTCCCACAAACGTGACCGCCTCCTCTATTTTTTTACCCTTTCCTCTGCGACCCGGTACGCGAAAGTAAAATTAATTGGTCGAACTTCGACCTTATAGGTTTAGCTCGGGTTTAGTGGGGAACTGCGTTTAGAACGCGTAGTGCGGACAACTCAATGATACGTAATGGGTTACCTTGTATTGTGTAGGTTTTTTATGTAAAGTTTGAATGTTGATCAGTTTTGAATTCAAATTAACCGATTTTATGGTATATAGATTAAAGAACACTCGGAATATTATGTTTTTTTCTGAACGTCTCTACTCATTTATCGTAATACTGATATATTTATTAGTGAAATAACTTGTAAAATCTTATGAATTCACTATTAATATCAAAACACTTTGTTCTCCAAATAAAACACGTTGAACACAAAAGAAATTCAAAAAATGAAGTATTCAAATGATCAAGAAATAATGAGCACAATAGATCGTAAAGTAACGTGTTTATTGAAGTTAGGTATAAACAAAATATAAAGACACTACCAGCATTTCCTCGTTTTATCATGTCACAGAAGAATCGATGGTATTTTAATCAATTCTCGAGCTATTTTAAAAACGGCTTTTTACGGAGAGCCGTTCACGCGTAAAAACTTGACCCACGATGCTTAGATTTCTAATATGAATTCCGGAGTCACGGAGACACTAATCACCGCGTGTCCCAGGCTCATGCCTACAGAAGAAATCGCGCGCAAGTCGAGTGAAATCCTTATCCGAGGTATTATCAGCGGATGTTTGGAATCAGGAATTCGCTGAGATTCCGCGGAATCGTTAACCGCGGCGAAACCGAACGGCAGCGATCACACATTATACAGTCGCGACTGTTAATCGTTGGGTTGTTCGCTCGCAGGAAGACCCCTCTCGTACGGTTTAACAAATTGTCGTGGCAGAAACGCGTGATTCATCCGCGCGTACGTCTGCCGGCATGCCCGGGGAAATCATAATTCTCTTTAATTGCAACCGTGTATCCACCGGGTTGTTACGAATTCACATTATTTCATTCGATTTTCATCCACGTATATAAGTGTGTACATCTCGGTGGCGTATGGTTTCGTTGGATTTTCCGGATTCCTTCTCTCCTGTGAATTGATTTTTATGGAACAAAGATGCAAACAGATCCGAAAGATAAAGTATAGGTAGAGTTTGAGCTTCTGATGGTGTTCTAGAGAACTCGTGTTAGGCGCGATTAAGTTCATTGTACGAAATAGTTTTCAGATATTGATTTAGAAGTTTCCGTTTCTTTCTTTCAGTTTCTTTGTTTTTAGGATATTTCTAATTTTCGGCAATTGTAATGGATATCGAGTTTGTCTTGTTTTAGATTAATTGTGATAGGACTAATATCTTCAAGTGTGTAAGATACAATGAAGTACTTGAACTAAACGTTATTGAGCTTGACTAGAACTGAATGAATAAAATAGTATTAATATTTATTCTGTGACATATGTCTAAAAACACTGAAAATCGAACCTTGTTTCCGAAAAAGGAACTTAACTCTGCATTTGATCCATTGGATAGGAATGAATTTTTGCACAAAGTCCCTCTAACAGATCGATATTTAATAAATACCCAATTTCCATACATCAGAGGGCGAGATTACGCGTTTCTAATGTATCCAATTACAGAGACGATGTCGGAATAGATAATAATCGCGGGTTGATGCACGGTGACGGTGTATCGCGGCCGAATCGCACGCTGTGCCTTACGCAATCCTTGACTAAACACATTCCTCAACCAACCAGTTTCCGTGCACGTAAATTCGATCTTGGCGGCGAAGACGTTCGCGTGGGAAAAATGAAAAACTCGATCGAATATCGAGTGTTATCGGAATTGCGTTCGTTTCTAGGCTAATTGAACGATTCGGTAGGTGTCTTCCGGTCGGAGAATCTTAATCGTCATCGACCTGCACTCTCGACTAGCGAATTAGATCGCGGCAACGAGCGATTTCCTGCCGTCTAGAGGAGTCTTGGCGTCTAATCGCGCGGTGGTCACGGTCGTCGACTCGTTGAGGTCGACCGTGCACCGCCAGACGTGAAAGAAAGAACAGCGGAGCACAGAGCGGGATGAACAGAGAGGATTTTGGATGAATAGACTCGGCTGCCTTTTCTTCGTCCATTCCAGTTGTTATTACTTTCTGTTTCTTATTGTGACTCGCTTGGAGACACGTTCGATGGATAGCCTCGCTCCGGATTTCTTTTACTAAAATCCTCTTGCAGTTTACGTTTCGTTGGTAAAAACAAAATAACAATACATATTTTAGAATTATATTTCACAGTAATTTTAGGAAACGTTTTTTCAATCAAATTTATGTTTTTAATTCAATTTAATTCGTATACTCGTATAACGAATCTTAGTAATCATTAATGAACTTATTGCATTGAATAAATGAGGTCATTGTCCTATATTTTTTTACCTCTGAAATATTGGGAATCTTTGTTTGAAAAATTGTAACTAATTTCTCTTTGTCGGATTAATTATTAGTGATTCGTTTTTATTGTTCAAGTTTTCAAATACCGATTCAATTCTATGTCCGATATGATGATATATTCTATACGATGAAATCTTTCGTTCGCATTTCTGAATGGAAACATCGAGCCAAGAAGGTTTGCGAAAGCAGGATGAGAATATCAATCCTTGTCAGGTTTTTCTCGCTTTCATTGTGCCTTTAATGAACGGTGGTTTCTTTTTCGCGACCGCCGATATTTGATTAATTAGTAATGGTTGCTCGTGTGAATTGAGTCTTTGAGAACGACTCGGCGAGTGCATCTATCGCAATAGATGTGGGAAGAGGCGCTCTGTAATTGGCGAGCAGCGCTCGTGTTCGATGCCGCCGCTAATTGGTGGATCGCGAATGGTGAAAATTGCTCGTGATAATTATGAACACAGGAAAAATTTGGCTGGTACGATCAATTTGTAATTTGATGTATATTGATAAATCCTCCTTTACAACTAATTTCGAAGAATATTTAAATACAATTTATTTATCGTTTGCTTCTTTTTCCTTTAATTAAAATTATAAGTACAAATATATAGCTAATATTCTTTCCACATTTAAATATAATATATATGCATCGTGTGTTTCTTATTCATTTAATTGATATAATATTCTTTTCTTTGCACGTATTTTTGTTTGTCGATTATTATGAATACGAAAGTATCGTCCTTCCACGATCGACGAATGTTTCTGGAGTCACAGTTTGTATTATGAAAGGCAAGCGAAGAATTCGTTTTGTGTGAGAAACCGGAGGGTAGTGGGAAACCAGAATCTGTGAAATATATAGTTCACCGCGCGAAGGAGCGAACGGAAGCGAGGATAGAATTATGGTTCGACTAATTAACGAAATCATTAAAGGGGCTCGATTTAAAGAATAGGCATTGTCGATTGCGTGCGCTCGCCGCTCGAGCTTTCACACGATCGTCCTGAGCCCAGACACCTGGTAAACAGAAACACGTCGATTCTTTTTTTTCTCTTCTTTTAAGTAGATCAGTTCTCAAGACACGCAAGTACTCGGAACTTTTACACTTTTTTATTCTGTTTGATGGGAACACGCACTATCGATTTAAATATTGTCCTCTTTCGTATCGGTGCCTTTATTTATAGATTTTGCAACGAGATTTGTCGTAACTACTCGACTACGTGCACTATAAAAACATTAATTTAACATTCTAATATTTGTTCTATATATTTTTTGAGACATAGTTTTGCAATTTAAATTCTTTGTCTCTCCATTTTTGATGTTATTCTCACCCTTGCAACATGGCTTTTAGGGTAAAAGGAAGGCACACCTATTATTTTCTGTTATTTTATCTCGGAGTTTCAGCAAATTTCATAATCCCAAATTCTAATTCACCTTTCGCAAAAAATAAAAATAATCGATAAAACGCAACAGTCTTTAGCACTAAATCTGATTTGCAGAAAACAATTTCTAACAGACTTTATTGCAGATGATCTTTTCCACTAGCGTTCTTCCCATCAAATCGACGCGCGAGTATCAATCTTCCATTTAAACGTTTCACACGTATTGTCAACCTGAAAACAAGGAAAAAGTATAAAAATTTAATTACTCCCCTACAAAATCCAATTACATCGATCTTCATAAATCTCCGAACAATGATCCGCGTCCAGCGCCCTGAGGAAAACGTAACAACCCGTTCATCGAGGATCCTCCGCTCGGCCTTGTTCCGTCGTTAAAATGAATTGTGATAAGCATTTCGAAATTAATATCGGGTGAGCTAATTACCCGTGTCCCTTTTATTTTCCGTCGCTGGTCCTATCGGCGGCGGAAGGCTTGAACGAACGTTGCTCGTTGTTCGAACGCCGCGGCCCGGAGGCGCGCTCCTAATGACCGTGACTACCGCTAAAATGCATGCTCACGTATTTGCCACGATGCATTATATAACGTGTATACGACACGTATCTCGTTTTATAAGTCTGCACGGACCGCGAGTCCCTATTAGAAGGAGGACTCGGCCCTAGGGAGACCCCTCGGGGCGGAAAGGCTTGCAGACGGGAAGGCGGAGGAACCAGCAGTGGTGAAAAATGCGCGGAGTCTGGTCGAAGCATCTAATTGGAACACGATTCTGACCCTGAAACCCAAGATAGGGGAATATTCCGGCTTCGGCTTTCTCCCTCTCTCTCTTCCTCCGCCTCCGACCTTCCCTTGCCTCCTTTCTACGAAAGCGTCGGGGTAAAAAAATAAGGCAACAAGCCCTTCGGCCGCTGAACAACGAGAATATCGTTAAGGGTCCCGCGTGAAATATTTGCACCGAATTCTTCGACTATAATTGACGCGTCATCCCCTCGTTTGGTTACTTCTACACGCTCTCGCTTGGCTGGGTTGCGTATTTGGTTAAATTGGTATTTCCTTTGGTCCTGTTGGTATTAGGGGTGGTACTGATTTTTCGAGTATTGAAGATAAATTTTGTGTTCTAGTCTGTGTTTGATATAAACTAGAAATTGGTAATGTAACAACTGTTGGTAAATAAGATGGATGATGCTTTTTATATTTGTTCATCCCATATTCGAAGGCTGCAATTTACAGTTTTATTCATTCAGAGTTTCAGTGACACAAATGTTCAAGCATCAAAAATCACACAGCCATCGCTGTGTAAGTATATCATTAACCGTTAGAAACGTTGATATAATATTTTTTACACGGAATTATTATGCTGTCCACTTTTCCTTATCGTTCGCCCAAAAATTCCAATCGAACAAATGCCTGGATGTCCCGACAACTGTGAAGATTCGAGCTCGGAAGAAGAATAGCCTCGTTAACAGGTGGCCTCGGTAGATCGGCACGTAGTTGCGCCCGCTGGAACACGCTTATTAATTTTAATCAAACACAATGTGGAAACTGCCACAGGCTAGACAGCGTTTTGATGGCCAACATGCAGGCGGGGGTGGCCGTGAAAGCTTCCAATTTCCGTGACGAGTCGTCGGGACGCGTGGAATTTTGCGGTTGCAGTAACACAGTGTTATTTAACCCACGCGCGGGTCGGATGGCGAGAGGGAACATAAGCGTTTACATGTTGTTTCGATGATTCTTGCCGGTAGTTCAGTGTGCAACGTGCGACCCACAAGGCAAGAATCAATTAGACCGTGTGTAGAAATCACTTGTCCGAGTTTTGATATGGGTACTTAGACTGTATAGGCTGTATAAGCTGTACATGCTTTTTTGATAAAAAGTTAATACGCTACTACTGGTAAATTGATCAAAATAAGTAAATTTGAATTGTCTGTTTTAAAATTGCTGAAATTATGAAGGTGTTTACATGAAATGTCATTTCAGAAATTTATATTTTTATTTAAATTACTTCGAAGTTTGCAAGTAACTGGATAATGATTAATGCTCCCTATTTAATACGTCTATGTATGCATACAATGGTAATTGAATTTTATGCTTTTACGGGCAATTTTATCCGATTACTGTGAATTATAAAGACATCAATGGTGAGACAATGTAATTGATATTTCCAATTACATTGTTACGTTCACATTTTGGATTATTAATTGCAGCAGGAGTAAGTGATGCACTTAGATTGTAACGGCTTGCTGTATATACCTATTAATGATAGGATGCACTTGCGTGAGAAACCTTTATGAGCGTATCGTGGCTTTGATTTTATTACAATTGTTATCTGTGTACCGAATAGATCGTGGTTTTAGCTCAATCCTCTTTCAGTGTGCTATAAAATTTACTATATTTTCTATAATTTTAATTGTCGCTATGCTATTCTGGAACAAGATTCTATTAGAAGTATAATTAATAAATTCATTATTGTGATTCTCACAAAGAAACATATCACTAATGGAACACGCTCTCTTTTTAATCTATCGTTTTTATGTTAGCGGTGAAAATGGTCTCCAAGTTAAGGGGCGAGAAATAGTTTAGTTGGATATCTTAAAAACTGCAGAAACTAGGAGTATATAATAAATGGTAAATTTCTATTTACTCTTAATGAGAAATCTAGTTAAGTCAATAGATTTCACAAAACTCTTCTAAATTTCTTCTTAAATTATCGTATCAAATCTATTCTCCTTTTCATTTTCTAAATAAATCTATTATAACTGCAGTTTTCAACGTATTCAGTCAAATACAATTTTTACCGCTACCTTCGAAAACTATTTCCAGCCCCACAATATGAATAACACCTAATAATATCAATTAACAAGTTACTTATTATGAAGTAAATACATAAATATATCCTACGAGTCTAAGTAAGAAAAACTGTTACATAAACACAAGCTGCTCAACGCTTCATGAAAAAGTTATCATATACCGTTAAAAATCTACCATTCTTACCAAAAGACTACAAATTCTATTTCTATTTTGCTTCAGCTATTTCAATAACAACACCATTTCATATTCTGCTATGCCTCATTTAATTTATCCTATTTTTCTCATAGCTGACTCATGTTTACAGGACATCTTCCTCTTAGTTAGACCCATAGAGTACCGACAGCATTTGGTTGTTAAACGCTAGGACACCCTGTATAAATAAGACCGGCAAACGATGGTCCACCGGACGATCTGATTTATTCGCCGTACAAGGGACAGGGGCAACCACTTCCGAGATGCAGATATCTTTAGCAGCGGCGTGAACAGCCATCCGGGCAGAGATCCGCCGCAAGGGGGTTAGGGGGTGGAGAGAGAGGTTGTTATCCGGCAAGAGGTTACTCACGGCGGAGGTGGACTCTCCGCCGCAGCGGCGGTTAAGAGCGATTTAAGAGGCGATTCCTATCTTCCTTAATTACCGTGCGTTTTTTCGTAGTCCTCCCCCATGGACGGGGGAGGCGAACAGGGAAGACTGACCGAGGGTTACCGCGTATATGGGCTTCCTCGTGCGGCTTTTCTGTTTCTCGATTTGCGATCCACGGTTTGGTTTACAAGTTCGCGGAATGGCGGACCTGATTGTGCTCCGAGTGTCCCCTTTCTGTGTCTGCCCTAGCAATTTCTTCTTCCTTTGCTTTTTATTAGACCACCTTCTTATCAGTTTCTCCAATTTTCTTAACTTTTGTACAATCAATTTTGTAGGGTAAATTGTTACATCTTTTGCGTGGGAATTTTTGGTCAAAGATTGTACTGCTGTGATTAATTTGAGGGTGTTGTTACCAGTGATTATTAGTACTGATGAGATTCTTGAGATAGTTAGATTTTAGATGAAATTTTGTCTATGATAGTCTTCTGCCTTTGGTATAAATGTTCTCAGTTTTTCATTTTTGAATTTTCACGAATGTTATTTAATATAATTAGTCTAATATACCATTTTACTGATTTATTTATAGTACTTCAGAAACGCTAAAGTTATTATTACGTAGAAAACTCAGTGGTAGTATTTAGGTCCAAAACTTAATCTTTCAGAATACGTTTCGCCCGATAAGATTTGTCCAAAATTCATAATACAAATCACTAATGATACCCATTACACTTCAGAACACTAAAACCGTACCATAAACTTTCTTCCACCGATACAAATTCAATCTTCTCCGAATTTCCGAAATCCTCTTAAACCACTTAAATCGATAGTTTCCTCGTACACATCGACAGCTTGAAAGAATTTCTAAATACCTACGATGATAGGATCGATCGGAGTTCCTTGGGGGCCCCGTAGAATGCGTAAAGGTACGCGCGGGTTTCAAAGAAGAGAAAAGGGCACGGGGAAAAAAGAAGGGGCCGAAGGAAGGGTCGTCGTTCGTGTTTCCCTTTTACTCTCTCTCGCTTACCGGAGTAGGATGCCGCGCGGGTAGCATTATGGAAATTTCTATCCGGTCCACCATTATTATTTTCCTCTGCTACCGAATTATGCTCGTGAGACCTGCTTAGAAGAAGAAGAAGAAGAAGAAGAAGAAGAGAAGAAATCTCCTCGAACCCACACGATCCGTCTAGGTTGGAGCATGGGCCCGGTGTCTGTGTGCAAATCGCCGGGCCAGCCGGCCCAGTATCTATTCACCGGGCTGAAGAGACGTCGCGCGCGGCTTCGTAACCCTGTGTACGTAATATCCCGAGATTTCCTTGGCAGTCTTATTAGCATATTCAACGTGATAACTCGCGGGGAAGAGACGAGCGTTTATGTTAATCGCTTCCTCGATTCGCTCGATACGGATTTACTGTACGCGCCGCGGGTGTTTTTCGGATGATCCTTGTTTACGGTGATTCGACGGGATTCTTTACTGTTAGTCGCACGGCCGGAGGAAAGCGGCCACCAATCGCCGCAGACACGTGGGCAGGCTTGATTCGCTAATGGGCCTGGTCGACTGTGATTTTCATCGTGCGGTTCTTGTTCGGAATTACAGTAGAAACTGCGAGCGTGTGTTAGACAGACACGTATTTTTTTTCCATAT
Organism: Nomia melanderi; assembly: GCF_051020985.1. NCBI lineage: Eukaryota > Metazoa > Arthropoda > Insecta > Hymenoptera > Halictidae > Nomia > Nomia melanderi. The sequence continues at coordinate 6,582,073 of NC_135009.1, forward strand.
CGATGGAATACCTTCGTTTGCAGACAACGCCGGGAGCAATCGATCTTCGAAAAAACAACTGAATACTGTTATTATTAAAACATGTCATGGTGTATATTTTTATTATTCTATTTTTCACCCTTCTAAAGTTGTGTAATGTATTGTCCATGTATTTACTGAAACTAATTTACGGAAGTTACCAAAAGAATCTAATCAATCCCTTTCAATCACTAACACGGTGAATACCATGGGGGTCACCGGTGACCCCAACTAAATCAAATTACTATAGTTTAATCAATAAAACAATGATCGTTGAAAGCATTTCTATATTATAAACAATGCTACCTAACGCGGTGACTTCAGCTAGATGAACGTGTAATAATAATAATTCAATTCAATTCAATGGTTTAACCCTGTGCGCTCGGCTACTATCCCCTCTCACGGTACTTCGTAAATCTGACGTAGCACTTGGATGTCCCCTTTGATGGGATATCAAAGTTTATTAGTGATTGCACGTTTCCCTAAAGTTTTCTGTTGAAATGACACAAGAAATTAAATGAAAATATGATACAATTACTAAGATATATAAAAAATATATTAACCGGTTTTACGTCGGAAGAAAACATGAGAAGTGCGCTCACAACAAAAACAACCCATTTATTTATCCATTTTTTTTTATTAGAACAATGGCAAAACGACCAAACACAAGCGAGTCTCATGACATAAGTAGTAGTGAAGGCAAGTTTCAGATATACGTTTATCCGTATACCAGGTGGAAGACATCAAACGATTTATTATTGTGAAACGTGCACTAATCAGACTGCAATGCATATTGAGAATTGCTTCAAAATTGATTACACTGTAGAAAATGATAAGAAATAAAATTTTGATTATTTTACAAATGTATGTTCCTCGATGTCTAGAAATACATATAAATCAAATGTCATTATAATTCCTTACTTGGCTCTAAAACTATACTATATAATATGACGGTTCGTAGGTGCACGTTTTCACGACAAAGTGGCGCCGAGTTGCTGATAGGTAACGTCCAGGATGGTTCCGAGTGCAAAGGGTTAATATTACATTCTCTGCATTTTATGTATCCTTGCTCTATAAAATCGTATGTGTCGTTCAACGTGTTAACCATCTTTTTCCAACATTCTTTACGAACAACGTTAAAAATCGAACTGTAATTTGTTACAGCTGCATAGACTATCCCATACAATCAAACAGACGAATCAAAATATTTTCAAACTGAACCCCAAAATCTAATTATTCTTTCCTAACAAAATTATTTCGCCGCACAAAGTCCCAGCGCCGTGCTCAACGGGAAATTTTCGAGTTCGTTGTTGCGCGCGCGAGAAGGATTCCTCGGGCACAGGGACACGCGCACCGCGGGCCCTCCGGTGCCGAGTATAGGGCGGCATTAATCATGGTGGCCTGACAGCGGGAACCGCGGCGTATAATGCGTTGCATAGATTTATTTATCATGCGCGAACGCGTAAGTCACTCGTAAATGCCCGCGGGCGGCACCATTAAGCCGCTTTGTAGGTGGAACCACCGTACACCACCCCATTACACACGCCAGTCCGTACGTTTCGGCCCATTCTTTTCCCGCCCCCTCTACCCGGGGCCCGTTTCTTTAATCGGCAGACGTTTTGCCGGGGCTCGGGACGAACTTCCTTAAATGTCCCGCGCCGAGCACAGCCGAGGGTAACAAAACGTCCAAGACAACGAACGTCCCCGATGCCTTTTACGACATTTCGACGCGTATGACGGGACGCACGCGCGCTGCCATGAGGAATTCCATCATGGACGGACGGGTCGAGTCGGGCTATGCTCCGAGGGGATTTGAATTTTGCTGGTTCGCTCCACGCAGAGACCATTCAGGCCGCGACGGTGATAACAGGTTCAGTATTTTATAGATTTATTGGCAACGTTCTTTGCCTACCGGTTTTTATGGAGCCATAGAACTGGCTATGGTAATGTAAGCTCTGGTTATCGCGCGGTGTGACACTCGATGTATGGTTTTTTATTTGGAATGTCGTCTTTCGAAAATAAATTTGAGATATCTTCTTCCGCTTTTTGCCTCTGTTTTTCATTTCAGAGACAATTCACTAACAAATTCATTTTCATTTCAAATGACAATTTCAAGAACCAATCAAATAGGAATTCCATTCTAGAATACTTCATACCAGTGGGATCAAACCACGAGAACCGCCATTAAGATTTCGGGAATTCTGGAGATGCTTGCACGTCAAAGCAGTCTGTTGCAGGCTCCGAATGTGCCTCGGTAAAAAATGCTGGCCGCGGTCCCTTCGAGTTCGATAGTCGAACAGGACGAATCCACGCCTACCTCGGGACCTTCGCGCTCCTTATTAAGGGCGGATTCGGTCCCCGACCACGTGCCCGTGAAAAACGAGGAACACGAAGGTTCCGCGCGCGTTTCTGTCTGCGTGAGGGGCCGTACGAAGGGGCGCGGCGGTTCTATGCAAATTTATGCGGGTCGAAGTCTCTGCATCTCCCGGGAGGAAGGCTCAGACGGCGACAACCCACTCGGATATTGGGTTATCGGATACACGAGTGTCCTCGGCTGGTTCCCTGCCCACGGTAAATCCTGCCGTGCGAGTGTTGCGCCTCTGCCCCGCGTCTGAAAGTGGAACTCTCGGTACGCGCCGGTCCGTACGGCATTGTTGAAATTCAAATCAAGGGGAAAATAGACCGGTCCGGCACCACGCGATGCGACACACGCCGCGGGGGGAATAGTATCGTGACGTATGGCCGCGACTCTTGAATGATACTCAGGAAAAGCCATACTTGGCTTCTCGAGGCGAGAATTAGATCGTGGAGAAGTGAACCTTCGTGTAATCCGTGATAGCAACTGATGATTGGAATAATATTGAATCTGTTTTGTCGATTTTGCTTTGCATATCTGGATCGAATAGTGGAATGAAGAGAATTGATACTTGTTTTTGATGCTTTCGAATTTTTCATTCGTGTTTTGTGATATTAATCTTCATATTTCAAATGGATAGTTGTCAAGTTTGTACTTTGGCTTTGATCATTAAGGGAAATTGAAGCGGGGGGAAACGAAATAGTATTCATTTTTAATTAAGCAATTAGTTTGAGGAGTCGTGTTTGGAAAGGATAATGATAAGGAATTAATGTACTCAGTTATTGGGACAAACGTGAAGAAATATTATTGTACATTTACATTTGCGAAACTACTGGGACGCATTTTTTCAAAGGCCGGATAATTGATAATTGAAAAAAAGGAGCAGACTGGAAAACAATAGTGTAAGACAATAGTCCAGTCGTTAATAATAGGTACGGGAAGAGTGGGTGGTACCATTGAGCACAGCGTATATCTCTGAACCTAATGCACGGAATGCATATGCAGCTGATAAGTTCGCTGCGAATATTCGTGCACATATGGGGTGTGCAAATTTGTGAGATACAAGAAATCGCTCATAGTGACAAGGATTAATGGCGTTCTTACTTTACTTCCGTTATTATGGTTTTTCTAACGTAATCTACGAATACAGATATGATATCTATGGATATAATAATCTTTCACAACTAATACATTTTTCGGTCAAATATTCTCAGATATAATTCCGAACCAAAAAGAAATGATCATTTTCTTCTTTAACTATTCTTACGCTACTTCTGTCAATTCATTTATTTCCCAAAATGGATCAGCAACTGCTTCACTTTGCAGCAGACCAGAACAGACTGTCAACAGATTTAACACAAGGTTTACAAACATTTCTCGTCCAGTTCATTTAAAAAATAATCGTTCATTTACATCTTGGTAATTAGATGTTTGAAGATAGATATCCACGTATTCCATCAATCAAAATCCCAGTATTCCCCGAACAATCCTAAAATTCAATATGCGTCAAATTGTCGCTTTCCCTAATTCTAGCGTTCACCCACCTTCTTCCCAAAGCAGATCGCAAAGCACACGACTTCGCAATCAACCAAGAAACTTCTCGAAACACCAAAACGCGCCATTCGTTATCCGCGCGTCGAAAGAAGCGCTTAGCTCGCAGCGATCACCAGTCACCGTACACCGAGGAGATTTCATTGATTATTCAGCCGGCTGACATCGCGTGTCGGCAAGCCCGATCCCCGGCGCGGGCGCATTACGCGGCGCAGTACCGCGAAAGAAACGTCATTACGTGAAAATAATAATGCCCCTGTCATGATAATTTCAATAAATCCGGGGAACGGTAATACGGCGAGGCCCGAGCAGCAATTCGCGTTTTTCGCCCTTTGTCGGCCTTCGCGCGGCACGATCCACTCCGAACGAATTACTTAGCGCAAATACGTTGCACGGTTTGACGGTGCATATCGAACAAGAGGCGAGCGGGTGGGGGAGAAGGAGGAGAAAAATGGACGTAGACAATTTCCGGTTGATTCGACACGCTTTTTCCCGTATCGACGAGAGAAGAGACCGCGGTGCTTGCCCATGCCTCGCCTCGGTCGCTCGCCTTCCTCCCTCTCCGAGGAGTCTTGTAAAGCCTCTCGACGCGCACATACGGGCCTAAGGTTGGTTTACCTTAGAACAAAGTGGTTTTTGTTCGGTCCACGGGTAACTTGTGCAAGTCACCGGGGTTTTGTCCGCGCCGCCCGAACAGAGGAGAGGGAGAGAGCACAACGACGACGCAACAAGAGCAAACCCGCGTAGCCACGCGTTAGAGAAGAACCATTCCGCCTCGTTCCTTCCACATCGCCCGTTCCTCCCCTGTTCTCCGACGCGTCCCGCATGACCTTCGCGTGTGCACACGTGAACCCGCCTTCTCCCGCGATGGGACTCGATTTCACATTCTGACGCGTTGTCACCGATCGGAAATTTAGATGAGCGCCGGCGAACCCGATCTATCCCGTCCTCGAACAAGCGATTTTGCGTTTGTCCCGAGCGTTACAATGTTTTTCGTTTGTATCGATGCTCGTGTGTTTAGGTCTCTGAGATTCTTCGTGGAATATGAGACACGCGATTGTCGTTTGTTTTGCTGGAGAAGAAGTTGGGTAAATGGTAATGGGATTGTCTTTCTGGGGTTGAAACGTTTTGAGCGTTGTTTCTTTGGAAATGATGTTAAGTGAGATCTGTAATGTTTTAGTTTTGTTTTGGGATCGGTGGAAGATTGTCATTTGGAAAATATTGTTCTATGTATATTAAGTATTCATTTTTCAACTTTTTTACTACATACATTAATGTCAACAATTGTAAATTTAAACTTATGTTTGGGCTTTTCACGAGACGAGTATGTAATCTTAAAATAAATTTTATATTTCATTCTTATCTCGTGGGGACCATTATCTAAGAAGTAATTGAAGAAATCGATTTTTTCGCTGCAGCTGCAACGTGAGTGCAACGTTCAGTATTTTTTTCGTTATTCTTTATCAACCTCTTATATAAAAGATTTTCATGAACGCTGAAATATGGATGGCTGCGGATGTAACTTGTATGTCATGCCGAAAAAGATATCGAATTGTTCATTAGCGCACCTAACAGGTAGGCCAACAGAAGCACTCCGGGCCTCGCGATTGCCATAATTTAGATGTTCCCGATAACTTCGTCCATTTCGAGCGAGGTTCCTTTACCCTCGAAGTGATTACGTTTTTTGTCTGTACACGCGATCGAGTTCCTGGACTTCTTTACCTCCTTTATCAGAGCATCTGATTCCCTATCTGCAATCGAGTTGTATCCCGTGTAATTGCTCCTCGTGTACGTCTCCACGGGACTCCGGTTTTTGCTCCTTCCCTAAAGAGTCCGAGCTACATGCAAATCGGCTCGAAACAGATCGAGATCGGCGGTCATCTATAAGCGTCCAACTCCGTCCATAGGAAAGGGGATCATAGATAGAACCTGGACTTCGCTGAAATCTTCGAAATTGCAATTCTATACGAAGAGTTTGTGTTAAGTATGTTCACTGAGTACAAGACTTACGTTTGGTTTAAGCATTTACAAAATATTTTATAAGACCAAATTTAAAAAACCAATTAATTATAAGGCAAAATGTGACATCTTCGGTCATTAGAAAAAATTAAGTTTGACTGAAATGGATGATTCTAATTATTTCTAGCACGAGCTAGATAAACAGATTTAAACTTACACCCTACAAGACTTAAAAAGAAAAATCACAAAACAAAGAAAATTCAATAGAATTAAACGCTGTTTACACTCGCAGAACCAAAATTTATAGAAGCTTTCACAGACCCACAATTATTCTCATTATTACACGTATCTCATCGTTCGGTGTTAGAAGACGTTTACCCTTCCAAATAGGAAAAAAGAAACACGAAAACTCAACCATAGGGAGGGAATCCTTCCACGGTATTTAATTAAGTATCGTGTGATAGACGTGTGACACCGCGAAACCAGACATTATCTCGTCTCCGCGGTCTACTCGTTTCTAAGGCAAGGTACCTCAGCCCCGGGACGACATATCCATATTCGATCAAAGGGGCCCGTCTTCATTATTTCCATCCACAACTGAAAAACCTTACCCGTTTCCTCTTGACTCGAACAAAATCTTCAATCATGACGATTGAATTTGCTTAGCGGATTCGTGGCCGGGGAGCTGTCGTTCGCCACACGAAACGAATCTAAAGAGAAGGCGGAAGAGGGGCGAAGAGATGAACAGAGGGAAAGAGTGAGAGAGGGGGGGGGGGTGAAGGTGGAGAAGGTAGAGGCACGAAGCGGAGGGTCCCACCCACTAGTGGCCCTCCGCTTCGAGTTCAGGACTCGTGACCACCTCGGGCTGATATGTCGAACCGAAACCCTTCGTTTCTTCTTGGCTCGCATCCCTCTCGCTCTCTCGAGCCCTCTCCTCGTCCTCTCCTTCTCTCTCCGCACCACCGATCATCCACGGGAACCGTGGGTCCCCTCGTGCTCGCTGCTATACCTCCTTCTACAGCTCTCGCGGACTCTCACCGTCCTGTGTGGCTCTCACGAATACTCTTCCCATGATTTACTCTCTTCGCGTTCTCGAAAGAGAGAACTATCTTTTTTTGCCTCGCTCACTTGCCCTCTTTCTCCGTCATTCTTCGTATTCCCCTCTGTCCGTCTCTCTTTATTCTGACTTGTATCTCGTGGTTGAAATCTTTCGCGGGTCTCGGATAGGGAAACGTGGCCTAGTCCACCTAGCTCGAGACTCGATGCTTTTTGGCGATATGAATTGAATAATTGCCTGTGGGCTTCGAGCGGGGATTGCTCGGAGATCGGCCGAATCGGAATCGAAGCGTGCAAGAATTTTGTGTTTGGAAGTGTGCGTTGAACGAGTGGACGATTCTTTTTGAGGGATTACATTGGGAGCTTTAGGTTTGTGGTTTGTTTGGATGATACGTGTTGGCGGACTGGATAAGAGAAATAGAGGATTTACCGTATTATTGGTATTTTTGGTATTATTGGAAATTTTACTTCGAACCGTTTACATCTCGTCTGAATAAATTTGAATTATTATTGTTACGTGGAAAGTTTTTGACGTTATTAAAGTAGCTGTTAAATAATTCCATATATTTAAAGTAACTTCTGGTATTACTTATATATAATTTCTTTTTATTGCACATTATAAAAAATGAAATCTGCTAATTATCACGTAAATGAAAGCAAAATTTTCGATACTTTACCATTTAAATTTTATTGAGATAAGTGTAAGTATATGTTTGCTATCTATTTGTGACTACTCTTTGAAAGAAGATTTTGTTGAATGCATTAAATTAAAATGCCACGAAACACTATCGTTCATACGATCAAGGCTATTCAAGTTATTTTCAGAGTACTTTGCATCGAAATCGACATATTGATTGGTCTTACACAATCCGGATCGATTTGCATATTGATACGACATTGTTCTTTTCTCCTCTTTAAAGTCACACACCTGCAAAGCGGTCCGAACGGGTCCATCGGAAGCCTCTCGCTTAATCAATTCGTTTCACCCGCGTTCATGTAAATGTTTTTGGCGATTTATTAATTATCAGTCGCGTCACTCACCGTTTCACTTACCAGTGATCCATCTTTGGCCCTGATCGCACGAACCCGAGGATAATTTGTCGTACTGTCATCACACGGATACGTCGGACATGGCAAAAAGAGATAAACGATCGTTGCTTTCGGCGCTCTTTATCTCACGAGCCGACCAGTTACAACAATTAATTCAGCACAGGGGCATCACATATTGGGAACGTGCGAGTTGGTTCTCAAAAAAAATCTGACAGTCGTCAATTATCTCGCAATCGCGTGATACCTGCCCACAGTTTTGTAACTACATTGATCAAGGAACAATAGGTGCCAGATCCGGGAGAGTTAACGGTCGACCGAAAAAATCCTTCGGGTTCCCGTTCAAAGTTGTAAGAATAGGTATTTTTTAACAATTTGTATCACCTTCGATGAAAAATATTATTGCGTGTAGGTATATAAAAAAAAGTGTAAATAAAAATATTTGCAAAATTCATTCAAGAAATAATAAGTGCCCTTACCCTTTATATTAGAAGCAAAATAATATTATCGTCGCATTAAAAGATAATACAATTAAAACACGTTTAATATCATCCTCGCTGAAAAATATCAAGTTATAAATTCTACATCTCATAAACACTCGAACATTCATTTTCATATTAACATCTCCTTCGCGCTCACTTCGCGTTTGCTTCCAAAAATCCAAACACTAAAGCTCGCCTATCTCTCAATCAATTAGTCCCCCGAGAATCCCAAACAACCACCCCTTACTAATTAGCTCTAAATCCGTCCTATCGAACGGAGGAGAGCCAAGCGCCTCTATCGAACCACCGACTCGTCTCTTTTTTCCACGAGCGGAGTGCCGCGCCGGTCGGCCGCGGACGGTGCAATTAAGAGGTTAAGGTTATCTGCCTACGGTGCAATATTTACGGTACCGGCGAGATGGCAGCTCGGGGCTAATAGACGAGGAAACGTTAGTTCTCGCTTTCTGGCCTGCGGCCCTTTGTTTTTCCCTTTTCTGCGTCGCCGGGCCCCGGCGCGGTTCCCTCGGCGCAACCCACACGCGAGGAGATAAAGTGGAGGATGATCGACGCAGTAAATAAGGTATAGAATACGCATATGTAAATCACGAAGGGCGCACCCACGCCCCCTTACTCAGCGGCCGCTTTCTGTCTTTCTCTTCCCCCCAGTCCCCCCACTTTTGACATCTCCCTCTTTCCCTTTTCTCTCTCACCACCCCGTGTTCCGTATCTGGTTTCGTCCTCTTCCCTCTGGCCCGTCGGCCCGTTCTCCATAAACCTCGGCCGAACAGCAGAAGGAGAGAGGCCGGTTGATGAACGAACGGGCTGAAAAAGGAGGCTGATATCGGGGGAAGAAGAAAGAAGGTGCGTGCACGAAGCGCTGGACTCTCCACACACAATACCCTCGGGTGCGCGTCCGTGTGCGCACTTCACTTCTTCGCAGCCTCCTTGAGATAAAGCAACCGTAATACCTACGGTTTCTTTCTCTCTCTCGCTCTTTCTCTCTCTTTCTCTTTCTTTCTCTCTCTCCCCCCTCTCTCTCTCCTTCTCTCTCTTTCTCTACTCTTCTCTGCTCGTTCACCTCCACCCTCGTCACTTCAATCTCCTCCACAACGTGCAGGTTTTTCTTCATCGTTTTTTCTGTTCCCCGCGCCCATGGCGGGATAGGTTCGTCAAGGGGCGGTAGAATTTCGTATGAGAATGTTAATTGCATCATTTCGCGCCGGCCGGGCTGGGGTTGAAACCACATTGACGCGGAATAGGATATTTCCGATGAATAATTCGACGGTGTTGTTGAATCGCGAACGCGTGCCGAGCGATGTCCTCGAGGTAGCTTGAGTGATAGTGAGTTTGATACTTTGGGGATGAGGATCGTTTGGGGTATACGAAACCTGTACGGGGAAAGTTAACTTTACACACTCTGAAAGTGTTTCGTTAGAAATATGCAACGGCTTCTGATGAGATACAGATATGTTTTGAAATCGACGTAATGAGAAATGATGTACAGGTTAAGGATAAAGTTTTTTTTGTTTGAACTTTTTGCATGTTGATGTATTCTACGAAGATTCATATAAATATTAAAATGTATGATTTTGTGTGCATAAAATCAAGTGGAAAAAGTTTTCTGCTTAAAAATCTGCGGATTAATTCGTCAGCCTGTAAATAATAATATTTTATAATATGTAACCTTTAAAGGAAACAAATTTTCGACAAACGTGTCCCTTTTCCTTCCCACAAACATTGGTAATAATAAATTAGCTTGCATAATCGTAGTTGCGAAAGAAATCAATGTACAACGGTTCCATTTTAGAATTTTACAAAAGGTTCAAGGAGACACATAAATATTAATAATGACCCGCAAGATCGTAATCTTCTATCTGAGACACAGAGAAACGTTATATAAAACACTGCTAACTATCGCCTATAAATCAGGATATCCTAAAACCAGTAGGTTTCCCGGCAATGAATCGAAATCGACGCGAGCTCAATAAAAAATCTCCGAAAAGTCGCGCTACGACAGAAGTCAACACACGAGTCGGCTCCATTTAATCGCGCGGCTCGATCTGCCATCGTAAAGCGGGACCCGATCCCATGAAGAACTCGATCGTCGTAATTAATTTCACGGATAGCCGCGCGCGGCCGCTCCACACTCCTCTGTATGAAGCTGTGGTTGCAATCGGACGGCTAGTTTGTATTTCTCTGATAGGCACCATGTAAAATTGATTTATCCAATTACTGAAGTGTGGAATTTTCTGCAAATTTAAATTGTTCTAAATATAATAAGAAAAACAGAATTACAGTAGAAAAAGATTTTTCTTGGTAAACATCATGGCAAATACGCTTTGAATATTTCATATATTTTTGTATCGCGTGCATTCTGTGCAATCTTGCATCTTCACATTTCCGATAAATGCTTAAGAACTTCGAGTTCTAATTGTTAATAAGGACTCCAAGTTCACTGGCAGCTGTATGTTATCGACAATTGAATATTCTAAATGATAATATATCATCGAATCAACTATTACATTCGAATCGTCGTCAATAATACATAATCCGATTATACTTTACTCAACTGTAATCCAGTGAGACTACTTACATTATCTCTAGGAACATTTAATCGTTCCATTCGTGTGTGCATCCAATGTAACCATACCCTAAAGCGATCAGGTCCGAGGATCAGTCCCCAGCGATGGAGAAACCATCAGCGAACGACTACGGGAAATTTATGCTCCCCCCAGGGAAATCCCATGAAAAATTCGGCTTGGTGGGCGTGCTGGGCATGGAACGAGTAGTGTATATAAAACGATCGTCCGATTTTCGACAGACACGACCCCGTCTCGCGCGCGTCGCGTCGCGTCGGTCCCCGTGCGTACCGGTATACCATACGACGCGAGAAAAAGCGAAAGAAAGGAGGAGGAATCGGGGAGAAAGAACGAGAAAGGGAGGAGAGCTGGCCAAATCGTAAATAAGAAGGCGATTGTCCTTTTAAGCGGCATGGGGCCCCGGCGATCGGGTGGGGGCAGCCCTTCGGGAAAGGGGCCCCCGCTGATTGTCCCTAAAGAATGGTAGCCGCATGACGGCCCCATTGTTCGAGTGCCGGTACCTGTATTCCCGTAACACGTGCACGTGTGTGCGTGCGTGTGGCCGCACCACGGACCTACACACGCGCACGTCCCACGAAGGATCCCTTTTCTGGTCCCCTCTGCGCGAGGGATAAGGAGAGCCCGACTCCGTGTATTCGCGTATCGCGTCCCGTTTCTGCTTTCCTCTTTCCTCCCGCAGCAGAGGACCTCTTCGGTTTTCTACCGGCGATCCCTGTCGCTTTTTCTTGTGATGCCTTCAAACCTGCACGCGGAGCTAGGCGCAACAAGACGATCGGCACGCGAGACAACCTGTTGATTGTCTTATACCTGTTGCGCGGCAGAGGTTCGCTGCCATATTTGCGGAGGATCGCGAGAGGATTTCCCGTCGACGAATGGCTTTTCTGGTGGGTTTTGGACGGATGATTGTGGGCGAAATTTTCGTGCAATCGTTGGAAGGTTGTAGGGTGTTGTATTGGGCGGAATTCTGTTGGAAACTTTTGTTTTGTAGTTTGTGTTAATATTATGGTTTTTAAATGTAGTGTAAGTTTGTGATTTATTTTATTATATTTGCTTGTATTGCAAATTATATTTTTGCTCATTATTTACGAGTTTCAAAAAGATATCTCAATTGTAGTTTTATATAAGCATACAATTACTTCATTTTCAATCGAGAACTGACGTTCCGAAGTTTATAGATAAGCACAGGATCTCTGAAGCCTTTCATCACTGCAACCATACAATTTATTATCCATATTAAATTCAAATCCATTAAATCACCATCCCCTAATCAACTAAATCACCCCGATAGGAATCGATCTTCATAAACCACCAAACGATCACGCCTCCCCGAGCAACGAGCAGTTGACAATCCTCGGGCTTGCTCGGATTTTAAAGCGCGCATCGCCGTCCCGAACGGCCGGAGGGTTAAGGTGTTATTTATCCGAAACGGTAACCGATCGTTATCCACCTCTCGATCGGGGCGACTTTGATTTGACGCGAGTTAGAGCCACCTGTTGAATGCCGCGCACCTGTTGCCGCATCTCCCCGTGCTTTCGCGTTCCGGCCCCTCCCCGTGGGGGGAGTCCGCTCGCTTTTCTCGGCGCCGTCGATCTCTAATTGCAGACCTGCCGATTCTACGTGTAATTTAGCCAGTTTGTGCGGCCGAATATGCTTCTCGTTTTTTCTTTCCTTTGGAGGGACGCCGAGCCACCGTTTCTGAAGATGGCGTGTTACAAAGTAACCCTCGATCGATCCGGCTACTTGTTGATTGTTTTGCGGGTATACCTGTTGCACAAAGGGTCCGTGCTTCTCCCGTTACACGCACGGTACGCCTCGGAGGAGTCTCTCCGATCTCCTCCCTTGGCATCAAAGAGGATAGAAGAATCCTCCAGCAAGCTATTATCCCGATCTCGTTGCTCCACGTATGCATACTTTTCGTTTCGTTTTGAATAAACGAACATGTTTGCACTCGAAATTTATAATGTCCGCGGTAGAAGGAGCGAGAGAGGTTAACGAGATTGTAGAAAGTGTCTCTGAGACGATCGTCCACCGGAGTTTATTTATAGAAGACTCGCTGGGCCCCATTGAAACGGCGTCTGGAGAATCTCTCGTCGCGCGTGATTCGTTTCCGAGCTGTTATGATATACTCAGCTGCGTGATCGAGCGAGCTTTTCACTCGCGTCCCGTGCGGGACGCACTCGAAACACCCAAAAGACATCCCCGCCGGTGTTCTGTGGACGCTGCGTCCTCCCATTCCCAAGGATATCCTCAAATTAGACACTTCGGGAGCGTTCGGCGTATACATTATTCATGATCCCTCAACGGGGTTCGCATAAATTTCGTGGCGAGAGTTTTCGAAGCATCTTTCCGGAGGAAGCGAGAAGCGTAGAGTAGCTCTGTCGCTTGTGCCTCCGAGCCGTTGCCGGTCGATTAAGCGCGCGGTTTAACAGAATCATTAAAGGTAAACACGATCGATGGAGGTGACAGCGACATTCGCTGATACGGCTAATTCACATTCCTCCGAAGCGATGAAACGAGGGCTATAAACGTACAAAAATGTTGGAAGCCCTGGATAAGACACTTGAAGTGTTTCCTGTGAAGAGGAACGGCAGACTGATCTCCCTAATATATTGCTGGAATTTGGGCAGATGTTTCAGCTTGCCAAATTACAAAATGAATTTGTTTTTTAAAAGGTTCAATGTGGATACCTTTTAAGTAGAAGGAGTAGTGGAGATGAATAGGATTGTTATACCATTGTAGGACTGAGTGATAGAAGGAGAATATATTTAGTAGAAGCTGTAATTATCTAAACATTATCGAAACACTGTTATCGAAAGAGAAAGTAAAGAAACATCCGCAATTCGGTTTCGTAACGATAGGGTTGAGGGTTGAGTTGATTTAACAGAACATCAAACTCGTTCAGTGAACGCATTTTCTTAATAAAGATCTTAACTGCGTTTAAAGTGGTTAAAATAAAAATACTTAAGAGAAGTTAAAGAAGACTCTGAAATTTCAATCCTCATTTGTATTGCTTCCGAAATAAATCAATTCAGTAATACTTCAGCAAAGGAGGACATCCTTTTAAACGAAGATTTCTCAGGCCAACCTAGAAAAAGAGTGTGCATTAAATAACAAAATCGTTAAAGATAGGCACGATCAAGGAACAGAACAGCGAGCTCAGCAATATCCCCTGGTATATTCGCTAATTCGCATTCCTCGGGAGTGATGGAACGACGCGCTGCTGCAGGAACGATGGAAAAGTGGATCCGGTTTGGTAACGATAGGGTTGATCGCGAGTTTCGTGCCTCGTACCCTAAAACGTCCCTCAATCGCGATCGAGGGAACCGAAAGAGGGGAGGTGCATTAAGGGTCCGTGGCGCGCGGCCTCGGCGCCCGGATCTCGCCCCCTCCCCCCTTTTCCCCAGTCTCTACTCGTCCCGTTTGGACCCGTCATTAACCGGGGACCCTTCTCTTGGTGAAGCCATTACCCATTCAAATTACGCTTATCGGTGGGTTCTCTCTCGAGTACATGCACCTTTTAAGGTCCCAGAAAACGGACGAAGAAGGCGGAGGGAGTCTAGACGGGATCGGGAAAAAGAGAAGAGAGGAGAGATGAGTATTAAGGCCCAGCCCCGTGTGTACAAATCGCCGCGATGTGCATTATTGCTGTGTCCGCCTCGTGTTGCTCGTGGACAACAACCTGCCAGATAACGTTCCACTTCTGAGCCACCCCTGCGCCGAGACGTCTCTTGTGAATTATTTGTCCCGTTGCTCTATCTACGTTGCCAAAGTGCTCTCGAACGTTTCCTGTTCGAATGTCTGGACTCTGTGATACACTTCTTTCGATGGGTGTTGAGGTTGTGGTTGTGGATAGATGTATTAATTGATGAGTAAAATAGTATTTGTCTTCTGCGCTATATTAAATGATTTGAATTTGTGATTAACAGTAAGACTACTGAGCATACAATAAGCAAAACGATATTACAATTTATTTAATAATTTCTGAGGAATATATCTGTATCTTTTTAATAATTGTAAACGTAGAAATCTGTGATTGATCATTTCGATTCATTTGGTACTTCTAGTGATAAAAATATCGTCTAAGATTCACTAGTTCTTTATTGTTCAAATAGTGTGAATATTCTTCGTTTAAACTTGAGAAAGATGACTAAAAGTGGCAGTGAAAGAATGTAATTGAAGAGTAATTCGAAAAGTGTTATAACGATGCGAACTTGTATTCACTTTACCGAGAATCATGGGAATAGATGAAATTCAGGTTTCATGGAAACAAGACGGTGAATCGATCGGAACGATGCACGCGTTGGATCGTGGAATTGTTATGGCATACGGGTTTCTAAGGGCCCTCTAATCATTGCCTCCTTACCGGCTGTTCGGGAATTCTAACAAGCGTGCGATGAATTTTAAGACCGTCCCATTGGTTCGTTAAAGGTCTAACGAGGGGCGAATCGCGTTGCAATAATTACTCCTTACATGGTCATGAATGCGCGCCGGTTGTCTTGCCCGCGAGATGGATAGCGATCGATGTCCATTTGTAAAGTAGTGCTAATCCGCTAATAAGCCGAGCGCTGTATTGCAATTGTTTTCCACGCTGACTTCGTTCCTTTTCTCGGTTATGCGACCGACTTCTGTGACGCACTATACCCAGTTAATTGATGAATTGTTGAGCCGCTCTTACGTAAATCACATCACTTTTTCTGAATGTTATCAATCGAACACTGTTACCATAAAAGGCTTATTTATAAGTAAACTATCACAGAAACCTTGTTAAAAAGTATTTCATTAATTAATAACATCAAGTTCCTTAAGATTATTTTATGAAGATATTAGAATTAAATGCTCTCAGATTTATTCTGGCTACAGAAACATTTACATTTCCTTAACCTTTCGCACTTCAAGCATTTAAAGGGTATACCTTCATTGACGGTTAACTCCAAACAATTTCTTCTTAACGTTCCGCGTTACATGCAATGACCACAACAAAATCGAGTTCGTTATATTACAATTTAAATTGCAGATTTTATACTTTTATGACAAAGTACAAGTGGTAACGTAAAATAAATCCTGATTCTGCATAAAGACCTGCAGTCTAGTAGTCATAATGCAAATACTAAGTATCTAATCAGTACCATGCATTTTACGTAATCCTTAAAGTATAAATATATCGTTTTGAAACTCTTTAAATAAATACAGAAAAAATGTAAAAATCGGGTATCCATTGATCAGCCAAATCCACGTCCAGTCAGTATCATAGCGGCTACTGATTCGTTTGGCGACAGGTGTATATCCGCGGCCCGATATACCACGTGGCCCGAATAATTATCGCGTTCCGGCAGCAGCGCACTTATGGGCGACGGACAAATAATTTTTCCATGGGGCACCCCCGTGGCGTGCTCGTGGCCACCCGGTGCCGGCCATGGTTTTTGGTGGGGAGGCACGGGCCGCTGTTAACCTTCCTTCCCGCTACATGGGCCCCAGGCCGAGGGCCAGTGTCTCTCAGCCGTGATCCTTCGTGCACACTTCCGAAATTCGAGGGCAAGGTCACACCATATGGTGAAACGGGACACGTCACTTCCGTGTAGAATGTTTTCTTTTCTCCCGGGAAAGGACTCGCCCCTTACTTGAGAAACGAACACACGGTACCCCGCTTTCTTCCACCGTCTCCTTCTTTTTGATCTTTGGAAATGAACTGGCTAGACTTTCTCCTCGCTTGAAAAGCGTACGCTAGTCGGCTCGATTTGTACAGTAACTTTTTCCTTGGAGTTTAGTTTCTTGATTTGTTGTTGGTATACCTGTTGTTCAATTCCGGTTCTTAGTTCATTTAAATAATTGGTTTGTTTCTTCTTATATAAAAGCGTAACTGTTATGATTGATTTGAAGAAATGCTGAAGATTTTGTTTTTAGTTGTTATAGATTCTGTTACTTTGAGTACATTAAAGTATTTAGAACATAGAATTTTTTAATGCAAAATTAAAAACATTGGATAACTTATAGCCAGAATATATTTTCTGTGAATCTATAATTTTCTAATCAATAATAAGGATATTACAAAGAAGTTTACTAAATATTCTGTCATTACTGATCAAACAATGAAGCAACAGTCCAATTAAATTAATAACACAATTATTTTTTCGTCTCAGTCCCAACACTACATTTACAAAACTCTTCGCATTAAATATCACGCTTCGTAAACTTCATATGTGAACAATTTATGCCGACTCTAATGCGATTACATAAAAACTTTCCCAAAAACAACAACACAAACCCATACAATCAATCTCTTCAAATCCGTCGTTAGCAACATAAAAACGTGCATCAAAACTCCAAATGCATCTAACGCTCACCGTCTCGACTCCCCGTCCACCCATTTATTATATTCACTCCAGAATCCTTGTCGGATCTACGGTACAGATCTCTCCGTGCCGCAGCAACGCCGCTTTCGTTTCACGAGTCGATCGGCTGTCCCGATAGAGCAGGTGTCCCGCGAATAATTATCGCGATCCTTAAAAGCCTCTAACGCCTTCCCCGTCCCCTTCCCTCATTCCTTGAAGACCAACGGTGCGGTGGAACGCGGGATTTTCTCGCGACGCTTCTAATGATACCCTTTTTTCGCGCTTGGCCGGTGAAACGTCGCTCGAGCGTGAAAGCAGGAAGTCGATCGGGATTCCTCGGGCCGTCGCAGAGCCGTCGGTTGAGCGCCGCTGCGCCCGACACACTCGGCGGCATGAGAATTTTCCCACAGTCCCCACCACATGGCCTGCGGCCGACGCACACCCGCTCTCGCGACGTTGCCACACCTCTGCCCGGCTGAGAGGCACTGTGTTGCCTGCTCGTGAACTGAGGGTAATGGTGAT
Organism: Nomia melanderi; assembly: GCF_051020985.1. Taxonomy (NCBI): domain Eukaryota; kingdom Metazoa; phylum Arthropoda; class Insecta; order Hymenoptera; family Halictidae; genus Nomia; species Nomia melanderi. Next base: position 6,599,993 of record NC_135009.1, read on the forward strand.
GGGCAGAGGGGAGGAGAGAGAAGGACAGACAGAGAGAGCGAGGGAGAGAGAGATGGAGAAAGGATGGTCGGCGGGAAAGAGAAAGAGAAAGAGAGAGAGAGAGATTTGAGAAAGGAAGGAGTGAATGAGGATCGGCGAAGGTGGGAGGGGATGGGGGTGGATCAGTGACAGAGGAAAGGAGAAAAGGTGAGGCTGAGAAAGGAGTGTGCGAAAGGGTTTGTGTATATGTGTACGATTGGGAGATTGTACGGTAAATAGAGAAACAGAGACCGAATTCTGGCTCGGAGAAAGGTGAAAGAAAAGAAACATATGGGGATATTAAGACGGGACGGCTTTGTGCGATTGGAAATGGTGAAGGGATTTTCTGGGTGTCTTGGAAAGGCAAAGTGAAAAATGGACGCTCGTCATAGTTGAGTAGATATGATTATTTTGAAATGCATTGTATTAGTATTGTTTGAATATATTTTAATTAAGCGAATTTAATCATGAGAATTTATTACGAAGTTTTCCAGGTATCGGAGTGATTGAATTATCAGATTTTTAAATAAATCTTTAAAGTTATTAATGTTTCATATAATTTTCAAGGAGAAATAGATAAAGATCTTCATCTAGAACAAAAAGTTTCATCAGAAGAAATTAAATCACTTCAAGCTTGTAATTACTAGAATAAAAAGAGAACGATCTACTGATATTTGGTTGTTTAACTAATTAAACTATTTATTGGCAAGTTTCTGTTCTAGATTCAAAAATGTAACATAATATAATGATATTCATTCTCAAATGATTAGTGTCAAACCCGACAAGCAACACCGTAATGTGCAAAGGCTTGCGAACCGCTAAATCAGGATTTCCCTAGGAAACAGTGGTATTATGTTACAGATCGGAAGGGCCGCTTCCTAGTTCCCCGCGCGTAGGAAACATCACGATATCCTCGTGGTAACGAAGCCGGAGCTGTGCGCCGCGCGACGAAGGGTTTCCACCGTTTTTTTTCCTCCGACGTGAGAACGCCGTCCTCCCATTTTCCTTTTCCCCGCGCGGCGGACAGGTCGAAATCCTTGAATTCCGCTAAAACGATCGGAACAGGTCTGCACGGCGAGCGGGTGGCTAGCATCGGTCGATCTCTTCCTTTTTCTTTCCCCTTCGTCTCCCTTGTTCAGAGTCTTCGGTTCCTTCCAGAAGGTGAATGAAATCATTCCGCGTACCTCGAACTGCGGACTAATTGCTAGCGCTTTACAGGATTCCCGAAATTCCAGTCCGAGGCGTTCGACCTTGCCGGTCAGACAGCGAGCATCCTCCGCGAAGGAGCAGGAATCCTCGCGTTCCCATGATTACGTCGTCGCGCGGACTCGAAAACGGTGCGTTCGGGTTTTTGCGATGGCGCGCGTTCGTTAGACAAAAATTACGGAATCGTGAGCGTAATTGACCGTGTCTAGTCGGATTATAGTCTTTGACCTATAACAGCGGTTCGTAGCCGAAAAGAAGGGAAGGGGATGAAAGGGGAGGCCAATGGCTCGCTATCACGTTCGTTGTCCGGTTATTTTCGTACTGTAAAAAGTATGTTGTATATTTTAATATTTGTTAATATTCATTAATATCAGTTTAAGAGAAAATAATCTGAACAATTTTTAGCGTAAGTAGACATAACAAACATTGAGAGATAAAATAACATGAAAACAATTGTAGCTGGATGATGTATAAGCTTCACTTATCAAAAAACTCTAATAGATAAAAATTAGAGAGAATTAATGAAATAGAATAAATGGAACACTAGTTATATATATAGGAATAAAAATTGGACAAGATGTTAAAAGTAGAGTTTACTATCTTGGCCTGGAAACAATGCATATGACAAATTTTGTATAGGCAGAAATATGTTTTTTAAGACAACTCCAGTTTACTAGAATAATCATTTTATAATTCACGATTCAATAAAAGAACATTGACACAGAGTGCATCAGACATGTTTTATATCATTTTTCCAAAACACGTTATATACACAGGCAGGGAGTCAATGTTAGCAGAGTTAGGGTATACTCGAGACTGTGTTTCGTAGCGCCGAAAAGAGGAGCCAGAGAAAACGAACAGAGTACGTAGAATTTATACCGGTGTTCCGCTCGTTACGGCCCTGCATCTGTAACGAAGTAACGGATACGTATCCTTCGTCGAATAGGGCCCGCGCGCGCGAGCAAAAGAGTACACTCTTCAGCAGTGATGCACAACCTTTTGCGTATTAAGGGCTGCACGCAGCATCATGCATTAGTCGCAACAGCGAACGTTCATTCAATCTCACAAACAACCATTAAACCAAAAAATAATAATAAAAGGAAAAATACACAGGGTGAGTCGAAATCCCTAATACAAATGAAGTTAAAGACACGGTACAGCTCAAAATAAGACAAAAAACTTTTAATGGAATTCTATTGGAATCTTCGTTTTCGCTAGAAATGTAATTAAAATGGCATCAGTAAGTACTCAACACATAATGTCGAAGAGTTCTGTGAATGAAAGAAATAGTAAACAGACTGCACAAATTTGAAAGAAGGGTGCACGCGGGTTGTGCATCACTGCTCTTCAGCAACCCTGCATCTATTCGCACGCACACGACCGTTCTTGATCGTTTCGATCTGGGGTGGAGGCTCATGAACAATTGCAATTATGGGCCTTCGGCCGAGTTGATTTATAAGTGGAGTCATTCCCTCTCTCCTGCCCGTCGCACCCGCACGGCCCAACGGCCCCGCGTAATCTCGCTCTCCCGGCACGGGTTTGTCCCTTTCGTTTCGGCGGCCGCGAACAACGGTCCAGAAACTCATCCTCATGGCTTTCCTCCGACGCTTCGCTCGGCGTGATATCTCGCAACGCGCCTAGGGGCAAAGCGGATTCCGGGAAGAGGCAAGATAGTTCCTTAGGGAAATTAGGTGCTCGTTGCTGGTGGGGATGATGAGGATTAAATGTTTGCAGTTGAGAGGCGAGTCTTGGTCGCCATTTGGTTTGATGAAGCAACATGATAAAGTTTGATGTTTGATACTAAATTTCATAAGAATTATGTAATTATAGATGATACATTAAAATTACAGTTATGTTCTTTGCTTTAACCACAAAACTACCGAACAGTTAAATTGAGTCCTTGAGATTTCTTTATAGAAACTCGAAGAGTGCATCTCTTGAGACTTTAATTGATTTATAATTCAATTTTCATGGCGCTGAATTGATTTCTTTAATAACTTCTCACAGAAACATTTATCTTTTTAATAATTACAAAAAGAAGACATCAGGAATGGGTAATTTTGAACTGTCTGGTAATTTTAGTGTTAAAAGTTCTAAAAAGTTCTATCTACGTTAAACTATATATTCACGTGTACACCTTTCAGTGTAATTATTTATTTACACTTCATAATACAGACATCTCATTGAAAAAGAGCAATTATACCTTTTGCTCAACTGAATTCCTAGCGAAACACAAAGAAGTGTTTGACCAAATAATTGATATTTGAGAATATGTATTTCCATTATATTCATACGTTCATTGTTAATCTTACGCAATAAAACATTAAAACAGATTGTCGTCATGAACAAAATTACAATGCAACGTGATATAACATCGGAGCCGCACGATCTCCTGCTAGAGGTAGAAAGTCGGTTACATTTTTGTGAAACGCGCTGCAGCCGCGTTTTTAAACGCATTCCATTTACGTGGCACAATGGAAACGGGAGAGAAACAACGAGCGGCAACGGCGGTGAAGAAAAGGCTCGCAAATATCGAACGCGCGACGAATGGTCCAGCAAATACGCGTATTTTTCAGGGGAGGAGTCCCGCTATTGTCCTCTATCGATATTAACGGCAATCGATTCGCCCCGGATCCGTAGCGGCGCTCGTCGGTCTCTCGTCCCTCGGTTTCTTGTTCCCTCACCGCCGCCGCTGAACATGAATAGCCGCAGTTTTTCGTCCCGCTTCAGGAATTTTCTTTCTTGCGAGGTCCCGCGGGGAGAAAATGAAGCGACGGTCAATATTACGTTGATTATACAACGTTTTTTTTTGTTCGATCATTTTATAAGGATCCTCTATAGTTCTCTGCGTACCATTTGCCACCGTACGTCTCGCTGCAGATACGTATCCTTAACTGTGTTTCATTTGAGAACATAATCTTCGCGTGTTTCTAAAAAGATACATGTTTGATAGAAATGATTTAAAAACAACTTAAGAATTCAGCTGGAGAAACGAACGTTATGTTAATAAATGTTGTCAATTAAAATTATTAATAACACTTGTAAAGATGATGTGTTATATTATTTTATATCGTAATTAATGTAATATTTTAGTGAAGTGAACATTAATATTCGATTAAACGATATTCACATTTTATCATTGAAAATATATATTAAATTTTAATATAGTTTCTATTGGTGACTCAATAATCACTGTCAACAAAATAAAACTTCTCTATAAATTTACAATTAATCAAACAGTACTTCCTGTAAATAACTATAGAACTCTATATTCATACTTCCTTATCAAACATTCGCACCGACACATGAGAACGCGCCAATGAGTCGAATGCCTTAAGAAGCTTGCGGAAGATTGATTTAAAGCCGACAGCCGAAAAAAAAGATTGAAGAGAAAGGCAAAGTATACACGGTGCGCGTTGCCAAAACGCTCACGCGTAAAAGTGTAAGGCCGGGCGTAAAAGTCGCACTCCAGAAAGTATTATAATCTGGATTTTATGACTGAAAAGTCACACGGTAGCACGTAAACTGGCGGTAGAGAGGGAGAAAGAGAGGCAGACCCCTGTAATCCGGTAACTCAAGACGGAAAACCTCGTTGAAATTCCAGTTTCGAATCTCCGCCGAAATTCGGACTGGAAGCCCCTCGGAGCATTACCATCTGTTGCCTCGCGAAATCGGTTTCGGTGGCGATTCCAAAGGAACATTCTCCCGCCGAGCAGAGAAAAAAGAAGGTAACGTCCGAGAAGGCGTAAAGAACTCGTGTACTCGGTTGATACGAATGTTTGCGATGTCCAACTCCCTTAGGCTCGATATTCACTATTGGTTCGTTCAATAAATCGCGTGCAGAAAAAGAAATGTTAGCTATGTACATAAACAGTGAAGTATTTACTACAAACAGTATTTACTGAATTTTCTGATAAATAAGCTTTAAATTGAACGGAAACTAATTTTCAAGATAAAATTGGAATTTCTATTTCCTCGATCGTATCCTTGTACCGGAACTGTTTAGTTAAAAGTTCGACTGTAAAATTATTTCTTAGAACAGACCGAAATCCCCCGTGTTCTATTCTTCAGCGAGATAATGGCGCACGAGAAGCGGCTGATTTACTTTTGCATCAGTTTAATATTAATGTTACCGTCCCTCTGTATACAGCCCGGTATAATAACGTCGTGGCCGACGTTGTACATATGTACACTGTTGCCCATAATTATTCGAACGACTTTAAACGTTCGAACGATCGTATACTACCGTGAAAAAATAAAACTTCATCATATGGGAAACTTATATATGGATTGAAATACAGTGCAATATACTTTGTTTTATAATTATTCATTAGTTCTTATATAAAAGCGGCAAATTATATACTACTCTTTTAATTATCACATTAAAAAGTGTTTTATGTTTACTAAGATAAATCCAGTAATTAAGATGTAAAATTGTATCATAAAAGATGAATAATCACAATCCAGTTATAATTAAAATTTAAATTTTAATAATAATTTTAAAGATTTCAGATTTATTTATCAATTTTGTGTATTCTTTATTTTATCACTGTTATATTACAATGAATCAAATTATAACAATATCACTTAGATCAAAATCTTTATCATTATTTTTCAATATTATTATGAATTAAACGATTCGATACAATAATTAAGTTACTTTATAAATATATCAATGATAACATTTGTTGTATGAGTAGGAACCATAAAATTTCTATGTAATTGTAACAAAATAACCTTAGAAATTAAATTATTCCAACAATGGCGCAAAACGTTTGCAATTATGTTTTAAAAAAGAGTAGAAGTATAAATTCACTGTCGTTCGAATAATTATGAGCCGCACTATAGAACAGAGGGTTTTCTTTTTCACCGCGAAATTCTAACTCATGTCAGCGAGACGTGTATTCTGTGTGCCTCGCGAACGAGTCCGGGGATACATAGGAAGTTTAGTTAACCGCTCTATCGAGCATAAATTATGCGCGCCATTAGAGTTGGTAACTATGGTTCACGGGCGAGTATGCATCGCTGGACGGCAACTGATACCGATAGATAAAGGCGGAAGGAAAGTGAACGGGGAGGGTTGAAATCGCGAAACATTACCCGGATTTCCGTGTTCGGTTTTGCTCGAACACTAAACAATGCGCAGGACACGATAATAACATGAAAATTATTTTTAGTCGCAAAGAACATTAACAGGCTGTTAGTGTAAATTTAGTTTCATAATGTTATTTATAAAGAACCAATTGCGATGAATGTTTATATAACAATACTTTTCCGGTTATTTTACATTGTGTAATGTTTCGAAATCAACGATATTGGAGATTACATTATTTAAGTAAAACTACTTTCTATGTAGCTTTTCCAGAGTTAAGCTTAGACTGTTTTTATTTATACTTTTTTTTTAATTGTAATTTTTAACCTTCCTTTACTTAATAAAATTCCTTACTGTATTTACTTATGTATTACAAAATGATTCATTGTTATTATCTAATTTAACATATGCAGTCTCTGTCACAAATATCAATTCTCAAGTTCAAAAAGGGTATATTCTATTTTAAGAATAACACATAGAAACTTTGCTCCGTTTTTAGAGGTTCCATCATTTAATCACGCAATTACCTGCGCGTACATAAAAAATATTCTTTACGAGCACGAATCCATATTGCGCGAAGTATATTTAGTGTACAGTCTTGTCTCATCAAAATTTCTTCGTTTCTTCATCCAAGGTTTTTGCCTCGCCGAGGAGATATTAAACCCTCGAGCGCGCTCCGCAGTCATATTATTCGCTCGACTTGCAAATAATCCTCCGTCACGCCACGTCGATCTTACCAGTCTCCTAGCCCCGCTTCTTATCTATGCACCAGTTTTTGCCAAGTTTCGCAGTGCCATGGCGGTTTTCGTTTTAATTAAAGGGTATCCTGTTTTTCGCATCCTCGTCGGCGATTTTTCTTTGAATATTCCCGCGCCCGAAGTGTTAGGATTTTGTTCCGCAGGACACGGTGTTTCGGCGAATTGCTGAAGGGGAGTCGTTCATTTGCTTACCACGGTCGATGGAAGTAGATCGACGCCGACGTTGTCAATTTCACGGTTATCGAGCGCTATTGGTTTATTGCCACTCGTTTTTCTTCTGGATCTTTCCATCCGAACATAAATCTGACGAACAATAAACTCTCGGGACTACAAACTCGCTTTAATATCAGTTTTCTCAATTTCTTTTGTAATTAATACATTACAGACCCAAGAGTTTCTTGCCAATTAATTCTTGCAACCATTCATTTCCTTTGCGTTGAATATTCTTATGTTGTTTTTGATTTGTTTAAAATTAAACTTCATTCTCGTATTACGTACTCAATTACAAGGAATATTTTAAAATTATATCCACATTCAAAATATTTATTACTTAGAAATTTTTCTTTGTTAATTTTCTACACTGTTTTATAATGATGAATTTTAAATTTCATTGCTGCATTCGCATTTTGGGTCATCAAAATGGTTCCTAAACGAACTTAATATTTAAATCGGCGTGTAAGTTCCATTTTACTTAAGAGATCGAAAATTTTTTGTTAATTATATATGTTCAGTGTTAAACACTTATACTAGATAGTGCTACAAATTGAGATTAGTTCTTCAAAAAACCATGACTTGCTGTTTACTTGTGGCGGAGCCTTTCATGGACCAACTCGGTATAACAATTCCTTTTTTTTCCTGTGAGCGAAGAACATACAAAGCGTACACGGGTTTGTGGCGGGGTAATGAGTTCTCTTTACGACCGTAACGATCATCAATATCATCGAAATGGAGGGGGATCGTCGGCTCCTCCTCCTTATGTTCCTTGCTTTCGCGATTCTCCGTTTGTCTTTCGATTCTCTTCCCCTTTGATAGAAGATCATATCTAAATCATGTTGCGCGGCCCGCCTCTTAAAGCGCATACGATGCTCCAATACGAATCCCGGAGTATAAATTAATTTCTCAGGTACGATGTTAATTTTGTCGGGGGAGGGACCACACCTGAACAGATATTTTCGTGTTTTAAGAATGCTTTTTATTGTTTGATCTATTCATGTACAAGTGTCGAAACATAAAACCTTAAGATGTAATGTATGGTTCAAATATTCAGGATGTATATAGAATTTTTAGTCTACAATTTGTTTACACGTTGCTCAAATCGTTAAAAACTGTTTCTAAACTGTTTTTAAATCACTTTTATTTTCTGTTTTGCGACAAACTTCCACTCGTTCATCTTGTTACACAGATAAATTGATCAGCTACTATTAAATTAGAATTCATTCAATTTACTTAATTCATCGACTAAATAATTATTTTTGACAATTATGTTGCGACAAAGTGACTACTTTGAACGCAATCATGGTAACATTATTATAATACAAATCAAATTAGGATTTGAAATTCAGGCGATTAAATATAAAATCGTTTAACAATCGAAATTTAAATTTAAACATTTTTCTAAATGACGATATGTTTTTTAACTGTTCCAGGTTTCCGTGGCGATCAGTGCGAGGAGAATATCGACGACTGTCCAGGACATCTCTGTCAAAATGGCGCGACATGCGTGGACAGGGTGAACGAGTACTCTTGCCTCTGTCCGCCGTCGTACACAGGCACGCAGTGCGAGCTGGACGTGGACGAATGCTCGGTGCGGCCGTCGCTGTGCCACAACGGTGCCACATGCACCAATTCTCCCGGAAGTTACTCGTGCATCTGCGTGAACGGCTGGTCTGGTCCGGATTGCAGCGTGAACATCGACGATTGCGCTGGCGCGGCTTGCTTCAATGGCGCTACCTGCATCGATCGTGTTGGCAGCTTTTATTGTCAGTGCACCTACGGAAAGACCGGTGAGTTTATCTCGATCGTTCTCAAAATTTATCGATAACCCGCGATTCCCCCTCGAATCAACTTCTCGCTCACCTTGAATCCACTACAGAGTATATTTATGCGTTCCATTTCTCGCAAGACTGTAACCATTAATCGATTCGATTCCCTTGAAAATTCACCAAATCGGTTAACCGATAATGCATCCCACTTATTATGCCAATAAAACATAATGCCCGAACATTTCATTCCACTGGGAAAAATGCAGAACGCGTTTCAAATAAATTATCTCAACCTCGATTTCGGGACGTTTTATCGAATTGTCTGCTAATTGGTTACTTAAAGCAGTATATCTTGTATCGCCAACAGACTTCATTCCTTCATTAGTCGTTACTTCCATAAAGAAGAGTATCCCTCGAATAAATTATTCCAATAAATTATTCAACGAAACAAAGATACTCGAACAAAAACAAATTACCCTTACAACAATGCAATTTACTAGCAATCATTATCATCGTCGAACGAACTACCCAAACAAAAATCTCTTCAACAAATCATCATACACATCAGTTCTAAACGATTCAAGCCACACTGAATCCCCAGCAAGAATCCATTCAATCCAAATAATTACCTTGCGCAAAAAGAACATTAATCCCAATCGATTCGAGTAACGTCCAATTTCGAGTAAAAGTCCTTCCAAAAATCTGTGTCCTACAAAGCCGATCGTTTCACGGAATCCGAGTGATTACCGGGGAGAACGGAGGATGCGTTCGGTAACAAGACTCTCGCAGCTCGATTCGTGTCGGCATTATGCATCGCCGGTGGAATTGACAAGCGGAGTGCATCTGCACGTGCAACAATATGACGCAGCTTCCCCGCGGACGTGCGCGCGCGCGCGGCCCTCCCCCGGAATCCCGGGATTCCGGAGGCGCGCACCAGGCTAGCCTTATACACCGTGCGGCGACCTTGAGGACTGAAAACGAGTTTCTGTCCTTACTTTCCTACCCGAGGTCGAAGCAGACGGTTTTCAGATCGATCGCTCGGACAGCGATCGCCAAATACAGGCATCCTTCTTCTTCTGTCTCGGCATTACTGCGATTCCTGCGATACCCCTCCGCCTCCTCAGGCTGACCGGAGAAGAACGACTTTTTCCAGGGCGCAAGCTCGGGAAATCTTAAATGAAGGAATTCGCGCCGCGCTTTGCGCCCGAGACTCGCTGTGCGGATTCTTCGGGAGACTTCAACGCGTGGTATGCTCTGCCCGGCCGGTCTTGTTCTTGAGAATTTTATTATCGGAGCGTTCGGTGTTAACGCATTCGTAAGCGTATATAATTTGGTAATTTATAGTTGGATACTGCGAGGTTGTACTATTCAAGTGGGTTTCGAGTGTATTCGAAAAATCTGTAATGGAATTATGTTATTGATGCTTAAGTAGAATTGAAATAATATTGAATTACGTGATCGGCATTCTCTTAGAGGAAATAGAAATATCGTAGGACTGCGTTACGTGAATTCAGTTGAAGAATTTTGGGTGACGTAGGACTAAGTTACCAGTTTCGAATGTAACATTTTAACTATCGGAAGTCAATCTTTAAAGGCCCAGTATTTTTTGACAATATAGTGGTTTCCTTCGATGATAGGAAAGGAGGGAAATGAATTGGTTACTTTTTATATTTTAGAAAAGCGCATCCATTATTTGGCAATTTGCATTTATATTTAATAGTACGATGTATATATTATAATAACGTTGTTTTACACTGATTGAGTACGAATTATTAATTCAATGTTCAATCAATTTTCGTTTTGCAATATTTCAACATACATTTTACCTTCCTTTGTAGTCACGGACGGGTGTATGTATTCCTGATTGAGTATGCAATAAAGGCGTATCGGTAACTGTATTAAAGTACCTATTAAATGCTAGTAGCGATTAGAATGTAACTGTAAATACATAAAACATCATTGCACTAGTAACCGTTACTGCACGTTTGAATGAAGAATGGAATGAAAGACAAAACAAGCTCGCCATGTCTTATTGCACAACAGTCTATATCGAATTGACATTAATTATCTAATTTTGTTTAAAGTACGCAGCACCAGTTAATTTTTCTTTTCGCGTGAAATGTTATCTCTATGATGATTTCGTGAAGAGAGCTTGTGTAATGCCGATCGTAACACGTCGAACCATAAAACAGTTTTAACAATGCCCATAGGGTTAACGGATTTGCAATACGCACGTAGGCATAATGATGGTATCTCGCGGCCAGAGCTGAAGCCGCTTCTTGTACGTACGAACGCGGTTACAGTTAGTCGCGGGTGTAATCGCGCATCTGCGTGCTTGTTTACTCTAGTTTATATACCGACATCCAACACGTCGTTCCGTTATTGAGAACCGTGTATCGAGGTTCAAATGTCAATGGCCAACGGCGGATACATTTTTCATGATGCTGCTGCTCCTGCTTTAATTACCGAGAAGAAATACAAGATATCGTGTTCTAAATATATACAAGTAATATAATGTTACTTTCTTGTTTTCAACTTCTTAACGCTTCACGAGTTAAACTTTCTAATGTATCAAACGAAAGCCTTCTTTTCTGTTGAATGTTGTCGATCAGAAACTTAGAGAAATAGAGAAGTTCATTTTTATATTTTGAAATTTTTTCGATTTTTCTCTTTTACTCGCAAGTTTTGGATAACTTCAGAAACTAAAATTGTCGAAGACAATCATTTTTTTATGTTTCTTTTCGTATTGAAAATTAAAGCTTTTAAAGTTAACAATTGGAAATTCAGAATTCATCTTGTTTAGCGGTGGACTACAAATATCAAGAATCAACTGTATTCGAGTTAAATAACTTAAACACTTGCAACATACTTTAACTCTATATAAGAAAGAAATAATCTCTCGTAACCAAAGCAAAACTCAGTTATTATCCAGTTTGACGTAACACACGCTACAATTATTGTTTTACAAAAATTACTCCTCGAAGAAATAACCACGGCGAGACCCAGAAATCCGCTTCGTAGCGTCTACCCTGGAAAATTCTTTGCGGAATTCCTCGAATTTCCTCGCGGGGTTCGCTGCGGGGAGCAATTAGACCGGCCTGAAGCAAACCCACCGGTATCCCGTGTAATTTACTGAATGCGAATGGACGAACGCGAGTCGCTGGGATTTGTCACCATTCTCTATGCGTCGCGTGTCTTCTACGATTCTCTCGAGCGCGAAACGCGCTCTGACCGGGCTCTACGCGTTGCCGAGCGATACAGGCCTTAATGATGTCCATCTTTGGCGGCCGCCGCCGTGTTTGGCGTTCGCCGATCGACACTTTCCGTCCTAGAAACGTTCGCAATCCGCGGCTCCCTCGAAACGGCGCGGTGGATCGTTCCAGTCGGATTTTTCCGTTTCGAGAACAATCGAAGGATAAATATCTTCGGTTTTCCGTTTTCCAGGACTGTTGTGCCACCTCGACGATGCATGCACTTCGAACCCATGCCACGAGGGCGCGATCTGTGACACCAGCCCCATCAACGGATCATTTACTTGTTCATGCGCGACCGGTTACAAGGGGGTGGACTGCTCGGAGGACATCGATGAGTGCGAGCAGGGTGAGTACGATTTTCATCATTTTTTTTTTAAGAATTCAAATGAAACTGTTATTATATAAATATTGTCAGTTTGTTAAACTTTTGATCTATTGTGGTTATATCCGGACGTAATTCTGACTTTGAGTTTTATCCCTTTGCACTCGTATGTCATGCTAGAGATAACAATATAAATTTGATATAGAACGTTGGAAATTGTTTTAGAAAGTACTACACTTTAAAAGATCATAAAGATTAAATCTTATTGTAATAATATAAAATAAAATAAATATAAAACGTTGATTTCTACTACTGTAAATTACTATAATTCATTTCCCTAAAAATAAATACAAGTTTACGAGTACAAAGCGTTAATATATAAAATTGAAGCTGCAAATTTAAGTATTTAGGTAATGAGAAACTGACACGTGGTTTTTTTATTTTATAGTAACAGTAAGTAACAATTGTGGGTTTTGTATGCAGATATATGTGGGAGAGAAGTTTTAGTTAATACATTGTACTCTGTAACAGTTTTCTTAGTGAAAGAAATATTAGTCATAAAATTACTTTTTCACGAATAATTGAAAATTTTAACAGTGTCATTCGACTTCTGGTTTTTAAATTCTTTGAACGTTGGACATATTTAGCACCGATAGTGATTGATTTAAATTTGAGTCCATTGATTGAGATCTTTCACCACTAAACATATTTTCGTAAACAAGAATTAGAATGTTCTAAAAAGATTGTGAATATTTTACTTCGTTTTAACTCTTTAGTGATGATCGTTGAGATTCTCGAGATTCTACACAAGAACCCATTCTCAATTCTAAAATCATTAGGGAAAGGCTTGCAGAAGTTAATTAATTAGTAGATTCTATTGACTGTCATTCTTGAAGAAAATGATCCTGTAAAACACAATCAATTATTACTGTGAATAAATTAAGAGATTGTTTAACTTACGTCTTAAAATTAGTCTCGCTCCAAAGCGAAAACAACATGCCAACGCCTCACGACGCCTCTGCAGGTATAGTTATTAATGATTCGGTCGACCAGACGATGATTTGTCTCATCTTGTTCGATGATGATTTTGCGCATGAGCGAACCACAGATGTATATCTTAGAGAAAACATCTCATCAGTTTTATCTCATGATGCCACTGGTTCATTCTTACATTAAAGCACGTCTTTGATGTAACAAATAACAACTATCGTACACTATTATGTTCATCAGAAAATTCGGAATGTTCAAAGAAAAGTATATTATAAAAATATCTTCAAGTTCTATTAACTACAAATGCTAACTATTGACATTAATAAAGCAAATGAAATGACAAATTCAATTTCAAATTTACATTACATCTACTCATAATTATTCTAAATTCCTTTTCAAATGCGCTCATTTATGTAAACATTTATAATAATCGAATTCAAACGAAAACTGCGTTTTTAAAGTTGAATCCAAATAAGTTACTAGAACTTACAAGAATTTTTATACTTTTTATTTCGAATATGATAATTTCATTCTCACGAAATGTACTCGAAAAGCATCGAGAGATCGAGAACAGTCGATAATAGTTAGATTGATGTTCACAATCTTGCGAGTAAGCCCCCATGGTTCAGGCAAATTGAAATCCCACACGTGGTACGACTATCGGCAGACGAGAACCTATCGATCGCGATCGATTAACTCGATCCTGGACACGGTTCATTCATTCCCCGTGGCTTCGCGATGTTGCTGCTCTCCCGTTATTGCGGTTGTCGCCGATCGTGATTGATCCATCATGAACAAAGAATTCGTGATCGTTGTGTCGCTGGAATCCTGATCGAATGCATCTGACTGTGGAATGATGTATCGCAGATCGCAATTGCAGAAATATGCAATTCATTGGGATCGTGCACGATACAGGCTGATCCCATTATAATGGTAAATACCATTTCAGTTCCTCCGGTAAGCTATGCCTAGTGTAAATTTTATTCAATATTTCATAACCATGATCATTATAAAATTAGCGTTATTATCTATTGAATAATTATTCCTCTCAATTTTAAAGTGCCTCATATTCATATAAATTTATAGTTTTCCAAATGAATTCAAACATACTAAACCCAAATAAACATCGTTTCCTTTATCCTTTATTCTTCTTTCCAAAAGAAATACGCAATATTACGCGAACTTTGCTAAAATTCTAGATTCCCTTCCAATTCGTTTCAAACGAAATTACACAGTACAAAAGATACCTCTAAACCTTAGAACAAAAACATATCTCAAATTATTGACCCGTGGCATCAATATAAACGCACAAAATTCGCGATCCACTCGCCAAACACGCCGCTTACCCCATTTAACGGTCGGTAATCAGACGCGGAACTTTCCGGATAACACGTCAATAAAATTTCGTGGAATTCCGAGCGGCAAAGTTTTATGGCGTTTTTCAACGGCGGGTCAAGACACGATACCCGCGGAGGATGCAGCAGCGGCCAGCAACCAGCAGCTCTTTCCAAACACTTCGGATCTCTGGTTCGCGATCTCGTTCTCAAAGCATTCCACACGAACACCTGTAGGGTGCACTGCACCTTAATAAGTATCCCGGGCGTCTTCTTCTTCTTATTTCCATTTCGTATCTGCAGGCAAACTTGTCATTCGTAGGCCCTCGCTGCCCTTCTCCCCCCACCCTGCATCCGTGGTCGAGTTACCCAGACGCGATTGGAAGTCTCGATACGAAGTATCAAGGCAAGTCCCCTCTGCCAGTACAGCGATGATTATTAATAATTCCAGCCGGGATAATTGATGGTCCATCCGGGATTTATGTATCGGGCTGAGCGGTTACACGGCGATACCGATCAATCGACAGTTGTCCCGGGAGTACTCCGTCGCCGGCCCTTTGAGTCGTATCGGAACACACTCGCGTCTGACTGGACGCGTTAGAATTGAATATGTATATTGAATGGCTTTAAGATACCCTTTAATCTGAATACTCCGGTGTCTCAATACCTGTTATCACGAGGGAAGCTTGTGAACGCTACCATTTGATTCTTTATTATACGAATATTATGGCTGATCGTTTGAGTACCCATGAAATTGGTGCTACTAACCATTGAGAGTTTTTGGAGTTATTAAAACCCTGTGATCCGAATGTTTTTGGGTTTTGGTTCCGGTGCATTAATGTTGACTGATACAGAAACAGTTGAGCACTTCTAAGATAGCTTTTTCCGTTTTTTTTTAAAATTCTTTTGTATTGTTTGATTGTTTCAAATGTTACCATAATTTGTTGGTAATTTAGACTATTCGATATTTCTCTATCTTTTATTTTAGGAGGTTTCAAGGTTAAAATTCGAAATCGAAAAATATTTGAGATATACCGAATACTTCTATGTACGTGGTACGATTATGTCACAAATAAGTATAGTGGAAACTGATCAAACATGTAATTAAACCTAAATACCTAGATACAGCATATTCCGAAGGACTCCACAGATTATCACATTCTAAAATCGATAGTGCCCTGTAAACTTGCGAACATTCTCAAAAATATCAGATGAAACAGTCTCATTCCGCGCTCTCATATTCTTCCAATCACTTCCAATATTACACGTCACCAACAATAAAACACTATCTCATACGGCAAGCGGTGCGTACAATCACCGTATTCAAACATCTGTCCGACTGCCCGTTTCGCAGTGTCGAGATAAATCGGCGGGGCCGGAAATCGGCGCGTTCTACCACGAAACGGTAGAAATTCAGCGTTCGTTCCGCGCAGGCACGCGGTTAATGGGTTCGCAATTAACTTGCTGTACGGTTGGTAGTTGCTGTTTAATTAATAGTCGTATGGGGAATCGTGCGCAGCATGGTGCCCACACACCTCGGTGATTTCCCTGACAGACACATGCGCACAGCGCCGCGGGTTTATCGCGGCGCATTATCAGCCGGGCATTCGATTTATGATATTACACGGCGCAGAACGCGCTGTCAATCCACGCCGGGGCACCGTTGACATGGAAAATAAGGAGAAAACGCGACGGCACCGGTCGTGCTCGATCACCCGTGAACCGGGAAAAATGGTAATGGTCACGGGCAACGGGGTAAGGGGGGTAGAGGAATCACCGTTAACGCAAAAGGAAATCGATCCGGGACTGCGGGCCGCGGAACGGAAAAACTACCCGGCTATAGGCTCCTCATTTTTCTTACTTAATCCTCTCCTTTAATATCGGCGGTTCGCTTTCTTGCGAAACCGAGCACCGCTCCTCGTACTTGTATTCCCCGCACGGACGATACAATTTACATTTCTGAGAACCGCGAAACGACTTGCGTAAGGAAAATTGTTGTCTTCGCTTGTACTGTATTTTTTTTAAATAGTATTTTCATTCCGTTAGTTTTAATTCGTGAGTTTTATGTGCATTTTTATTCTCTGATAAATAATATGTTGGCCGAGAATTTAACTATTTTAGTGCCTTCTGTATATGACGTTTTCGAATGAGAATATTAGTAGCTTTAACAAAAATGCTTTGATAATAGATGTTTATTTAAACATTAACATTCGTTTTCTCGCGACGGAAATTAGTATGTACATTGCGATGCTGTACGAAGCAAATTATCATTGGAAAGATTCTACTACAGTTCTAAATTTGTTGAAATATTTTTATAATACGAAGAAATGCTAGCACTGGAGTAGGATTACAAATTAACCTGTATTACAGTTGAAACTATTTTCCTTAGGGTTACACGTAACTATGCTGAAGCTAACTGCACATTAAATCATTCGGAAAAGAGAAAAGTATAAAGGGATGGGCAGCGGGAGGGGCACTCGGAAATGTATCCGAGTAAACCCTTTCATTTGCTCGATAATAAATACGCGCCGCCTGCCGCAGCCGAGCGGACCGGTTAATACGTTTCGTTCCAGACAAAGACACTTCATTAATAATCAGAAACACTTCTTTTGTATCGCTCGCGGTCCGTTCGTTTTCCTCTGCCCTCCTCCTAAGGCAAGATGGACGCCGGCACCGATCTCGTACGGTCCCTCTCCTCACATTAGTAACTCATAGCCGTGTTCCCTGGGCGCGTTAATCAACCGGGCCGGTGAATTAATTGGATTTCGGGGGTGAATGTTAACAATCGCGCTCGTTCGCCGCGGAGAAAGACACTTTTTAGATCACCTGCAGTCATTAGAGCCGAATAATGAGCGGTCACCATTCATTTTCTAGATTTTATTGGACGCCTCGACCCCTCCCTCCGGGCTAATTTGCCAAACGCAGCGTCTAGTCGAATGATTAGTATACGGTATGCTTTAATTATTCTTGCTGAGAATAAAACGAAAATCTTTTTATAACCTACGTTATTTTTCTACCTTTTTTGAACCTGTTAATTGTACGCGATTATGAAATTTAACACAAATTGGAACAATTATCATTAATGAAGTTTAATAGGTTAAGTTCATTATATTTACTACCAAATCACGATGTTGTACCCATTCATGTTGATAATATTTGTGTCTCACATATTCCCAATCATTAATACCAAAACTACCGAGCAGTTATATTCACTTTTTGAAATTTCTCTATATAAACTCCAGGATTGTATCTATTGAGACTTCAATTGATTTACAATTCGGTTTGCGTATTGCTAAATCGATTTCTTTAATAACTTCACAGAGAAAGATCTATCATCTATCTACAAATTTCAAAAAGAAGAAGTCGGGAATAGGTCACTTAGACTCGCGTGGTAATTATAATGTTAATACAACGAAATCAAACTCTACGTGACCCCATATTTCCACGAGTTCTAATTCGAAAAATATAAACTTGTATCATGCACACGATCTTACAAAACCATTTACCTCTAAATTCCAGATCACAAACTTTCCAACCCCCACGTACACATGCAAAGCATACCACTGTATCAGCAGCGTCGCTAAAGCCAGTAATCCACGCCCCGATCAGAATTCACGCATATCAAACCATGAAAAAGCTCAGGTTGCCGAATCCCCATTTTTTTTATTTTTCGCGAGAAGGGTCCGCGTTTTATTTCCCGAAAAAATTGACGGGTCGCCGGTGAATAGTCCTCGGGGATAGTTCTCCGGGAGAAAGCGTTCCGAGAGTCCCGGCCTGAGACTCCCCTGCACCAGATTTCAGCCGTTAAAGTTTTTTATAGCCGCATAATGAATTAAGGATCCCAGTTTTTCTGAGCCCCCATTCGAGAACCCGTTCCCTCGGCCAGTAGACAGTACCCGTGTGTCATGCTTCGAACGCGAGGATTGTAATTAGGAAGACATTACTCAAAGAGAGCCTTTTCCCCCCGGGGACCAGAACGATTCTTCCTGGGCCAGGTCTCTCTCCTCGTCTTATTTTTCCCCCTTCACGCGGCCGCCTGATGGCTCTAGAGGCTTATTCGGGGGCGTTCTGCGTCGCTACGCTCCTGGACACGGCGAGTCGTGACCAAAGAGTCACCGGTTATTTACCAAAAATACGTTTTTACGGTTGCAACCGGTCCCGCAGCCGGGTAATTAAGAGACAGAGAGGGAGAGAGTCGCCGGTATTTTCGGACGCAAGCCGGCTGACAAAAATATTCATACGGCAAAGGGAATTACGGGGACAGCGGTTACATGCTGGCAAATGAACAAGCTTGCTTCAGCGAGGTTCGCGCGACATTTATGTCCAATATTCGACGTGAACGAACGCATATTGATGCGATATTTATACCCTGCAATTAGCCGGTATTGATTTTATTGAAGTTTTGTAACACCAGAGACACAATTTCTTGAAGAAACATGGGATAGCGATGTTATGCAGTTGTTTTCACGTTTGCGGGTAATGGTAGCTGAATTTGATGTTCCAGTGGTTGGATAATTAGCTTCGTGACTCTTCCTGTAGGCACTTATGTATGTAAATGCAAATTTTTGTGAAGTAATTGAAGGGAACTGATATCAAATAGGAATTTCTTTCGCTGATACCTCGTCGTCGCGACATAAACATACGATCCACTTTAAACTTTAATAATATTGTTCCCTCACGTGTTGCGAATACGTATAATCAGTTATTAAATAACACTTGAAGTCCGTATTCATCGCAAAAACGGTATTCCATTATTTTTTTGCGGCAGTGATACTCTTCCCTCTCTTATTGTAAACTGCGTCGAATTTATCCAGCGAGATTTCTGCACGATCATAATCCATCAACGGGCCGATTTTCCAGCAGCCCTGTTCCAGTTTAAGATTTTTAATACCGGCCGGGTGATTAGTCGAAGCTCACGCCCTCCCCATCTCATTTATCCCACTCCTTTGTTTCTCTTTGCGGCCTTTCGGTGGGTACCAGTCATTAAATCCGCTGGAACGTCCACTTTCTTCCTGCTCATCTTCCCCCCTCCCTTTCTCCCAGCCCCTACCAAACGATTGCCTGTGGCCTTCTCAGATCCTTTGGCCCGATAAACGCGACAGCTCTTCTTGCCGCCGGCATTGAAATCACCACAGGAGTAGCTCGACGATCGTCGGTCCTCGTAATTATTTGGGGATCGATGACGTTTCTGAGATATTTAAAAACATTGGAGGGTTGAACAATTTTCGATTTTCTTTCCTTCTGTTCGATAGAAGAATCTTAGTAGTTTTTATAATGTTTTAAATGTCTTTATCTTTTTCTATTCAATTGTTACTTGTAATTGTTTCAGAATCAATTACGTTACTGAGGAAACTCAACTTTCTAGTGTTTTTAAATATTTTTGAGATTTTCATGATTTTCTTCTTTCGTTTTATTCCACAAAAATATTTCAGTATTTTTACCAACATTTTAAATATTCTGTTTTTCTTTTATTCACTCTAATGTTTGCAAATATATTGGATTTCCTTATTCTCTCTTTGTTTCACCGTCCATTCGATAAAAGTATTTAAGTAGTACTTTTTCTAATATTTTATTATACATTATACCCTGTTTTTCTTCTATTCGATAAAAATATTTTAAAGTTCGTTATTCTGCACCCTCGTGGTGATATTACAACCCCTCTGGCACGCGGAATAATAATTCGAACAGTTTACGACTCGTCGCGGAGCCAAAGACGATCTCGGTATCCTGATTTCCTTTTAATCCAGATAATCCGACTGAAAGCCGAGCCAGCGAACGCGAATTACTTTGATAATTCCTTAATTACCGCACCTATTCGCTTCGAATTTGCATTAGGCGATCTTAACGCCGAGATTTCCCTTCGGCGAGTAACGCTAATCCGTTTAATCGATGCTTAACCCTTTTAATAGGGCTTCTAACCTCATAGTTGTTTCTTGTGTCCTGCGATACACATTTCTCCGTATCCCGATGAGATGGAAATTGGAAAAACCTATGTTTTATGCCGCCACTTTTATTCCCAACCTTAGAATCATAAAAACAAGCGATACGCGTAATCTCAGATACATGAAAACTAGAAAACACACGAATTAAATCACAGATTCCATTTTTTAACTCACAAGCACGAGAAGATCTCATTCTGCGTTATACACCATGGAATTTCACGCGTAACACCTTCATCCAGTTCATAAAATCATCGAATTATTCATACCAAAAGAGAGTCACGTCCAAAACACATAAGGCATTGATGCACACGTACCCGATCCAGATCGACATTAATTGTAATTTTATTCCGCAAGCGTGAAACGATGAAAATTTCCGTTCCCGCGAACAAATGGTTTTTCTGGTTTTTCGAGCCGCGTTCCCACAAAGGGAAAGCAGGCAGGCCCTGGCGGGGAACGGCTAATTTCAGAGAACGACGGAATTTGTTCGTCGGCGTTCCCGTGAGGGACGCCTGTCCCAGTGAGATAAGGTTGTCCGTCGCGTATTTCCTGCGCGGTTCTTTTCTTGCAATTCGTCCAGCGACGAATCGCGGAGAAGAGGATACAGAAGAAGAAGAAGCAGAAGAAGGAGTCTTCCTCCCTCAGCTTTCCCTTACTCCCTCGGGGCTTATAAATATTTACGCCGGATTCCTGAAAACGTCGGTCCATTTGCAGCGAAGGACCACCGCAAACCGGGTCGTTCGCCGACCGCGGTCGTCCGGTGTTGAATTACATCGGCGCTGCGGCCATCTTGCGGGCTCTGAAATTCTCCGGGGCTCGCGAAGGTGACACCGTCCAGACGTCATAATTTGTAACAGCGAAACGAAGGCACGTTGCGAAACCCCTTTTTCGATTCTTCCTTCTTTTCTCTTTTCGTTGTAATCGTCGTGTAACTGGAATCGCGGTTAAGGTCTTTGTTTCTTGGAGAGGTAGGCTTTCGCTTCTTTCGGTTTTGTATTGTTTGTTGTTTTGTGGTGGGATTGAATCGCGAGCAGTTTCCAGTCTGGATATTGGAGGTTAATGAATAGTGATTGAGTAGCGGTAATAAGAGGTTTCTTGAATATTAATATTATTAGGGTGTAAAGTAATAAAAAGAAGTGTGAATTGGTAAAGATTAATTTGGTTACTTTACTGTTGGAATATATACACTAAAATAGGTATTAATTTAATGGCATTCAATTGTTGAATCTACGGTTGAAACAAATTTCACAGAAATAATTTTCGGAATAAAATAGAAACTAACAAGTCAACGTGTTTCTTAGTCATTATTGTCTTAGTCTCCTTGCATCTCAGACCCAACAAAGTTCGATTCGTTCGATAAATCAGTAAAAAGTGTTTCTTCAATCTGCTGTTCGAACGATCGTATAACCTGCATTTAACTGACACGACGATCGAAACGTCCACGAACTCATTAACAACGAATCCTCCAGAGTAAGATACACGCAAGTGCAAGACACACTTCCCCTATATTAAATTTCTCTTTTTTTCTGTTACGGAACGTAACGGGCTTCGTGTGAGTTCCGTAAGTTCGCTCATTGCGTGCCAGTGCAAACAACGCGGTAACGCGTAACGAAATCCCTCTTCCTTGGGGCCCGGGCTTCCTCCTCGGGCCGCTCCTTCGTTTTCGTTGGCGAAGTTGACTTGGGCCGGATCTCGGCGAAGGGGCCCGGCTCTCCGTTCGCTACCTGCCGGCTAAACAAAGAGCCATTGTTACACCGAAATTTGACAACGTTGCCCTGACAATAGTAAACCGATACGAGCACGGCCAGTTCGTATACCTGGCCCTTGGTCGCCGGCATACCTGCACCACTTTGGAAATCCGGGCTACCGATGGATATTGCCAATAGGACCTGATCGACTGTATACTTTCTTGCTTGCGACGTTCGGCAACGTTTATCCTTGATGACAAAGTTGATGACAGAATTCGTGAATAAGTACAATATTTAGTGCCTTATGTGAGTGCAATTTAACCTTTTGGACTCGGTTTATTTTCAATGCTGTTGGGTTTAAATTTGTAGCTACTTTTAGGAAAATGCATTAAAATAATTTATAGCGGTAGAATTCAACGTTTTATGTTTGCTTTATTTATTTACTATTATTATAAGGTTTAATTTTTATAATCTTTTAAAGTGCGGTACTTTTTCAAATAATTTACAACGTTTTATAACAATTTTGTATTATCATCTCCAGCATGTCATACGAGTGTAAAAGGTTAATAACTGTAGTAACTATTGTGACATATATTCCTTGGTACTATTGAATGTAGTGTTTGATATTCAATTGAAATGTCTTTGGTATCATGGTTATTTGATTATACATTTTTTGTTATATTCATGTATTTAACTTCAAAATGCTAAAACAGAATAAGTAAGAAACAACTGCAAAATGGTTCAGTTCAATGTTTTCATACAAGGAGTAGATCTTAATAAATGTTTGTTAATTTACTTGCAGGTATCTATTAGAAAAAAGCGTAATTAATGAAAAGTTAAAATGAAAGACTATATAGTTTAGTATTAGTATATTAAAAATAATTCTCTAAAATAAAAATTACCACCAGTTCAACCATTACTTCATTAAAACAGCACGTCACAAGGGCGCCACCGCTTCTGTCTTCAAAAAAGTCCACTTAAAGAAACTCGTTCCACTAAAACCGTCTGAATGTCGATATAAAAGAACGCAAGCATTTTCGGGTGTCAAGTGCCGAAAACAGGATGCTGCTCCTAATAACATTTTACCGGAAACGAAGTCTCGGGGATCGGTCTTCATCCTATGTCAAGCACCCCGTGTTTCGAGGACGCGTAAACGAATCTAATTAAACGCTAAATTGTTATTTTAAGTTTAATAATAACCATAATGACCTCGCGGCTCAAGCCGGAGCTCTGTTATTATCAAGATTGCATATTTTCTGGTAGATTAAGCTCCCTAAGAGCCACCACCCGGCCCAGCAAGAAACGCGGGAAACAAGAACCGAGGATCGAGCGGTGGGGCCCCGGCTACCGGCCGTACGAAACTCGCAAACTGCGCCTCCGAGGAAATACGATTGATCGATTATCCGCGATATTACATGCGTGGATACGCCTCGAATATTACGCCACCGGCGGGGCGCGAGCTGGCCGCCGGGTAATCGTGTTCTCTGAAATTTCTGTGCGCTCGTTGGTGGTCTCCAATAGGAAATTAGGAATTGCTACTAAGAGTTTGGAGAAACTGGTTGGCGCAATAGAACTATTGTTTCGATTGTTTTCATTGAATCCTATGGAGGCTTCTTAGTTGGCAATGTGCCATTAGTAGCTACGAGTATTTTTATATTACTTCGAAGAAGATATTGTGCAGTCATGTCGCTACTTATATTTTATCTAACAAAACAACTAGTTTCAAACCTCTAATACATAGCGTGGACAAAAATTAATTAGTTACCTTTGTTCTGTGGTTATTAAAAAACACCAACTGTCCATTTAACTTATTTAAAACTTACATTTTACTAATTTTCATGCAATAATTTAAAGAATCGATTTAAAAAAGTCCACACACCTAATCATAATAATTTCACCTGCGATCACCTGAAGTAAAATCGATCGGCGTCATTTCGCATCTTTTTGAGACACGTCTGTTCTTGAAGAACGGTCGACGCGACTGAGAGCGGACCGATTCGTCATCCACCGGTCGTCGCAGCTCGATTGCGAACACGACGGAGCAATGCGTTTCTTGCTCGCCCCCGTAACACACGTAGCAACCCCTCCGTTCTTTTCAACCCGCGGCTGTTTCTTTCAGCGGGTTCTTCCGCTAGCCGGTCAAACGTCGCGCGCGGCGACAGCAATTACCCGCCGGGGTCGGAAAAACAGTCGGCGAATTACACGAGGCCGGTATGCGAGCGTGCCACGGGCTGACGCGACACGACGCCACTTTATAAACGGCCCCACTGCTGCCGTTCTCTTTAGAAAAGTTCATAAATATCGTGGATAATTGTACGCGTCGCTCCGGGAACGAGCCCGCGGCTCGGCCCTTTCGCGCTTGGCTCTTCCTGAATCCTTTGTCGTACGGGATAATTCTTTATTTCGCGTTGCTATGCTTCAGAATTATTCATTCCTTTGAAACTGGGACTGACTCTTTATTCTTATGTAGCATTAGCTGTCTTTGATTAAGGAATATGAGCCGTTTTTTACAAAGTGGTATGAAGCCATTTTTAGAAAAATGAGTTAATGGTAGTTTTAGTGACGTACAGATGTCCTTTCTTAATAAACACACAATCAATGATGTACGATAACCTCACAAATGAATCGGAAGAAGTTTAACTGTAAAATGGTATAGCAAAAATGTTTCCTTTGAAAATGAAATAAGTCCATTTGTAGCTAAGGATTCGTTTCTTTTCTTTTACAGTTTCATTATTTATTACTGCATAATAAAATTTAACAAGTTTATGGTTTTATAAACGTCAACTGAATTGATTAACGTTTGCTAATATTTTTAAGTTGATTCAAACACAAACACTTAAACAACTTTTAAAAAATGGCTCCTACGTGGACGTTGGTTTAGAGTTTCAAATTTATTGTAACAGACTCGATTTTAGTGCAGTTGTTACGCGTTTTATCAATTTTCTTCGCGTTTATTTCAAATATAGTAATTATACCTTGTGTCAGTACAATTTTAGTGGTTATAAAATGTTCTTGTATAAATTACACAAGTGCCATTTCATTGATGTCAGTTTTCAAGGACTGGAAAACCCAAAACATTTGAGAACGCGAAGGATTGAAGATGACACTAAATAGACGAAAAGGATGTGAATAAACATATGTTGAAAAATTAATATTTACGAAGTTATGAACAACCTTTTGTTTTGACGAAGCGGTGCACCTTATACGACAGCTGTTTTACATTATGCCATCAAGTTGCTGAGATTGAGAATCATTATTCCTCTGAAAGAGGGCAGACTTTGCATTAATAATCGCATAATTGACTACGGATATTTTTATAATGAATGGAAAGCATGATTCAATGGTCACGAGATTCTATTCTTATTCGAACTAAAGTCTTCGTCGCTTGCCCTATTAGAAAAATCTGTCTGTGTAGCATCTGCTGAACACTTGAACACTTGAGTTCAGTGATCTTGTAGAGAGTATCGGAAGTGGATGGGATTTGCAGTCTCCTCGAGTGGCTCATTTGTTGCCAGCTTCAAGCGTTCTAGTAGATGTGCTTCAGATGATTGCCTTAGACGCGTTGTCGCTAATGGAGAAATATTCTGTACTACGGTTAATTGTACCGATTGCGCACGTAGCGTTTTAACAAAACGAATTCCAGGTTTTTACAGTGTAGAAGCTGGGCGACCAACTTTCTCAATGCACTTTGATTTTTCTTGTCGCTACAAATATTTCTACATTTAATCTAATGACACACAACATAAGTACAAATTCTTGAAAGATGTGTTTTATGAACATATAGAAGAAAATGATACAGAGTTTACAAAATATTTGTTGCAATTCGTTGTAAGAAATTCAGCTAATATTCATTCTGCTATATAATCCTCGTTTATCTTGACAAACGTCATACTTCCCAAGAATTCTAATCATCCCCAACAAAAACAATGTTTACCAAGTTTCTACCTACAAAATCATATAATTCCCCATATTTTTCTCATTAAAACAATATTAAATTTTTATAACCCCTATTTCTTACGTTTCTCTTCCCCAAAATTCACCCCTAACTTATTTCCACTAAAATCACTAACAATTCTTCTCCGGTAAATACAAAATGCAATCTCGTAACTCCACGACAACATTATACACAAATTACAAGGTAAGAATACTAAATTAAATCCCCGAAAAACAAGAAGTTCACGTAATTACGTCTCTGCTGTTCAAATAGGGGGTCGAAGGCTTACACATTTAAGTCTTAAGTGTTAAAGCTGACATTTTAGGGAAGTTCGGGCCTCGATGAAGCGTTCGTTTCGCAAGGGGACGGTTCGCCGGACAGCTGTCACCGGTAATTATCTTATTGCAATTAACGCGAGTCGTGTAACCAGGAGGAAAAGGGCCGGATCGGATTCTTGGTCCAAGAGAGGCAAGAGAGAATGCTACCCCTGGAATCTGCGCAGAGGCGACGCTTCCTTCTTATGGTCACTGGTCTGTGGGCCGCTCGAGCTTCTTTACTCCCCCTTCTTTCCCTAATGGCAGCTTCCTCGAAAAAGTGCGCCGACTTGACCAATTAAGGCACACTAGCCTACCATGTATTTGTCCTGCATCCCATGGGGGATGCACCTGCGTGCTGGACTTTGATTCTTGCACGGCTATTAATTATTATGCGCCACGCGTTCGCCGGTGTTCGCGGCAGCTTTAATTATCGGCCCTTTTCGCGACCGAGCGCAGCTACGCGCGAACAATTCCTGCGACTACCAAGACCTTGTTTTCTACCCTGTTTCACCGTTGATTGTTCCAGTGCTGAGCAATGCACGCAAGGATAGGTATAATGGGTTTAAAAATTTGAATGTTAGAAATTTTAATCTAATTCTAATTGCAGCGTTTTTATTTGTATTTTTGTTGAAGTATTAAAGAAAAACCGGTAGGTTTGTTTTTTAAATAATATTGTTTATAATTGTTATTGGAAAACTTGATAGTACAATTAATAGTTTATTTTGGTATATGCTCTCCACTCTTACAAGACACACGAATAAAGATTCAATGTAATAATTATATTTTTCTTGTGAAGAATCTCGACGATGCTCAACTCTACCGTGTAATAGCAACTTTCCATTTGGGTAAATGCAGACCTTTTCTAAATAGTGCCATTTTTGCACCCAATTTCTTGTTAAATAATTCATTTTTTCCTTGCAGGTATGTTTACAAAGTACTTACAATTTTATAATATTCTTTGTGTATTCCATCTAGGGTCCCCTTGCGAACACGACGGCATCTGCGTGAACACACCCGGTTCGTTCGCCTGCAACTGCACGCAAGGATTCATAGGACCGAGATGCGAGACGAACGTGAACGAGTGCGAGTCCCATCCCTGCCAAAACGACGGCTCCTGTCTGGACGATCCTGGAACGTTCCGATGTGTCTGCATGCCTGGTAAGTGAAGCATTTTTATTTCGTTTCCGAAACACATGTTGCTTTTCGTCTCGGTGGCTGGGTTTCGGAGGATCGAAAAACGGTCCGATCGCGAGCGCGTCCTCGAGAAATATTGCTCGCCGCAGGTACCGCAGGGCAACCGATAACTCGGGGCGCGTCGCGTGATCGCTTGGCGAACCGCATCTGAATGCATCTTTGTTACTTTCATAATGCTAATCGGTTAAACTGTTTAATCGGTTTCTGAGACTTCATTCATCTCGCTATGTTTTAAGTGTTTGTATGTGTGTTTTTGTGGCTTTCCGTGAGCTTTAAAAAAAGTTCGAGGAACGCGTAATCAAAATGATATACAAGCTGATACATTGTACACAGTGGAAATTTATTTATCGTATACAGTAGACAACACAAAAGTCTGTCGTTTAATTTTTGTCTATTGTGTTTATCGAGAAGTCTGTTGGTATACGAATATCTTCTCCACTTCAAATATTAGAGTTATGATTTTTTAATCGAATTTGTTAAGTAACCAACTTAAAATTTCTCTACAATGTTCAGTATAAACTGAAACTTCACCTTTGCCTTTAAATCGATAAAAACGAACGGTTTCTAAATCTCATCGATATTAACCCCCTGCCTTATCTTAACGTGTCAGACTCGTGGTGAAGATTTAAAATAGAATTTACCAAACATAAATATTTCTCAATCCTTTTTAATTCAAATTAAATATCCTATTATCAATTGTTATAATTTAAAACGGACATGGATATAGGATATTCCCAGGATTCTTCTCTTTCTTCAGTTATATCGATCTTTTATATCGAGAGTAGTTATAGCGATCACAGTTGCGAAATAAATCGTAAGGCAAAGGATCAACCCCTTATCCTATGATCTCTTTTGCAACTGCGCTTAATAAAACCACTTTGTCTTCAACAATTTCTTAGAAAACTAAATAAATTAATTACTTGTTCCACATCTATACCTGCTCCAAAAACAAATATCCACATTCATAGAAGACAAAACAGCATTCAGATTAATCAAATTTTATATAAAATTTACATCGCAAGTCTACTACAGGACAACAGGTTAAAATCCAAGCAAGCCATCAAATTCCCAAAACCAATCAACTTCCCACATACGATCTAAACCCACGATATCTGCCAGCGCGTCCCATTTGGCGCGAGGAGGAGGCGTTCGCTCGATTCACGGCGATATCGGCCGTACAGGTCACTCTCCGTCGATTTTATCGATTATCGATCGGCAGGATCTCCCCTGGGGCCCGAGTCTTTACTCGAGGCCCTTAAACGGCCGCTAGGCAGGAAGGGCCGGGTAAAGGCTTACGTGGCTTCAAACAATTAAGGCTGACTTACGCGTGGCCGAGAGAGGCGCGCACCGGCCGCGTTAAAGGGCAAACGAGTCGCCGGCCGGCGTCTTTCCGCGGGTCCGACATCAGATAATACGAGCCGTGGCCCTGTCATCTCGGAAGAATTTACCGGCGACACCGTAGGCCTGGAGAAGTTAGCAGTATACGCTATCGCGCGCGCTGAATCTTGATCCTCCTCAGCCTCGTACGCGCGAATGGGTTTTCCACGAAAATCTCTAGCCTCCGGGGATATCCCTTGGTCCCCGGGAGATCGGAAACTCGAGATCCGCCGCTAATTGCCGTTCGCAGCAGCGCACGCAGGAATTATTTCGTTTGACCAACTCCTGGCCCGCGATTTTTCCGCCACTTCGTTGCTGTTGTCTTGGCATCACGGTTCTATCCGCTTTTTTGCTGCACGCTCGCGAAGAACTCGCGTCTTGTGTCATACGCCGACACCGCTGACGGGAATTTACTTTCTCCGGAATGAACCGTGTCCGGATACATTCTTGAGGCGAGTCGACGCTAGCGGTGGTTTTATTTCGTTCTGTGAGGTGGCTGTGAGGTATTGAGGAAATTATTCGCTGTTCGTGTCCGTTGCGTACATTTTTTAGTTTCTTTGCGAAGGGAGGTTTGAAGGTCCGTTGAACATGGAGGATGGAATGTTGCTTTTCAAATGCAAACTTCGTTCATAGCAGTATTTGAAGGTTTTTGTCGGTTAAGGAACTGGTAGTCCTCTAAAAATGTGACACTACTTTATTATAGTCTTGTAAGTTATTTACAACAAGAAGTTCTAGAACTAAAGGTACACCTAGTTGTTACTACAACATTCTACCTTCTTATTGACAAAGTATTAATACCTTACTATACATGCTCAATAAACCAATAATACTTTTGATAATCAATTTCATTTGTTCAGAAAATCCCCTTCAACGGTACAAAGAATCCCCAGAGAATCAACTCCAAAAGTATTCAGTTTCAATATTTCCACTCAGCTTCAATACGATTCTCAACATCACTGTTTTTCCTAGCGCAACCTTCGTTGCGCTATCATTCACGCGAATTCAATGCGATATATTGATTATATCGTGTGTTGGATAGAGAACAAATCCTTTTCTCTACATCAATTGCTCCCTACGGATCTCGCGGGCGGAGCAGGCGGAGCAGGCGGCGCTCGCAGCGTTCTCCGCAACAAATAGAGCGTTAAGATGAACGGAAAGCCGTGGCTCGAAAACGCCGGCCATCGATTACGCCGGTTCGAACGCTATTTTGCCGTCTCTTTATTCCCTCCGTCCCGTTCCACCGTCTTCCTCCGCCGGGGTTCTCGATTTATGGCGTCGATTTACAATTCGCGCGACCTTTGCCGCGATCCAGCCCCGTCTTCAGCGCCGCCGCGCACGTCTTCGCCGCTCGTCGTTGTTACGCCTCGATGTGCACGCCGTTTAACGAATCCTCGCGCCCACGATAAATCGAGGAGTCCGGCTAGGGCGACGAAAGATATCGCCCAATTAAGGAAACACGCCTAATATCCGGCCGGCAGGATCCCGTGGCTGAGCCACCCTCTTAGATCCTTTCTTAGGACAATGAATATTTCCGCTACCGATTGCCAAATCTTTTCTTTTTTCCGGCCATGACACTTGCTCACCACATGGGTTACCACTTCCTCTTTTCACTTCTTGCACCCGTCGGAACATTTTGCTTTAATTGTGCCAGAGAAAGTAAAGAAAACAAAGTTTCGGTGATTTTGTGAATGATTATGAAGGAGATGGGTAAATTGTAATGTTATATTGTAATAGGGGAATAATACGGTAAATAGTTTGTTATTGTGATAGAATACGATAGTGTAATGTTGCGATGATATATTAATTTGAGGATTTCATAATTTGATTGGTAGTTATGACATTTTTTTCTTTTTTTACACTCTTTAGAGAAACTTGTTTTTCTTATGTTTAAGAATGCTACTGAAAGTAGAAGAAACAGAGTTTCAGCGATTGGTGAATCACGAAAGTAGAAAAGGAAATGAGTAAATCGTAATATTATATTGTGGTAGGGTAATAATAAGATAATACGGTAGGGTGATGCTGTGATAATATAGAGGTTAACGTTATAGCATAACGACGTCATGATATATTAATTTGGGAACAATATCATCGCAACAGTAGCACGTTTGCGTTCACCGTTACACTTTATGCGTTCCACTGATGATCGAATAAATTAACTCCGTATATAATGTGCTGATATTGCATATAAGCTACGAGTTTACTGTAAATTACGTCATTATTCTGATATTGTCAATTTCTTCCTGACATCTCTTTCACGTGGACCTTATCAACATCCTAAATTATAATATTCCTTTGCAGTATATTTATTCCTCGGCGTAAAGATTTCAAAACTACACAATATATCTTTGAAAATTAACTTTCGCCGAAATTGGCCATCAATTTCTCTTTACTGCAAGATCGTTTAATCATTACGTTACCATCTTGTCAAAGCATGCACGACAGAAGGTAGTTACGTGTGGAAACGCGACTCCAACAAGAAGTAACATAATCAACAGAGTCGAATACGAAATCAGAAATTGCTTTCTGAAAATTTCGTCCGCGATAGATTAATTCGTGTCTGACAGTCCTCGAAATTTAATCCCCTCTCGTGTTACCGCATCCCAGTTCCATTCTCGATCTCTTCGTCAGACGGATTCTCGGGAGAAGATGTACAAGGTCCAACCGGTTTCCGAAGGATCTCGTCGAAACAGGGACGGGTGGGATTAAATTATTGTCACTCGGCGTCCCGATTTATCCAAATCCCGCTGGCTCGTCGTCTCCGACAATGCTTTGGTCGTTTGGTAGTAAACAGTTGAAGTTAGAAAGAGAAATTTTATTATCGGTGCATTTTACTGGGTTTAACGACAAAAAAATAATGAGATAAGAATGAATAAAACGATATAGTTTGTGTATTACCGAATAACACGTCAATGTTAATTGCTACTATTATTTATTACCACATTTTATTAAATGTAGAATATCATTTTTACTTATTATTTTACTTATTAGTTTATATATCATTCTGATAGTAGAATGTTTATTGCCAAAACCGCAATACTATAGATCTTATAGAATTTTCTTTTAAAGATCACATAAAACTCAAAAATGACACATTCAGAAATCTACAATAAATCAGTCAATCAAAAGGTCATTAATGAAGCGAAAAATCCAGAACAAAACAATCGATAAACTTAAATCCAACTGTAACAAGGGGTATTCCCTCGCGACAAGAGAGGAACGATTCTGAACAAATTAACCAAGCAATGAAAGGGCCAAAGATATAGAATCGTGTAGTTGCCGCGAGATAAACGGGGGTGTGCGCGTACACGATCGACTGATAAGGTTCGCGGTAGCATAAGTACGTCGAAAAGCGGGCTGTTAAGTGTCCAGTGTCGGACGGAGAGCCAGAAGTTACGCGTCCCTTCGTCGCGCCGCCGTATTTACATAATTTATTCCGTGCCGAATCGGCCGGCCGCGAACGCCATCAACTTGTACATCCACAATACGTATAATAAACACAAAGATGGCGTAAAGGAATGAAATGCGGCGATGGATGTTCATACGCCTCGCAGGAGAACCTCGCGGTGTCCTGTCATAGAAAACACGGATCGAATGGACCTTTCGACTAGAGGAGCGGACAATCGAGGGAGGTAGATGGTTCGGTGGAACGGGAGCGTACCGAAAACTGAGCGAGCAAAAAATCGGGGCCGGGCCGAAAGAGGGGCTACCGAAGGGGTACCGAAGAGGCACGAAGGGGGGCAGGGGCGAACGAGTAAAATATGATAGCGGGATTCGCGAAATATGAGACCGAAACGAGGGGATCCGTTGCCCCAGGGCCCCCGTACGGACACAAAGGGCTTATCTTGTCCTCCTGGACCGGTCAACCGGCCACCGACGCCATTTTGGTACTCCACCTCCGCCTTCTCCTCTTCTTCTTTTCTTCTTCTTCTTCTTCTTCAGCGAAACTCGTCTCTTTTTCGCCCCCTTGTTTCGAGGCCCGTTCGCTGCGCTTTCCTTTCTTGTCGGGGCCTACTGTCCCGTAAAAGGATCCGCTAAATAGCGCTAAGAGGTTGGAGGAAAGAGGATACTCGAGCATTCAGGATTTCGCAGACGGGGCGCGCGTCTGCGGGAGCTGCGTGTTCGAGAACACAAGACCTCGAGTAGTGTACAGGTCTTTGTAATTGCTGACTGCTCTCCGCTGCGGAGACCGTGACGGGGGTAATGAGATCGGTGTTTTGCTTTTGTCTTTCGTTTTGCGATGTCGAATCGTGTCCGAGCGTCTTTGAATGATGGTGGCTCAACGGCTCGTTTTTTGGAGGTATTGAAGTGTGGAAGGCTTTCGGACAGGGTGTTAGCGTTTGGAGGATTGCGAAAGTAGTGCGATAGTAAATCCTCTATTTGATTTGGGCATTGTAGATCCCATTGAAATTTGTGTTTCGAAAATTAATAGATACCTGTTAGTCTCTAGCAAATGTTCATGCATTGAAACTTCATACATCTTTAGTGAATCTATTTATTTCTCTATTAAGATCGTATGTGAATATTTTAATAGTTGTACATACGAAGACACAAATTTGTCTCGGAAACAATTATCGCGGTTAAATGTAGAACATTTTATTTTCCATTTTCATTTTCATGTAATATTTATTTATTATCTTCAATTTAATACAATAAAACAGCATGAGTAATTGTTTTCTCATTGACCTAATATCCATGGACAAAAAGGTGCTGTCAGCGGCTCGTACGGTAACGGCGTCGAATACGTTATGTCGCAGCAAAAAGAGGATCGGTAGCGGTTCTCTGTCACTGACGGACGATACCAATTACAACGGCGTTGCGTTTTCTACCGAGCCATCTGATAACGCGACTGTTCTTCCTCCTCTGAATGCTCACACGCGGCGATCCGTGTTACACCGGTGAAAAAGAAAGATTAATAAATCGCCGACGGTGTGCGCGGGTTGCAACCGCCCGCTGCAGGTTGCATTGAATGCTTATTAAACATACACCACGAAATCTGCTTGTTATTAAAACGAAGGTTTGGCGCCTTGTACTTGATACGCAATCGATGAGCTGCAACTTTGCGTTTAATGACGCGAATATTTGATACCGCCTGAACACTGTTACCCGACTTATTGCTGCTCCGAGCGTTCACTTTTTGCCGCAATTAAAGCTTGATTTACTGCGACGCACGGAATACAGCTTGTATCATCACGACGCATCCATGGAACGATGATTGGTAGTAATAACTTGGCCGCTGAGGACGATCGGTGTTACTATGACAAATTAATCGATGTAAGAACCAGCTGGAACTGTGATAAAGAGAAATGGGGACAATCCAAGTTTAACCGTGATGTTACTAAAGCACTAGTCAAACTAGTTATCATGCAAAGTTAAAAATAGGGGAATCTTTCATTTAATTGGAAAATGAATGTGTCTATGAATATTTCTTCTATTGTTTATATTTTTATAAATTTCTTCTTAAAGCACTATGGTGTTTGGTTTTGATTTATAATTTCTGTTGTATTATTCGAAATTTCATTGAAAATAATATAGAACTATGTAAACAAAATTTGAAGAAGCAGATTTCGATTTCGAAGAATAGTAAATTGTTTCAGTAAAATGTGTAGCGGCTACCTTGCCACGATAATGATATAATGGTAGCGTCATGCGAAAGGTGCGATAGATCGCCCCCTCAGCCACCGCGACAAAAGACAAAACAATGTTATCTGCGACGCCATCTTCCCAGGGACGCGTCCAGGTATTTTCACACGGAATGGGAATTTGCGAGTCACCGTGGCAGGGCCTCTTCCTGGACTTTCGTTAAAATGACACTTGACGTATCAAGTTTCACCGGTTGATGTTGAATTTTAAAGAAACTTCCCTTATTCTGTATGATGTGTTTGATACGTATGCAAAGTTGACGATGCCGACTTATCACTCCAAATAATTCCACTTTTTATTCGAAAATTATGCTACAAATAGATTTTTAATGTTAAAGAAATTTATCAATCAGTTTAAAAATAGTAAATTAACCAAACGAGAATTATTTGCAAAAAGACTTACAAAACTTGAAATCTGTCACAAATCAATTCCCTCGAAATTTGATCGAAGATTCGTATCAAAACAAATGTATATATTTATATATTTAATTCACACCTAATTTCTAAATGAAAATTCTTAATAAAAATTAGTACACATTATTAACACTAAAACTACCGAGCAATTAGAGTGACTTGTCTCCAGTTTTTCATAAAGGTTAGAATAATAAGTTTTCGTAAATTCGAAAAGTTTCCTAGTGTTCTACCTATGCAAATATACAAATTCAATTGAAAATATTTCGCAAAAATGCCTTCATAATTGAAATACTTGCAAAATAAGAAAAAATAAGAATCCTGAAATGGATCAATTCGACCCGTCCGGTAGTTCTACTGTTAAGAAATTCAAGGTTCCAAACAGTTTCAGAAATTTTCATAATTCTGCCAACAATTCAGTAAACAATTATTTCAAAGCCCACGCTCAATCCATCAAACAAACAAAACCCCCAAAAGGACCAAGAAGAATTCGTTGCAACGGAATCTAAAAAGTGCACAGAAGCATCGCAGTGTTCATTATCCAGCAGCGAATAGTCCGCGGAATTGTGGTGCGCAGCGATATCTCAATATTCGCCGTTGAATGCAACAATAATGCCCTCGGTGCGGCCGCGACGCACGAATGCGCCCGGGACGCACACAAACGAGATCGGCGCGGATGCGCTCGGAAGGAGATGCAGCGCGCCGGGACACGCGTGGTATGATACATTACTGAAGATGTAGATTACTCCTAGTATAATCCCAACAGCCTTGCATTGTACGCCATCGGACAATGCCCGGCGCGCATTCTGCGATCCTCGCGCAGCCCTTATTCGACCCTCCTCCCTTTTCTCGCTTCTTTTCTTCGGGCGCAATAAGCGAGCCTCTCTGCGCCGGCCGCTTCTGCTTACGACGCTAGATACACAGCGCAAGCGTAATAAATCTTTGTAGAAGAATCAGCGTAGTTACCGCACAATTGCGCCGATTGCGGACAGACCGCGCGCTCTTGCCTACCCTTTGTTATCTCAATTCGATTTTTTTCCCTTTCTTCGCCGGAGAGACGATGCGTTCCCTCGATAAGGGGACCCATTGTCGACCCTCGTCGACTTATTCTACTTTTCTGCTTGGACCTCGGCCTTATCATTCGAGAGGAGGACGCTCGTTCTCGGAAGGAACTTACTTTGATGGAAATGGTTCTTGGCAAAGCGTTTGAGGAGTGTTTCTTTCTATTGAGTGTTACTCGTGCTGGTGAGAACTGATTTTGAAAATGTGAATTATTCGATGTTATAAGGGTAGAGATTGAGTATTTTGTAATTTGTTTAGCGATTATTAGATCGTTGATTATTAGTTTTTCAGTTCAAATTATACGGTTAAAACACAATTATCTAAATTGTTAGAATTGAAACTAATTTCTTTTTAGTTTCAATTGAATTTTTGTTATTACCCTATCCATGGCGATTTGTAGAGATCTACTAACGAGAATTCGTTCAAACAATTACTTCATTAATATTTATTCAAATAATGCTCAGTTTAACTTTAAATAGCAATTCGTTACAAACATTGAAAGAGTACCGTAAGAGAATGACAATTTATGAACGTAAACATACGATTACAGACTATCGAGTAAATCATATATTCAATATGTTCCAGCGTGCATCGATACACGTTTTATTCTCGTAAAACCGACGCCTTTACACGCCCAGGGATCGTATATCGTCGTTTCGTGCATTTTCCGTCGCGCGAGCAATTTATCAGAACAATACCGATATTATTCTCGCCGAGGACCACGCTCACGGTGGTTCCAATTGACATATCCTCTCCCATCCGCAACGATCTCCTCTCCTTTCCTCTTATAAATTATGCTTTTGTTTCTTCATCGAGAGCGGGATGCGCGATCGGACCTGGACAAAGACGACGCGCTGTCGAAGCGGTGAAGGGGTGAGGCGCGACTGTCAGGAATGACGGCACCCTCCCGAGAGAGGAGACGCGGGCATTTATTGTGCACGATTCGAGCGGTCTGTACGAGACGATTTTGCGACCCAATCCTTTTTCTTTATCTATTTATTGCAATGTACACTTTCCTTTTTTTTCTTTATTAAAATATCCCCTTTCGTTTCTTTTAAAATATCCTCTTCTTTCTTTTTCTATTATAATATTCTCTTTTTGCCTTTTATTGCAGAATCCTTTTCCTTTTTTTCTTTCTTTCTTGAAATATCCTTTTTCTTTTTTATCGCAATGTCCTATTTTCTCTTTAAAATGTCACTGTTCTTATTTTCCTTCTTTATTAAAATACCTTCTTTTTTTCTTTCTGTTGAAACGTCTTCCTTCTCTTCTTTCCTTTCATTGGAATATATTCTTTTTCCCTCTTCTCGCTCTATATTCCCTTACTCGATTGTCTCAGAATTATTCCGTGAAATTGGTCGATTGCTGCTTTTACTTTCCCGTTGTTCCGCGTTAATTCAATTTGATTCTTTTTACGGTGCGAGGTGAAAGCGAGTGATCGAAAAACTGCGAAATCCTTGGCGTTTATAGCATATGCAAATGGAAAAGAATTGAAGTATTTCGTTTTACTGAGTTGGACTTGGAAATAATTTCCCTTTGTGGGTTTTTAATAAAGATATATTGCTACACTTTGCGATTTACCGAATTAATTAGGGCACGCACACTCTAAATTTGTTTTCTCATTCTTATACTATGTTATGAATTGACCACTTGTTTCTCATGTTTCGCATTCACAATTCATGGAAGCCTTGAATCTTCCATATTCCTTTTGAAATAATTGTACTTAAATACCTATAATATCTTATATAAGAATATGTAAGGTTCCTTCTTTACACTTCAGTTGCCATTAGCCTTAGCAATTGCTACATAATCAATTGCTACAGTTCAAATAGTTTTTCATTATTCACTAATTTCCCAATATTTGCGATAACAATTATTTACCTTTTTACTGCAGCGTCGACAGGCGCAGCGAGATTCTATCTACGTTTACCCAACACGCCCGCTAAGCCTTCCAGTGGACTTTATCCAGGGTGATCAGCGCTTCGCACGTCTTTCTTTCGGTCTGTCGTTATCCGCCCTTATCTCTCCTCTCTGTTTTCGTCAGTCGCGCATCAGGAGAGCCTGGACGAACCAGACTCTAGACACGCGGCATCTAAATTGGTCCAGATCACCGACCGCTGATTACATCCACCTAGACTAACCGGTAGTTGAGACGAGGATTGGGGGCGGAGGAGACAGATGAAGAAGAAGGAACCTCGAAAAAGTCGTTGGCACGCTCAGGGGTTTTCTTCGTGCCCGAATGCTCAAGTTCACCCGAACTCCGTCGACCATGAAAGAATTCCGAATGTCTCCGATTACTCGAATCTTGGAAACATCTCGGGATCTCCTTTCCTAATCTGTAACGGGGTTGTCGGATGATTCGAAAGTATGATAGATTTGTAGAGTGTATTGTAACTATAGATTTTGTATGAGAGAATAAGTTGGAAATATAACATGGACATATTAAGAATTTTCTTTTTGAGAGAACTATCTATATTAAAATGATAACATTTTTAATTTATTACGATACATTCTTTTCACTAATTATTAGCATATATTATCATACAATTTTATATAATAGTATTTTCGTACGCTACTTATTTTCATAAAATTTCATATAAACGTACTCTCATACAATACATATTTTCGTACAATTTCATATAATTCGATATGTGAGAAATCCATCATCCCCGGTTCGCGAGACGCATCGAGTTCGAAGTTTTAACCCCATTCGCCACCGCTCGAGGCCCATTTATCAGCCGGTAAAACGGATCTATTAGATCGCGAGACGCAGTCCGGGAAACACGTTGCATCGGCAAAAGAAAGAGTTCCGCGAACTGGTCGGGAAAAATGAATCTGCAGGGAGACCACCTTTGGCGCTCGTTGCTAACAAGCTGCGTTGTCGCTCAGCAAGACGCCCCGGTCATTCTCTAACGCGTCTTCTTTTTCGCGGCATCAGTCACCGCTGAAATCGGCGGGGACCTCGACGACATTATAGAAAGGACGGACGGACGGGCCCGTTTTTACGCGGTGGCCGACCGCGGACGCGTTTCCATGTCGGTGTATCCGTGCCCGTGATATATGGCCGAGTATAGACAGCCCGAGCTCACCACGCCTCGCGGTTAACCCCTCGCGATTTCTTTCGCAATCGCCGCGCTCGTTTATTGGTGAACATTCGCTAAAAGGGAAAGCTGCTGCTTGCGTCGATCGAGGTTTTAACCCTTTAGGTTCGAAATAAAAACTTGTAGAAAGTTGGAGGTTGAAAGTGTATTTCTTGGAGTATCTTGGGAATTGGTGTAAAACAAAACAAAAGGCTGATCCACTTATTTCCAATGTTCTTCTTCTTTATTTTTTGGCTTTTTATTTAACTACGGAACACGGATATGAGAAAATTATGATCGGCAAACTTAACATGGTTAGTTCTTACAACTTAAGAAACTAAAAGAATTCCAGATACTAGAAAGTTATTCTGATTCCACATGTCCTAGCAACTTCTTTGTTATCAAAACTCGTATCACTGAAACTAGCTGTCCATTACAAAGAAATATTTCGTTGCATAATGACTGTTCATGCAATGCATTCCCTACTTCGAAAATATTCTTTCACCTACTGCTTTCTAGAGTAATTAAGGTGCTAATCATTAATAATAATCATTAATCAATAATAATGAAACGAAAAATTTTACAAAGATTTCTACAAAACCTGCAACACTTATAAATAAAAATATATACGAAACGATCTGAAAAAAGACCTTTCGTACTCAAAATATCGTGTTTCTTAATTGCAGCAAACATTGACTGTATGAAAATCGAAAAAACACTTTCGCAAAAGTAAATAAGAACCGTTACTTTGAATCGAATATCTCTAACGTAACTTCGTCTGACGGCTTTCAATCGGAGAAGAACGAGAACGCGTTTTATTCACGTCGGAAACGATTTTGTTCGGCGTGAAACAGCGTCGCGACATTCCTCGCCCCGTCCTCGTGGAAATAGGCAATTTAAGGTGCAACGGGATATACGTGTGCACCGACCGCGAGGTCGCATACAAATGTAGTGTTAAACGTGTCTCGCGCGCCCGGTACCATTCTCTGCGGAGGTGGACTGTTTCCTTCAGCTCGCTTTCAGCCTGGGCCACAATCGACGTGACCCTTCCTCACCTCGACGAGAGTCGCAGTCGTAAACCGGTGCCCGTCGCAAATCCAGAACGAATCGAAAGTGCCTTTGGAGTTTTCGTTCATATGTTTGCATCCGGAGCTGCGTGACTCGAACCTGGGCACAGGCCTCTTGATTTCGTCTCATGCGTTCACAAGCGGTTCCACGAAGCAATATGATACATTTTATAATTTAATTTAGTGTATTTTAAAGTTGTACTCTCGTTGAATCTTGGTTTTAATAATTCGATATCCATTTTTCATTCTATAAATTGTATTGATATGGAGATATATCTATGGCTACATTCGTTTGTACGATTGAATTTAGTATTTTTTGTATATTTAGTGATGAATGATTTTTAATATGAAAGACAAATTTCTGTTTGCTTTATTTTACTTAACGAAATTTAAAGGAATTTTCATTTTTCAATCTATCTTGAAGGTATATTTCAAGGTATACTTAGCTACTTCAAATATTTTTCTAACAAATGAAATAACGTAGGTTCCTAAAACTTCGAATCTCATTCGAGATTTTGTCAACAATATACACTTTTATTTTCTCAGTTTTAACAGACGCGTTAGCTATTCGTACCTTCTGTTAGAAGTATGAAACAAAGGTTTCTGAAAGAAAACAACACCGGCAAAAAATGATCCGATTCGAACAAACAGAGGTATCTGTATCGAGCGCACCACGATTTGCTTCACAATAGGAGCCGATAGTCCCGTGTAAACCGGGCTTGAAACACGGACTACGGAGTCCAAGAGAGGCCGAGCTCCTTTCGCTCTTTCCTCGGCTTCATAACTTTTACCTCCTGTTATTCTTTTCCGCGGCGCGACGCGGCGTTCCGCCGGCGTTGCATGGCAATGCGACTCTCGTGCGCAAACGATGGGCGTAGAGAGAGAGAGACCCGGCGACAGTTCGAGATAAATAACGCCCCGCGACAGGACAATGTGTCCGGCGTCGTTGTACCTTTGCCTTTGCTATCGTGCGAATCCGGCTTAAGGGCGTCTCCTCCTAGTAAATGCGTTAACCTTTTCCTCGACGCGGCAACCCGTTTCGTTACATAATTCTCAGCTGTTCCCGATCGAACGGAGAACGGAGGATCTCGCCTAGACCAGTGGTAAGCGAAATTCCATTTAATTGCTTATTAACAATTCACTTGTCGAAAGCTTGACATTAGAATTTAACAATTGCAAAGAAATTGCGTTAGATTAATCGCCACGTTTAATAATGAAGGATTTTTTAAATTCTAGTCCGAGTAACGAAAGTTTGTGGTATTTCTGGTTGTTTAATTGTATTTTCGAATTATTGGAATTTCGTTTATAAAATTAATGAAATACCTTTTAAAGATATGTTGAAGAGAATTCATAGTTTACAAGTGTAATACGCGTTGCTATTAAATCGATTAAGAAGTCCTTATTTTTCCTCAGTAAAATTTCATTGAGAATCGAATTCCCTTTAAAACTCGCCAAAACATGCACAGTTTCCATTCGAAAAATTAAAAAACAGTCTCTCAAATCTTTTAAAAACTATTATCACTCATATCACTCATATCATTTTCTCACGCAACCCCATATCTCACAAACAATTTATACAATCAAACTGTTCGACCCGAAGCGAAAGCTCACATAAAAAGATCGCAATGCCTCAACCATTTCCAAACGACTCAAACGAAAGTACCATCCAAACATCCCCGCCCACCGCGAGAACTTTTTCTCACTGGGCAGACCGGTATCCCAGGACACGCAGCAGAAACTTCCACGAATGGACGTTAGGTCTATCAAACACTTCGACCAGCAAGAGACGAAGAGAGCCGAATATCCTCCGGATCTGTCAGTGCCCCCGTCGAAGTCCAGGAGGGGATAGGGGGCGATATAAATCGTCCGTGGCCGCGGGGATCGTTATACCGTTACCCCCGAGAGGCCGATGTGTGACGGGCCCTGTAAACGGCCGAAGACAATCCCAGATCCTGAGGGACGATAGCCGGATGACGAGCGAAGAAGCCCGGTAGAGAAGAGGTCGTTTGACGAATAGACAAGTCGGTATAAACACGGACCGTATATACCGGCCGGGCCCGTTTTGCTACCAGCCCAGAAGGAGATAAGCCTGTCGCCATCGTTCGTCTCCTCTTTCTCTCCTTTCTTCCAGCCCGCGTTCCTTCTCGTGCCAGTTCTTTTTTATTCTCCCCTCCTTTCCTCCAAGGAAGATCCGTCTGGCTTTTAGTAACCCCTGAGAAGAACCGAAGAATTCGATCCCGGGAGGAGGATCTGGGCAAGGGGAGCGGCGGAGGGTGGTTTACGACGTTCGATTTAAGTCGACGGAGACAACCGGCGAACCAGGCGAGTCTTTCTGTTCGGTGTCTCGTTGCTCGATTTCGCCAGCTACGTATTTATAATTCAATCCTCTTATCCGAGATTCAATGACACCGACACGCTGCCAGGCCGCTTGAAGTCTCAATTTGATTTACGGCGCCGCCAATGAAGCGGCCCGACACCGAAATCCGTTACTGTCGCGCGCTCGCGCGCAGTGATTTCGTCGCGGACCGTTGGCGCGTGTAATTTCACCCTTTATTGGCCGGAATTCTTGAGAGCAGGAGGAATATTTTTTTCTCTTCATTGGGCGTTGTTGGTCAAGGATTGAGAAAGATTCATTGATCTCCTCGTGTCTTTAACTACTCGCGATTTTATTCGCGTTTATGGTTGTAAGCTTTAGTTTGGCGTTGATTTTCCGCGGGAATGCGAAATTTTTTTTTATATCACCGCGCGATTGTTTTTGGGGGTGGGCTGTTGGCGATAGCGTTGAGTTTTGTTATATTGAGCTAGAAATCTTGCACGCATACTTCAGTTATCATTCTTGGTAGCATTTGTCGAGAATATTTGAATATACCATTCTAAACTTATATTTGATTTACTGTAAAAAAATCGGGCTACTTCTAGGTATATTTGAAATTAGAGTTTCTTCACGTTTTTCCAAAGTCTCGTCGCACTATTTAAAACTATTGAAACCAAGACGCGCAGAGATAAATCAGAGATAAAATCATACATCTGCCAAAATTACCAATTCCTTGAAATGAAAACCAAATAAATTTTATGAAACTACATATCTGCACAAAGAGCGCATCAACTATTTCTCTATGAAATCTTGAAATCCTTGAAAAAGTGAAGTTATTCATTTCGACGTGCGAACGACGTGAACGACCGAGGCAACGAAAAAAGAAAGGTGTTTCCTGGAGAACGATTATTGTCGAAACATGTTCAAAGAAAACCTGCGAACGACGTGTGGTGGCCATGTTTACGGAGGAAAGGCCGACCGACGCGCGTTTACTTTTTAATTAAGCCTACCGGCGAAATACAAACGGGCTTTTGCACGCGCCTTTAATGGAAAACGATACAGAGGATGCGCGACCGCGAAAGAGAGAGACCGAGCTTCGAACTTCGGCTGGCAATTAACTCCCGCCAATAAAGCGGCGGCTTGTTTCGGCACTCAAATTAATTTCCTCGGCGCGATAACGACAGCGCCTCCGCCCGGCACCACGCTCTGATCGATCGCCGGAAAGATCGAGCGGTACTTCGATCGTTTTTGTGTGGGTCCTTTCGCGAATTTAATGAACAACTCGCCGGAAAAAAGAACCCTGAACCGCCTTTCCCATCGGTTGCGGGACGAAGCGCAGCGTATCTGATCCGGAAGAACGTATCCTGCGGGCTTTCCTAATCATTTCATCGATAATTTCATTTTAATGACTGTGCACATATACTTCGAGACGATTTTCATCGCTTAACCTGTTAACTATGGAATTTAGTTTGAAAAATCTCTGATATTGCTCGCAATGAGATTAAAAAATGATGTGTACACTCGTCAAACACAGAACAAATGTACCTAGGGTATATTTTAATGAGAAACCAATGCGAAACAAAGAAGAATTGCACATTTATCTGAAAAAATAAATAATTGATCGTTGAAAAAATTAGTATTATTTTGATTTTAAGACGTGTACACTCGTCGAACGCGGTTAACTGGTTAAATCACTGACTATTTTGGTCGTGCTTCTTTCCGACATTTTATTGAATTCTTTTGTTTGAAAATGAATGATACATGGAAGCAACGAAAACTCATAGCTTTATATTGTTGTCTACTATAGTAGTATATAACACACTACTAATACACTATTTAAAAATCCGTTTAATTTTCCCCCAAACAGAATTACTTAAATTCATCAATTTTATCTTACATTCAAA
The DNA here is from genome assembly GCF_051020985.1 of Nomia melanderi. Taxonomy (NCBI): domain Eukaryota; kingdom Metazoa; phylum Arthropoda; class Insecta; order Hymenoptera; family Halictidae; genus Nomia; species Nomia melanderi. The sequence goes on from NC_135009.1 coordinate 6,644,872, forward strand.
GTGATTTCTACATTACCAGTTTCCTACATACCAGAGCATCATTCCAAACAAGAACACACAAAACCAGCTTAAATACAAATCGAATCGCCATTCTCCAATACATTGAAACATTCCAATCGCGCAAAACACATCTAAACCCACTCCCAGAGCGCTATTAACTTCCAAGATACATCTGAAGCAGGAAATCCACCGTGCTAGCATCATCGAAACATGAAAATACGCGTTGAAACTCTTGGTTTCCACTTCCTCGGCTCGTTGTAGTTATCATCGAGAAACCAAAACGTTCCAAGTTCCTCTGCTTGATTTCCTCCAAGCAATTCGCGTCGACCGATCGATTTCATCGTTCGTTTCATTTGATTTGTCGACGAGTCGTTCCTCCTCCCCTCCTATTCCGCCTGCAGCCCGCGTCCAGGTGGATCACGGCTAATGCCGAGCCGCAGCCAGTAACGAGAGCAAATGTAGGACGAGAACGGAAGGTGTAAGGATCGTGTAACTCCCTGTATCCCTCTTCCCGAGTCGGCCGCTGCTCGCCCGAGACCGCGGGGGCCAACTGCGAAGAAATCCCCGGGCACCGAACATGTTTTACTACTCGCCTCGTTACCGTAGAACAATAATAGAATCCGAACGGGATGGGAAGAGGGAGAGAAATCGAAACGGCTCTCGATCCTCCGAGAGCTCTCCGTTGTTGCTCCTTTTACGAGCTGCTTTTGATCGAGGCGGCGCGGTGTCTACCACTGCAAAAAAGCAACGAACGAAAATGGGAATCGAAGGCTGGACGTCTCCCCAGCGGTGCTGTCGCGCCAATTACGTGACACGCAGCTTTAATGAAAATCAGGATCGAGGGTGGTTTTTGAACTTTGGGTTTCAGTTGATCGGTGATACGACGGAGATACGGTGGGAGCGAGCGTTAGATGATTGAAACTGGTTGGTTAGATTTTGGTTTGGTTTAGGGATATTATTAGGGGATTGATTTTGTTCATGGATTGTAATAACTTTTGTTATTTTTCTAGAAATTGCGTTAAATTCTGTTATAGTGCAGACACTATTGTAAATTATATTATAATTGTAGTTAATGAATAGTGAAATTCCTCGGTGCGTTGTATTCGACGTTAGTCGTGTCTGTTTGGCATTCGAGATTGAGAAATAAACCAGTCAACGGGTATAAAAAAGAAGGAAATAGGAGCTCGTTTAAATGAACATCAATAGAAAAAGATGATTCTCGAGATCGGTGAGTTCTTCGATGTAAGATCGAAAGGCGCCAATTGGGTTTCGTTAATTTGCAAGGCATTAATGAGGAACAAATTATGCGTGGGCTTCGCGAGCGATGCTGCACGTCCGGTACGACTGATCGATGATATCACGGTATTTATTATTCATTACCGTTAAGTCAGTCACTGGCCGGCCGCCATGTAATTAAAGTGATTAATGTATCGTTTAATTGTCGAATTCGACGGGGGAGCTGTTTTCTTCCGGCAGCTTCGTAAAAATCGATAGGGTATCATTACCAGGCCTGAATTTGTATTTATTATACGGAGATTTATCGAGTTGCGCTTACACTTATTCTTCTTCAACTGAACATACTCGCTCATCGTATTCCCCTGGAATTTACTGCACTTTTTGGTGTATTACACGGAGAAAACCAGACCGTATTTAATTTCCAAATTGAATATAATATCGAGTTTCACGGTATTGCCTGTTAAATCGAAATTGATTATTACCGTTTCATTCACGAAAGCATTCCAAATATTTCAGATTAAAGGCCCGTTAGTTTTCGGTAGTCAAAAATTACTTAGCTTACCCTGAATAATTATTATGTTACACCGAACCATGCATGGAAGAGAAAGTTCTCCGTAAAATATGGATCCGTTGTAAATAGTTCACTCACATGGATTTTTTGACTGTGGTGTATTTTTGTGTAATTGGTATTCTGTGTGCATTACTTTATATTAAAAATTCGTGTATTTCAAATCGTATAGTTTGATATATTATATATTTGCACCAATTATGATACTAAAAGGTTGTAATATTTTAATTTATAATAATTATATTTAAAAAACAATCTAAAAATTTCACACAACAATTACTTACCAATCTGAAAATACGTCTCGATCAACATTTCCGCTTGCATAATTTAAATGTTCATAAATCAAAACGATATAGTCATGCATTATAGGAAGCTATACAAAACTCACAAGAAATATATTTAAAAACTCTTCTAGAAAACAAATATTCATGTATCTATGTATTAAAAACGTTTGTCCTTGAAAGTAAAAGATTATTGTGTAAAAAATGATTTACTCAAATCAGCAAATTAAAATGGAAATTAGGCGACCGACGAATCAGAAAGTTTCAAGACCTAAAAGAGTCTCTTTCTCCGTCTTCTGCCTCTTTAAATTCTCCCCCCCCCCCCCCCCCCACACACTCGCTTAGCATCGATCGAAGGCAGTACCAATCTGTTTCCCTGAGCGTCCTCGCAACAAGAGCATGCAGTATGCAACGCATGCATCGAGTGTCTGCGCGAGCGGTGTCGCTTTGTCGGGAACGCACGCAATCAACAGGATTCGATCATGTAGATACCGATGGATCCCTGATCGTGTACACGCACGTGCATGGTAGCCCGTTCCCCGGTGAATCCATGAATCCCTGAGAGCTTTCCATTCGTAGACTCGCGCGCGCATATATGTTTATTTGATAGATTTGATCGGGGGCTCGATCGATTTAAATTGAAAAGGATATGGGGACCTGCGCAGAATTCAAACGAGAACGAAATTTTACGAAACCAGAGACGGATTCCGTGCTTATTTTGTCCTTTGAAAATTTCCATTCGACATACGTACCGTTCGAGTGAATCTGACTTGACATAGTGCATATTGTCTTTCCCTTGGATCTCTTTCAAATGTTTCTATAATTTTAATGTAATTGTAAATTACTGCTCTTTTTTAATGTTCGAATTTTGAAAGTTGAAGGTAGTAAGGTAAAAAGTGAATATTCATGAATCTTTGAAAAATATTGGATATCCTTTGTTGAACAGTTTAATACAACTTTCCACTTTAAATAAGTAAAATTTTTGGTTCGATGTGATCGTAGTTAGTAACAAAAATATTCTTTAAAGAAGAAATGTTTATTCTGAAATATAAATGGTAGATTGCGGAGGTTAAAATTCGATTACGAGGAAAAATTGAATTTGGATAGACCACGATCTCACGTTTTCGTTGTAAACATATTTTATAGTCCGATTGGCAGTGATTTATCACAGTGGAAGAATAACACAACGGTAAAGTCAACGAAGACCATTAAACGTCGAAAGGGTTGTCCGGAGTTTGCAACTTGCTCAGGCAAAGGAACCGAATAGATTTGATTGAGATTCACGAAGAGAGATACAACAAACCCTCGTTTGATTTTATTGGAACAACCGAACAAGCGTTATCTTGATCGATAAATCAAGATTCACTTTTGTGCTTTGTTTCGACTGCGTCTCTGTAAGATCATAAAATCAAAAGTTTAACCATGAGAAGCTATATTAAAACATTTTCACTTCAAGTACAAAGGAAAATAATTACTTTATTATTCATTAAATAACCTACTGAAACTAACACAAATTAGTCTACTTAAATCCCACATTAAAATAACACGGTTGAAAATTCTGAGTTACTATTATTTAAATATTTCAGTATTATTTTGAACATAATTAAAAATTAAATAATTTGTTATACAAAGAAAGTGAGAAATTGGATGACTAATGGCAAATAACTATTAGTCAAAGAGAATTACCATTCCTTGCTGCATAGTGGTTCCCAGGAACTCGTTTACTAATATGAATGAGGCGTTCGAAAAACGATCAATTGCTTTTAACGCGAATACCGCTCAAGGAGCCAAGTTGATGCATTTGGCACGGTTTTCTCCTGAAAGACTTGCCGCGTCGACGAGTAAAACTGTAATCACCGGACCTGATGGCTTAACACGACCTCCGAACGTCACCCATGAAATCGACTCGCCGAAAAACTCGGCTCGTTAGCCTCCCTGTAGCTGGACCAGGAAAAGGAGACGCTAATCGCCCTTCTCCCCGATACGGTTAACCCAAAGAAACGGATGAGAAACGAGATGAGAGCTTGGGGGCAAAAAAAAAATACGAATCAATTATAATTTGATGTTGAATATACGGACTGCCGGAAATTGAAAAAGATTAATGCGCTCGCGGATTCGTTCTTTCGCGAGCTAAAGAGCCTTTACATACTCAGTGTACATTAAAATCAAATTTTCCACTTTCTTCGATGTATCATGGAATGATTACCCTGCCAGACCCTTTTCTTCAGTGACATTTATCAAGAAATTTGAGCGGCGATCTTATCTGGAGCATTATTTGCTCACTCAAGGTTATTAATTATATTTTGATCTCGACGTTGGTTCCTTGGCGCTCTGAAACCGGAACTCACGCGGGAATGACTGAAAGTGACCATATCAACGTTACATTTACGTTTCATTTTAATCATACGATAGATCCAAACTTCTCGGTGCATAATTTATAGTCCCTACCCTTTAAAATTTAATAAACCACTAAAATTGACAGATACATTCGACCAAAACCATAAGAAAGTCATTCATCATTCGCCATTCATCAAATCATAATATTCAAAATTCAAAATAAAGTCATTCAAAGTACTTTCACGAATCAAATTAAATCGCTAACCAGGAAAGAAATACAATGTAAATAGTTTCACAACCTACATCAATCGAAGAATAACCATCCCCGAACCGACCAGCAACCCCAAGCAAAAAGCAAAAGAATTCTCTCAATACTAAACAAAATTTACCTAATATATTTAATCCCAGCGCACGATCTCCAAACTAATCAGCCTAATAATGCCCCGTTGCGTGCGAAGTCGATCACGGTCGTGCAATGGGAACGCGTCTCGCCGGGTCGATATTAAAATATACATTATTCAAATTTCGTCGAGGTGTAGCCGGTCTCGTCTCGCAGCCACCCGAAAAAGAGGCGAACACGAGGCGAGATAAGGGCTCTTCTCCTCCGGCTGAAGAAGCAGAAGTGGTAGGAGGTGGGGCCCCGGATTCCGATGGAAGGGGGAGGAAACGGTCAATTTGGTCGGTCGCGACGATGTCGAGCGTATTTAAAATGCAAATGTCGCCGCAACGCGGTGGTTCTTCCCGGTTTCTCCTCCGAAAAGCCGATCCTGGATGTGCCCCACGTATGGGGGCCTACTTCGTTCCCTCCTCTCCCAGTTGGACTCCGGTCGGGGCCCGCTCCGCGGTAGCCGCGTCACAGACCCGGCTGAAAGCGGCACGGCGGGACCGTTCTTCTCTCCGGTCGCGGGCCATCTCATTGAGAACGCACGCATAAACGATTCGAGCGCGATCGGGAATGTTCCAGGGACCGTCGTTTAAATGCGATTCGATCTCGCGGGGTAACGGGGGAGAGGTGGCTCTCCGCCAAGGGCCAAAAAAGGGCTGCCGCCCGCGACGGGACCGCATCGAAATCCACCGGTTGCGTACCATTTACTAATATACTCGACTGCATGTTAATAATGCATGAGGGACCGCCTCGGTCCACGGACACCGTTTTTGAAACGACCGAAGAAGGGACTGGAAGCGGTCGGTGATCCGACTTTGTCTTGCTGATGAGATGAGTGGGTGGTGTTGGGGACGTCCTCGGTTTTCGATTGTAGGAGAATACGCTTTTGAATGCTCGGCAGGCTTTTTGATAGGAATTCGATTTAGGTTTTTTGGAATTGGTTGGGGTTTGTGTTCGTATGACTGATTATAGTTTGTTGGTGGTTGTTTGTTGGCAGAGGAGGAACTTTCAAGAAAAAGTTTAGATAATAGACTTATGGTATATTTATTTTAGATATTAATCATCGATGGTAGGAAATGAAGCTTCAGGCATTCTCTTTTGAAGAAAGTAAATAATGTTTGTGATTGTTAACTTTAGTTTGAAATCTTCATGACAGTCTCGTTGGAAGCCAAAACAACTTGAAGTAACAACGAACCGTAGCCAGCCTCGAAAAACTATGGAATTCGCATTGTCACTGCGAGGTCAGTTTTTCGTCGACCCGTCTGCATCATTGCGCGATCGTAAAGAACAATTCCCAGCTGAATAATCGCTACAATTTTTAAGCAATTAGTACGGTAAGACTGGTGGCCACGTATTCGAATTAAGACAATTCGCTGGTTTCTTGCGTCTCGGTCGTGGAATCATTACCGAGTCTCCTCGATTTGGTAACTCGTGCATGCATGCATGCATGCGTGCGTGCGAGACACCAGAAGAAAGACGGTTCGTTATTTCGCCGGAAAAAGGGTTATACGTGACACACGGTCGCCGTGGCGACGGAAAGAGGGTACAGCCTCCTTCGTGTTCACTGAACGACACCTTCCGGGTCGAGCTTTCGAGAGATTCCACGAAAAAAAACTATTAATACCCAGAACTTTGCGTAAAGCGGATGATCCGTTCGATCGTGTCCCGTTTTTTGTGTCCTCTCTCCGTCTACGTTAAATACTTTGTATCGATTCGTCTCGGCGAACGCGGACGCGAAAGAAGAAATCACCGGGCCTTATGCAAGCCTGCGTAGATTGGGCCCAGACGGGTCGTCTCGCGTCGAACTCGACGCGAGGGCATTCAGCTGGACCGTTGAAAATCGCGGCCAACCGAGAAGAGATCTCCTCGAACCGCAGCGCCGGCCAACATTCGTCTCGCTTCCACGAGTCGAGAATTCCTGGCTTAAACGGGGAATCGATGGTTCGTTTGACTTCGGTGCCGCGCGTTTGATTGATTCATTTATTTATTTATTCAGCATTTAACGGACCTTAGCCCTGTGGTATAACTGAATAATAGAAAAATTACAGGGATAGAAAAATGTACGAAAGAAATAGGCAGGATTACGTTAAAAATGAATGAAACGTACTGTAAAAGATCGTAACGATGGGTGAAATACCTTCTTCCGAATGTTATTATTTATACAGAGGATTGAATATTGACGAGCGATATTTTCACTCCATAAACTATAGGAGAATTGGACGGTCAATCCAACGTTTACTTAAAATTACGTTATTCGGTTCCACCCTTCGTAAATGGATCCCTCGAAATCGATTTGTTCGTAAACAGTAATTGCAAAGAGGAAAAAGATTGTCACCCGACATTTCCGATTTTAATTGTCCGTATAAACTCGCCTCTTCCCCTGTGTAAAGTCGATTCAGACAGCTCTTGTTCGTCCCCCGCCGAAAAGTAAGACGCTTCACGCTGCGTGTTTAAAAAGACAAATTATGTTCCCGCCGGGGGCCGCGGGCGAGTTCGGCCGTTTAAAACCGACTAATTAAGGCCGCACGGTGGCTTCCACGACGTGGTTCAGCCGGATTTTTTAACGCGAATCGACGTTATCTGAGGATGTTACTCCCGATTAACAGATCCGGCTAGTTGGCCGCGAATTCGTCGGGAACGGATAATTACGTCCTTTTTACGAGCTTCTTGAACAAGCAGTTTCGTTGGTAATGGTACCGGCCTTGGCCGAGCATCGCGATTTTTATGGACGTTCCGCCGGAAAATAGAAATGGAAGCAACCGGTGCGCGCATAAATGCCGATTTTGCTCGTGTTACTGCTCGCGGACAATCGTTACGGGTCGCTTTTTAATTTCACGGCACGTTACTTACGATTGCCCGAGCCCGAGATCATTTTTACTTGTTTCTTGCCTCCGTACTCGAGATTGCTCGCTTATACGCATTGTCATTTGTTTTTTCCTTTTTGTGTTTCAAGTAAGTCCTATTACTATGTTTCTGTGTCGCGCGTTCGATGTTCTTTAAATGACAAATAAAGAGAACGCGATGTTTTTGACCGAGGACTGGATCTGTAAGTCTGTATTTGATTTAAAATCTTATTATGATTGAAACTTTAGGGAAAGATGCTGTGGAAACTGAAAGAATATTGATTGATACTCAAAGGATTCTATAAAATTGCACATAGCAATATTTTGCTTATGAACTTCTTTTATTATTTGGTTGAAGTTGAAATTGTTGACATATAAATAGAAATATCGCATTGTTCACGTTACCTATGGTTAATTATATTAAATCAAATATGGTTTATGTATAGATGGAAATCATTGCCATGTTAAATACTTTATCTTTACAAATATTTCAAAATTACATGCATTTTCGAAGCACTCATTAAATGGAAATTTTTACTTATGAAAACCACACACGTAGAACAAGATATTTCGTCATACGTCCGTAAAATTTTAATATGTAATCAGTGGACCGTGTATCTTTGCGTATTTACGTTTACATTAACGTTAAAATTAAAAACCATTAATATTTCCATTACCGGCGTATTTTTACCATAAGGTATCTTGTATAATACATGAATTTTATCCTTTTATATTTATGAATATTTATTTGAATGAATTTTGTTCTTACCTTAACTACTTATTTCATAACATCGTAACACGACGAAAATTTCGAACAGTGGTTACCAAACGCAGCTGTTATATTCGTTTGACTTCCAATTAAATATTATTTTTCTAATATCAATTGTTAATCATTGGAGTAACTATAGACATAGAACAAACATAAAATTTCTTTTTTCTAGTTAATCATTAAAAATAAAATAATTCGAGCAAGCTCAGTTGTCAAAGAAATCATAGAACAAAGGATTATCTACAAAATAATCTACAAAAGCCATAATGTATTTATGATAAATACACTAAATAAACTGATACAAATTTCAGGGCGCAAAATTACCTGAAATAGGATACCCAAAGTACAGTGCTTTGGAATATTTCTTAGAAAAAACCACTTCCCGCCGTATCTTTTTTCTAATTTCTAATTAAACTAGTTTCCTACTTACATTCTCAAAAATTAGAATTCACTTAAAGAACCACAATCCACTAACCATATTACCCTGTCCAACTTCGTGCTCTACCTCAATCGAGCGCTGAAAAATCGTGCAATAAATTTTTATTTACAAAAATAATACAATTATTTATATACAGGTGCAAATAAAACTATTAACAGCAACGTTACAATAATATTTTGGCAAGGTATAAACTCAGACTTAACTTTTCATTTCGGTATGTTAATTTTTATACGCGTACGGATTTTGTACTTATACTCTGTAACTTTTCGAAACTCTATAACTTCTTCCCGTCAAAAATTTAGATACTTATAACTTTGCACCGACAAAAATCTAGATCACTCGATCAGAGCCATTAAATCACAAGTACAATACCCATACGCGTATCAAAATTAACATACCGCTGCGAAGCGAAAAACTAGACCAGACTTTATACTTCACCAAAATATTAATGTATAAAAAGCTGTTTAATATTATTTGTTGCACCGCAAACCGTCGGCCCTTCCTCGCGGTACGATTTTAGGCCGCCCCGCGGTGCGGCTCGCATCAATGAACGAGCGCAGCAATGAACGCGGGCGTAACAGACGTAATGCTCCTCTTACGATTCATTATCGCGATTGTGTGAATACGTGTCAGCTAGCTTTCCCATCCCGCCATCCGCGCGCGGGCCGCGCAAAAACTCGACGGGGCCCACCGATTCGATTTCCCTGGGCTCCGGTGGCCGTTTCGTTTTCGAAAACCGGAAGCGCCTCCGCACGCCGATTTACAATGGCGCGGGCAACGCCGCTAAATCACCCCTTTATATCCTGGAAGTATAAATCAGCCAGGTTTCACGGCGCGAGAATCAGATCGGGGTCCCGATTGGATCCGCGGCCCCGCGGAAGAACAACGATATTCGATTTCCTTTGCGGATCGGCTCTCCCGTCTCCCCGAGTCGCTTCCTCGCGTGCAGCCCGCCGCTTCCTTCGACCTTCCCTCCGCTACCCCTTTTTTTGTCGCGTTCCTCGCCTCCTGGCCTCTCGTTCGCGAGCGATCAACCCATCTCCGAATAGTTCTCTCGATCGAACTCTCCTTGGAACAGATTTTTTACCTGGTTTTATAGCGTTCAGCGGCGGACGATCCGTTTTCGCGACGCCGCACAGTGGACATCACAGTTTTGGTTGAAAGTCGGTAACGTTTAACTCTTTGCACTCGATTTATTTTCAATGTTGTTGGGTACAAGTTGTTGAACTTGTATTTATTTTTAGGGAAATGAATGAAATTAATTTACAACGGTAGAATTCAACGTTTTATATTTAGTTTATTTATTATTATGATAAGATTTAATTTTTATAATGTTTTAAAGCGCGGTACTTTTTCAAATAACAAATTTGTATTGTCACCTCCAGCATGATATGCGAGTGCAAAGGATTAAGCGAACGAAGATAATAGTGTTATATAGAATAATTTCAAAGATTAATAATCCATCTGCAGTAATTAATGATTATTGCTATTGATACATAGTTATTCGATCTACACTGTGATAGTCTATTAAGTATTTTGAGAATATTACTGTCAACTTTCTCGTGATACCCGTACTTCAACCTTCCGAATACATTACAACTAAGGTTATTCAAAGAAATGGCCAAGGAGCAACGAAGAATTCAAAACCTTCAAACAGACGAACAAAAGACAAACAAATTCAAACAAAACAGTTCCACGTCGTATATTCCTTCTCGATGTTCCTCGTTCCAATAACTTCCTCCGATTAGTGCGTGGCATCGTCGTGCTCGATTCGAGATTACTAGTTCGGTCGAGAGGAAAAAAAAACTGAAAGAAACTCGCTCGTGATTCCCTGTCCCGCGACGGTAAAGTGTGAACACGCGAGTCCCCCAATAAAATCGCGGATTCCGCGTGCCGAACGTAAAAAATCGTCTTACGTTTCACGTGAACCTGGAGGACACCTGCTGTCCGGCCGTCCAGTTGTCCGCTCGGCTGTATCCTGATTCTAATCCTTGCGTAATACGAACGCGAGTCCGTGGACCGCGCGATGGTTTATAGGCCCCATAAAATCGCCTTTAAGCCGGCGACTTTAATGGTTCACGACTTTTGTATATGCAGATTTCGTGGCCGATAATCCCTCTGCCCCGGTGCTCCGACCTCTCGATCGGCGGAGGATCCTTTTGGTAGAGGAGCACGGCGCGTTTCCACGAACCGACCGCTTCCTCCTCGCCGGACGATCTCGCGACGGTGTCACGACGAAATTAATATGCCGGTTAATTCACTGGGATATTTTGTGGCTGACTGTTTCCATAGATCCGATTTCATTGTTACGGCACCGCCGTTTCGTCTTGATCCTTTGAACTCCCGCGGAAGGTGATAAACTTTCCTTTCGCGGATATTGCTGTTGACTGAGTATTTTGTCTCAATCCGCGGAGGATTCAAATGGAACTTGAAACTTTGTCATTCACTCGGTGGACGAAATGTACTGATGAATTTATATATTTGAATATTTATGGTTTTGCTTGACACGTTGAGGGCCACGAAAATTTTGAACGATTTATATAGGATTCGTTCCTTTGTAACAGAATTTTTACATTACACTATTGTTAAGTTATTTGTGTTGTTAAATATTTTCAGTCGACAGAGGTTATCTTGCATATTGTAATTCTGTTTCAATCAATTTAGGAACGTCGGTCATCGGTGACTAACACGGCATTTAACGCCTTAGTGTTGATCCTCGTGATGAATATTTTAAACTAACAAATTAAACTGTTTCTCTTTCATAAGAATATTTAATTTTGATTTAATTCATTCATATAAACAGTCAAATCCTGTAAGTTAATAAAGAATTGAAAAGATAATGTTTGAAAAGAATTTCCTTTGTCATCATTATAAAACTTCGTGATACACTGGTACAATTTTCTCGCGGCTTAACGAGCATCCTGAAAGCTTTCGAGGGTCGAGAACTGGATGCGACGAAGATCAGGTAGACATTCCTGCCCTATCTTTTCCCGGTAGCCAGATATAGATAGAACTTCATGGAAACGAGCGTCAAGGTGTCTCCGCCTATTATTCTCACTGTCCGCAACCGGCTCCTCGTCAGCCATTTTTCTTTCGTCATGTTCGCGAATATTTGATCGATCGTTTTAAAAGAAGAAATAAAATCGCGTTTCTATAAAAAAATTTCCCACTTGCAAATTCGAGGCACGAGTTCATTCATAGATGCATCTTCCGGTCTAGAATTTTGAAACTCATTTACTTTAGTTATGAATTACAATACATAATCGAAAAAACGTATTACTAGACTGCTGATCCTTATACAAATGAAAATTGTAAAAACATAATTAGAAAAATAGAATTATACTATGGAACATTGTTCTTTTTAATGAATACTATAAAAACCACTGCACTATGAATATTTTGTTGTCTTCTTATTATGCGTATTTTGTAGAATTTTTCATTTTCAAAATGTAAATTAAAAGTGTACAACAAATCAAACTTACATTGGTTTCAAAATGAGTTTTAACGAGACCCGAAAATCTTTTCTGAACCTTCAGCATAAACCAAACGGAAATTTTTGCTCCTAGAAACGATCTCTTTAAAAAAAAACTCTGATCTTGAATGGGTTAAGGAAATTCATATCCTTGACGAACGCGAAATTACGCACCGTTCCTCAATAATAACGCGAAAGTAAAACGAAATTTTAATAAGTTTTCCGTACAAGCTTGCAGCTGCTTACGGTCGACTCCAGAGGCAGAATTGGCCGGCCTTGATTTAAAGGGTTCTTAAAGATACCTAATTACATCCTAAAGCGCCGGAAGTGCGTCGTACTTGGCCGCGTTACACATTATCCGCCGCACCTGTTCGCCGCCGCGTTTCACCGCGGCATTGAATTACACCGACTGATTATTGTGAAACTCGCCTCGCGTCCGATGGATTCCGAAACCATAATTCAAGTAGACTTCCGATTCGAAGATTGAAACTGAAGCTTCCGTAGACACCTGCGAAGCTTGATCATCGAACTCGAAACTATTTGTATACTTCGGTCTGTCGATGTTTTTAATCATTTAAAATTGTGATTTTTTTATTTAAATAATTACTCCTTTGACTTCTTTACATTTGTTATTAATAAAATGAAATGAAATTATTGAATAAAATTGAAGAATTATAAATTAAGTATGTTTTATTTTCTTCAATAATTTTATTTGAATATAAATATATAAATATATATATAGAAGTAAAATTAAATGTACAATTTCACTAATCATTTAAGAAAAAAGAGAAATTAAACGTTTCAAATGTTTTTTCTATTTTTAAAAATTTTATATGTTTATTAATCTATACGACAAACTCGAGTGTCATGAAAATTCGTAAAATAATCGATTTAGTTCTTTCACGAACATACACTGAATACAGCAATAAACAATATTTCGCAACGCGAACAGAAGCATAGAGAATCGATTGCGCGACCTTTTTTGCGCAAAATCTTGTACGTGGTTTCTGCAAGTCTTTCCATGAATTCCTTGCGTTACGGAGAGAGACGTAATCGACGAACAGCCGGTACCGATTCATCTTTTCCGACCGATCTCGCTTCCTCGATCAAGAATGATTAACGGCCGGAGATAAAATCGTGAAATCGCGTTTCGACGCGCGAACTTTTTACCAATTACGATTTCGACGCGCCTTCGTCGCAAAACTTGTGCCGGTCGATCTCGTAAAAACGCACCGCCACGCGTTTTTGCTTTTCCTTCGCCTCGTCGCGGTAAAATCGATCGATCAACGGTGACCGGTGATCTGCATAGTTGGTGAATATTTTTAATACACTACACTGTTTTCTTATTTTGTCCATTATAGATAATAATAATGTTTTCTTACGATAGTCCTTTGACATACCAAAAAGATAACGTGAAATTAGAATGCAAAAATGACAATTAGTGAAGTGAAAATAGAATGCAGAAATTACAATTAGTGAGATGAAAGTATTAACAAAGTTTAACGTTGTGTGCATATTAAAAGAATATTATAAACCATAGAACTGTATACTTTATATATTAATCCAGCTGCATATTTCAAGAAACATCTTTTAATCGAATCGCAAAGTATCTTCGTTGCTAAGAAATTTCGAAATTTTCACCAGATTAAGAAAATCAGATTGAAGCGCGTTAAAATTCATTTTCGTAAATAAGGATTACCGTAACAGAATTTATTTATCATTCAATAGATTACATATAAGTTTCCACATAATCTCAACTGGAAAATATTTATTTCTATCTTTGCGATACTTATCATTGCATTAAAATATCTTCGTGTTGCGGGAACTATGCCTGATTAGGTGTGTTCCTTGGTACCGATTCCCATCGATGCGAGACGCAGGGATTCCGGGCAATCGTTTCGCGCAGAGGTTACACTGTTTACCGTGCATTACAGTGAAACGTGATCTCGAGACGATCTTAATTTGCCTCCGTTCGGGATCGAAGATTACGTGGTCGCTAACTGTATCGAACCTTGTTCTCGTTAGAACCCGGGCCGTATCTCGATTGCTATCCGACGCGTGTACAGCCATCTGTGCGGGGCTGAATCATAACGAACCCTCGGGAATCTCGATCGTATTCCAATTCCATTGATACAGAACGAATGAACAAATTTCGTAATAACGATGCTCGCAGAAATGCCGGAATCGATCGATTGCATTCAAATATTAGCGCGAGTGCCTAATCGAATTCTCTACTGGCGCATAATGGTCCTAGGAGTGGTATTTCATTGGTAAACTTAAAACTTTTATATAAAGTATTTACATTTATATAAAGCTTGTTTCCTGTAATCAGATAATGTTAATCTGATCATACAGATTAAATATGCACCACAATAATAGTCAATCTGTAATTGTATAATTATGTCGTCAATATTTGAACAATATTCCCCGTCTTACAATCAATTGTATACAAATAATATTTCTGTCTAATAACTAATTTTTTAGAGCACTTATCCGGACAATTAATTAAGATAGTTTTATTATAAAGTATATCAATTATCATGTATTTCGCTATAATCGTAACAGCGTTATATTAAAAACTCTGTAATGGTAGCTTTTAAGAGATAACTTCTACAAATTTAATTATAATAAACCCTAAATAGCATCGAAAGCAAAGCAATAATATTCATTTAAAATATACTATTTATCTTAATAGACAAGCTTGTGGCATCAGTCTATTATATCTAGAATCCAAAGTCACCCGCAAATAATTTCGTTATTTAAACGACAAAAGATCTACTGATCCTGATAATTCTTTTTTTCCCTAGTATTTTACAATTCATACGTAATTTAGCATTGCATAAAAAATATTTTTAATATATTAAATAACCCTCGTGCCCAAAGGGTTAAAGAAGCAATACGATGGATGACCGGCATAGTTATCGTGTGACAAGCTCGCGCGACGAGCAAGCGAAGGCACACGTGGACACGGCACGCCGTAAGTTTGTTCTGACACGAGCAAAACACGATAGATAACGAACGGTCCGCCGAACCGACGCGACGCGACGTCTCTTTACGGGGCTACGGGTGCAGACTTTTAATGAGCCACCACGACAGCTCGGCCACACTGCGCATAGACGCTATTCCGCGTTGATACCATCTCCGTCCGCTGGAAACATCGTGGCCATTGTTGCGAGATACGAGCAGAACGACACATGGTCTCTGCTCGCGCAGATCTCCTTGGATCCGAGCCGCGTTTTCAGCCATAACAATTGTAAGAATAGCCAAGATCAAGGCCCGCCAAATAAGTTGCATAAGGGAACTTAGTTGAAGAGCGAGAGAATACTTTGCTAGCTAACGAGGAAAAAGTTTATGTAGAGGATATTGTCTGTCGCTGATTGCACAACAATGATATGAAATGGAATAGAGATCGTCAGTTCTTTTTCATGCAAGCAGTAAACCATGGGATACAATCTTTCCGATTGCTTAACGTATAATGTATTCCTTGAATAAATATTCTCGCTGATTTAAAATAATGTTACATATCGCAATAAAAATTTCTCTTTCATATGTTTATTGAGATTATCTACTACTTTATTTCAAGGAAACATTATCTCGTGTACCCAAATACTAAAAGCCAAAAGAACAAATCGAAAATATAGTACAAAACTATTTAATTCCTCTTCCGTCTCCTCTCCCGGCAAAAAGAAACCATCTACATTTATTTCAAATCACCAAGTCACGATAAAAATTATTTTCAATCTTTTCTCTCAGAATTCCTACCCCTATAAGAGCGTCCAGGGCCACCGTATATAAGAAATAGTGTTCCAAGCCGGTCAGTAATTCCGGCGTGGCTCTCCGAGCACATCATCGTTCCGAGGCTCGTTGATAGAGAGTCAAAGTTCCAGCGGTCAATAAAAATTCTTTTACTGTGCCCCGTATTCGAATGGAATTCCTCTACGGGGCCCGATTCCTGCGGAGGAGAATGACGTGGCCGGAGGTCGGAACCCAGCGCGCGAATCGGCCCGAGTCCGCGGACGCGCCGTGCTGCACTTCGGCTCTCTCCTCCCTGACATTGTCTGCAGCGTTATCTTAGCTTCTTCTGAGACCTGGTACAGAGGGAGAGAGAGGAAAAGGACGGCGACCAACGACCCGCGCGCCGTCCCGCCATATCGCGTTTCAACTCCGGTGGCCTTAATCTACCTACCGAAGTATCGTCCCCGAATCATTCGTAAACGTCGTAATCGCATTATGGCATCCAAGTCCACTTTTCCCTCCTCCTCACTCCGCGCTTCTCCCGATTCGACTCTTACTCGCGTTTCACACCCCCGGTCTTGGAGCGCAGCTTGGAAAGATTTCCGCGGAAGGCGCCGCCTGCCCGTCGATGGTGGGAACTTACGAGGAAACCTTTTCAACCAACACACTCCGATTTTGATGAAACTTATGTGAAACGTACTTAACAAGAAAATATTTGACACACTTTTTCTTATCGGTAAACATCCACTTTAAAAAGGTGAGAATATTCATCGAAGTTGAGGACTGAAAGTATATTTTTTAGAATATCTTTGAAGCTAGAGGGTCTAGGAAAGATTTCTTTTAAATCGATGTGTCATATATATGTGACGGCTGGTAGCGAACGAGTCGTCACATACATGTAACAGAGGTTTTTGGTTAATTTATAAAAACACGTTGAAACGCGTTGCTCGGTAAACAGAACTGTCAAGTTCTAAAACGGTGAAATATATGAACAATGTGCTTGGTCTACGATAATATTTATTTTATCCTTTTAGAATGTTCTAAATACATATACGTAAAGTTCATTCCAATTGGTGATATAATGCCGAAGAAAATCCTGGCCTGTGGTGGATTTTCCCCGGGGACCCTGGTAGCGAACGAGTTAAATCCCGCGCGCCCGGTCGCGTAGACCCAACAAATCGATCCGACGAAAGGAGCGGACCCGCGAGAAAATTAATTTTCAGTATAAATAACAGTAACCGGCAGATAGGAGGATGCGATACCGGTGTGTTCGAGGGGGATGAGCGGAGGAGATCTTTATCCTTCTCGCGGCAACGCGAACCCGAAGGAGAAGGAACCGGTATATAATCGAGCAGTCACCTATGCACCGGTTCCTCCGGACGGGGCGCAGTAATGCGGCGTGGTAAGAAAGGTACGTGACCCGCGCGAAAAAAAAATGGCGTCGGTGGTGGTGGCGGCCACAGCCGAGGAGAAGGCCCGAGGGAGAAAAAGGGCGCTTTTGTCGGCACGTAGGCAGCGTTAAACTTTTATCTCTCGCTTCATCCGACTTTACTTCCGCGCTATCCACCACCGACTCTCCCCCTGCACGCATTGCCGCGGCTATTTCATGGGGAATCGTAGATCGCAATCGTATTAGGTTGTTTGTTCTTGCCCGTCATCCGCGCGATTACGAAAAATCCCGGAGCCCGGTCATGTTTGCCGCGTCGACAGACTCTCTCGGCAACCGGAATTACTCTTCGTGTCATCCTGACGCGGGTGACTTCGACCCCTTACGCTGTCATGTTTCGCATTGACGATGTGGCGGAAGTGTGCAATGATGAAACTTGTTTCGAGTTTGTATTCTTGTTAGTTAAATTTGAAAGAGTGGGTTTGCTGGAGAACTTTTGGTGCGAAGTTTCAGTGCTTGAACTATGATATGGGGACGTTAATGTGCCTACTGAATTTGATGATATTAATCTTTAATTTCTATTTTTAACGCAATCTTTGAAATTAATGTAAAAGGAAATTCAATCGCTCTCCCGAGTATTTTTCTTTTTCTAGAAATTCTTGAATGAGGCATTGTCTTTTTGCTCATATTGACAATCTATGTATCCTCTTCGGAAACCAATAGAAAAGTGAAATAAAATAAAGGATCGAGTTTTCAAAAATAAATACCATACAAATCTCAGAAATAAATTCCAAAAACGTTCAAAACTCAAGACAAAATCAGTAGAATGTAAAAAAGAACTCAAAAAAGGCAACAAACTTTGAATTAAAAGAAGATCGATTCAAACCGTCAAACAGATCGGTCCAGAAATCACGAGGATTCCCGAAAGCTTCGCGAGCCAACGTTCCAAGGCGGCCGTAAGATAAACCGGTCAGCCCTCCGATTATTCTCATTACGCGTCGTTAAAGATTTCCTCGTCGAACGGTACTCCGGGCATTCACGATCGGTTTTTCAGTGAGCGGCGCGCAGGCAAAGGGAGGGCGGCAGGGAGGGAGGGCGAGTAGCATCGAATTAATTCGATTGCCGTTTAAAGCGTTCCGGTTCGCGGAATCGTCGTAGTTAATTTCCGTGAACTTCGACTTTCGAAATTCCGGGCGGATCGATATCGCATCATCTTCGTATCGGAACCTGTTTCGACCCGAAGAATCCGTAAAGCTCTCCTTCAGCATCGAAAAGATCGGGCCGATTTGATCGGTCGGCGGCGATCCGCGCAAAGAAAGAAAGAAAGACAGAGGAAGAGGAACGGGGAAAAGGAGAAAATCGTCCGTCGCGTTTGAGACTGCGCGGAGCACGCGCGAACGCGGTCAGCACGAAACGATTTTAGTTCCTCCGGTCGCTGGTTGCTGCCGCGGCGCGCGGCACTTCCTCCTTCGTGTCTTTCATCGTTCATATCCTCCTTTTTGCTGACCGGCGACTGCCAGGGATGCCGGCGCTCGCGCGGATTCGCGAGATCTTATCGTCTGGTTCGCTCGGATCCCGAAGGCTTAGAGTAGCGATACCCTGGTCGGATCGTTTATGGGGTTTTGACGGGTGTCAAGATCGCCGCGGCTGCGCCGAGATCATCGCTAACTCGAGGATCGATAGGCGCGGAACACGACCGTTGGTTCGGCAACTTCGCTGGTCTTTAAGGATTGAGAGAGGATTTCGGTGGAATTAGTATTGTTTGGTTCATTTTATTTACGTTTGCTTTTGTCATCCTTAATGTCGGTATTGTTCATTTTATGTAATTGTTGATAGAATTATATCAATAACTGTCGTATATTTGTGTAACGAAAATTTGTAGAGACTTTCTCATTTAATTTGAACTGTTACCAATTGTTGTTGTCTAAAGTACATTGTTGATTTTGCAGTTCAATACTAGCAATTAGTATAACAGTATCAACACTTATAACACCTCTCATAGAGCTCCTCACTTTTACTTATTTCCCTGTAGTACTTACCAAATACTCTTAAATCCCTAAAATACTGCTACACTCTTTCTCCCAAAAATATTACTTCTAAATTCAGTAAAATCATAAACTCGAACTTTGTCTTTATTTATTTGTCATTTTGAAACACGAAGAAAACATTGGCCGTTACGGGAGAACGATCAGCGTTCATCGCTTGTATCCGCGGATAAAGGATTTTCATACATGAGCGTGGAACGCACGGAGAACGAATGCGTGTCTCGGTGTACAAAGAAACAACGAGAGGTTGAACTGAAAGAGAGAGAGAGAGAGAGAGAGAGAGAGAGAGAGAGAGGGTGAGGGAGAAGGAGCTCGGAGAGCAACGCGCGGTTTTCAGCTCGTGATGTCCCGAGGCTACCGCGGCTAAACACGCCCATACCGGTCACCGGTGAAGCTCTACCCAACGGAATTATTCGCTGAATTTATTTACTCCCTCGTGACCCCGAGAAAACTAGCTACGAAGGGCCGCCAGTTACCCGGGAACCGGTCGAACGTATCGACCGCGCTCGAAATTGATACCCCGCTCGCGGGGAAACGTGGATTTTCGTGATGAACGCGATCCAGCAATATTTCTCGCGATCCGTCCACGGTTCCCCGAGATTACGGCCCGCGGCTGTTTCGCCGCTGAACTTGAGAAAGTCGCTTAACGTGCTGCAACGATTTAAAAAGGAATTTTACTGTGTTCGCCCCGTGATATTACAGTTCGTTTCGACGTTCGCAGTACATATTTCGTTCTTGGCTGTTCGGTCGGCTATGGACTATTCGGGTTCGACTGTAGCTTGTACTTGTATTCTTAGGTTTTCGTATTAATCTATCAAATTTGTTATTTAAAATATTCGTGCTCTTTGAGCCCGTTGACTTAAATTCTACTGTAAGAAATTTTGTATGAAAAATTTACCATCGAAATTTCATGCAATAATGTATTGATTAATTAGCATTAGAGGGACTTGAGTGAATTTATTACTAACCAGTTATCGCTTACACAAACTTCAATTTACTTATGTTTATCATAGTAAATAATACATGCTGATACTTGCATTCTGGCCATGCTTCAATATATTTTGTACAGTAGCCATGTCTGCGCGAATTCCACATTTGTTATGAACAATTTGAAGTATTTAATATTTCATTCGTGCGTCAGTTTGGGATGCTAAGAACCCGCCGGCACTCCTTGTCACAGTGGGTGAGCGCTTAATGTGTCCATAAACGAGTGACGTTCAACGCGTCGGTAAAGTTAATTAACGCGTGTTCACGCTCGGGGAACCCCGCGAGGAGTTCACCTTTCCACGCCTAACAAGCGTTCGATGCCCGTTTAACCCGTGCGAGCTGGGCTCATAGAGCACGCGGAACGATAATTCGCGCCGCGATTACGCTTGCGGTAAATACATTCAACATTTCAAGTGCTAAGAATCTATAACGGTGCAAGTCATGTGACGCATGTATAGTAGAATCTCGATTAATCGAGTTACAATTTTTCACGATCTAAGTTGTTGAAAGTCATCCACAAACTCAATTATTCGGATCCTTGAATTATACTTCAAGATATAGAGACGATTCAATTTTGCAAACATATTTTGTAGAATTTACTTCTGAGTCTCCCTTTATTTGGACTGTCAACAGCGTGATTAAATCAGACATTCGAGATTCTATTGTATTTCAGAAAATTAAGCATTACCTGAGTTACTAAGAATTCGAAAGTATCCTCTTTGCTAGACACATGCTATCTAAAACTCGATTCGGTTATGGAATCCTATATTTCAAGAAAATTGAATTAAATTTTAACAGTCCAGTATGCTTTTATACCCGTAGGTTAATTAAAATCTTATTAACATTAAACAAATAATATGTTATTATCATATTATGCTATATATGTATATACTAAATACTAATATATTTGATATATATTTATTGAGGAAAACAATGTAAAATTTGAATAATTTCAAATTTATTTGTTGGATATTACTGGTTTGTTAAAGGCCGTAAAAATATCATTAGTTTTTTAGAGGAAGGAAATCATTTAAGTTTTGACAAGTTTTGACTTGCACCACTATAATTCGCAGCGCATCATTTTTGATTCCATTCCCTTGGGATCAATTCTTTTCTTCTCTCTCTTCTGACTAAGGTATTGTACCATAGGAAAAAGATGAAAAAGGACGAAAAAGGACGAAAAAGGAACGGATCGATCGCGATAGGTCACCGGTTCCATGGATTCCTTGCCGGAATCGGAGAAAAAAGTCAGCCGCGGGATCCTTTGCGACCAATGTTGAATAATTTTAACGAGCCACCGTTGCCAACCGATGTTCTTCCCGATTGGCCGAGATTCGACTTCATAACTTTAATTGGTGCCCGAATATTTGCATGCCGGTTCGTCGATCCTCTTTCATTTGAATGTTCTCTTTTTCTCCAAACCACAACTGTTGTCTCTCCTCTTCTCAACTTAATACATTCCTCAAAGTTTCAACAATCAGCCGTTATCAATTTTTACGCGTTGAACATAACTTCTTTTTGTACGTAATTTGTGGAAATATTTAATTTGAAAGGTGATGCGAATTTTCAGTTTTAACTATGGATGCTTCGATAGTATAATACTTATGCAAATAATGTTGATGTAATTTCTACTGTAATTTGTAATTACAATTTATAATTGTAATTTTATTTAAGACAGTCTATAGAAAAATTTTACGCAGAAAACAATTTTGTGATTATTACTGGTAAAGCATAATCACCTTTGTAGTCGAAAATTTACAATTTTCTTTTCTTTTAAAATTGATTTCCCGAGAACAACATTTAAAATTATAATATATAAATAAATGTATAAACATATACCTATATAACACTGAAAATTCGGAAAGAAGTATAATTTACGGACCAATGTAACTTACGCCAAATCGTTTCTTTCGTGTCTGTGTTGCAAGCAACTTCGTTACTTATTTAAAGAGGCAAATAAAAAAGTTCTCGCTGCCATCGTACGTGCGTATCGAATTTTTCCCAAAACTCATTTTATGCCGCGTAAATTATCGTAATCAGCGATTATTCAGTAACGCGTCGCGCGGGTCCTTTGTCCCGTCGATTCGAACGATTCGTTTCGTTGACCCGACGAAATGCATCATTATTTAACGACATCAGGGTATATTAACAGGCTAATGTTGCACAATGAGACACACGATGATCCTCGGACGCGATTGTATGATCAGAATGACGTTGAACTCGGACGCACCATGATTTTCTTTTTTACGACTCTCATTGTAATGGTAATCCCTGGCTGCACGAAATGCATTTTCTTCGAACAGCTGTCAGAGGATCGGCCAATGCTCTCTCCTCTCTCTCTCTCTCCCTCTCTCTGTCTCTGTTTCCGTCTCTGTCTCTCTTTCAAGTGCGGCCAAATGGATACTTTGGGTCAAGCGGGCCCTATAAAAAGGGAAGGAAGAGAGAGTCTGATGTATAAAAGGAAACGGCCAACTGTCAAAAATCCCACGAGGAATCTCACAATAATATTTGCTCCTTCCCGTGTATCGCGAAAAAAAAAGAATGAAAGCGTAATAATTTACGGAAACCGAATTTTTAATTTTGTTCAAACTGTTTTAGGTAAAGGAACGTATGAATCTTTCTTCTCTAATAAATCTTATTGCTTTTATAGTTTTATTACAATTTTAATTGTAAGTTCCATTTTAACTTGATAAATTTCAAAGAAACATTTTACCGTCTTATATTATTCGAAAAGGAATTTCTTCTGCCTTCGTTGTTTCTAACTCTTTTTTATTAATTAGTTTACTGTCATTTTTAAAATAGCAAAGATATAAGTCAGTGATTGATGAATATATGCATTTCTGAGTTCTCGAGAAAGAAAGCGGTCGTGAAATGTTCTAGGATTAATTCAATAGAAATACAATAATTATTAATATTAATAATAAATATTGATTAATATTATTAATAACATAGTAATATTAGTATTCAGTTAATCCAAGAACATTTCATAAAAGCTTTTATCCTCCAGAATTTAGACATAGGTGTTAGACCATTAATATTTTAAGTCACGCATACACTTATATCAATGTATTCGAATATTCAGAAAAATCTCGAATTTCAGGCAATGAACGATAGTTCTTGGGGTACGTACACGATTGGGCCGATCGTTCCAGGTACCGAGAGCCGAAGGTACTCGTTTCGCAGTCCGGCTATCGCGGATCGTGCGCCCCCAGGGTGTCATGATAATTTCGCAGAGACAATGGGCCACTTTCTTATTCACTGCCCCCTTCGGAATCGAAGATTATTACACGTTGCCCGGATCGCAACGATCACGAATTAAATTTGAATCCTGGTACGATTACCTCCGTTCCCCGCTTCTTGCGCTATACCCTTCGGTAATTCGACTCTTAGAAAAATTACACTTCGCGATCGATTGTCTCGCGAGTACACAAAAGTTGTTTGTCAATTATATGCTGATTTTAATCACAGAAAATTCATAATTTCGTAAAATATGTTACGAAAGGGGAAATTAAATTGAAATCCATTATATTTATTAACGATATTGATATATAACTATGAATATTGGACGTCTTCGTCGCATTTTATCTGGAAAAATTAAAATTATATTATTTTGTGTAAAGATGTTTCTCGCCTTTTAATATTTTTTGCAGATCGAAGACAAGTATTTTCAATTATTCATTATTTCTTTCATCTTTATCCAAAAACCATTGTTCCATGACCTTATCATATATTTTCGACAGTTTTATGGCACCTATTTTATCTTCCTCGCATTTTGAAATATCATTAACCCCATGCCTTACAATAACGTGTCAGACTCGTGGTGAAGATGTTAAACAAAGCTTAACAAATATAAATATTACTGAATCCTTGTAAATTCACATTAAATGTTATTATTTTCTTATCAATTATTATACTTTACATCAAACATAGAATGTGCCTCGAATTTTTAAAGCAAGGGGTTAAGAACCAACGATAAAAAAAGGTATACTCAAATCTCAGAATAACAGTTACATTAAAGGAAGTCAAAGAAAGAATTCGCCGCAGACACGATGCAGCGCTATCGAATGCATCGTTAAAAACCGTATCAACCTCGGCAAGATCGTTGACGGAAACAGAATTTAAAAAAAAACGCGAGTCATCGAAAAGAATAACGAAACGAGTGGGGCCCGTAAATAAGATGCGAGCGTAAACTCGAACGATCGACGTGCGCGTAAATAAATCTGCACGCATTAAAATCGGCAGCTGTTAGTGGGATCCTCGAATCTCGATGACGATCGGCCCGGTTGTCATCGTACGGTCGTATTGATACGGTACACTACTCCCATGAACATGAACGGGACTCGGCTGATATGTATACGGTGTTTCCGAAATTGTGGTACAATCGGTATGGGAATTATTCCATACGAACAACTGAGTAAAAAATATAAAATAATTATTAATAATAATAATAATAATTTGTTTATAGTACTTCATTTTTTGCGAAACTCTAAAAGTTTCAGGGCAAAGAAGAAAGTTGTTTTATACATTGAGTGTATTGTATAGTGTAAGGCAATGACAGAACAAAATTTTCGAATTTTAGCAGTTGGAATGTTTTTTGAAAGTCTCTTCAATTCATTGCTTTCACTTCTTTTGAATAGTGAGGCGTGGATGTCGGATAAATATTTGAAGACGATTCTTTTGTGCACCTTTGACCTACGATGAACCCAATCATGATGAAGAAAACATGGAGAAAATTGTCTTTTCTATTCAATACGACTTATTCTCGAAACCTTAAAATGTTTATTAATCTATTGTCTCTCACTCTACTAATCTACTAATGTAATATCTATCAATATACTAAGCGAATCTACTAATTTTATTCTATGTCTTCGACTTATTTTTTTATGTAGATTCACCTTCTTCTCAGTTACACCACGATTTCAGAAACACCCTGTATAAAACGAAGACGTGGACCGGTGAAAAAAGAAGCGTTTTAAAAATTCCGGCTAACGAGGGGGTCCCGCGGGGTGCGCGCGTATTCCGCCCTAATGAGAAGAAGTGCGACCGTTCGATCCGGCGCGCCGCGGAAAAAACCGGACCCTCGTTACCGTCAGGCTAATTACCTTTTAGGTTTCGCTCGCCACTACCTCATTTTCTCGTCATCTTTGTCGGTTGGCGGCTGCGGCGGCGGCAGCTCCTATTTCTGGAGTTCGCGCGGCCCTCGGTTTCGTCGTTGAGGCCCATTTCGGTCCACGCATGTTATTATTCTGCTGCGGAAAAAGACCGGTGCCTGGACAATTAATTGATACGTCGACCGTCGTCGAGCACGCAGTATCGTTACCGCGCAACGAGCCGATTATCGTCGGTTGAACCGACCCAGCGAACGTTCCCTGTGGAATCGGTATTATCGATCGGTGGAAACGAGGCTGGATCGTTTTAAAGATCGGCTGGTTTCTTTGGAATCTCGTTGCTTCGCTTGTTGAGTACAGTTTAATTGTGCTCGGGTTGGTTGGGTATTCCCAGTTTCTACTTATTTCATAAGTGTTTTGATAATGACAGTGGTATTAGTAAAGCAATTATTTTCGCTGTTTTCTATCGATTTGTTGCCTTTTAAAGACGATTTCGAATGAATACCTAATATAATATGGAGTTATTTGAACAAAATTGTGGAAAAAATTCGGAGTGCAATTCATCTCTTAATGATGGAATGCTCTAGTTTCTACCTACCTTCCGGTTACTTTATGTAGTCAAGGATACGTCAAGAATAAGGTATATATCTAAGAAAATATTCGAACACAGTAAGATCAAATAGATTTCTTAAAAAATGGCTAGTTTCAAACTAACTAAGAACACTATTCTTTATACCCTAAACCCTCTCTTCTCTTCGCATCATCACCAAAGTCATTTACACTTTTGCTCATTTACAATCACTTGATTCTACTCGTTGATTCATCATCTGTATTCATTCCTCCAACGCTCTACACACCCTTCTAGAAATTTCACCCCCGCCTTCGAACGCAGAGCGACCAAGAAAATCTCCGCATCCGGCCAAAAAACCCTTCGAATCCGGTCAAGACTTCGGCTTGGTCCGGCCTGCTCGTGAGTCTCACGGTTACCCGATCGCGGAGATTAGTCACGACTTAGGGAACGGAAAGTAAATCAGGCCCTCGCCCGTTGACACGTTTAGCCGGGTCCAGGATTCTCTTGAGGCTGGTCTCTGACGTTCTCCCGTGGGCTGCCGCCGGCTGACGATGATGGCGATGCCGATAGCGATGCTTATTCCGCCGGTAATGGTGATCTCAGCCGGTTGCCGGCGACGATGGCGGCGGTGGTTCCTCTCGCGCGTTGCCCCCGTGATAAATCACCGCGGGCTCTACCGTCGTCACAATCCCGCGGCCATTAATCTCGATAATTGAATCAATATCTGTGATATCTCCTTGTGTATCCGGGCCGGCCTCATGGTAATTAGCCGGTCCCGTCATAAATCATGCCCTCCGGGGGTCGAAATGCGCCGCCGCGGGAGGAAAGGGAGAGACACTGACTGTTTTCGGGCCCGCCGTGTAACCAAGGTGGTGCGCGTCTGTGTTCCGCGTTCCTCTAGAAATCAAACGAGTACATATCGAAGCTACCATAGAAGAGTGTTCTAGCGTGAAACCTAGTTTTGACATATTTGGGGGATCTTTTTGGGAAGAAACTAGAATACTGATTGGTTTCAAACTTTTAGGATATATTTATACACATTCTAAAAGCGTTTTTATCGTTTTTCATTGGGATAGAATGAAAGAAATTTGTCCTGTGCCAGTAATTTACACCTTCTAGTGAATTTGAAACGAACTGAAGGAGACTTTTAATTGGACTGAGTTTGAGTACAGTAGGTACTAAACCGAAAACCAAAGGCAGGAAACTATACAAATAACAGAAATATAGATTTACAAAGGTACAAAGTGTAAAAGATTTGATTTCATTCTGATCGAAAATGTCAAGTTCCTAAAGTAGTTTTTAAGATATCGTGGACAGCCCGTCAAAGATTACATCTGAAAGAAATATATTTAAAGTGTTACTTATCTGCGAACTTGAAGAAATCCGTACTTAGTATTTTTGGTGAACAAAACATTGAGGAAATTTTCATGAATGAATAATCATTATCGGTAATAATCGAAGATCCGTGAATAGTTCGTTGAACGTTTGGTCGTGCTCTAACTGCTTCGAAGCCATCGCTATCAGCACCGGTTCGCCGAGGGAAGCACGGTGATTCATAATAAACCGCTCAATGCCAGGAGAGTTCACCGTTTTATCGAGCACGTATAGGAATCCGCCGACGTCTCGGGCCAACGTGGGTCACGTCGGCTTAATCAACCGATCATTATCACGGGTTTGTGCTATAATGACTGAAAGAACCGGCGTTGTCCACGCTTTATCACGAACAACGGTC
The DNA here is from genome assembly GCF_051020985.1 of Nomia melanderi. Taxonomy (NCBI): domain Eukaryota; kingdom Metazoa; phylum Arthropoda; class Insecta; order Hymenoptera; family Halictidae; genus Nomia; species Nomia melanderi. The sequence continues at coordinate 6,672,767 of NC_135009.1, forward strand.
CAAGGCGTGGTCGTTTGCCAGCTGCGACTTCCATTATTCGAGGAATCGATTAATTAACGGTCACTGGCTAATGATCGATAATACCGCTTGTTGATTTTGCGCACGCGAGTTCCTAGAAACATTTCCTCAGACGAATTTCTTATGCACTCGATGATGAACACATATGAAGCACGCAGGTTGTCATTTGTGCTATACATTCCTGTCATCTTGCAATTAAACAGAATCTTGCATTAAAAATGAAAAGACACGCTTTCCGCTTGTAACGGAGGCTGTTTTGAACATTTACTGCGAAATTATAGCGATTCGTGGGATGCTGTATCCTAAATAAAGGATTCTCGATTCTAAAAAGGAAATTATTTAGATAAAATTTGAATATCATTCATCTTTCTTTGATCTAAACACATATTACAATATTTATCTCAAGAACTTGTATTAAACAACATATTTTGTAGAAGTTCAAAACAAATTCCCAATTAATTTACATATCTTCCAACCATAACAGTATCTTCAATTGAAACGAAAACTTTCTAACAAGGTCAAGTCTAACCATTCAGAATTAGAATGTCGATCGCAACATTTTCAAAATAATCAAACAAACCTCCTGTAAATTCTTTCAATCGCTGAGTGAAGTTCGAATTAAACCATCTGCTGTCCCGGTAGCAACAAAACGAGATCATCGTCTCATTTGAATAGAGAGCACGGCCAATTGGCTCAATATTCACGCAATTTTCTCCAAAACAGACGAGCCCGTAACTGTAAACTCAGCTTGGGATGAATTTATCAGTCGATTCAACGTTGACTAATTGACGCGGCGAAATACGCGACCCACTGGCTGGGCGCTTCTTCATGTCCTCGTTATCTGGCCGCGGAGGAAATCGTTTCCTCCGAAACGGGTGGGATCTTCTCGAAAGTGAGCCGGGACCGATTGTGAGGCAAGCCGCCGCCTTAATGAGCCAATTATTTAATTGCTCCCGCACTCCTTCCTTTCTTCCTCGGCGTTTTGCTCGCTCTCTTTCTCTCACTGCCCTCTTTCTCTCACTGTCACGAATCCGCCGTGTTTCTCGAAAAACTCAACGGTCCTCCTCGAAATTATTTCGTCGAGTTTCTGGCCCGTCCCGTTTCGTCCTCTCCTTTCTGTAGCATCTCCATCGAGATTACCGGAGGAGCCACCACTAATCGAAATTCCAAGCTCCCCGCTCGCCGCGACGAGCGAGTTTCTCTCTCCCTCCGAGAAAAACGGTGGACACCTTTTATTCGTTAATTACACCGGGATGCGGAAGTCGATAGAACGATCGGTGTATTCAGCCCTTTGGATACTCGCGACGAAAACTTCGTTTAAATTGCGCTACTGCCACGAATTTTATTAGGCGAACGAATTAATTAATACGTCGGAAAGGCGGCGTGTTGTTTCGTTAAGTTGACCGAAACGATTCACGGGTGCATGGCGCTTAATTGAATCGATAAGACTCGTTACTTGTTGCGTTCCGCAACCGATAATGGAGTGCTTTTATTTTCCTCGGGAAAGTTTTGTTCTTGATCGAAGTAATTTGTATGGAGAGTGGCGACATTCTTTTAGTTTATATTTCAGTAGTAAGTGACACTTATTTCATTGGAATAAATAAGAAGATATTTAACTATTTTTTGTAGTTTTCATAGTTTTAATGGTGAAAGGAAGTGTATTGTGTTGGATCTCCAAGCTTTTATGAATAGAATTCTGTGACGTCGTTCAATCATCCCTTTCAGCATTAACACAGTGTACGTGGATTCATTCAAAGGGAACCATTGATGAACAGTTAGGTGGTCTGGATCACCCAGTAAGCAGATAAATGCTAAAAGACTTCGGTCATTTTGCGGGATATTTTAATCGATCGAAGATAGTTTGATCTTTCATTCAATAATAGTTCTGTTAAAAATCTGCGCTTCAGATTACAAACATAGTTTTAATTCCCAGGCTTAGGCCAATTTCTAAATAAAAAATCAACTTACTTAATAAAAGGAGAAAACTGTTTACGTACCCTACAATTTTAAAGATAAAAATTTTTAATTAATATTCTTCAACCCCCAGTAGTCAGTAAAAAAGTTTTCGACATTTCAAAAGTTTCACTTTACAAAAAGTTAGAATACGAAGAATCTAAAATCTGCAATGAAACCAAAGAGTTCGTAACGAAGAAATTTCTTTTTTAGAAGAATCTAATTACTTCGATATAAAAGAGGGTAAATTATAGCGTGCAATACGTAGATGGAAATATTATTTATCCGCGGAATAGAAGTGGCATGATGAAGCGAAGGGATCTGGATGAACTCATCAAGGACACGGTTCGGTAGAATCTCAATTAAGACTAAATTGCCCCCACGCGGAGAGAAAATAGAGTGTGAACAGGCCTGCATACTGAGAGCGAAGCTGAGGACGGCGCGGAGCCGCGGAGGAGGATGAAGGAAGAGGAACATGGAGGGTTCCCTTCGAGTTCACTCCGCAAATGGAAGTCGAAGACCCCAACAGCAAAACGGCATTCCGAACCGTGCTTGATTGGTTTTGGCCAAGTTGCACCGCCTTTCTGGAGGTCAGGTCAGGTCTCTGCCTCTTACGTGACTCTTTCTCTTGTCCCGAACACGTCGAGTATTTACGCTAATACCATCCTAATGTAGGACATTGTTCTTTCTCGTAAACATTTCAGCCATCCACTCATCAACTTTTTTGTTACACTACAACAAAAGATATTTCTACACTACAACAAATTATATATCTGTATAAAAATTATTCATACAGAATATTGAAACTATATAAAAGAGAATTATGATGTTTGCGCATACCATATTTTAACCCTCTCAACTGCGTCTGACGAGTATGCATGTCATTTTAAAGCTTGAAATGATACTAATTCTTTCAACGATGAGTTCTTTATTTTTTCAGATAAACATGTAATTCGTCTTTGTTTCGTTTTGGTGTTTGATTAAAATAGACCATATGTGCATTCGCCCTGCGATTGACGAGTACACGCTTCATTTTTTTATTTTATTGCACGAAACGAGAGATTTTTTAAACTAAATTCCATAGTTAACAGGTTAATATCGAAATAGAATGAACACTGAATATTAATTTGAAGAAGCATTTATTGTTCCATTCACGTTAGAAAATTGTATAAAAATGGTATTATATTTTTCTATGTGTAATATATTATGTTAAAAGTATTCTAACATTTTGTCACACTGCTTATGCAACTATTTATTATTTCCATATTCCAGTACGTAAACATTATTTCATTTTAAATGTAGAAACAAAGGAATTCGTTATTGTCTTCATATTCGAGTTAAACATCGTCAATAGTTTTATCATACAACATCGCGAACCTCTATCTAAAAAAATACAATAGCAAATACTCTATCCGCGACAACAAAGCAGAAACATAAAACCGCTTCACGGTAGCACGATTTTAATTCACCATTCGTCCCCTCTTCAACTTCTCTTCCCTTCTGAAAGACTCCCGTCCCGAAAGTCCGTCCTCGTAAATAACATCCAGCCATTTTCTCTCGTCATTAAACGTTCTCGTCCAAGTAATTCGCGACTTAAAACGCAATCTCGGCCGAGTTTATAAGCCCTGATGGGTGTTCAAATAATCGAGAAACATATTCGACCGTCGGGCTTCAATGGGCGAAGAATTGAAATATTTTACACTTCACAATTACCGGCCGGGGAAAGATAATAACTTCTGAGGGGCGAACGGGGTAGAGCGTGTGCCCGGGACACGCGTCTTTCGTTTCGTACGGCGCGACGGAGAATTTATCGATCGATCGGGAGACTTTGTGTCAGTCGTTACTTTAAGCAAATTAGAATTGAATGAACGGACCGCAGCGATTCCGTTGCCCATCGGAGTCGCTCGTCAAACGATTCCTCCGAGAAGCATTAACACCGCGGACTTATGTTTATAAATTGCCTCGGCCGAGAGTCATTGTCATCGGCGACACCTGAGACCGTTTCCCGCGGCGCTTTACGGACGCGCGCGTGATTGGATCCAGGATCGTAAAACGGGGATCGGAGAAAGGTCCTCATCTCGCAGGAGGAGCAATAAAGGACCTCCGCGCCGCGGCCACCGATATCTTTAATGGAAACTGATATACCCGGGGCCTCGAAAAAAGAAATTTCTGCGTCCCCGGACTTGCTTGCAAGCTTGCTATCTTTCCCTTGCGTCTTTTCAACGATAGTCCCATGCGATACTTCTTATCGGGGGATGATTGTGAGACGATCAACAGTATCTCTCACTGGACAATCGAGCCTTCGTTGCACCCACTCGTGAAAAATGAAAGACTTTTTTGTGAGGGAAGTCGCGATCGCTTTGGGTTTTTGCTTGTCAGTTATATGGATAGAGTTGATGTTTCGGAGGAGAAATTGGAGTTGATTGTATAAATCGAGACTTGTTGAGATGATCGATGGAAATTGGAAATTTCAGAGGATTCGTTGATGCAGTGGTTGCTTGTGCAGTGGAAATCGTTGGTAAATATTATTCGAACACGGTATGTATTAAGAGGAGTAAACGGCTGGTGTATATCGAAGAGTTGTATATATATTTTTATTCTACGACGTTTATATCGATGAAGTCTCGATTTCGAAGTTTTCTATGTATGTCTGACTAATAATCAATGTTTCTACTTGAAGTAGAAGCTAATGTCTACGGATATTAATTGTATCGTAGTTGCTTAAAATATTTTGGGCTAAGATGTTACACCAAAGTACTGTGGAATTAATATTGTCCATATAATATTGTCCTGTTGCCAATGTTTATACACATTATTGCAAGTAAAAATAATCAGTATTACGCAAATTCAGTAGCTATCAAATGAAAATCTTAAACATTCTATTATAACAACAAACAAAAACATGCTTCCAATCTTCAAAATATAATTTACAAAGTCGACAATCAGACGATTATGAATTTCCACCGCCAATAACACCACAAAATTACCTTCACCCTGTAAACAACATTAAATTCAACTTTTCTTCGATATAAATGCAGAAGGAGCTACAGCCAAGTAATTGCTAAATTAATTCAAAGTATAGAAGTGAATGTCTCACGAGACGAATCACTGATATTCCCTTAAGGATTTGACTTTCATATAAGCCCCCAGCAAAATAACCAGCGAGTCTTCAGTGCTTGTTATTAAAAGCGACGGTGCAGCGTTCCGGGGCTTCATAGAAATGAAAATGAAATATTGAAAGCAGACAAGGGGTGCAAACGTTAATTGCCAGTCACGGATGGGCTATATTTAGCGCGGCTAATTAATCAATTGAATTCGAAAGCAGCGGAGATCTCGTCGGTCAACGGGGATCGTAAATGACGCCTCGCGATGCGTGGAAGGTCGCAATTATACGAGCGGGACAATAATTTACAATGATACCAGCCGGTAGGGTTGGAGGATGGGCGGAGGTGGCCTCTCCGCTGTAATTATCCCTCATAGAACGGAACTCCATTACGCGAGTGCCGGTGAACGCTTTCGAATGGCTGGGATATTGGGTCCACCGAGCGCTAGCTCGTTATCCCTAATTTATGTTTGGCCGGCGTCACTTTCACGCGCACCTGGAAACGCCGGTTCTTTGCTTTCTACACGAAATAGTTGTGTGCATTTAGTTTGGTTGGGCGTTTAACACTCCGCCGATCTGTACACTTTTCTTGTAACACCGATCGTACCTCGCTTCGTTCGTGTTTTCGAGTTTCCTCGATTAGCTCTTGTTTACGTATTCATTATAGTACCGCTGTTTCAATTGTAGGACTATGTATTTTTCTTTGGAATACTGTTACATCTATATCGTATACAAATTTGGAAACCGTTTAACATAAGGATTGGAGCTTCTGTTTGACGTTTTAAGCCTTGAATCCGTTGTAGTTTGATTTAGTAAGAATACCGTTTTTGGCAAGAACGAATATTGTTTTTAAATATGTTTCTTCTTTAATTTCCAGATACTTGAATTTATTGTTGTTAATATTTTATTATTTTTTAGAAAGATACGGATTTGAGGATAAGTTGACATATCTGTATTTGGTGTTATAAAAATTGTAATTGCTTCGTCATGTTTTTTACGCGCTTTAAGATAGAAAATCGTGTAAATAATCTCATGTGCTGATTCCTTCTCATTTCTTCGGCAGAAAATTATTATCGAAATTTGCAATGATTCAAGTGAAAACGATAATAAAACGTGTATGAACGATAATTACTATCTTTGGTCGAATGAATTCGATTTCATATGTAAACGTCGCATCAGCGAGCGTCCCCGAACGTCATTATCTTTTAACGACGGATCCGATTTGCATCGACGAGATATTAACGAAACGTCGTCTAATGACATGCCACGAGGCTGTTTGATTAAGTCGCAAGAAACGATCATCGCACACCTAACTTTCACTATCCAGCTGATGACTCTTAATGACAGGAGTCCTTCAGAAGGTTACGTGATGTCTTTATGAAATATTACTTAAAAAAGAAAGATCCAGAAGTGCTTAAATAATTCACATTTAAATCTTCTGGCAAATGTATATGTCTTGACCGTAGATGCTTACCGTTTAATTACCCTATAGTTTAAATTATTAACTATAAACGCAATGAAAGTTCTTACCTAATTCAGTGTTAGTTATAAAAACTCACAGAAGAAGAGAAAACTTCTGTCATCTTATATTTTGAGGATCTATTTTTTAAATATAATTCGATCTCTCTAAATAATAGAAGCATTTAACAAAATATAAACAAATCAATAAGATTTTTATCTCCAAAATAATTAATCAACTGGAATAATAGTTTCCCAAATTTGTACCTTACTTTGAAACAATGAAGACTATGTCTAAAAGAAACTATCTCTAACCTCAAATCTTCCAAATTCCTTTCCAAGAAATTTCCCCAAACTCTGTCTAAACTATCAATCATCAAACTACCTTACAAATCACAACTTACACAATCATTCAAGCCTAATACCGACATAAACTTAAATCTCCATTTCCAATCAAACCAATCGCACAGCAAACTTCCAACTCCGCATCGCTTTAACAATTCATTCCCGACAACCAGACACCTCAAGATCGTATGGAGCGCACATCAGGTGTATCGCAAGATCCCGAAACTCAATTAACCGATCCGTCCAAAGAATCACGCCAGTTCGGCCCGTGTAACCATGATCGGATCGATATAACCGTGCGTTGCCGTTTTCACGATCCGCTACCTAATTACCGTTGCGCCGATCGACGCACACCCTCTTCGCGAGAATCCCGCGCGGTCGAACGATGTTGCGGAGTGTGTACGCGTCACGTATCTAGGAACGTGGGCCGAGTCCGATTTCAAGACAGTTAACTTAATTATCGCCACGACCGATGGAATCCTAGCGTCGGCGGCCGAGAGGCTTAGCAATGATGCTGGCCTATCGAAGGAGCAGGGTAGAGGATAGAGGATAGAGGATAGGTCGGGACGAGATAACGAAGGATAACAGATACGTGTTCGGAACTCGGAGGAGGAATCAGCCGAGGTAGGTCGTACTCGGGCGTGTTCATGTCCGATGCGACCTTCGCCCTCTCCTATGAGGCTAGTGCTGTTGCTGCCTCGGACTGGATCTCCGGTACCGCTATCCAGAGCTCCCTGTGGCACTGCGAAGTCGTATAAAATGGCATTGGTACCCTACATACCGACACTGACTACGGACACCGCCTGGCTAGGACCGTTGGAAATCTTTACTCCTTGGGAACGCCGCTGGAACTAATAATGGGCTTGTTTTTGTCTTGATGAAGGAATTGATGTTTGGGTTGCTGCGGTATTGGGAACATAGTTGACGAAGTTTTCAATGGAGACTTGGTATTAGTTGATGAAAGGTTTAGTGATTGGATAAAGGCAATTGTAGTGGTTCGAATTAACTGTCTCGATACTGACTTGAGTGATAGTGTCTTGGTGGTTGAGAGTGAAGTTTTGAGTATGTGATTAGGGAAATATGTCTGTAGCGTTATTAGCTTCTTTTGAAGTTCTGATTCTTGGATGGAACTACTCACTTATCTGGAAATACTCAGTTGATCAAAATATTTTTTATGTTTATTTATCCTTAATCCTTAGAATTAAGATTTTAAATATTTTTAAATACCCTTAGAATTTCTAAAATGTTAATACAGAAACTTAATTAAGTTTGAAAATTTATCAACAGGCACAAAAATGAGAATGAAAATGTCTTCGCCAAAATATCGCAAAGCTACAGTTTCATGAATTATTGATTTCGCTCCTATCGTTATCCTCCGAAAATTAGACGTTTACGCCCCATTAACTCGACACCAATCAAGGTTACACTCGCTTCACGAATTCCCAATACTTCTCACAAAGGCAATACAAATTCATCAGACCCTCGCACACCGTTCCAGTTGTCCACAGCACGTTTCGCTTGAAAATATCTCAATTCCGTTCCAACTGACGACGATCCACACGCGTACACCGTATCGTTCGTGACGAATCGATCAGTTCCACCGCCGTTCCCGTCTGCGGCCAAATCGAAGCAATGTGCTGCTTTTTTAAATCGATTCTGGTCCGATCAAGTAGAATCTAGTCTTACCATATATAGTTCTTGGTGAGATTCTACCAAAATGTACACGGTTATATTTATAGAAACCATTCTTCTTCTACCATTCAATACTTCGAGCTGAATAAAACCTTATTTTATAAAAGAAAACGATAAAAGCACAGAGGGAGAGTCAGTTCTTGAAACAAAAACTACATATAATAATAATAGATACTTTAAAAAGATACAGTCGCAGTAACATCCATTATAACTAAACGATCGCAGTGATGTTAAAAAAATGCACAAAAATTTCCTCGATTTCATTTCCTTAATTCTTTTTGAAAATAACAAAAACTTCATCATTTATAAACACCTAAAATAATCGCTACATACGTGTACTGCTTGGAGCACCGCTTAGATTTATTGATTCCAAGACTGAGAAATTCTTCTCTGAGAAATCCAAAACTTGAATTCCACTAATATTTCTTTGTTCAACAATATAATTTAAGGATGAGGACATCTAACGCTATAGTGCCATTACACATACGTGAATAATGGCGTTAATTCTCGACTGATCGCACTTGTGTACAGATGTTTACTATAAATGTATTTCCACAATTTGTAAAACTGTGTATAGACTCCATAATCTGAAATTATTTACGCAAAAGAACAGTATAAAATGAATCTATCGCACGATGAATTCTTTACTCAAGTAAGTTTGAGATTGGTCCAGTTAACCCTTTGCACTCGATTTATTTTCAATGTTGCTGGGTGTAAACTTATATTGATTTTCAGGGAAATGAATTAAAGCAATTTACAGCGATAGAATTCAACGTTTTATATTTATTTTATTTATTATTATTATAACAAGATGTAATTTTTATAATCTTTCAGAGTATGCTACTTTTTCAAACAATTCCTAACGTTCCAAAACAAAGTTGTATTATCATCTCCAGCAAGACATACGGTGCAAAAGGTTAAAACTAAACGTGTAGCGCGAGAAATATTGGTTCAGAAAAATTGACTACCGCGTTACATACGGACGACGTAACTATAAACCGACGTAAACCGGAAGGACGTAACTCGAGGCCTCACTGTATATTTAGCAAAGAAAATGTGTCAACGATTTTCGTACCGCGGAATCGATCAACTGTGGAACAAGCGCCGGTATCGATATTCTCTGCGTTCCCGCCGCCTGAACTCCTCTTGTACCGCTATGCCGTGGCCATAACGTCGCCGCCTGGTGGACATAAAACGGAATCGGTGGTACGTGTTGCAGAACCGTGTCCGTTGTCGAGCGGTCTCTCGCCTCTGGTTCGATCGGGACGATAATCCCCGCGTAACGCATAATTTCCTTGACCCCTATCACGACGCGCGCCGCGTCGAATAAATTGCCAGGCAGCGAGCAGAGGTTCCTGCGCGGCGTATCAGCCGCGCAAACGGGATCCCGCGGCCGGGAAAATGAAACGATGATCTCGTTGCGCGCCACGATCGCGGAACAGGGCCTCATTAGGGACCCCTTGATCATCTTGGCACTGTTCTGAATCGCTCATCAAGCGGGAGGAGTTGTTACGCTCAATCAGGTTACCGGTCTTGGCTCATCTTCTAATGACCTGTTACGCAAAAAGATCGTCTTCCTCCCCGGGCAATTCACTCGCTTTCTTTGTCACGCGGTGGATCCCCGCGCGCAGCTCTCTCGGACTCTCGGTTTTGCCGATGAAAATTGTTTCCGTGGATCGGCCGTGAGAACGCTCGAGATCGCCTCGGAGGACTCGCGAGATGATAGTTCGAAAGGAATTTGGAGGGGATGATGTTTGTGATTAATATGACTCTTTTAGTTTAGAGGTTAGGTGTTTGACATTGGAACTACAGGTCAAAGTAATCTATTTCTAATTTCTTGTTTATGCAATTATTGAAAAGGGAACGGACAATTCTCTGAGAAATAATTGTAGAAATTACTCTAGCAATACGCAAACTGAATTGTGAATCAATAGAAATTTCAGTGCGCGACCTTTTGGAGTTTCTAAAAATTTCGAAATGTCAATTCGATTGCGCAGTTCTAGTGTTAAGTAATTTTGACTTGCTGCTGAGTGGTATCCGCAGTCAGTCTCGAAAGTTTACTTTCGTTTCCTAGATTTATATTTGAAATAATAAAACAAACCGCCTGCGTGCTTCATTTAATATTGGATTTACAATACACTTCAACAAATATGGACGCTTTCATTTGTAAGAGTAAATTACTATACTCTCTTACAATTCATTCATTTGAAAAATCCTTACTATCGAACCTCCGCTTAAAGTAATAAATCCCGTATTCTTTCATCGCGAAGAAAATCTTAATTCCAAAACCATTTCATATACTATTCCATGGATTTAAATACGAATGCATTAGAATACTTCAACTGCATTAAAACCGTTTGCATCGGATTCGAAGAATCATCAAAGAACCAATGTTAATTCCCCGCATGTTGAAGTCGAAGTACTGAAGTAGGCACGACACGTTCCAAAGCGAAGTGCAGAAGCTGATTTCCCCATGGCCTGTTAGGCGGCCCATCGTTTCAACCCCGTGCATCAAGGATCTCCGCTCTTAACGGCGGATTCCGCTCGTTTGCCGCGGCGCGAGTCGCACACGCGAATTTATGTGGCACGCGTTGCTCGCATCGATTGCTCGCGAAACAGCCCATACCAATAAACATCTTTATCGAGCCATCCATCTCTAGTTCTTCGGTGTTTCCCCTTGTGGCAGCGACATTCTTTCCGGCGCTCGCCGGGCCCGGCGTTTCTAATCGGCGATTAGCTACCAGTCGACTCGCCGTGTACCGCGGGGCTTCTTTTCATGGATTTACCGACCTTCCTCCCTTTGTTCTAACTCTAGCACCGAACGCTAAGCCTTTCGCAACGTTTATGTCCGTATTTAGAGCTACTAAGTGGCAGCCACTTGCGATCGTCGCTAGGGATCCAACGATTTCAGACTTTGTCGGCATTTTCTGGAAACTTTTTGTGTTATGAAAGAAAGTATTTATTGCATAGAATGTAAAGGGAAATGGTAATTTGAGGGTGACGTGTCTGGTTAATTGGAAGTTTGTTTAGTTTCAGTATGAAGGAATAAAAGATACAATATGTTTAATGTTGCTAATTAAATTGAATTTAATACTACTGAATACGATTGAATTTTAATAATAAATAGTTCTTATGTAAGGGACAGATTTTTTTATTGTATTATTAATATGTTGAATGTTGCCAAGTAGAATTAAATTACATTTAACACTGAATGTGACTGATTTACAGTATTAAATTTTCTTGTACGAAGTCAAAGATCTTTTTACCATTTGGCACTTTGACAGTGTGACATTTGAGCGGATGAAGATATCATCTAGTAGACAGTCGGATGAACAATTTATCCGCGACTATTTTTTCCGTTCCTCGTGTTCCATCGCTGTAAGACATTAATTTGTATACGAAATGCGAGAATTATTCCGAGAAGACACGATTAACTTCACGCGAAGAACACTGAACGCTAAGATGCAAAGTTTATTTACCGATTGCACAGCGTCTCGACGAAATGCCAAGGACAGCTTCGGTTTCTCCTTCATTTCACACAGCTTCCTGTTCTCCGTTCGAGAACAGCGAAATGTCACGCTTCCTAACTTGCCTGGCACTCGAAACTGAAAATTCGTTTGTGTTACGCTCACGTTTGTTTCCTTTTCTGTTACAGGTAAGTTTCCCTTGCGATTCGCCCATTCGTTCCGCGACTTCTTCGACGAGGTAAAGTAACGAGAAATCTGAAGTACCTACGCGATCGGCACGCTTCGATCCGGCGAAAAAAATTGTGAGATTTTCTGCAATTACTTTCACAATGGAACGATCGAGTCGCTTGTAATAGTACACTACGGATATTTATGCACTCGTGATGTCTGCGAATGTGCAATATTCAAGAAAATATTTATATTATCCCTTGTGATTCATATTGTGAATCTTTCCGTTAATCATTTCTTCGAGAGAAAGAAGTATTGTATTTGTTATAGTATATTATATAATTATATACATTATAGTACAGTATCTTTATAATATATCATGGTTACTGTAAAAGTTCTACATTTTTAGACACAAAATCGTACTTTCCGCCGGTTAATACGCAATAAAAATTCTTTATATTTTTTAAATTCAATTTATATTGTAGAACACGAGATTAACACTAGAAACTACCGAGCATTCAATACGATTGATATGTAATCCGCATAAAATCGTAGCATTAGATTATTCTCAGTTCCTTCAGACGTTCACTACAGTATTCAAGAGCAGCTATTTATTTTCAATATTATTTTGAACATTCAATGCTTTTAAGCTACCAATAATTGCGAAACAAGGAAGTCGAAACCAGTCATTTTGTTACGGTAATTCTAGTGTTAACAAACATAAACAACATTTCTATCCTGTTTGTGCTACAAGGATTCTTTTAAGTAAAGAATCGTATTTTCAATTTTCGAATAATACATTTTCAAATTTTTTAAAACAATTCATGGAAGTGTACAAAAAAATCCGCAGTCTAAGCAAAACTCGAAGAACTCGGTAACTTTTTCCGTCATAGATTGGTTCGCGGAAGGATCGCTGCTTCTCCGATAAAATAACAGGCCAAGCCGCATCGAAATCGAACGATTTTCCGCTCGCGTGTACCGTTCATCCCGAAGTCCGTCTGCCAGTCGTGTTTGCTGCGAGTAACGTAGGCAGCATCGTTAACATCGCGTTGACCCGTGGGGTATACGCCCAGACGCAACAGTCGTTGCATCCGATAGAGGCGTCATTCCCATTCTGTCAACCTGGCGTTCAGGTGAATGAGAGATCCTCGAAGAATTCGTTGACTCACCGCACGTGAAATATTACCGAACGGGTACCAATTAACATGCACTCTGACCGCATAGTCGCGATTCTTAGCTTTTCGAAATCTTTCAAATATATTTTATACGTCCAATGTTTTATTGAAATATTCGATATTTAGATGATTTTTAGAATATTAATGTTAAAAATATAGGATAGAATTTTTCATTTGAAACTTTGAAGTTTGTATAGATATATAACATAAATTAATTTAGAACCATCAGTTTTGATGCGTTTTAAGAATTTCTTCATAACTGCTTGTACTTTTTTAATGGTAATTAAAATGGTTATTTTTAAAGTTAATTTTTAATGATAAAGTAAACTTTGTAAATATAATTACGAAAGAAATCAAGCCAAATGGTTAAATCAATGAAATCGAAAACTTTCCGATGTGTCATGAAGCAATAACAATATATTTCAGAGTTCATGCATTTATGTAATCGTTAATTACTTATTTTACTAAAGTTTGAAATAGTTTTCATATCATTAACGAGACAGCAAAACTCATGACAAAAGAACAAATTTTGCTGTTCAGACTCAGTTCGTGTAAATGGATTTATTAACATTTGTTCATTTTTGTAAAAACATGAGGTTCGGTAATATCCGAATTCGAAGCAGAACTCGTTCGAACGAAACGATAGTTTTAATACAAAAGGTACGCCGAAGGTCGCTATGGTTTTTACGCAACCTCGCGGCGTTGACAATCGCCAGCATTGTGCGAGCGTTGAAATCTCCGCTCGAACCGTTTAACGCGTTAAGGGAACCCCTTCTTTGATTGGTTTTTCTATCGACTACCATGGTAATTTCGATCAGACGAGAAAAACTGGAGCAGTCCTCGAACGAATGTCTTTATAACTTAGGAAACAAACGAAAGGCGAAGCTGGACGTTCCAAGCTCTCCCTTTTCCACGCCGAGTATCTTTTTCTTGCCGAAGCCCGTTGAATAACTGATAATTTGCGATGTGCATAACTGTTTCGACACTTGACATAATTCAATCGGACACAGAAATAAAGAGTAAAGTGTAACGCAAACATTTCATTGTAACGTGTGCTACACTTTTTCCACAAAAGTGTTTCGAAGTGAAGTTATGAATCATTTTCAGTAGAGAAAGATTAGGGATTAATCAACTAGCAATAAAAATGTTTAAATAGTGTAACAGCTATAAAATAACATCAAAATTCTATATAAAAATATAACAAAGTTTTTAATTCGTATTTAAATTTTCAATTATTGAGAATGAAAGAGTAAAAACATGTTCCAAAAATGCAAACCTTATTCAATCGAGCATCTTATGAACCATCACAACCACACGAAAATTTAATAATATATTTATCAAAGTAAATATCTTTACAAAAGAAAAAATAACAAAATTGACTGTTTCAGCTTTAGAATTCAAAAACAGTCACTCTAACCGACTCAACTAATAATTGCAAAATGATATGCCTATCTAAATAATTACTAAAAAATTCCATTCGTTCGACACATATATGAAAAATTACTATTTCATATTACCAGATATTAAATGAATACACAAGAAATAAATAAGAAATCGTCCAAAGAATTTTTCTCAAGCAACATTAATCTATTTTCTCATAAAATGATACGCACAGGCAGTAACACAACACGGCAAAATGAATTAGAAAACTGAAAACCGCATGTTCAACCTGGTAATTACGGGCGGTAAAATATATCCGGTGCAACAAAATGCGATTGATCGTGCAGCTTGTCGGCGCTTTCGGCGTGCCTCGCGTTGCGTAGAAATGTCGGCGTGGAAACGGTTAATTGAACACGGATAAATGTAACCTACTTGACGCGGGTCGAATTATGTCCGAGAAAGTGCCGCGCAATAACATTGGTGCAATCGTGCCTTTCTATCGCAATGGTAATTTCCCTGCCCGTTTACGACGCTCTTCGGCCGAGATATGTTCCCTGAATTCGTTTGAGAGATGATTTCTGCTCTGGAGACTTATTGGCCGCGTTCGAGGATTCATTCGAGCCCCTCGGGAATAAAATCTACTGTGTCGGAACGGCGAGCCGCGACAGAATGTGAGAAAATATTTTTATCGTGTATCTTTCAAATTTACACGCTATATTTTCTTCGTATAACGCAGTGACGCACTCTTTTAACTGGTCTTTTTGTTAAACAGGTATTAAATATTTTATTAAAAAATATAAAATTATATGGAATATAAAAGATATGGAATATTTTATTAAAAAATATAAAATTGTCTTCCTTAGGAGTACATAGAAAAATATTAAAGACGATGGTATATCACTCAGATGTTTTAATTGATAATCGAAGGTTACTTGTTTCAAATTTTCTACGTAGTCGAATTTTCTTATTTATTTTCAACAGATCATAAACCATTTACTCGAATATTATTCCTAGACTACGTATTTTCGTGTAAAATTGAAAGTAACGTAGAGAAACAGGTGTCAAATATATATTTACTTCTCTCTTTAAGTTCAACAATTTAAAATTACGACATCGACGTTTTTAAATTTTTCCAATATTTTCTACTTCATTTTACAATCACATTTGTAAAATCTATATAAAATCTGCAGTCCATCGATTAATATAACTATACAATTTCCTATAAACAATGCAAGTCTTCGCTAAACATCCAACGGTTCCAACAATATTAATTTAGATCCTGTTACCGCGAATATAAAAATAGCGATCATTCCCAGTATATCATGGCTTAATGCAATCTAATGTCCAACATGGTGTTATTCTAAAAAAGTAAATAAATCTGATCTGTACGTCCAACGAGTTTCCCCCGCGAGGCCCGTTCGCCCGTCCCCGTTTCATCGGGTTGATTATGATGCAGAGGAGCGTGTCAGAACGCAGAGCCGCGGCGCGAGTAAATCAACTTTAACCACCTTTTGCCCCCGATCCAGCTTCATAATCGAGCGCTGGACCGAGCCGACGCGTCGGGCCAATTATGCACGGGCAGACCTCTAGCCCCGTGGCCGGACAACCCGTGGCTACTTTAAACCGGCGAACCGACTTCTGTGTATCTACTCGCATTATTCTACATACAGTCTGTCTCACAAAAGCGTGCCGGTTTCGTTGCTGGAAAAGTTAACCCCTTGCACTCGACTTATTCTCAATATTGTTGGGTATAAACTTGTCTTTATTTCTAGGGAAATGAATTAGAGTAGTTTACAGGAGTGGAATTCAACGTTTTATATTTATTTTATTTACTATTGTTATAATAAGATTTAATGTTTATATTCTTTTAAAGTGAGGTACTTTTTCAAACAATTCCCAACGTTCTATAACAAATTTATATTGGCATCTCCAGCGTGACATACGAGTGCAAAAGGTTAACCTTCTGCAGACGGGGATGTTTGAAACTTTTGGAAAGTTCAATAGTCTGTTCTTATCGTTAATCATATATTAATTTCTCGTTATTTGAATTATTGAATTATTCACTTGTGGTCTCCGGTTTTAGATATTAAAAATCGAAGTCGTAAAGGCAGCATTCAAGCGCAAAGGGTTAATATATTTGTAAGAAAATTTAATTCTTATGTTTACAACCGAAATGCTTGTGTTTATTCAAATGCTAGTGTCGCCTTACTTGCGTGCGTTAATAATTTTGACTTTTTTTAAAAGTTAAACAATGTTTATATTTTCATTTTAAAAGTTTAAAAATGTTAAAATTCGAAACTTTTCAAGACACTACCACGCTTTTACTCAATACTGAATCCAATCTCTCCTGTTGTCGATTACTTCTTCGCGATGTTTTGGCACGTTTTCTACAAATTCGGCGTACATGTGTTCTTTGAACCAGTTCTGCGTAAGAAACAAAACATTTCTCATTGAATTAGCATCTCTTGAAACTTTGAAATGTTCATTTTTATTATTACACTTTACAATGATTAATAGGAAACCAAGAGATATCATAAGCCAAAGAGTATTCGAGAAAAACGTACGTCTGTATATCACCACAATATCTCTTTTGTTAGACATCAAGTTTCGCAGATAACACCAGTACGCTTTTGTGAGGTGGACTGTAATGTCGCGCGTCGGGCGTACGACGTATAGAATACACTGCGTGATTAATTAATTCGAACCGCTCCGGGTATTTTATGAAGTGATTGACCGAGCCTTCGTATTGAATATTAAACGGAGGTTAATTGCCGTCCATCGGAGGAACCGGAATCGATTAAACGAGAGACGATTTATGCTACCGCGTGGCGGCTCCCTTTTACGAACGCTCGATATTATAACAAGTAAGACGCGACCGAAAGTAATTGCGTATAATAAAACCGACTGGAATCGTAAAACTGTCCTCTGTATAATATTCATTTATTTGCGTTCTATCGATCGGTTAATACATATCGAATCGGAAACTCTCGTATTTTTCTTCTTACTTGAAAGAACTCGTAGATGAACTTCAATTATAAGATACTTATTCTCTGGTTGACGGTAATATCATCGATCAAACGACGGCTCCGTTTTACCGCACCCTCGGGGAATGTAATGAAGATTAGAAAGACGATAATAACCCGATATTCTATTTTCTAATTCCGGGGGGCGGGGGAAAACAAGTTCCGAAGTATTCAAAAGCAATCAGTAGGAAACTAAACTTTCTAAGGTATGTAATCAGATTAAAAACGAAACTATTACAGGCGGTCAACTACCACCTCAACACTGAAACTGCCTATCGATCAAACCAATTAATTATCATTTTTTTCAAGGAAACTATGAAGTACGTTTATCAAGATTTCGATTGAGTTATATATCAGTCCGCTTATGGGTATATTAATTCACTTAAGCATTTCTCGAAAAGGCAGTTGTATCTTTTCAATGACTCCACGAGAAAAAACCATAGATGAACCGTGCATCCATTAATAGTCCTACTATTAATTATCCCAATCCTCTATTCAGCTTCTCCAACATTCCAATACACTTTCAAAATAAAAACCACTCGACGTCGTTACTAAAACTATACCATATCATTAATTCCCCAAGACAGAACGCACGATTCATTTTTCACTATCGCGATAAGATCCAGGGGATCGTCCGATGGGACTGAAATTCGGTCTAGTGAGCCCGTTACGTAACGCGATGGAAGGTAATGAGGTCTCGTGACAATTCCGTAGCCCGAACTGGATCGAATGGAACGGGCGCGATTCGATCGGGAAAGGTGTGTGGGTAACGGTACGCCAAGAGGCGAGGCGCAGTCACCGTGAAAAGGATGATTCGTGTTTGATTTGTCGATAGGATCGCGCGCGCGCGCACGTGGGGGCAGCCAATTATGGGGCACTGGTCGAGGAGCATCCCGAGGAGCCTTCGCCGTATCAGCACGCCACGGTGTGTGTTGATTAAACCCGGGATTCCGATTTAATTGGATTAGGCTGCTGCCGCGCCTCTCTCTTCCTCTCTCTTTCTCTCTCTTTCTCTGTTTTCCATTCGTCATCCTCCCGGGGTCGTCTGTCTCTCTTCAGCGGCCCTTTGTCACCGTCGTCCCGTCGCTGTCACGCCCGACGTTCTGGCGCGCCGTTCACCGAGCTTTCTGTCCGCGCGCGCACGAGGCCGAACGAGGCCCCGGTTGTTTGCCGATTCACGCTGCTCCTCGTCTTTCGATTCGCATGAAAGGCCAGGGTTTCTCAACGGTCCCTCCTCAACGTCCAACCTCCTTTGAGGCCATTCTTCGCGTGAAACCTCGGTTTTCAGACGTCCGATCTTCCTTTGGGAACGGTGGACTTGGTCGTCCGAGGTTTCCTGCCTCGGTGATGACGGTACGGTATGTGGTGTGTTGGGAATTGAGGTTTCCCTCGTTAGCGTCACGCGACGTGGAAGTACGCTGTACAGCGTACATCATAGCTTGTTTCGGTTTGTTGTTCGAGGAAGAGTATTCTTGTGAATCGAGCTAAATGCAGTTTGATGTTTGCCCTCCGTAAGGTCTCGCTTTTATTCTTCTTCTAAGATTGGGTTGCTGGATTCGATATTGTAAAGGAGTAATTGGAATGGAGTTGGGATGTTTAATGGGATTGGCGAAACACGACGCTATGGAGGGAACTGATATGGAAATTCATATTGTCTATACGTATTTGAACATTCCAATAATTATAGTTAGTTGGCAACAAATACTTAAACGTTTACAGTAAATATTTTTATTTGATCTCTATCTTTAACTTGATTCAAGTCGCCAAAGAATTATTGCGACTTCATTACATACTTTCAAATGTATAACCTAAAGTTTGATGTATACTTTCTATTATATTCCATGGTTGGTCAGTTCACCTTGAAGCTTCTGTAACCCTCGTAAATCCCGCAAAATTCAATACGCAATTATTGTAATCCTTTCACTACATCAGTTAGTCCACCGTTACAAACACTTTAAACCCAGTCGTTTAAAAGGCTTAACCGCTCGGTTGTTGAAATAAATGGCCGTGTTGCGCATTTTTCTTTTATTAACAATGTTAGACACCAAGAGGATATGTTGCAGGAATACTTAAGCCTTAGGACGAAAGTTGCACTCATAAATAAAGTCGGATACCTTCAGAGACCAGTTAGAGGTTTTAAACGAATCGCCATGTTGAGCGAGAAGGAAAAAAGATTCGGTCGATTGGTAATTTGTTGCCGACGACAGGTCCGGTTTAATGCGTTTCCTTCAACTTTTATCTTCGTCGAGCGACGCTTATGAATCACCCGTTCGCTGCCCAGTGGACCGCCATTTTGTTTTCATAATAAAAAAGCCAGGGGTGCATCCTTATCCTGCGCCCAAGAGGAAGAAGTCAGCCGGACCTTCCTGGACTCCTTATTTAAAGCGTTTAGGCCGGAATCGATTCAGATTTGCAGCTGTTCACCGCGGAACTTTAAGTGCCATTAGATGTTACCCCGAGACTGGATTTACGACGGAAAATACGATCGCACAGCCGTGTATGGCGTAATTGCTAGTATTTTGTAACGTGGTCGTTGTGTTGCACGTGGCGCGCGATACTCGGCCGAACGACTTAAAATAATATCCCCCAGCTATTTATAAAACCGTGGCGCGTATTATCTCGGATCTCGCGGTAAGATAATTACGAAGGCGCTGGCCCGTTCGCCGGTCGTGTGATAAATTAATCGCCGGGATTAGGCGATACGTTCGGCCGCGGAGTTGTTCCCTTAAAAGTGTTGCACCGGTTTTACTTTTGATTCGGCCAGATAACGAGGCATAGGTTTCTTTTATGCAAGATTTAAAGTGTTTATGATCTTATTTTATCAGGCGGGATCTCTTGCCGTTCGTATTTAAGGTAATTAATTTTCCGTATCCGTGGAAAGTGTTTTATATTTTTTGGATAGTGCATGTTTAATAACCTTGGTGAATTTGTTTCGTTTGAAACTGAACTGCGTGTGCTTCTGCAATATTTCTGTAGAGGGACTTTAGGAGGTTGATGTTGAATAAATTATTATTTTCTTCGTGAAGAATCACATTAAATTTGAAGTGAAGTAACATTATAATAAATATTGTTGGAGTTTCTATTTTATTATCTTTTTTGAGAATATTTTATGTTATGAATGTAGAAAGTTCTGCTCGTAATTTAGAGATAGCAAAGTTGGAAAGTATTTCAGTTTTTTGTGGGAATTATTTCGATGAGTCGAAATTAATGTTTCTTAAAATCTTTTGTGAGCTACGAGTGCAGAAAAAACAGCACCGTTAGGATCATCGAGGTATAATAAACAGTCTATCAGAACTCAATCAAAGAACAGATAATACGCTTTCAGTTACAGTTAATCAAACTACGTAGTTAATTCCTGTTCTTCAGTAAGAGTCTCTCTTCCTGAAAGTAGGTAACAATTAGACTGTCGTGTATTATTACGATGAAACCAAAACGAAATCTCAACCGTAGACGGATTGGTGAACTGATTTTCTTCGAAATTTCACTTTATTTCTACAACCACTTCGAAATTTTTCTAATTACCAGTACTCAAAAGATAATGAAAATAAGAATTCTGATCACAGAGAAAATATATTTTAAAGAAAACTGAAATATCCAATCTAAACGTATTCCATAATACCCATCAATTTTTCGTCTAATCAAATCGAATACTGTACACTGATCCAGCAACTCCATCATACTACATCAGAACAAATTACCAAATCCACAAAACAAAGATGCTCCTACAAATTTCCCAAAACATTCCCAACACATTTTCCTTGAGATTTTCAATAAAATTCCTATCTAACCGAACCAAACTAAAACTCTCCATAGATCAACCAACTCCTTCACGCAATACCAAAACAGATTACCACATCCACAAAACAAAAGATCATCCCTTAAGTACTCCAATACATCTCTAACAAGATTCCCATAAAACGTCAAATAAATTTCACGTCCAATCGCATCGAACAAAAATTGTTCGTTGACCCGGCAATGCCATTAGTCGGGGACAGTCGGGCCTCGAAGAATCGAGGGGACAGTCGAGAGCGGCAAACGTCGGCCACACGCGGTCAATCGAGATTCCAGATGGAGCGGAGAAAAGATGTACTGGCGGACCGTTAGTCTAGGCAACAGAACCAACCGAGTGGTCTCTCTAACTCGCGCGCGAGCGGGCCTCCGGCCGTCCTATAGAGGTTACGAAGCGCAGGAGAGCCGACGGATGCAGGGAGTGCATTTCGCGCGGGGCCCGATATCTTCGCGACCACACCCACCATCTCGCTCTCCTTCGAACAACGGAGATAGGAAACGCTCTCCGGAGAGAAACGGCTCCGTTCTCAGGTATCGCGCGCGTTCGAGCCGCGCACCGGTAGATCGCCGCATTTGCATCCACGTTTGCTCCAC
The DNA here is from genome assembly GCF_051020985.1 of Nomia melanderi. Taxonomy (NCBI): domain Eukaryota; kingdom Metazoa; phylum Arthropoda; class Insecta; order Hymenoptera; family Halictidae; genus Nomia; species Nomia melanderi. The sequence continues at coordinate 6,694,932 of NC_135009.1, forward strand.
TTGTTCGAGCAACTATTTCAGACGGTGACCGCCCGCGGAAAAATCTCCGACTTGCGGATGCAGAAATCCCTGACGTTCCTTCGACAGCGCGGTGAAATGTTGAAATTGGTAACGCTTTGACTTGGAATTTGTTCCGTGATTGTTAGTAGCGGTATCTCGTTGTTAATAATTTTTTAGACGGCAGAGGAGTTAGGTATTAAGGTAGATTGTCGGTGTTTGTTGAGGGAATGTATGTATTAATGGAAAATAGAATATTTTGGAGGATTTGAAATTAGAAATGTTTTTCTTCAGTGAATATGATTTGCAATGGGGTGGGAATGGAACATTGGAAATTGATGTATTTTGTATGTGTTTAGTGGACAAATTGAAAATTTTAAATGTCGAATGATTGAAAAGGATTGTTGGTGTTTTTTTTTTTAATTGTATGGTCGTATATTAACAATGGGAAATCGTTCAACTGAAACATTCGAAATTTCGCTTATAAAATTTTAATACACTGATTTAGTACATGTATTTCTTGAAGAATGCCTATTCCTCGTGCTGTAAAGTTCTTTTCGACCAGCTAGAAACCGATGGCGGCCATAACACTGCCATAATGCCGCGCGAGTTTGGAGAACGTAGAAAACACTTTTCTCCCGGTCAGACGTCGAAGAACGTTTAATGCGAGGCCGGGAACTCATTACTTTCTTCGTTCGCAGATACCGTGCTGTATCCATTTTACATTTACTAACCGGATATTCATCGTAAAGTCACGAAATACCCATAGATTTGCGTAAAAATATCGCCTTTCTTCCAGGAAGCTGAAGAATGGTTATCTTTAGTATCATATCAATCTTAATGTTTTCATTATGTCCAAAAATTTAAAATATTACAAATCCATCATTACAATATTTATAAAAAGTTAAAATATGAAAATATGAATATATGAAAATATGAAAACATGAAAATATGAAAATATGGAAATATGAAAATTCTATCATTTAAATATTTTAAGCATAAAAATTCTACTATTTAGATATATTCAGAACATAACGTAACTATATTAATTATTGTTAATTCAATTTCGTATCGAGTGAGATAGTCGCTGAAACGAAGGCAAAAATCATATTGAAAGCACCGTTACGCCATTAGCAGGCATCGAGTCGCGAGGATAAATCGTGAAACGGACTAAAGGACGGGGACGCGTAGATTTCACAACGAGCCACGGTACCATAAATCCTGGTGAGAAAAACACGCCCATCCTTCTTCATTATGAGAGGATAAGGAGTATCCCAGTCGGAGATAACGCTGATCCTGCGGTATTCCCTCTCCGTTAGTTACAAATAGTCTCTGCTGCTCGCTCGTGTACTCTACGACGATTACATGGCATTGGAATCAATCAGAGCCTCTCTAAAACACTTCATCGACATCGACGCGATCGATCTAAAGACTCAACACACAAGTCTTATGAAAAAGTGTGGTACGCTCTTGAAATGAAAGGGTTGATGTTATTACATGGCTCGGAGTAATGATGGTCTAACTATGATTATATTTCTGAGTTTTCTAGAAAGAAGCTTTTATGTTTTTGAATTAATCAAATACTTATACTATGATTACTAATATTAATAGTCAATAATATTATAATTACTGAGGTCAATAAATAACAATTCTCAATACTATTAAGAACATTGCAATATTACTCATATTTAATTAATAATTGTAATATTGTTAATATTTAATTACTTCGTAGGATTTTACACAAGACATTTTTCTTTTCCACTCAATTATCGCTGATAATGTTTTCAAAAGATAAATCTTGCAAGTCACTTTATTTTCATGATCATTACTTAAAAGTGAAAAGTAATGTTCTTCGAATATTTGATTACATATGAATTGTATATTCTGTTGAGTGATTACTCAGGTGTTAAAGTAAGAAATCACCTCTAGGTTGTTCCACCATTCCGTGATACACTGGTACCTGTATGGAACAAGCAATGGTGCACGCAATCACATTTTCCGCGGCAGGGAAGTGGAGTATGCCCTCTTTACCCAATAGCTCGTCTACACTGTATTCTATGTGTGAACGGTACCGCGTCGAAATGCTAGAGCCGTGGTAAAGTTTATCCTTTAGGGGAGACGCCGCTTGCAAAAGAACTATTTACGATCGAGGATTGTCGAGAAAGTCGTGGATTATAGTGAAATTTATCTCGGCGATCGAAATTGGTATCGATTCGGAAATTCCACACTTCGGAATCTAAATTTCATGAGCACATGAAATATTCATCGGGGAAACTTCTGTAATTATATCGAAAAGAAAAAGAGAATTAGAAATATTTGGAATCAAATTCAATGAAATATTGAATATTTTTATTTCTGAACAATAATTATGATATCAAATAATATTGCTGAACACATATCTGATAGGAATTAATTGTTAATCATCCTCGATAGAAAGAAAATGAAATCTAAAAACAGAAACATTCTTAAACTTTCAAGCTTAAACCTCGAAATTTAAAAAAAATTATCCCACTACCATATAGCTTCTCCAGATTCATCATCAAAGCAAAGTCTGTTCACCCTATAGTTCAACTACAAATCTCATTAGTGCCATGCCTTGCGATGACAAGCAGAACTCATTACAGAAACCAAGTCAATCTATCAAATGCAGATGCACGTTGCATAGGACTCCAATTGAAAAGACAATTTCTCTATTATCATAGGCCTCCAAACCAAACACACCCTATGAGCATAAATTCCCCTCGCTTGCTCCCAAATTATTGCTAACAAAGTAACAACGGCAACGATCAGGAAAAGATCACGAGGGGTTAAACTTGATCGAACATTCTATCGAAACGAATATTCGACAATGATACCCAACACGTAGCGCGCAATCACCCGCGATTCAATGATAAAGTCCTCTATCGCACTGCCTATCGCTTGCATAAACAGCTCGCGGCGTGTTCCCGGTATCGAATTCATTTCCACGCTGCGAGCATAGTGAGAAGTATTTCAAAGAGTCGGCTCGACTCGGAAAAAGCCGCGGGATTTTTAGACGGCCGGCTAGACAGACGCGGACACGTTAGAAAAGGCTCATAGGCAGCGGAACGGTGATTCAGCCGCGTTCGTGACTCTCGGTTTATTGAAATTAAGCTCGTGTGCCGGCGTCGAATCCGGCAGATATATATCGATAAGTCAGCGGCGGCATTCGCGCGTGGGAGATCGCCGCGATGCCGGTAACACACGGCCCGCCACGCCCCGAACAATTACCAAGAAGTCGAGGCGGTAAATCAGCCGTGAAACCGAGTCTATGAGACCGGGACGCATAGACACGTATCATAGGACTCGCGGATTCTACGAGAAAATCGGGTCTCGCCGTTTATGAAGGCTTCGCAGGTCGAGCTGTGAAGTATTCAAGGATGCAATTGTGTTCATCTGTATTCATTTACTGGAAAAATTAGATGAGGGAAGGTAATAGATTGTTTATTAACCTCTTGGCTTACGATATCGCGTCAGGCTCGTGGTAAAGATTGCTAATAGGATTTTAGAAATATAAATATTATTCGATTTGTTTGAATGCAAATTACATACTATTCCTCTGTTATCAATGATTAAAGAATATTATATAAAGCACACGTGTATAGAGTAAGACTGGAATTTTCTCTTATTTTCAATAAATTATGAATAAAAAAATAGTCAGATCGATCCCTGCGAAGAAAGAGATGATAGAGCAGAGGGTTAATATTTGTTCAATTTATTTTAGGAATAAATTAGTGTAATTTATTATTATGATGATAGGGTAGGTAATATTGATATATGATTTTTTGTAATTCAATTTCGAAATTCAATTTGTAATTCAAACGAGTTTCACTTGTAATTGAATAGTCTAGTGGAATAGTAAAATTGTCACTGTTAATTATTAATCAATTTTTATTTTGAGAATTTAGTTGTCTGTTAATATGTAGGTCAATGTAAAAGATTTTAGATGAGTCTAATCGAAACAGTACTGCCAGTTGAATGAAGTTAAAATTTATTTTCTTTATTTTTCTGACGATCTTGCTCGATAGACCTATGTTATGAACAATAATTTAATCACAGAGAAGGAAATGTTCGTTTTCAATCCAAATGTGCATTAGAAAATTAACACTAAAAATCTTACTGTATAATACTTGAAAGAGGGAAAGAAAAATTCAATTCCAAACGAAACAGTTTGTAATCACAAGAATCTATTTATAAACACGCAACGATTTCTGTGTCGCAAATAATGCACAACGCATAAATTCGTGGATAACGGTGTGACTATTTATTCGCAACAATTGGCTTACAAACGATCTGCTAACAGTTAAAATTAATTCCACCGCCGGGCCTGTATCTTCATTATCTCTCGGCGAAGTGGGTGTTCAATTTACCGCGTGGTCATCGATCATCATTTTCAGATTGTTTGCCCTGACGAGCGTCTCGACATTAGCCCCGTCTCTCGAGACGAATATTTTCGTTACGCCGTTGATTATCGATCATCTATCGCCTCTGCCCAACTTCAATACCTCGTTTTCAAGTTATTACACACTGACGGTAACAAACAATGAAATTTATTAACAAGTGTCGTAGGAAAATCCCAGCAACGTTCCCATTCAAATCTCCAGACTTTCACAGGAGGAATGTACAATATATTGCGCACAGAATCTAAGTAAAGAGGAAGTTTTAATTAATCAATCTTAATTAATCTCATGGAATCGGTTAACACTGGAGTGAAAGATAATCTCACGTTAGATGAAATGCCCACATCGTCCCGGAGTAAAAAAACATACGCGCCGAATCCATTAAGAAAACGCTGCTTCCCACTGACAGAAACTTAACAGCTTCGCATAAAACGTCCGACTTCTGTTCGAGCATCTAAACAGCTGGCTCGCAAAAACAATGGGGCGTGTAAATCTACATTTCGAATCTACGTTTTAAATCAACGCAATCCGCCATTTTACGACTCATTGTTTCAATCTCCGGTGATCAATGATTGCCACCTAAAACGCGAACGATCGAGAACCGAGAGAACTCTCGAAAAATCAGCAAACCGGAAAATCCTTGTCACGAGAGTCGCGGGAACATTCGCGTGAAAATACATCGTTAACGATAACAAACAGGCGAGATCATTTACGCGTAATGAAACGATGCTTTCATTAACTCTTCGGAGCACAGGAATTTTATTCGTGGCAAAGATTTCAGATAGAATTTAATAAATATAAATGTCACTTAAGTTTTTCAAATCCAACTTAAACATTATCCTTCAGTTATCAATTGTGGTTCTTCAAACTAAACACAGACATAGATTCAGCATACAATTTCTTTGTTCTCCGTGCAAAAGAAATCACAGTGCAAGAGGTTAACCTGTTAATTGTGGAATTTAGTTTCTAAAGTCTCTCGTTTTGCGCGCAATAAAATAAAAAAATGATGTATGTACTTGTCAATTGCAGGGCGACTGCACGTACGGTCTATTTTAATAAAGAAACCAAAACGAAACAAAGGAGAATTACATATTTACCTGAAAAAATAAAGAATTCATCATTGAAACAATTAGTATCATTTCAAGCTTTAAAATGACGTGTACACTCGTCGAACGTAGTTAACTGGTTAATCCTATGATTTCTTTTTCAATCGTACTCAGCAGAGATATTTGATTGTGCATAATTCATTAAAGTAGAGGAAAGTTCTACACTTCCCCTATACCTACATGTACTCATAAGCCTTACAATGAATAATACAAAAATAATATTTAATTCGCACTTGGAAGAATTAAGCGATACTTATATTCGTTAAATTCTATTCGAAATCTTCACCACGAGCTTGATACGACATCATAGAATAAAAGTTTAACCCTTTGTACTCGTATGTCATGGTAGAGATGACAATACAAAGTTATACATGTAGTACTTTAAAAAGTACCACATTTCAAAAGATTATAAAAATCGAATCCCATTGCAATAATAATAAATAAAATAAATATAAAACGTTGAATTCTGCTGTAAATTACATACTTTACACCCAACAACATTGAAAATAAATCGAGCGTGAAGGGTTAAGAAGATGGTACACCGTACATCCCACTGTGCTCCGAAAGAATCAATCATCCCCGAGGAGTTTACCGCGGAATACTTTTAATTACCGTCACCGCGCTGCCACGGCCGGGAACAGCCAGCGTGCACTCCCACACATCCGACCGAAACGTACTTCGACCGAGAAAAAAGAAAGCAAGGGGGATACACGAGGATTGCATAACGTCCATTCGTATTTCTCATGGATACCCATAACCCGCGGTCGGTCGGTCGGTCGGTTGGGTGTACGGTACGGTTGCCGGTGTGCTTTCCACCCGTTCCACGCTCACGGGCCCGGCGGGAGCTCTCTCTTTTCCTCGCCGGGGCCCGCCGCGCCGCTCGAACCGAACGGTTACACATATGCGAGAGATCTCCGCGCGTCGGTCGGCCGCAAGCCACACCCAGGTCACAACACCACCGCCGGTGTATTTTTCCTTTTCGTGGCGGCGTTCGCGCGGATAGTTCCCCGCGGGGACCCTGATACGCTATCTCTTCAGCGGACCTGGCTGCGGCCCCGCAATCTCATCGCTGCCTCTCGAGAAGAAACCTCTCGATGGATTTTCTCTTTGCCGAGGCAATCACGATCGAAAAAGAATTTTTCAAACGGTACGCGGAGAGTATTCTAGCGGTTAATTGTGTAGGCATTTCAATTTATTTGTCAGGGTGACAACCGGAAGTTTCTTTTATGCGTTCTCAGTTTGATCGTCTTGGGTTTAGCGAGATGTTTATGGGGCAAATGGATGGGTCTATTATACCGCTAGGTTTACGGGTGGTTATTCTATAGTTTGTTCTACTGGTCGTAGAAAAATTGTTTCATTGAAATTTCAAAAATGACAGGTTTAAAGATAGACAATCAAAATACACGTTTATGTCGTTGGATTAATCAAAATCGACGTAAACATTTACTATAATGTTTAAAGAGTTCAGTATGCGTCAGATCGACGCGTTCAGTAAACCTGATATGTCTGTTGTATTTATTGGTTTGTAGGAATCTAGATAGTTCTTTTTTTTATTTATCTTTACTTTTTATTGTTAAAATTATTGTTGAAATTTATTCTGCATTTTATTCTATCGTTTCTTAGGAAAATACATATTTATTTATACAGATCGCGAAAATTCGAAAACAAAGAATTATAATCTGTATTCGCATAATGACATCAATCGAATCGACTTAAATTGTTACGAAATAATGTTTGAAACATTAAGTATCCGTTAAATTTACGGGTTTCGTGAATCTAGTGTTAAGTACTCTTGTACCAATGATTCATCTGTTGTGCAGATTTATATTAGTTTCGTTATTGTAAAGATATTCCGTAAATGTAAAGATATACTTTTTAGCAGAAGTCACTCAATATTTTAAACTTAACATTCCTTGCCTTCTGATTTTCCAGCAGGACAATAAAATAGGGGTACTCTAAACGTTCGATGCTTATAAAGCAGCGAACATACGTCTCTATGTCCAAGTGTTCGAAACGAAGTCTTAAGATCGAATAGTTAAGGGTAAATAGAAATACGCGTTCGTATCGTTACGTCGATCAAAACCAACATAAATAAATCGTTCACCTTTCCCACCAATCGTTTCGATATTTTATATCACTTTCAGTTTAGTTTTAATCGCAATTATAAACTCTTATTAACGTCGTTAATAAAGAGTGAGCGTTATTCTTGCGTATACCACGTGTCGCAAAAGTTCACACAAGAACTTAAATTCCAATTTAATAGGAATTGTACGAGTTAGTTTACAATATTTTGTTCGAACGTCCACTATACCGCGATCGGTATTATTTCCCGTACAATATTTCTGTAATTTTATTAGTTTCATGCATCGAACGTTGCAAACGTAAAGTCGTTCGCTAATTAATCTAATACCGCAACGATGGCAAAATCGTAATGGCAGCAATGTTTGCACCGCATAATCTAGCTGGATTATGCAAATGCAAACTGATTTTTCAGGGGCACGCTAATTATCGCGGCATGTGAGCATTCAGGTATCCTGTAACCGGATTCCTCCCTCGAAGCTCGCGATCCTTTCCACAGTTTTACGATTATTGCCGGCTCGGTTCCACTTCGAAATCCAGGCGAATCGAAGAATCGCGAAGATCCCCGAGGTTTCTATAAGTCGAGCTTTGGTACCGAAGACCGATACGATGTCAAAGCTTCTTTTCTGGAGACCCTGGAATCTCTTCGAAACACGGCAATCGTCAACTGGTCTTCTTTTCGAAATTTTACCTTGGCAGTTGATCGATCAATACGAAAATTTCTGATGAATTACATTTTTATAGATCAGTGTGCAAGAACAGAAAATATAAGACTCGTTTATCCGTTTTAAATGCCTGAATGATCTTTTCAGAAATTTTAGGATTGTTCATTCTTCGCAACCAGAATTTTTTTAACAAAATGATCGTAATTTCTACTGAGTTTGTACTAGTTTGACAGACTATAATCTTTGCATTATGATTAAATAACAAAAGATGCTTATAATTTTTTATCAAAGCAGAGGGTTAAAACTATTTTGTCGAATGGTTTATCATCGACTCAATTTTATTCAAGTGCACTTCCAAAAAACCTCCAAACACATAACACAAAATACTTATAGATACTTGATACAGACGCTTCCAATATAAAAACATTTAGTACGCTTAACATTTTATTTCACGCGCACACACACACACACACACACACACACACACAATCAATGAATTTTCAATTCTAATATATTACTCGAGAAACAATATGAATCTGCTCTATAAACTCCCCTCTATCAACAAGTATTCCACGAACTTAAAGCAATCCCACTTTATAAACATTTATTAATCTCATTTCCATTTCAATGGCAGCATCGCTTAAATCAAGCTTCAATATTTCATCGCTGTATCGTTAAAAGTAATTTACAATCAACCGAGATAAAATTCCAACGTACGGAACCCCAGTGTTCGGACTTAGGGACGATTAAAAAAGTGAATCAGTCTGCTTTCGCGTGCAATTCGATTCGTTCGCAACAAATAAACCGTCTGGATCTCGTCGTATTTCGTGCCAGTGCAACGTTGTGCCGCGATAAACGGAAACCTGCGAGCGAATTGAGGAGGCTAACGATGAAATATATCGGTGACGTTCGACGAAGATCGTCGCGCGCTCGGAAGCGATCGAGCGTTGGCGCAGGATATCGCGTGCGTCCGTGCGTGCGTGCGTGCGTGCGTGCGTGCGTGCGTAATATTCATTAAAATGTGGCGTCTCTCGCCGGGGAAGCCGATGAACCGGCTACCACGAAGAGGCGGGAGAAATGTGAAGACCAGTCGGCTCTTTTTCCACCGCGAAACGCGAGTGCCACAAAAGGAGAGGACGATCGCGACGGGCGTCAACATAACAGGCGATGAAACGAGCTGCGATTAACGAAAACGCCGATATTATTTCTCGTGAATTAATTACTAGATATTCGCGTGACAGTTCCTCGGGTTTGGGGTTTTGTTGATAGAATTATGGAAATTGTTGGTCATTGTTTTTTTTTTAGGTTTTGTTGGTGGGATTGTATTGATTGATTTAGTGATGTACATGTATTCTAATTTGTTTAGCCCTTAGACACCCCAATTTTGAACTTCTTTGAGATAGCTATTTATTATGGGGATGTTGTTTATTATTGATGGTAGTATTCGATTGAGTAAAGTTGGCTACAAAGATTGTTTATAGATTAAATAATATATTGAAAATATTTTCATGAATAGTAAAGGCAGGAAGAATGAGAGTAGTCACTTATAAACGGAATATCAATATGAAGCATAGATACGTTTGTTTAACAAGGTACAGAACATGAATATTATAGCATCAAACATAAAAATTGAGAATAATTGAAACTTATTCGAAGTATTTCAATTCTTTATATAATGAACAGTTAACTATAGTAAAACATAAGAGAACTTGTTACTTCGTCGATATTCTTTTTACGTATGGTTAACCGCCTATCCTATTATCCTCACATAATTTTGCATTCTCTTTCAAAGATGTAAATCTACAGTACTCCGCCAAACGATCCAACAAAAATTCATTATAATGCGAACAGCCCCAATTTCTCCGCGAAAATATTACCTCGAAATTGTTTGAAATCAATCGACAACGGAAACATTCGAACAAACGCGATCGAGATCAGGTGTGAAAATCGCTGTAGTTTCGAAATTAACGCCGTTCCGCGTGTAATGAGATGTCTGAGCGGCAATAACGTTCGTTGGCTCACATCTCAAGACGATGCACGAATTTCAGGAAATCGAATTCTTCTTTTTCTTGTTTGATCGAATATTCGTCTCGATCACAGGGCAATTCTGTGTTCATTCTTTAAGTGTGCGCAACGAAAGGCAATTCAAACGGTGCGCGTTTTTAGCCCGATTATACGGCGCTCGACGTTGGGGTCAAAGTTCACCGCGAGTTCGATACTTTTCGCCGACAACGCGTTTCATGATTGGTATGCACCTGATTTCGGGTAACGGTGGGTAAATGTCTGGCCTTGGATAATTAACGCGTTGACTGCGTTAATGCGGGCACTCTATTTTTTGATATCGCATTTTACTTATCTCTTTGCGCCCATATAATCTGCCGGAAATTCTGTACGATTTATTTCAATGCTTACCGTTGGAGGGTGCAATATTTGAATGGTTATAATAATCTACTTACTGAGAACTTGTTCGTAAATTTCCAATATGTAGATAGATTCTGTAAGTACTGTAATTAAGAAAGTATAAAAATCTATAATATTGAATGTAATTGTTAGTTCGCGGTATTTTAAATATACGAAAAATAAATATGAAGTTCATCGCTTTTTAAAGGGAATGAAATAATCGTTGATAGATGAAGTGTTAAAATTACAAATGAATTCGAGAATTAAAACTACATTTAGAAAATAAGTAAAAGTGCTGTGACCATTAATTCTTTTATGAGCTTTCTTGACTTCGTTAGTTGTTTCCAAAATAACAAATTGCTGCTATATTATATTACACTTCAAATACTCTATATTAACATTTGTATACTTATTACAATAAAGTAAAAGAAAAATTATTTATTTTCAGTCAGATTCCCCATAGCACAAAAGTCACTTTTCAAAAGGAACAAGTGAAAGTTCTTCAAGACCGGTGTCAGATACAAAGTATCCCCATTACAAAAATGATGGCAACTTTATCTACATTTTTTGTACACGAAAAAATTTCATACTCTACATTCTCCGCACGAAAGAAGTAACAAACCCGGTCTTTCCCGGTCTAATCGCACAATACCCGGCATCGAAACGTAACGCTCCGTTAATCGACTTCTTGCTGGGCATATTCATGCAAGAAGACATCGTTCGCCGAAAGGACAGGATATTCGAGCCGATGTAAAATTCCGCTGGTCGAGGTACACGTTACAGCCGGCATTAAGATAATTGGAATTTCTTACAAACTCTCCGCTCTCATTCACGGGAATCGTGTCGAATCGGGGCACAGAGAGGGAGAAAGAACCACTCCTTGGACGAGGCTCATCAGCGTGTCTTCTAGCTGAGTCTAATCAAAGCTAAACGAACCGAGAAGAATGTTTTGAGGCCGGGACACAAAGTAGTATTTTCTCGTTGCCCCGTCCGTTCACCTTCGATTCGATCCTCGCGCAAACGAGATCCAGGAAAACCTTGATTGCGTTATCGTCCGTGGTTAATAAATAATTGAAGCACTTTGGGTAAAGCTGTTCTTGGGTACCGAGACATTGTGCAATTTATAATTGGTTAGTTTCAGTTTAATATACGACGAACCTTTTAAATCTTGAATTCAAATGTCTGCTATAAATTTGGAATCCTTAGGTAGGCTGTTACGTTAATAAATTCAATTTTTAATGTTCTTCTTAATGGTTCATATCCTTGAAAGCAACTTCGGCTACAGTGGAGTTTATAGAAGATAACAAGTTGCAAAATAATGTATTTCTATATTTCTTGTGTTGTATAGATGGATTAGATGTTTTTCTATGGTATTGTCTTGTTCGTTTCTGTTCCCGCGGGCAGTAACGTTTCATTATCCTTTTTGCTCTGGTTGATATACCTAAGATAGTTTCACGGATCACGGGATTTTTCCACCGATAATTATTTTATTACACCACAAGTATCTCGATACTCCATCTCCTCAATAAGTAATCCACTTTACCAGAGAAAATTCTCATGAAAGAAAATGGAAATTAATCCGATAAAGCCTCATAAAAATAGTCGGAAACGATAACTTCAAACCAAACACGCACCAATACCTTCACTCTCGTCATTCCTCCTTCACAATGTATAATATCTAACTCCAAACATTATACAAACTTTCAAACATGCCATCTTTCTCCATTAATCCTTTGACTGTCACGTCATCCAAATTCAAGTGACATCATATTTTACATAAACTCAAACATTAATCTTCCTCGCGACGTACCAGACGAACCGAATTTTGTGAGATACATAAGACATAAGAAGAACAGTAGACCAATCGTCTCTGCTAAAAAGAAGCCTTTAATTTCTGCTTTATTAAGAAAACTGTTTCAACTGAGCTTTGATAAATTTTCACCCTCCATTCAACACGTGAAAAAATCTAACTTCTCTGCACCAAACAAACAAACCCAAACACGCAACTAGAGTATACATCCCTCAGACCTCTATTCTCAACCCGCAAAAGGATCTACCAATTTCATATCACCGTATGCGAAACAACACGCATAAGAATTAACGACGTTACCGCGTAAACTCGGCATGACGTATAAAGCCGTCATCAGCACTAAACGCGTTAACTGCCGAATAATAAAATTTCATGTCGCGACACTCGTACCCCGTGCAGTGCCCACACTTATCCGGGAAGTTCCAGAAAAATAGACGCGCGATTCAGGTGACAGCTGGCGGGTTTTCTTCGGGCCGCGTCCTTTCCAGTCACGCAACCGGGTCCCGGCCAATTACGAGCGATTAATCAAGCGGCTGGCCAGGTCCGGGGGAAAAACGCAAGCCCGGGAACTCGTCCGTCCGCGAGCGGATCGCGGCGAACCGTCGCGTCGCCGCCTTGGGAATCGCGATCCCCGATCCGGAGTTTATTTTCCGTCGGCGGTCGGGCCGACCAGTTCCATCGGCCTTATTCAGAGTTTCAGGAAGCTCCGGCGCGGCGTAGGGACATAGTTGATTGTTGCCATTCGCGGATACCGTCGGGGGATATCGGGCCTGGATAGGCAGTTTCGTCTCTCGCCTCTAATTGCTGGCTTTCTGGTTTGCGGCGCAAACGGCGGGGGGAATCCCGGCCGCGGAATCGCCGCCGCCGCACCGCGCCGTTCTCCCCGTGAATACCATTTTACGATTGGCCAAGCTAGATGAAAGGCAAAACGCACGCGGATTACCCGGCCTCGAAGCGGCGCTATACTTATAGTTATTACCCTAAGAAGTTTTGCAGTTTTAATCTCCGCTTAAAATATAGCTGCTGAATTTTACGCGGCAATTTATATGTTTTATATGGTTGCTGTTTTATTCTTCGCCCGATGGCCGCCGGTTAATAGTCAGATGAGTTGTTAAGCATAACTCGAGAAAGTTCGGGGCGGGAGGAGGGGATTTGTTAATGAAATAAGCGGCGAAGTTAGAGAGCCGGGATCGACGGCGTCCCGGGAATTTTCACGCTCCGCGTTTCGATCGGTTTATGAAGTGGATGGGTCGAATTAAGCGAGTTGTTGTAAATTACTCTCGGTATCCGGTGGAATTCGTGATGTGATAAGTCGTTCAGTTTTAGGCATTTGGTGTTGGTGTGGCGGGTTTCGGAGGTGTTGTAAGCGTGCGTTGAAATCTGTGAAACGACCTTCGCGTGGACATAGAATTTACGATCGTACATTGGAAAGGCGATCGCGGTTTGAAACAGTTTATTTACTTTTCTATTGGCGGTTATTGTCTGGTCCCAGATGTAGTAAGCTGATATTGCAAGTTATTAGGTATTTAAGAAGACTTCAATGTTGAAGGTGAGTTCGAGGGAATAGAACAACACATATACGGAGAATAAGAAAAAAGAATGGAAGAGCAAGAAGTGACTTAATAGTTCAATATAATACTATACACTAAACAAGGCTGTACTGTACAAAATAGGTAGACAATGGAGTAAAAAAGGACTAAAATACTAGAAACCATAAAAGACTGGAATAAAGATTAACCATTTGGGCATAGCAGTTGCTTCATCCAAAAAAGCACATCGCTTAACATTAAACCCACCCCATTAACATCCCTCTCGAATACCAAAACCGACCGCAATCTCCCATACCCGATCGCTTAGAACACCATACTCGAACCTTAGAGTCGCCATAACCAGGCGCTCCGCTATTCGATTTCAATTCCCGGAAGCCGGGTCCAATATTTCACGTCAGCTGTGCAACTTCCCCGATTCATCTCTCAAATGAACACCGCGTCCGGCCATGCGCGCGCGTGGTTCCCATCGGCTGATAAATTTTCCGCAAAGCGGCGAGGCGCCGTCGAAAGCCGCGGGACGTCGACACGGAGCTGGTCTCCCGCTCGAAAGTCGCCTGTAATCGTCGCGACGATCGCGCGGAAACGCAAACCGGAGAACGTCGAAAGAGAGAAACCAACCGCGGAGAGGATCTCGGCAATAACCCGGTGGACTCGAACGAAATTCAGCCGCAGCGTTACACGTGTACAGTCCGTCTAATACTTGATGGCAAAGCTGAGGAATGCTTGTCTAAGTAGTCAGTTCGCATTTTTTCTCATCTTATTCTCGACACCACTGTGCTATTCATTAATATTATCACACGTCACTAATTAAATTCACGAACAAAACATAGCCAGAGAACTTACATCGCCGTGCTAGCCATCAAGTCGTGGATGCACATAGGTCGTCTACCAGTTTATGGCTAAGTGGTAGAATACTGATCTATGCCATCAGTTTGCATCTTTTCTCATCTCATTATCAATACTAATTTGCTATTCGTCAATATGGTGACATGTAGCTAATTAAAACCGCAAACAAAACATAGCCAGAGATCCTGCATCGTCTTGCTAACCATCAAGTTGTGGATAGATAGTAGGTCGTCTACCACCTGATGGCTAAGCTGTGAGGTGCTGACCTAAGTGATCAATTTCTATCTTTTCTCATTTCATTGTAGATACCAATATACTATTGGCCACGGTTACGCTTAACTAATCAAAACCATAAACAAAATACAGCAAGAGACCCCTCTTGCCCCTATACTATTCCGTTAACCAGCTAGTGGTAGACTACACCAGGAATTTCACCTCAACAAATTCCAGCAACGGCTGCCGCACGGTTTGTAGAAACACAGGCCAGGTTTATGAGCGCCTTCCGGAATTTATCCTAGTCCTTCCGGCGACCCGGCGACGCTGCCCTCCCGCCACGGATTTACAGTTAGCCCCCCGAGGACGCGCGCAAACAGGGTGGAGTCCGTTCGATTCACGAGGGACCGCGAAGTTTTCCGATTCCCCGTGATTTTTCATCGCGTCGCTGCCCGTTAAAGGCGCGGCTAGCAGCGACCAATCAAGAATTCGTCGGATTTTCGTCGCCGGCTGCGTGGCCCGTTAGCTCCACGACCGCCGGTCGTATTAATATCTATAAATCCAGCGTAAACTACACGCCGGCGTTCCCGTGGAAAGACACCGGCCACTTTGCCCCCGGAAGATCTAAGAGGATTTACAGTTAACTTCGTCAGATATACACCGGCCTCGGGGTGAGGGGGGTTTATGGAAATCGAGGCGTGGGTAATGCCGTCATTTTCGTGTGTAGCACCGTGCCTGATGCGCATCCTCCCCGGGCCCGTGTACATACACATGGTTTTCCACGGTACCCGAGAAATTAGGTACCGGCGAGCAGCGCCAGACACGGCACATGAAAATTACTCGCGTAATTTCGTTAGTGTTTAGAAACACGAGACTTGTTGGTGTTGCTCGGTATATTGTGCTCCAGTATTTCGTATCTCTGAAAAGGAACGAAGAGTTTAATTCAGTAATTTCAGGTTTTCAGTTTGTCGTGAAACAAAATGGAAACTGAAATTGATTTTATCCGATTTTTTCGGGAATAACATGACAACTTCTTTCAAATTCATTATACCTGTTACTACAATTCTTTTTTATAACTCAATATTCGTTTGTAAGTGAGGTCTATGTAGTTTCAGTAATTGTACTCTATTTCCAATGTTGTACGCCATTTTGTAAAACGAGAAAAGGCGGAAGTACGCTTGAAATTTGAAACATGTTACTAATATTTTTAAAATAAATTGCACGATTACAATTATATAAAACTTATTTATAACTGTAGAATTGTAGTAACCTATAATCTATGAGATTAAAGATCTAATTATACTTTAGAATCTTTACTAAAATCGCTAGCCGCGATGGTTAAAGTTAAGGAGCTCGGAGAACATTTTGTCCGTGTGAAACGCGCGTGTCGGTGAATTCCACAGAAATCGGTTTCCTCCGGACGGGAAGTAAGGAGGGAAAAGCAAAGCAACAAATATCGCGGAGGCGATCGCAATCTGGTTGCTCGCGGCGAGATTTCTTCAACTAAATTGACGAGGCCGATCAGACACATCGTCCGCATTACGATGCGGTCGCGGAACCCTTTGAGGATTCTACGTGATTCCCGCCGAAGAGATTCGGGCCCTTGCACTGAGTCCGAATCGGAATATTTGCACGAAACTGAGGGAACGATCGAACCGCCTCGAGACCAGAAATCGTCCGGCTCGTTGTAGAAATCGCCGCCGGTAAATGATGATGACTTCATTGGACGTATTTAACGTATATCGCCGGATCATTTCGTGCGGCTCCTCTTCGGGGGACAGGGCCGATCCGCTTTAATTATGAAAAAAAAGATCGCGTCACGGAATTCACGCATTAACGAGAAGCACTCCCAATCAACTTCTCGAATCTTGTCTCATTTACAAGAATTTTTGCGTAATTTAGCCTCGACTATGCCCGAAATATCATAAAAAAAGCGTTTTTATTGTTTTCGTGCGCCTTAAATTTCGTCGGTTATAAACACCCAGATACCCGAGCCGAGTTATCAATCCCGAGGTAATTTCGGGGGTTGATGGAAAATTCTTGGTCAGGCGATATTAGTTTCAATATATTTGAAAATAATTTTATAGGTGTTCTTGCATTTAGGATCAAAGTAAAGTCAAGTTAAAAGAATATGTTTCTTCTTTAAGATATCAGTTTGGAAATGTTATTTGTCAATTCTGTTTTTCTGGTTAACGTGGAATCAAGATTAATTTCACTAACTTTGAAGTGTCTGTTACACTCATCAGTTAGAACCTTACTAAATCTTTGTTTCTAAGATTTCTTCTGAATGTTTTCATTCGAGTTACGCTGTCTTTAATAATTCGATAGGAAAGAAATTGAAAAGTCTTTAAAATTGAAAAGAACAAAATAATTTATTATTAAACTGAACTTTAACAAGAAAAATACGATATTGAACTTGAATCTCAAAAGAACTACCTAAAAGGACATTAAAATCCTACGCTGATATACGTCAGCCGTATATTTATTATATAATAATTTATTATTAAACTGAACTTTAACAAGAAAAATACAATATTGAACTTGAATCTCAAAAGAACTACCTAAAAGGACATTAAAATCCTACGCTGATATACGTCAGCCGTATATCAGCGTTCACCGCACTGGCTAAATGCTCCTGACGGAAGGACAGTATTTAATTCCACCGTACGGGGGGGGGGGGGGAAGAAAAACTGAAATTTACAATTATTAAATTCAGTTTAAAATCTTCATCGCGGACCTGACACGATATTATACGGCGGGGGGTTAATATTCGATTTCTCTAGACTATTAACTGTTACGAGTGGCTCGGTGGGTACCGATTAAACGCAGCACCAGTCTAGAAAACCGCCTGTAATACCGGTCAAGATAATAAGACGAGCATTTCGAGTGATCAAGGACTGGGCAGGCCGGTGCCTCCGGGGTCGGAGGTCGGACAGCGCGGAAGAAGACGGAGGCGAGAGGCACGGAGCCACCTGTGCTCGGATGATTTTCGCGATTAACGGTCGTGGATCATCGCGGTGGCTACCTGGCCGATGCCGGCGTCTACCCTTGCCCGTCGTTATTCTCGTCCTCGTCGGCCCTTTCGATCGGCTGATGACGTTAACCCTTCCGATTCACCTTTTTCTTAATAAAGTTAGACTAATAAGGTTTAGCTAATAAAGCTTGTAAATTTTATGTCTTCTTGTTTCCTCAGAATGTTTGTTTTGCAAGTATTTAAATTGTGAAGGCGTTTTTTCGAAAGATTTTCAATTAAATTTGTGTATCCGTACAGATACAGGACCAGGAGACCCTTCGAATCTCAGGAGACGTATTGTCCTAATTTTTATAAAAAACTGCAAATAAGTCAATGTAATTGTTCGGTAGTTTAGTGTTGAGAAGAAATGATTCAAGAGACCGGCACGAATAATGTTAAGCATCACTGTTTAAATCCTATTTAACTGTACTAGTTCTTTACCTATGTAACTTCATCAAACTTTTCTACTTTTCATTTTATAGAATTAATCACTTAGGCAAATCAGCGACTCATATATTTCAACAGAATTAGAAGAATTTAAGAATTTCACAAGACAGGAAATGACAAAACATTTCAGATTATTTGAATAATCGACGCGGAGAATTTTAAACAATGTTAACACTATATTTACGGGGTGCATCAATTTAATACATACTGAATTTTATAAACATTATTTACTAAATGTTTGCGGGATTTTGATCGATGCAGTTGTACGAATCTTTATCCTAAGTATCTACTTTTAAACCTATAATTTCCAAGATCTAAATCAATTAATTTTCCTAAACCAATAGTAGAAACAAAATATTTCTCTCGACTCTATTAGAATAATATATTTCGCAATAACAATTTATTATAAAAAATTCCATGAACCGAGAGTTAACCAGTTAACTGCGTTCGACGAGTATACACGTCATTTTAAAACGCAAAATGGTACTAATTTGCGTAATAATCAATTCTTTATTTTTTTAGATAAACAATGTAATTCTTCTTCATTTCGCTGTAGCTTTTTGTTAGAATATATTACGGACGCATTTGCCCCGAGTTTTATAAATATAAACTTTATTATTTGATTCTATTGCGTGCACAATGAGAGATTTTTCAAACTAAATTCCACAGTTAACTGGTTAAGACACGCAGTAATGGCGAGTCGCGTGGTCCCGAGTAATGAACAGGCAACGAATTGGACCGCAACCATGTGTGTTATTCACCGAATCGAATGAAAAAGAGGGTCTCATCAGAGGCAGAGAAGGACGGCGCCCGTCGACATCGGGGAAATGAGGAGACACCATAGGATCGGTTCTTTCTATCGTTACCGTCGAACGCGAACGGTCGTTAGCGACCGAAAAAATGACCGTGATGCGCCGAATAAATTCCGGTTACGCGCGCCGCGCTGCGCTGTAATCACGGCAATTAGGGTGGGCACCGCGGTGCCTTGAGGAGAGCCCCGGAAATTATCCGTTTTAAAAATCGTCCCCCTGTGACGGGACCGTCCGCCGCGATTTGAAGAGCAAGGGTTGACCAGCGTGTTAAATGAACGGTGTTTTCACAGCTTTGTTCGAGAGAACGGATGTCGCTTCTTTGGCCGCCATTATGGCGGGATAATTTTGAACGGAAGATACGGTATAATGTTGAACATAAGTGTTGTTTATGACTCTTGTGTCGTTAGCCGTCGAGTTTTCATTTTTGCGAATAAGTTTGAGGAATGTGAAATTAATAAGGTAAAATTTGATTCGTTAACACCAGAATTACCGAGCAGTCAAGTTGTCTTTTCAAAATTTTTCTATAGAAACCCCAAGGGTGCATTTATTGAGACTTTCATCACCGACAACTTAGTTTGCGTATTACTAGAACAATTTCGTTAGAAATTTCTCAGAGAAGGATCTATTACTTGTTCAATGATTGTAAAAGACGAGTTTAGGAATGAATCAGTTTTACCCATCTGGTAATTCTAGTGTTAATTCATTTTCTACTGGAGATGTAAAAAAATATTTGTAAATCAAATTTTGTTTTCGAAATTAATTATATATTAATAGGTACTATTGGTATTTTCATTTAAATGTCTTAGGATCGCGAAGTTTAGTAGTTTAAACATTACGCAGAATAACTGAGAAAAACTTCATTCTATCACAGAACTTCAATTTTTCTTCGGTAAGGTAAAATGTAATATCGAAAATGTGAAAGGATAGGAAAAAAAAATGAAAGACCGCCGGAACTGCATAGCTATCGGTGTCACGGAACTAGTCCATTCGACTCGTATTCATCATGGATCGTGAATTCTCCACGTGGGACGTAATTTATGCGTGAAGCAGCATAGTGCATCGTGCACATTGTTAATCAACATCGTCGCCACCCATCGAGCGCACGTGCATCCTACGCAAACACCGCTTTCCATCGAATGATTCCGCTGCGAAATAGATCGGCGGTCTTTAACGAGATATTGGTTTTCTAATTTGAATGAGTCGCGACTGGTCGTGGTCACTTCCTATATACTGAGCGTGATCCGAAGGCATGATACAGGTATCTAGCGATTATGATGATCGGAGGAGGATGCCAGCACTTCAAAGACACCGCTTCGGGTTCAGCTGACGCAGCGAATTATAATGACTTATTATTCGGTTATAGAAATAGAACGTACACACTCTCCGGATCTATTTTCGATCCTTGATTATCGGTGCTGAACTTTATATAGAATCAAGTGTAATTCTCGAGAAAGGTTATTATTCCTCACAAAGGAATGATTCTCTTTTATTATTTAGTATTAAAAATTATTCTTTAATATTCATATTATTATATTAAAAATAAAAAGTTTCTTGATCTTTTGTCACACAGTTCCAAGTATAATAATTCTATCATATAAAAATTTCGAACTTATTAAAACTTATTTAGTTGAACTTAAGTCGTTCGTTACTCAAAAGAACATTTTAAAAACACATCAATTGCAATAAATCAGTATTACTAATAACATTAATGCGATTAAACATTATCTATCAAACAATACTATAATATATTACGCACGATTTCAATTTATAAGAGATGAAAGTTTCCATTACACGCCTTACTAAAACCAAAATGGCGTCGAATAGCTTCCGCTGGACGATTGCATAGGATCCAAAGCACCGTAAATGCAATCAATATACCGGCTACTAACTGTCTGCCAAACGATACTGAAATAAGTGAAATGTGTTATTAACCGTTCCAAAGCGCCCAAGTATCGAGAGTTTTCCTCCGTCAGACGCCCCAGCGGAATCAAAATGGCGGTTGTGCGGCGAATGGCTTCCACTCGCGTCCGATCGCCTAAGATCCAATTCATTTCCCTTTAATCGACTTCGAAGCGGCACGAAACACACCCTGAGCTCACGTAGAGCCCAACACGTGCTCAGGCTCGTTAGGCTCGGGTCTGCGCGAGCGCGAGCGCACAGACGCGAGAGAAAAGGACGAAGGCAGGTGAGAGGCGCACCGAACTTCTGCTGGAGAAGGAAAAGCGGTGTTGGAGGAGGACGGGACTTGGGAGAAGTGCGGATCCGCGCGAGCTAGGTTTCGCATAGTTTATCAATGCGCGTAGGCTGGTTCGAGAACACTGGCGGAGAAGCAATAGATTACAATTATACGAACACGCCTGGCCAAACGTGGGAGTTGGCTGCGCGGACACGAGCAACGACCACTGATTCTTGCCCCTTCCGTTTCCCGCGGCTGCCATTTCCTTTCTTTTCCTTTTTTGTGCTCGCGATCCGCCACGTTGACAGCTGAGCACGGAAATCAACCCTCTAACCGTGGACAACGTGGAATTCGTGTTGCAAATATTTTGTAAAATATTCCCGCCGAACGCATTGTTGTCCGGCCACGAATTAATTCGTGTTTGCACATGTATTAGCTATTTGAATTTTTGAAACGCAGGGCGATATAGAATATGGTGAAAGCAAAATATTCAAAGTTATATACAGAATATGTTCAAAGTTTCATTTCAATTCATTATATATAAATAACGTATATTGAAGTTTATTTAAATTGTTTCATTTTCATATTTAATTACGGAATAATAACCGGCGACATAGGATAGCTTCTGCGTAAAATTTCCGGTCAACAGTGTATTAACCCATTAGCCTACGATTTATTTTTCAACTATGATCGACGCAACTACTTTTCCAGTAATAATTATATAATTATATAAGTAATTATATAAATAAACAAAGACAAATTTTATTCTATAATAATGGATAAGAAAAGAGTAACATTTCATTTGAATTCGCAAATATCGAGAAATATTTATATTTGTTAAGTTCTGTTTCAAATGTTCACCACGAGTCTCGTTATTATAAGGCAAGGGGTCAATTGAGTTTTAACCTCTCTTAAGTATTTTATCAAACTATTGTTAGTTGTCGTCTGTTCCGTTATTGATTAGTCCCGTTAGTTTCTATCTGTAGGGCGCATTTGCATAACAAATAAAACCAACCCACAATTTCATACCGAAACATGAAAAACTTGACCGCGATTAGAAGGTTAACTTTGAAGACAAATGTACTGGTTTTAGGGACATCAAACTTTTATGTCTGCAATACAAAGTTGCAAACGAATAATTTCATTATACCAGCAACAAGAAATTAGTATAAATCTCTCGTTTTCTCTGACATTTAAGAGTTTGATCATTTGACTCTCTCCTCTGAAGGTATTGGTTACTTTAAAAAATCCTCGTCCACAACGCAATTAAATTCCTGCAAGCATGACAGCGTGAAAGACGAGCCTGTTCCATTTTCCCGATGATTTCCTCCGTTGGTGTTTTGCCACTGCTTTTTCTTATGTTCATTATTTCGAATTTGTTCCACTTTTGAATCCCGGGATCAAGATTTCACGCGGGTTTTACATTCGGTCGGAAAACCGGTGTCGTTGCGCACGTTCCCTCCAATGGGAATCCGTGATCGTGTGGCGATGTCGTAAATTTCTGGGATAAGTGGGTAGCTTTATAGATGTCGTAAACGCGCGACAGTAACCCTCGATGTCGATCGCGACCGTGTTCTTCCTGCGGTTTCAGATTTCTGGGACGAGAACATTGTCACGCGTGGACGATTGAAGCGGAAGTCGAAGGGTAGAGAAATCCTGTTTCGTATTGAAATCCATTTTATATTCTTGCCTCGCCTGGAAAAAGGCGCTCGGCTATGCGTATTTTTATTGTTGGTTAATAGTATTAAGATATTTTTACGATGAAGGTGTCATTTACAATGCGCTCGGTGAGCTTGAGAATTCGTATTTACCGATTCCACGCTAAAAAATTATCGAAGAATCGAACTCCGGGGAATCCAAGTTTTATGTGCGAAAACAACACGAAACGTTACCTTTGTGTTATTCAGGAATCAAATAATGGATCGAAGCAAGCAAATATGTTGAAATAAGTTTCTCGTTCGAACTGATTGACTGAAATGTCGTAACAGAATTAATTTTGAAATTATTGATTTTAAGTTTATCTGTGACATGATGATTCGAAAGAAAAGCATCTCGAGCGTTTCGACGTTTATTAATAATTCTCGTTCAACACTATAACTACCGAGCGACTAATTTCTAATTTTTTATAAAAATTAGAACAATACGTTTCTTGAGATTCGAAGAGGTGCCTAATTTCGTATCTGTGCGAATACATAAATTTAATTAAAAATCTTATGCAAACGCGCCTTCATAATTTGAATACTTGCAAAATATAAACTCTGAAATGGGTCAATTCGAGCCGTCCAGTAGTTTTAGGGTTAATATAAATTTAAATAAAAATTGCTCAAGTATTTCAGCATAGACTGACATTGAGTAAGATTTGAATTCCCTGCGATACTGTTATGGTAGAAATGGTTGGTTCAATTGAAAGATGAAGCACGCCATCGGAAGAAACAGTTCGCCAGTAAACGGGCAATAACATTCCACGAAGTCAGCCATTGGACGTAAACTACTAATTCCTGCCGGACCCGCGTTGCACCGAAGTCCTCGCTGAATTCTTTCGCATTGTTCCGCAATCTCGAGTCCCGTTATCCGCCGCCGCAGTTCGATTTCTGCTTGATTCGTTTCCGTATCGCGATCCCAGGACGAAGGTCTAGGGAACGTGAAAGCCACGGAGAGCCGGTCCGGTCATCATCTTCATCATCGGCCCAGACACACGTGATCTGGCCCCGTGCTCTCCTACGCGCTATCTCGGAACCTTCGGCAGCCATTGTTGCGCTGTGTGAATTATAGTCGCATTTATACCTGCATTTATGGCTCGAACATTCGAAATATTATCGCGACGGTTTCATCGATGTTCCTGTAATTTCAGTGAGGCAAATTGGATGATAGCAGAATTAATGGATGGTACAATGAGCATGTAAAGCAAAGAATTAATAGCGTTGCGAACTTTCAGAAAGTTTTCTAGGTTAACTGTGTTTATTAAAACCCTAAAGAAAAAATATGAATTGTGTGTTAGGAAATCTTTGAATAACCAAGAAAATGTTGACAATGAAATTGTAAATTTATAGAAACATTTTGTAGTGAATACCGAATATTTAAAATTTGATAAGTTTCAGGTTGGAAGGATTAATTGATGTTTTTATCGTTCCGATAGTTAGAGAAGTTCACGATTGTATGTGTTAAAAGTTTTGTGGAAAAATAAGTAAGAGGCATTAAATATTGATTGAAGCAACGGTAAGTACAAATTAGCGACTGAAACACGTTGCATTTCGTGACGTACATCACAGGATGCAGTAATCTTTTAAGGATAATACCAGTGGCTGAGTTGTACCGAACGCTCAGTCTGGACGTGTTTCCGAGGCGTTAAAGCAAGGGTTACTTGATTAGAAAGGGGTCTATAACTATTTTTAAAAGCAGGTTTTAAGATGTTTAGAACGTTGAAGTCCATTGAAAAAAGATTCCGTGTAATTAAGAACCAGTAATTAAATCATTTAATTGAAGCTTTCCCAATCTCAATCTCCAGTATATACTTATTTATTCGGTTTCTATTTCTCACGAGAAACTACGCTATTATTCCTTCGTTAAATGTAGCCTTAAGTTTCAGTCAACAGTGTTGAGTTAATGATATTTAATGTCTTTAACAAATGTTACGCAGTATAGTAGTAAAGCAAAGATTTAGGAAATTATATATTATTTTCTGAATATTGTAAACACCATAAAATTCCGTTTAATATTGAAGCAGTTCAGTAAAATAGTAAATTAATAACCTGTTTTACCGATGGATGATATTAACACCTCCATTTTGTATGTTCCCTTTACAAAGATATAAATCCTAACTATACAACTATAAAAACCAAGGCAACAACGAAATATCCCTAACTGAATAAATCAAATTCAAATCTAAATGAAGCAAAGATTCAATCTCTAAAACAATAATTCCATTAACTTCTCATATTCCTAAGTAATCATTTAATTAAAAGAGAAGACTTTTACACTAGAATTTTTAAGACTTCTGGTATGGAAGTTAAAACATTATTTAAAAAATAGCATTTTTAGAGCTTCTTATAAAATTAACCAAAAAATAATTTATACAAAAATTTCTACAATACTGCGTTCGATATTAAACGATTTGTTTTTCGGGGAATAAATTCTAGCAGAGAAAAGTCCGAGAAATCTGTAAGCCTCCGCTGGAATGCACGTACGAAAGAGCAGGTGGCCACTTATCGAAATGTAAAGATCACCGCCACGCAGTTTTTCCATTTCTGTCCGTCTGTAGGACGCGAAGAAATGGCGTCGGCATGAAAACTGTGGGGAAAGACAATGGCGTGTTAACTCAGCGCTAAAAAATGTTTCTGTCCTCAACCCCGCCTCGCGTCCTGGGACGTCTTTAATAATTCAAACGCTACGTGTTCCTACGGGCGTATTCGTATGCTAATACGTAGACGGTCTTCTTACATTGATAGCACCGGCGAATGACTTTGCGAGAGCAGTCTGATTGTCTTCGTCGAAAAAGAGATTTGTTACTTAACCATTTATATTCCGAAGGTACTTAAAACAACGTTTTCATTCATGTGTTACGGTGAACTGAATTTTCTTATATTGTTCTTGACTCTAATGTAATTTCATTGAAGTTCACATGCATTTACACTTTGTCAATTATAAAAGCATTTAGCATATTTGTTACGTAAATAAGCAGCAAGTATTTAGCATGGAGACGACAAAAAAATACGAATAAAACATTCCAAGATATAAAGAAATGCGAAAGAATCCCATTTATTGTCAGACATAAGTCATTTTTATTATTTGGACGACATAAAGTTTAAAATTGAGTTTTATCGGAGAATTTACTCCATTTTAAACAAGTTAAAGTGTGTTTAATACAGTTGACACTAGTTTATCGTCTGACTGAAGCAGGTTCGAGTATCTAATCGCCTAAGATCAAATACTTTATAAACTGTATTAACTGAAGTTATTTTTAAATTACAAAATTTGCAATTGTAATATTTAATACACATTTTGTTTCACTGGTTCGTTCAAACTTTGTGCAAATATACACTCGATTCCGATAGTTATGACTCATACAGTCTTCTGTTAACGATTAGCATTATTTACGATTTAGGAATTCCCCGAAGATAAAGATACGCCTGTCATCGATCGGACAAAAAAAATCAGTGCACACTGCTCAATGATTCATGACGTTAATAAATACGTTGTATACGCAGCCCTTAAGATTCGAGAGGAAACGGGCAGCGAACCGCCGCCGGCTTGTACGTGCGTTCACAACTGAATTAGCCGGATCATTGTCTGAATGGGAAAAAAGAGACAGTGAAATATTAAGCGAATGTAAATACGTTAAAAATCCACGCGTCATCCGGTTGACGATTGTTGACATTTGCAAGTGTGTATTTGCCATGGTTACTTCCACCTGGAGGAAGATAATTTCAGGCCATAAATAAACCTCGAAAGATAAAACACCTCAAAAAAATGAGCATATCTTATAAATCAGATGATTTTTATATTTTATATTTTAATCAATTTAACCATTTTATTTTAATACTTTAACATTTTAATATTTTAACGTTTTAATATTTCAATATTTAAATATTTAAATATTTTAACATTTTAACATTTTAACTCACATATAATAACAGTTTCACATCACATTTTTTATATCCCCTTTTCAAGAAGAACCCCACTTATAAATTCTATAATATCATTGTATTCTATGCTTTACAAAATATTCCATGTAAAATGTTATTTCGCATCATAATTACATTTAAAATCTGAGCGAAGTTTCTGGGACCACGATTAGCGAACCGCTCGCCTGTTAGTTCAGCATGGAACCTTTATAACGCGGAAGGCCAAGCAGCCTGACCGATAACTTTCTCCCATTGAGAAGTCCGCCATACACGGCCAAAGAATCTATCGATAATCGGGATTCGTTACGTCGGATTCCGCGACCGGCACCACGGCAATTACTTTTCCTCCAATTAAGGACATTGTCTCGCGTGCGACACGTTCTCCAAATTAGCGGACGCGCCGCGCAGCGCCGCCATGCTTATCTAAATCAAAACGAATTTCGTTTCCTCGTTTGGCCTGGCCATATTTCATTCGCAATTAATCCATACGTACATTTAATTATCGCGAACAGAACCGACAAGCATCTTACTCTAGCGAGCTCGAAGATTACCACACGCTGGCAAGATAGTGGTTACCGGTGCCGACTTCAGACGAGTCCTCCGCGGTTCCCAGAATATAAATTCCGCATTTAGTTGACCCGTTTCCCGGGGACCACCTTTTCGATGAATAATTTAATTCGATCGTAATTAATGCAATTTATTTCGCTCGAGATCGCCGTTATTTAATTAGACCACCTAAGGCGAGGAGGAAGAGTCCTCCTCCTTATCTTCCTTCCAAGTTACTGTGCCCCTTTGTAAATACACACGGATACGCTCACGTTATACGAAACCTAGTATAATAGATTTTGTTAACAATTTGACGATCTTGTTTTTAAGTTTATCTCTTACTGCCACATGTTTTTTTTGGAAATTTTCTTAACTTGCTGCTTGGATGAAATTGTTTGTACCGTTATTTGAATCTCGGAAGACTGTATTGCATTTCCTTTGTTTTATTATTATTTATTAGTATTTCATTGTAATTATATTGGTTGTGAAGGAAATTGAAGTGTTGTAGGAATAATCCACTTTATTTATGAAAATGAAGAAACTATTTTGGTTCTGATGTAATATACTTATAAGAGAATTCACAAAATTAGGTTTCGAGTCGATTTATAGGTTAAGCACGAGTTAAGGACGAGTGCTTTTCATTTGATGTGAGGAACGTAAGATCATTGAAATTTCATTAATGCGTTAGTACGACTTGATGCAAGAAACTCGCGAAACATCCGCAGGATGCGTACGAGGACCCGCTACAGTGCCCTGAAAAGTAGTCGAGGAACGGTAAAATTCGCCGTGTGGTCCCTTAATCAGTTGCCGCTACCAGTTGCTCGCATAAGTCGATGATACCGTTTTATTCATGAATGACTCTGTGGTTAAGGTTTCCGGACCATCGTTTTCGCGTACGTGGGAAAGTGGAGGGATGAAATATACGAAATTTATATTAAAATATATAAGTAAGCAAGGAGTTAAGATCAAAAGGAATATGTTGTTATTTATATTAATAATATATATTAATAACAATTAATTACATTACATTAAGAACAATTTACCAACTGTATTAACTCCTCGCTCTACTTTTTTGTCAAAGGATCAACCTATTTTTATCATTAACGTATATATACACATTCGCATCGGAAAAAAAATAGTGTTCGCAATGTAACGCAAAGTATTAGATCAAAATGAAGGATAATAATTCTGATAGCAATGAACAGGTAGTTAGACACATAAAACAAAAATATAAATATATTCATACTTAACAAACAAAATTTAGCGATACGGGTTAATCTCCAAGTGAAAGCAAAACTAGCTACAAAAATTGCTACATCCGTATCTTCGCAAATTCGCAGCTATTTACCAGTCATAACGGTGCGCATAATCAATCAGATTTATACTAATTAAATTTTACGATTAATTTGCAACCGACCTCGTCGTAAACCGTACTCCGATGCTCGAGTGGTCGTCTCGCCGGTTACCACCCGCGACGTATAAAAAAGCGAATTTAACGACCAAAACCGTCAAAGTTTCAAAGACATCCTTTTCGCCGATGGCTGGCCGGTCAGTCGAAGATCGGAACCGCGTGGACCGGTAATTTTCTCGAACGGATAGTCATCTGTAAGCCCTAATTACTACCGATAATTGGCGCTATTATCGCCGTGGCGGGATCGCTGTGCAAAGAAGACGGTGAACGCCCGGAGGAAAAAAGCACAAGGAATCGATCGATCAAAGATGCAATTAGCCGGGTGCCCCCACCGGCCCATCCGAACCAGTTTCGTTCGTTCGTCCGTCTCGGCCGTTGCGTATGCGTCTAATTAAGGCTAATTACGGTGGTCGCCTCTTCTGACGACTTCATTCGCCCCCGAGAAGCTTTGCAATTTTCCGAGTTACCTCTTAACGCAAGAAAGAACCGGGTACGGAACGAACGCTGCCCGCGGTGATTGGCCAGGGTGGGTCCAGCCTGTTCGGTACCGTTAGCGGCTTTGAACTGGTTTAATCAATAAAGAGATCTTTTTGTCAGTGGCTTCTTAATCTTCGATTAATCATACGAGTGTGCGTGGTACGGAATACACTTAGGATCGAGGTTTTACGGATTAATCGAAAATTTGTTACTCGGGAGAAGGATGTGTGGTGATTTCTCTGTGTTGGGAAACTTCAACTTCAGATTTTTGTTACTTTGAAACTCTATGGCTAATGATTTTTATTTTTAATCGATGAATTTAGTATTTCTTTCAAGAATTGTTGTTATATTGTTACAGCCTTGTTTTTTGGAATATGAAACTGTCTAGTTGAATTTTAATAAAAGCGGATGGTTGCAAAGTCGTTCTTTCAGTTTTGGAATTTATTGAGATTTTCCTACTTTTAATGGAGATCTCTTTGTTACGTATGCAAACGTTTAGTGTCTATATCAATTATAAACAGAAAAAGTTATTTATAATTATTGGTTACAGCAAAATTTCATTGTTCTGGTAATACTGGAAAAATGTTATTCTAGTATTATCTAATTTATTTGAAACATACAGTTCAACGATCTGAAAGCCTCAGAATGTAAATTCTTCGGAAATAAAATAGTCAATATAATTCCATTGATACTAAACCCGGTACTTCGAGCATTTATACCTGATTAGTAAATTACGAATGTTACGCATACGTAATAAGTGCACTATGATAGAACAGCGGGCCATGAAACCTTTCATAAAGTTCAACAATAATCATTATCTCTATTTCTTTCTGACAAAGCGATTCAAAGAGAAAATGAAATTCTACTTAATTGTAAATTAACTTGCAACATCAGAATCCCCATAAACATTCTCCGCATTTTTGTTGAGACGTTTAAATGAACTGACATTAAATAAAATTTTCCTCATAAATGATTGCACCGAATTGAAAATAAAACAACGCAGCACTAAATTTTATTAAAACTCTTATTTGATCCAATATACAACAAAGCGCTGATATCCCTTATATAACGATAGTTGAATTCCAAAAAATGCCGTATTATGCAACACACAAGGTTAAGTCCTAAAAATTAACAAAACTATATCAGTTGCATTTTATAAAATCTATAAGATCTAAGAAATCTTAATGCTACTTTTATTATATTGTATCCTACATTAAACATTTCTATTACTATATTAAATAAGGATTCTCTTAATTTTTTAACTGTAAGAGATTCTCTAGAGTAAAATCGTGTTGTGTTGCAAACATTTTCTCATTATCGAAGCTTGTTAAAATCAAAACTTACTGTAGAAATACCGTGTTATACATACATTACTTGTTAAAACTTTCTTAATATTAATATTCATTCATTTTCATTTCCAGGTTTCACTGGCACGCAATGCGAGGTCGACATAGATGAGTGTGCAGCTAAGCCCTGCCTGAACGGTGGTGTCTGCACCGACCTTATCAATTCGTTCAAATGCACTTGCGCGAACGGTTTCGCTGGTTCCCATTGTCAGATCAACATAGACGACTGCGCTTCATCGCCATGCAAAAACGGCGGGATCTGCCAGGACTCTATCGCGAAGTATACCTGCGAGTGTCCTCCAGGATTCACTGGCGCCTCCTGCGAAACGAATATCAACGACTGCCAATCGAACCCCTGCCACAGCGGTACCTGCATCGACGGAGAGAACAGCTTCAGCTGCAACTGCTTTCCAGGATTCACCGGAAAGCTCTGTCAAATACAGATTGACGAGTGCGAGAGCAATCCATGTCAATTCGGCGGGAGATGCGAGGATCGCATAAACGGATACCAATGCATCTGCAGACCCGGAACATCCGGAACGAATTGCGAGGTGAACGTCAACGAGTGTTACAGCAATCCTTGCAGAAACGGTGCAAGATGCATAGACGGCATCAACAGGTGAGCAGAGAATCCATTGATCATCGATTTTCATCGGTGACTAAACTTTTCGTATGCAAACGGCAAATGGCAATTGTTTGACACATTGAACGCCGCGTGAATTATATTTAAGTCACGCTGTGTTTGATCGAGAATATAACTTCAACTCATACAGCTGTTCGAATACGGAAACGTTTAGAAATATATTCTGACGTTTAAAAGAGAAAGAGGAATTATAGAGATGTCCGATACAGGACAAGAGACTAAGAACCCGCAGTAAGTTCTTATTTCTTGTTTCGGCGTTCAATGTGTTGAAGTCCTAGGACATCTACTTTTCACAAATTTCAAATCGTCGGCGAACAATTTTCTTTATTAACGATTTCCTCACGAGTCTCATTTCCGTAAGAATCGTTACAATCAGGCAAAATTCACCCTCCCGCCGTTTCGTCCCGTTCGTCCGCGCGAGCCCCCACGCGCTAAGACCCCTAATCAGGCAAAATCTTGGTCCGGTCTAACGTCATCACTTCTTCCATCCTCAGTGGATACGATGTCTCTTTTTCCAGGTATTCGTGCGAGTGCGAGCCTGGCTTCACCGGGCAGCACTGCGAGACAGACATAAACGAGTGCGCGAGCAATCCGTGCGCGAACGGTGGCCGTTGCATCGACACGACGAACGGGTTCCGGTGCGAGTGCCCACGCGGTTATTACGACGCTAGGTGTCTCAGCGACGTGGACGAGTGCGCGAGCAACCCCTGTGTGAACGGCGGCACCTGTGAGGACGGGATCAACCAGTTCATCTGCCACTGCCTGCCTGGCTACGGGGGCAAGAGATGCGAAGCGGACATCGACGAGTGCGGCTCAAATCCCTGTCAACATGGTGGCACCTGCAACAACCACCTGAACGGGTACAGCTGCAAGTGCCTGGCTGGTTACGCGGGCACCAACTGCGAGACGAACATCGACGACTGCGCGAACAACCCCTGCCAGAACGGGGGATCCTGCATCGACCTTGTCAACGACTACAAATGTGTCTGCGAGTTACCACACACCGGACGGAACTGCGAAGACAAGCTGGATCCTTGCTCCCCTAACAAGTATGACGACTGTCTCGGTTATTCGATTGTTTTCCTTGACACTAGGACACTCGCAACGAGTTATGAAGCTCTTTTCGTGTTTCGAAATTCGATTGGTGAAACATTCTTATAGATGTTTAGGAAGTATTTGCGATTATCAGGACGCCAGCGATGTCTCATATGGTTTAAAGATTCTTTGAGTGTGTTTATAATGTTACGGAATCCATCTCCATCATTTTATTTGAATTATATTTATGTTAGCGGTAGTCATTTTTCTACAGAGCCAGGGAATATTCCTACGGCTTTTGTAGTTAGTACATAATTTTGAAAGGCGATAACCGATCATGTCTTATTACAGATGTCTCCATGGCGGGAAATGTTCACCATCATCGAATTTCCTTGACTTCGCCTGCACCTGCACGATCGGTTACGCGGGCAGACTCTGCGACGAGGACGTCGACGAATGTGTAATGACGTCGCCATGTAGAAACGGCGCTACATGCAGGAACACAAATGGATCTTATCAATGTCTCTGCGCGAAGGGCTACGAGGGTCGGGATTGTGTAATTAACACTGATGATTGCGCTTCCTGTAAGTACAAATATTATCACTTCAATCTCTTATATTGTACGCGTGTATCAGTTTTAAACCTTAGGAATTTTATGTGATGAACATTATCTGATTAGTGTGCTATTTTCTTTATTCCAGTCCCTTGTCAAAATGGTGGCACCTGTCTAGACGGCATCGGGGATTACACTTGCCTCTGCGTGGACGGTTTCAGCGGCAAACACTGCGAAACTGACGTGGACGAGTGCGAGTCCCAGCCGTGCCAAAATGGAGCGATTTGCAAAGAATACGTAAACTCGTACACCTGCCAATGTCAACTCGGTTTCTCCGGTATTAACTGTCAAACGAATGACGATGACTGCACGGACAGTAGTTGCATGAACGGCGGCAAATGCATAGACGGTATCAATAACTACACGTGTGTGTGCGAACCAGGTTACACCGGTTCAAACTGTCAGTACCGGATTAACGAATGCGACAGTTCGCCGTGCTTAAACGGCGCCACGTGTCATGACCATGTTCAATATTACACTTGTCACTGTCCTTACGGCTACACTGGAACCAGATGCGATAAATACGTCGACTGGTGTGCGGGCAGTCCCTGCGAAAACCAGGCTAGCTGCGTCCAGCACAAGAACAAATACCATTGCAACTGTTCCCCGGGATGGACCGGCAAAGTGTGCGACGTCGAAATGGTTTCTTGCAAAGATGCAGCCATCAGGAAGACCGTTCCTGAGAAAAATCTTTGCAACAATGGCACTTGCGAGGACATCGGTAATAGTCATCGTTGCCACTGTCTCGAGGGATACACTGGATCCTATTGTCAAGAGGAAGTCAACGAATGCGACTCTGCTCCCTGCCAAAACGGTGCCACTTGCAAGGACTTGGTTGGTTCTTACCAATGTCAGTGCACGAAAGGCTTCCAGGGTCAAAACTGTGAGTTGAATGTAGACGATTGTAGGCCAAATCCATGTCAGAACGGTGGTACCTGTCACGATCTAATCAGCAACTTCAGTTGCTCATGCCCTCCTGGTACTCTCGGTTTTATTTGCGAACTCAATGTTGACGACTGCGTTGTCGAAACTTGCCACAATAATGGCACCTGCACGGACAAAGTCGGAGGATTCGAGTGCAAGTGTCCTCCGGGCTTCGTTGGACCAAGATGCGAGGGTGACATCAACGAATGTTTGTCTAACCCATGCACATCTCCAGGTACTCAGGATTGCGTGCAGTTGATCAACAACTACCACTGCAATTGCAAACCTGGTTACATGGGACGCCATTGCGAGGTTAAGGTGAACTTCTGCGATAGCTCACCTTGCCAGAATGGCGGAGTATGTACAGCGAAACAGGCTGGTCACAAGTGTATCTGCCCGACCGACTATTACGGAAACAACTGCGAATTCGCTGGTTCTTATTGCGACAGGGAACCGTGTTTGAATGGCGGAACTTGCAGAGTGGTCGAGACCGAAGTTGGCTATAGATGTTATTGTCCTCCTGGTACCACTGGAACACATTGTGAAATTGACGCTAGGGATGAATGTGCTAGTAATCCTTGCCAACAATTAAATGCCGTTTGTAAGAACCTCCTCGGCGATTATGCTTGCGATTGCCCACCTAAATGGACCGGAAAGAACTGCGAGATTTATGATCCCAACTATGGAGGCGGTATCTTCGGCAGAGCAAACTCGAATGTGCCGAAGACGATGAATGCTTACGATCTGGATCTGGAACTAGAGAGGAAGAAGTGCGTGGAGAACAGATGCGAGGAGAAATCTGGAAATCATCACTGCGACGAAGAGTGCAACCGGTACGCCTGCAATTTCGATGGGAATGATTGCTCGTTGGGTATCAATCCATGGAGAAACTGCACTGCGCCAATTAATTGTTGGGATGTGTTCATGAACGATGTATGCGACGAAGTCTGTAACAACGCTCAGTGTTTATTCGATGGAAGAGATTGTGA
The DNA here is from genome assembly GCF_051020985.1 of Nomia melanderi. NCBI lineage: Eukaryota > Metazoa > Arthropoda > Insecta > Hymenoptera > Halictidae > Nomia > Nomia melanderi. The sequence goes on from NC_135009.1 coordinate 6,730,069, forward strand.
AAGGAAACTCGCCCCGTGCAAGTAAGTTAATACAAAATTCAAGTAATGAATATTTTCAATCAGTTAAAACTTAATTAATCAATATTCGTAACATCTGTAGGTAATTGAAGATTAATTAACCTGTGTCATTATTTCTACAGCCCAATCTACGACGCTTATTGCCGTAAACACTATGCTAACGGACATTGCGACTACGGCTGCAACAATGAAGAGTGTAACTGGGACGGTCTGGACTGCGATGGTGAACCACCATCACTGGCAGAGGGTGTGATATCTGTGGTAGTCAGAATGGACATGCAGACCTTCAGATCCAATGTAGTAGCATTCTTAAGGGACATCGGCCACGAACTCCGTACCACGTTAAGAGTGAAACAAGATGAACTTGGCAACGACATGATTTACCCTTGGAGGAGAGAACGGGAACCCAGTTTACAGACCAACTTCTTCGGTCGTCCAACCACCATTTACACAAATACCCAGAACGGAGTGATCGCCTATTTGGAAATCGACAACAGAAAATGTACCGTCACTCAAGGAGCAGTGTGCTTCCCCTCAGCAAACGAGGCTGCAGAATATCTGGCAGCCACTGCATCCAAACATTCCCTATCACGGAACTTCCCCATCGAGCAAGTCCGAGGTGTCGTTGGGCCGCAGGGTCCAGAGTACCCGGATTCCCCTACGAATTACAAATACGTATTTATCGGTGTCGTGATCGTGGTACTCGGAGGAATGCTAGTTGGCGTATTAGTTACTGCTCAAAGAAAACGTGCGGTGGGTGTCACATGGTTCCCCGAAGGATTCCTACGAACCAGCAGCGGCAGCGGACAACGTCGAAGATCTCGAAGAAGAGGACCGGACGGTCAAGAGATGAGGAACTTGAACAAGCAGCCATCGGTGAACTGTATGGACTTGGATGTTGGAAACGGTCGAGCTCAACAATGGTCGGACGACGAATCGGACCTACCACCATCGAAGAGGATGAGAGCCATAGAGCCAGGATATGCCAGCGATCACACAGCCATTACGGATTACGAAGAAACGGAACCACGAATGTGGACCCAGCAACACTTGGACGCCGCTGAAATACGCAGACCGGATGCCGGAGTACTGACACCACCGAGTTTAGAACATGGCCAGGACGTAGACGCCAGAGGACCTTGTGGAATGACGCCGTTGATGGTGGCCGCTGTGCGCGGTGGAGGTTTAGATACTGGTGAAGAAGAAGATGAAAGTGACGGTACCGCAGCTGTGATCGCTGATTTGGTCGCTCAGGGTGCGGACTTGAATGCAACAACAGACAAGAGCGGCGAGACGTCTCTTCATTTGGCAGCTCGCTACGCTAGAGCTGACGCAGCTAAGAGGCTTCTCGATGCTGGCGCCGATGCGAATTCTCAAGACAACACTGGTAGAACGCCTCTTCACTCGGCCGTTGCCGCCGACGCAATGGGAGTCTTCCAAATACTACTGAGAAACAGAGCAACTAATCTAAATGCTCGTATGCACGATGGCACTACACCTTTGATTCTGGCAGCCCGTTTGGCCACCGAGGGAATGGTCGAAGATCTCATCAACGCTGACGCTGATATCAACGCCGCCGACAATAGCGGCAAAACGGCACTTCATTGGGCTGCGGCAGTGAACAATGTCGACGCTGTTAATATACTTCTTGTCCACGGGGCGAACAGAGATGCTCAAGATGACAAGGATGAGACTCCGTTGTTCCTCGCTGCCAGGGAAGGTAGCTTCGAAGCTTGCAAAGCATTGTTGGATACTTTCGCTAATAGAGAGATCACCGATCACATGGATCGGTTACCTAGAGACGTAGCTAGCGAAAGATTACATCATGACATTGTCAGATTGCTTGACGAACACGTGCCTAGATCTCCGCAGATGGTCACCGTTATACCGAATGGTCCTCTCATGGGTAAGTATTATTCGTATCTTTCCTTTAAAGATAGTTATATGAAGAGTATAGTCAGTAACATATTCTCAATTTATAAAAGACTAGAAATGCTACTAAATTCAGTTATTTAACGTTTTCATTTTCCCCTTTCGCAGGATCACCGAATCATCCTCAATTGATCACTCATCCTACAGTAATCGGTTCCGCGCCGAAACAAACGAAGTCGAAGAAGCGACCTAAAACGGGTACTACCGGTAACCCAAACAGCCCCGAGTCGGAGGGTGGTGTGGTGGTGGTGAGGCGAAAGCCGTCGGTGAAGAAGCCTCCAGCAAAACGCGGCGCGCAGCCCCCAAACCAGGAGATCCCTCAGGGCGCGGAGGGAGCGGAAGGAAATTTACCGAGTCCGTACGACAGCGCAAGCCTGTACAGCAACGCGTTGCCACTGGTGGGTCACACAGCCACGGCGAAGCAGCCGCCCCCATACGAGGACTGCATAAAGGGGCAGTCCATGCAGGGTCTGCAGCAATTGGGTCTGGACACGTTCACGACCAACTACGGTCTGCCAAATTTTCACGACCAATTACTAGCGCCACACCAACGGCAAGCGCAGGGCATGGTGAACACGTTGTCGCCACCCTACAGTAACCAGTCGCCACCGCACTCGGTGCAATCGAACATGACGTTGTCGCCGCAGGCCAGCTATATGGGCTCGCCGTCGCCGGCCAAAAGTCGGCCATCGTTGCCGACCTCGCCCACCCACATTGCCGCCATGAGACAAGCAACGCACCAGAAACACGGCGGGATGCCTCCGGTAGGCTTCGACTTCGAGAATCTTCCGTACTCTTCGAGTCAACAACAGCAGCAGCAGCAGCAGCAGCAACAGCAGCAACAGCAACAATTGCAGCAGACGCAGCAACAGATCCAACAACAGCAGCAGCAGCAGCAGCAACAACAACAACAACAGAACACGCAACAACAGCAGCAGCAGCAGCAACAGCAGCAGACGCAACAGTACTACCAGTACTTGACCCCGCCGTCCCATCATTCCGGGCCCGACGTGACACCCCAGCACCTCATGCAAGCACCGGAAAGCTTTCCGACACCGTCGCCGGACAGCCCCGGCCACTGGTCGTCTAGCTCGCCCCACTCGAATAGTGACTGGTCCGAGTGCATGGCCTCGCCAAACGCGTATAACGCAGGGGGTGGTCACCAAAGCAACAAAGGCTCCGAGGCGATCTATATATGAAGCCAAGTGACGCTCTCTTCCTCGCGCGAGTAGGTCATGTAACGAACTCATATACACACATACATACAGACATACACGCATATAAGTGAACTGTGATCGACTCGTCGAGTTCGAGGGCGGTTCTCTCTGGTACATGTTAGGGGACTCTCCGGGTCGACTATGGTCGGGTCGCGAACGGAATGATAATTGTTTGGCCGTCGCGTCAGTGTACACAGACGCAGCTGTCACGATTACGAATATATGGATCGTCTGCGGAAAGTATTCCCGAATTTTACTCTTTTTCTTTTTCATTTCTTTATTTGGATTAGAGACACTATTCGCGTACTCGTTCAATGATTGTGCCTTTTATCCGTACGGTGGGAGATGATTAAACGCACGGCGATATAACATGTATTTTTTCCTGTATCAAGCGATTATCTCAGCTCAATGAACAATGGTGCCTTCGACTTGCCACAGTGTGAAGACCCGATAGATAAAGTAATAGGGAACGAGACCTTGCTATCTACAATAGTATTGTACATAGGACAATAAACACGGAAGCGGAGGAACAGCCACCACGTGTATTCGGCGAGGACGACTAAAATAAGATGTAACATGTAATATTCCGGATTTAATATGTTAACGCACATGGTTCTAAATAAGCGTGGAGGGTCGATAGCGTCTGAACATTCGATCGTCGTGGCCCACTTTTGTCTATTGTAAACCGTGACGTGCTGCACGTTGAACCGGAAGAGGAATTCTTGTAATCATGCATAGGAAACGAATACGGAGAATCGTGCCTTCGAGTGTCGTAGAGTAAGGATGTTCGATGTAGGTAAATCTAATTAAATTATGTGTTTTTCCCCTTGAAGAAACGCAGCGTTTCCAAATGGCCTTTAACGATTTAACGTTTATTACCGATTAGTGGGGCGAATTTATATGTAAGATAGAGCGAAGGTAATTGTTTTGCACGGTCGACGAGAGCCTCAGAGATATCGTCTTCACCCCGCGAATATAATCGTTCCATACACAGACATTCCATTCGCACGGCGCTACTTTCTTATATTTTATTATCTCCTCCTTCTGTCGATTAATGTGGGAAATGTCCACTGTTCGCTCGACGAAGCTTTTGAAAAATTCAGGCAGACGAAAATAATATAACAAACATTTAATCTTTATTATAGATGCGTTCAGATGTGTATTAGCTTAGCAATTGTTATATCTTCTTCGATAACTTTTCAAACGAATTAATGGTATTAAACACTTTCTCATAGTGGTTGCCTGTAAGGTACCTCGGGACACTTACCAGCTATTTTAATAACCTTAGTCTAATCATCATAATCGCAGAATTTTTTTTAAATTAAATGTTTTTAAATTCACCTTAAAATGTCTTCCATTAAAAAGATTTTAAAAAGAGCACAATAATGGTAATCCAATAGTAATTCTAAACGTAAGTCTCTATGGTGTTCACTTGAATTTTTAACTCTATAGTAAAATCCATAACTTATTAGGCACGTTTATATAATTAGAATTTCCTGTAGTAGAAGTTGCTTACCAGTAAACTTAACAAAGTGAATTAACCGTCCAAAAATATTACCACTATTTTCATAACAGCATTCTATAGAGACAATACGAACAAAACAAAGATCGCTTCGTTCAGTGATTTTATATAGTCAGCTGTAACAAGTTAAAAACATCTTTCACAGATTTTATCAGACAATATCTCATAGAATCCGTCTGCAATGAATGGAAAAATTTCGTTCGAATGGCGAAGCTCACGGATGTTTCCCAAGAATTATCCTCGAACCTATTACTAACAATCTAGCGTAATTGTTAGCGTTAATGTGTACGTTTATGCGTAATAGAGTCTCTTTAAATTAAATTAAGTACGCGACGGACGGGCGGTAAGACGATTCGCTGATCTCTCATCTACCAAAGCCAAAAGAGAATTCTTAGATAACACGACGTAATCCGGCGGCGTGGCTGGACGGTGGTATGTAAGCATAATAGGGTATAGAAATCATTAATCATAGGATTGTTGCGAGAGAAAAGATCTAATTATTTTGGTTGATAAGACGGTGTTAAGATTCGTACACGCTTGCAATAATATTTCTCCACCAGTAGCGCGATTCGAAGACGACACAACGCGTTCTAATCGTGTTTTGAAAAGAAAAGATGGTATCTTCGTCTTTATTATGTTCTTTTTTTTATTTTCAAAAAGGAAATTTGTAAATACTGTTTCCCTCACCTTTTACCTTCTCACGCATCCTCTGTCCGTTTATCTTACGTACTGTTACAGTACGTTCTTTCTGTTTACCTTTTTTTTAACAATAATAATATAATTGTCTTTTCTCTCGATTTTGTACAAACTGTTTTTACATATTTTTATATTACGTAAGTTAGGTACTAGTAGCTATGTAAGGCGACTCCCAATATACAGTAATAATGTTTCCTTTATCATATTATATGATCATAGAAGAAAAAAGAAATATAAATATATATATAATTAAACGTATATATATATATTTTATGTGTACATTATATAAGGTATATAAAATATATTTTATATATTTTATATATATGTGTTTTGTGTAATTGACTGTTGCATTGGGGACGATATTTCCGTTGGGTGTGTCCATAATGCAACTCTGAATTACATGGAGCTGTGTGATGGAGCTTCCCGGATTCCGGAAGACGAGGGTCCAACGCAATTTCTATGACTAATCTCGCGGAACCTATATATGCTCCTAAGGAGAATCACTTTTTTTATTTATATATAAATATATAAAATACGAGTGAGAGAGTAAGAATGAGCGTGAAAATGGGAGAACGAGAAAGTGTGCGTGCGTGCGCGTGTGTGAGAAAAAGAGAGATAGAATGTTAGAGAGAAAAACTTTTGTAACGAATTAAAATGTATCTCTTTATGCGACTGCCTTTGCGACTGTTAAATGCCACGAAAAGTCTGCCAAATGTCGAACGACGAAAATATCAAATGGAATGTTAAATATTTTTTTAAATAGATTATATCGTGAAAGATCTGATTAACGAACGAGCTCAATCGAATTCTCGAAATGGTATCACGTCACGGGATAAATATGTATGTGTGCTCGCAATGAATCAAATGATATTTTCAGTCGGTGTGCGATCGATAAAATGGAATCATTTCTTTTTATATAAATTCGGTATGTAAAGGGTATACGTAAAATAATACGGATTGTTGTGACGGGCGTAATCGAAGACAATGAATCGATGTGTTCAAAATTTATCATGATGGTATCCGCTCTCTGATGCACCGATATTCTTTGTGTTAAACGAAGGAAAAAAATGACGATAGATAAGCTACACGCTCCAATTTATACAGTTATCTATGGATAAGTTAGAAAAGAGAAACTTCCGATTATTAATAATAGGTCTTGTTATTCCTTGTAACTTGTAAAAAGTACTGAATTTTATTAGTATTAACGATTCTGTAATGTAAGGATTTGTTCGATTCTATTGTACCCCGCCTCTCCTCCTCATCCCCGTGTCCCAACCACCCCCCTTTTTCACATCCGGTACCCCCAATCCTCAATATTTTTATAAATAAGTTATGTCTTTTTAAAACAGATGTAATAATAAAGATAATCTAACATTCACAATAGGGTTGTTGTTCTGTTCTATTGTGCTATGCTTCCGCAAATCTATTCCTTAATAATGTAAGCATGCTTCTTTTTTTTAAGTATATTACAACAGATCTTACACAACAATCAAATTGTATTATAGCAATAAAAAATAAAAAACGCTGAAAATTTCCCGAACATACTTAGTCTGAGATTTTTCTTTTGTTGCGACCCCTATTAGCTTTGGGTCAAAACTTCGATCTTCAATCAACTTCATCTAAATGAGGAATGTTTAAAATAAAATTATATTCAATTAAAGAAAAATTGTGTAAAATCGAATAGGTTCAAATGAAGTAGAAAGATATAACAATATACTTGTACAGTACAGTTGAAAACATTAAAGATGTGACTTAAAATGAAAGCACAATTGGCAACAAAATAATGTAACATAAATATTTATACACGATTGAGGAAATATTCAATTTGGTCTAAAATCAATTAAAAACAATAGAAGAGGTCATACGCAAGAAATATGCTGGAATATGAAAAATATTCGATGTTACATATCAGTTTTTTTAATGATTTGAATGCTGTTTAATATTAAGATACAAACAAATTAAATTTGATATTTAAAATGAAGAAATTACTGAACCGAAGTGAGCAACTCGTAAACTATAATTCATAACTGTAATATTTCTTAGTAAATAACACCTAAAAAAATTAGAAATAGGAGATTTAATAATTGAACACTTTATTAAACTAAATCCTAAAGTATCGTTCTTCTATGCTATTAATCTAAACGTCCAAGAAACATATTAATTCCATGATGAACAAATGTAAAAATACAGATTTGTTCATCAACAATTGCGAATATAGACACTGCAGACCACCACACAGGGACGTCAATCAATAATTGCTTTGGCTTCTAAGAGAAAACTGAAGATCGTAGAAAAGGTAGGTGAATTCTTTTTAGAAAAATATGTGTATGACGTAAGTGTTTTGTAAAATTGCTTTGACGTCCTCTACTAAAATCAAGAGAAAACTATATTTTTCTCAAAACGTATACATGTAAGACAAACATTTAAATTCTGCTTATACTGACAAAAACGAACAGTATTTTATTTAATTGAAAAATAAGTGTGTGTTTTCATAGAAACTTAGAATTTTTATTGAAACCCTACTTGTACAGTGCATATCATATAACATCATTAATATATCATTCATTGATCTCCGTATTAAATCCTTTCCCATACAATTGCCTTTACAGCTTCACTCTCAAGAATTAATAACATTCATGTTTTTATATTCGGTTAAATTAAATTTGATCAAAGGATTAGATTCTCAAAAATATCAAATACGAAAATAATATTCTCTACACTATAAGTAAAAAACCTAACGAACATAAAGGGCTGAAAGTAGATTGGGTTTTCATTAAATACTGCATAGTGTTGAAGAGGTCATGAAGAATTCACTTTATTAAACGGCGAAAGGAAACAAAACTGATCGCTGAGCACAGCGATGCTCGCAATATTCGTACAAAGTGCAGGCGGTGTATATACAGACTCCCTCGCTACTAAATAAACCTTAAGAATTGGAAATTTACGCGGAAACGTAATCAAGGGATCCTTGAATCAAGCGGTTTATCACACGGAAATCGTTTCTGTTCCCAGAAAAAATAGCGGCCTCACCGTACATTAAACGCGGTCGCCATATTTTCTAGAGATCGGCTCAATTCACGATCGTTGGTGGAAAATCAAAGCGATCGATTCGAATTAGTTTTTTACCATTCATGTTTGCTCCAATTGAAAACATTCTTTGTTTGTTTCAGAGAACCGATACGACGAAAGATCGCTCGTTTACGTTTTTCATTTTCATTTGAATTCCTTCTTCGAATTAAATGTCTACAATCATACACATTCACACGTAAAGTCAGGCATTCCGTTTTGCTCATTCTTCTAAATCGTCAGCACAGTCACCCTTCGCACACATAATCATCCCCCTCCACGCGAACAAGCGGGGAGCTTCATTCTTCGTCTACGAAATCGTCCGTTTTCGTATTTATAAAAATTGATAACATCGATTGTGAATCTCTCCCTAATACCAGAGGAAACGGGTATTTGAACATCGATTACAGTTCTGAGGGACGCGGAAAAATTGTTAGCAGTCGATTGGCACCTAATTCGAACTTTCGTCAAGGTACTTGGTGAAGGTAAACTCCTTTCGTGTGTGCAAATTGTTAAAGAAAAAGTGTTTGAAAGTTCGAAAGAATTGTCTGATCGCTGTATACAGTTCATTATGTAATACTTCTATACCTACTTTGTGCTTGTAATATTATCATACTTGAGAGTTCCTTGGCATTCAGAAAATATTGCATTAATAATCTACAATTTGATATTCTAATAAATTTCTAATTAGTCAGTCGTGTCAATAAGCATCGATAATAAAATCTACAACTAAAAACAGTTGTAATGTTTTAATGAACTGTTCATAATAACTAAAAATTGATATTACACGAGTAAATAAGTTACAAGAATTTAATAAGATTCGTTCGTTTTATTTTACAGTTATATCATTCATTTAAGCATCCTTCTTTCATTCATTTTACCTAATACTTGTACTTGCTTCTTCAATTTCTTTGAATACTGTATAAAAAAGTAGTGAACACTTTTCCTTAACAATCTACACAGTATTCGTTAATAAATCGTGATATCATTCGCTGAAAATTAAGTATCATTTTCTTCAGAAATAATGTCTTTATTAAATATATCAATATATCAATATATATATATTTAATATATATATCAATATATATATATCAGCATCTCCGAACAATTTTCAGTATAAAAGTAATTCACGGGACAGAGACCGTGTATTTACATGGATCTTCGAAGTATCATTGATACGTGCTGCTAATAATTTTTCTTTGACCAATCTCGTTCTTCCTTTAATAAATGCGGTTCGACGAAATGCATCTGATCGCCGGCGAAACCCGCCATTTTGGTTCCACTCGCTGCAAATGGCGGCTATAGTTCGAACGATCGGCTAATTAAATCGAAGCTTCGCTTTGGATGTTTCGCATTTAATCTTCGATTGATCGTGAGAAATGAAAGAAAGAGAAAGACCGAGTAATTTCACCGAACTCGTTTCACATAGAGAAAAAAATTTTATTGCTTTTACTAAATTGGCGGTCGTAGGCGAAATCGAAAGTAACATAATTCTTACAAAAATTAAGCACGAAAAGTACAAACGATGACAAATGCATCGGACACGAATTCAAAGTCAATGGAATCGCTATTAAATGCTAATTGTCCTACCAAAAGGTCGCTTCCCCTAACCGGAGAAACTTCGCGATACAATAACGAAATTGTACATAAAAGTAGACTTTTCAGAATTGACTTGCAACGTTTTACAAAAGTTACATCGTGAAATTACAATTAAAACGCTCTCCTATAAAATAAATATCTAAATTATTTTAACGTTCCGAGAAGCATTGGACATTCCTCTGCGTTCGTTTTATTTTTATAGTATCCTCAGTTTGAGGTACTCTATGTTCAACACTCTCGAAGGACATATGTCTATGTAGGATCAACGAACGATCTTGACCACCTGTTTGGTAAACACAATCGAATCTCTTCCCTTTCATGGAGAAATGCCTTGAGTAACGAAAAATGCGTTCTTAATAACGAAATCTCACACGGAGACGATGCATCGGATGCATATAGACCGAAAGCGGGTCGAGGAATGGACCCTCTCGCGTCTGCGTTATAGCCATACAAACACGAACGTACAACTATGAACATTCTTGACGTACTCGAGTGAAATATTATTTGCGTTAAAAAAGTTGGATGTTGGGCGGAGGGGCGGGGACGTGGGGAACTGTATCTGAGGGGGTGCAATATTTACATACGATACTGGCAGTACATCTTCATTTTCTTCTGCTCGTTGCGTTCCGGGAAACGCAAAGTCGAAGCGCTGACCTAGCGCGAATCGTTCGATATAATCGGTCATTGGTCAAGATCAATGAACTAATTTATCGTCTCCTTACCGCGCATGTAGGCTCCAAGGTATACTCAGTTCTTTGTTTCCCTATTGTTCTCATTGACTTTGTACAGGATTCTATGTTCAACGCTTTCGTTCCTCGTCGCTTTTATAACATTCTATGCTCGCGGAAAGTTGGTTCCAGGCTAGATAGAGTAATACGGCTAAAGGTAAGTCGCCTAAATAAGACTCATTTACAACGTTGCAGTGAGGTCACATAATTCATTAGGTTAATAACATAATTGATCGTTCAACGACTCACACCTTTCTCTCTTCAGTTCGTTACTAAATTGTGGATTCCGTAGATTCATTGTTCGAATGAGAATGAAAATGTTTGCTGGCATGCAAGAAACTTTTGGCTTATTTTAGCATAATAAAATTTTTACTACAAAAAATAAATTTTTGTTTAATCGTTGAATGTTCGGAACCATTTTGACTCAGTTTTTTGAAGGCTTTATCTAAATTGTAAGCTTCTGGTAGCTGACATAATTTATTATATTAGATTTAATAAAAGGAAGGAAATATATTTTGAAAAATTAAGAAGTGAATATTAATTAAAATGGACCTAGATATCGCAATCATAAAAAGGAGAACGTTCCAAGGGATAATTTTAATTTCCACAAATTAATCCATCAATTCTTCCAACTTGTTAAAATTAAACAATTATTAATAGGTGTAGTCTTAAATGTAATTAGTAGAAATTTAATTGGTCGCTCAAGATTGTTGAAGAACTATTGTCAAAATATGACTTGCCTACTTTATAATATTTACATTCAACAGATAACCGTCTGCTCCCATATCGGTGCAAGTTTACAAATCAGTTCTTTTTTTCAACTTCACGTCTACGATAACTAGTAGAATCCAATTACACAATAAAGGAATGTGCGAAGTTAAAACTATCTGAGTATTCACAATACAAGTGATCGATAATGACATTGGCAAATGGTTAAGTGTTAAGCGGTGATCGCTAGCATCAGACGTAAAGAAAATTGATTTCTGTACTTCCACTAGAAATGGATAGTTTTGGTCCTGAGGAAACTGTTATACATTTAACACTTGGTCCTGTCAACTTTCAACTATTCGGTATACTCGAGTCTTGAGCAGCCAATTAATTTTGCTCCCGTTACAAATAAAAGCCTCAAGGAAATCAACGTGTTGTGACCTCGGGTTCCCTCTTCTACTATAAGTACAAAGAATAATCTTCGCAAATCGAATCATTTCCATTCCAACTAGAAATCAATCTTAAATTAATCTAACGTCATTACAGGTTCGCTTTCAATCCATTTCGATTACTCTTTTTTAAAAGGCTTAAACGGTCTAAACCGAATCTTCTGTTTCGCGTTCGTCCATCTAGCCTGAACCCTGCATACACAGTCGACCTCGACGGAAACGGGTCACCACCCTGGCATGAAAGACAGTCACCTTCGTAGAACATAAGGTCGCGATAGAACAAGACAAAAAGAAAAGGGGAATAATGAATTCGTTTAACGATACAATGTGGCGACGCGCGATTAAATTAATGCACGATCAACTCGGCAAACGCGTGCGTTGGCCCCGCGTCTCTCTATCCTACTTAAGCACGTGTTATGAAACGATAAAACGATGAGGATGCTTCAGTGACGCTGATCCGCAGAAGACGATCGTTGCATTCGTGTCATCCGCGCGAAGATAGACACGAACCTGGAGTTTCAGCGGTTGTTTGGATGCAACTTAGTAGCGCAAACAAACGTACGAAATCGGCTTAAGTTGTACTTAAGTCCCCCATTCGCGGTTTCATCGGAAACGAGCGCGCGAACGGGGATAAAACCTAAAAGTAAACTTTCGATTAACGCTTTCGGAGCCGAGATTTCGTGCTGCGCATTAGCCCAACATCGTTTCGACGCTTGGATATGGATCCTCAAGGCACCGAAAGGGTTAATTAGAAATTAATATATCATAGCACAGTATTGTCTAACGTTGTTTATTAAATATATTTCAGAAACGTTTGGCAGTGTATTCGTCTAACGTTATCTACCATTTCTTTTGGAAGTATGGTTTTCCCATTGATGCGTTTGAAACACAAGAAAGAAAATAGAAGGATGTCTCTGTGCTATGAGTATCTGACGCAAAAAGCAATTAAAAATGTTCCGTGTTGCGACTCGCATAAATGTATTACCGTCTGAACACATTTGAACACATTTTTTTCTGTTTATGTAAAAACGATCGAAACAACACAAATTTGTAATACAATACAAACACGGGGCGGCCTGAAATAGTGCAATTCGAAAGTAGATCATTATTATTGACGGAAGATAGTTAAACGAGAAGTAAACACGTTGAAATTCTGAATTAGGATAATTCCAGTTTTTGACAACGAGTTTTCAACGGAATCACTGTACATCTAATAATGAAATATATATCTTAAATTAAAGTTAAATTTATTGGAATATTTATATTTGGAGGAAAATGAGAAATTTCCTTCTAAAGTTATGGTGAACCCAAAATACTGAAACAAATTGCCGCGGCTCGAATGAAGTAATGAAATGACATAGAATTCTACATTTAATGTGCACCTTTTTCCTTTGAAGAAATCATCGTCTTTCGAATTGTACTATATGTTAACACATTTTGGTATAAATAGTCTGAGCACAAATTGGTGGAAGCTTGTATACAACGATTCGTAAAATCGATGATCGCTATCACTAGTGTTCATGTACCGAAATAATTGTCGCAGTTTCAAGAATCTCTAAAGGAGTCACAATACAACTGATCATTACACGTAGTAGTTTAAATAAATAATGCTTAAAATACCTATCTTAGGTAAGCCCGTCTAAGCATGAATGACTCGCGCCCAAAATATGGGGAAAACTCATGGTCGCTTAATACCGGGTGTACAAAAACAAAAAACAAAATCGAATTTCAATGCAATCGAACGCTACGAAACGAATGAAACGCAACTTTCACTTATTATACTTGTTTCGAACGATTTTTAACACACGCCATTCCTTCTTTCTATCCCCCGGAACTTTTGGTATACCAAGAAAGACTGATAATTAGATAATTTCTCTATCGGACTAATGTTTTTTTTTCTTTTTCTTACAAATTCTTACAAATCATCGTTAACTACTTCTTCACAATTAATCGAATTTATGGAAACTTAATGTTCTACGATCGAGCGCAGTGACGTACTTCAAAAAAAAAAAAAAAAGAAAAAAATTCTCGCTCTTTTTAATAAGCTCTTTTGATCCGTGACCCTAGTATAATTTGATAGCTACTTTTTCCCACGATCGCTGTAAATGTTTACTGATCAGTAAGCTCTGACCACAGATTCTGTGCAGTTTTAATTATAATCTGAATTAAACGCAACTTCGAATGTACCGTATAAATCTCTTTGAATGATAATAATAATTTTTTCCATGAAATTGGATAAATTGTCCGAAGTACCGCGAAAATTTCTATCACACACCAATGAATATTTCTCATGCCCTACAATTTTTTATATAACAAGAACAATTCATAAAGATTTCCTACGTCTCTTTTCCAAAATCATCATTTCCGCTGCTCGTAAAGCCGCATAGAGAAATTTACAACACCTTATCCTTGCACAGATAACTTGGCCAATCACTTACGTACTCAGCTTCGTGGCTCTTTAAATTTTATATGAAATAGGTATGCTGTTTTCCCTTAGTCTTGTATAATAGTGAGCAATGCTGGAACTGTATTCTCATCGTCTTGAACCGTTATGATAGAAACACAATTTTTCAGCTATTTCTATGAGAGATTTTATAATTATAGGATTGTTTATTTCTAAATGAGCCTCTCAGAAGCTAAATTAATCAATCCCATTTCTTTTCCATTTCGAAATTTTTATATTTTTCTTCTCTATGTCTGCAAGAGTTTCTCGTTTAAATATTTGATCGTTCTTACGTTAACGTAAAAATTTGGAGAAAAAATATTTCGTACTTCGTAAAGTTATTAGGACGGCTTTTTAGAGGCCCAAATATCGCAATGATGTAAAGCAGTATGGTATACTCTCTGATTGTACAAACCGAACAGTTCAGGATGATGAAATTACAGAAGCGAATGTCTATCTCTACGATTGTATTGAAAAATAACCTTTACAGGATCATTTGCTCTTTTACTTCTTTCATTCTTTATTCTTTAATACTAACTACTAACATTCGCTAGTATGTTAGCTCAAGTGAGAGGAACAACTGTCAGTTTCAATTCACTTCATTCTCCATTGTCGTGATCATGGTCTGCTCCGCGATTCATAAGGAGCGATTGGCCAATCTCTAATGAATGTAAAGCCAGCGTAAATTACTTTTTCCCTTTACATGGTTTACATTCATTGATTTTTTCTGCGAAACTACTATGCTACAATATGTACAATTCATAAGCAATGTATCTGATTGTTCTTGTAAATGTTTCCTCATACGTATACTCCGGTTTGCTTTGTAGTAAAATAGATGTAGAAACGTTAATTGAATGCTTTTTTTATGCGTTGAAGGTAATTATGGACGGTACATTTTGAATGTAATGTGAACTCAATGAAAAACAAGCTTTTCCTTTCCTGATGTACAGAATAAAATGAGTCAGCGAAGTGACATTCGTCTAAACAAACAGTGAAACAAATTCATTGTCCAGCAATGAAGTTTGTTGCTGATGGAACCATGTCTTCATAAGACTCTAGGTGTCGATGAACGAAAGAAACTTGACATTCCCAAGAACAGTCATACATTGTATACCAATTAATACGTACTTATTACATAAACATACAGTACGTACGTTTTATTCGTATACACTTAAATATTTTAGTGATTATTGAAGATACGAAATACTGTCTCGGATAAAAGTTATTTGACATGACGGGGGACATTTAGTAAGGTGCTTCGATTTTTTCTTATATTGTTATTTAGAGAGATGTCAAACTCATTGCAATGTTTTCATATTGGTACTATATAGTATATAGTACTATATAGTAATAGTACCAATATTTTCATTATTGGTACTATTCATTATTGTCATTGAAAGTAATTTCAAGGTCAATGCAATTAGCGATATTCAGACAATATTCAATTGTTTAGATACTCGCCGGACGTGAAGAAACTCTGAAGCGGACGCTTCCTACGAATGTTTATAAAAATAGTCGATACATTATTAATTAAACGTAAACGTTATTCACATCGTTGAATTCGTCTTGAAAAATACAATAAATTAATAATGAATAGTACCAACAATGAAAATACGTAGTACCATTTAAAAACATTGAAAACACTATACTAAATGTCCCCGTCACGTTGAACAATTTTTATCCAAGACAGTTTTTCGAATCTTCAATAATCACGGTAATATTCGAGTGTACACAAATAAAACGGACATAATATATGTAACGAATGGCAGTGCATGTGACACAGATCAATTTGTCACTAGTTGCTTCTTTTTTAAACATAAAGTTATTTCAAAAAGAAAAAGGAAAAAAAGGATCAGCACTTAATTGCTGCCTTTTGCTCGATGCCAACAAAAATTGTATACGATCGCAATATATTTAATCGTAAACAAATTACTTATTGTTAAGTATTAAGTCCCTCCCACTCGATAAGATACTGAGTCTGACCATTTGGGCCTATCCTCTTCGCTTTGATGACGAACTTTTCACCTGCTGCGATTCTGTTGGCTGCTCCAAAATATATGTTCACCGACGATTTCAGATCATCCAAGGATATGTCAGGTGCACTTTGTTTCACTGGTGAACACTTCGGAGATGTAGGCACGCTACCTTTCTTTTGCTGTTGTGAATCTGGAGGCGACAGTTTGTCATTGCTCTGACGTTGTCTCAGTCTCCTACCATTTAAGGCATAATCAACACAATTTCCAATTTGACTACTAGCACTGCTTGAGGCACCGTTAAACGAACTTCTTAAATTCCTTGCAAATTCACTTTTAACCTCGTTGTTACGCGCTGGTAAAATGGTCGCTGTTTTACTAGCAGTATGTTGAAATTGTTGTTGCAATTGTTGCTGTGACGGGCGACCTCTCCGATGTTGTCGTCTACGTTTTACTTGCCCGTTTCTGTCTATAATAATGTCTTTCTCTGATAACTGCCTTTTAGCTGGCCGCACTACCGGCGGTTGCGATATAACGGGAGTAAGCGGTAGAGGTAATGTGATTGGACATGGATTATACGGTGATGGAGTACTCGAATTTGTTTGACTGAGATTGCCAGGAGTACCCAATAAGTCACTGAGATTTCTAAATGGATTATTTTTGCCTTCAAAGTCTTTGGGTGGTGGAATGAAAGAATCCAATGTTCCTCTTGAACTTGTTTCATCCCCACTTGTATCCGCTGGAGTGGACGGTGGTAAAGGATGCATCAATTCCACAGAACTAGGCACAGATAATTCAGATATCCCCGAAGTTGTAGCTGGAGGTGTGGGAGGACCGGAAACTGACGTAGGAGGCGTTGGCGGTAAATCCGATGCTTCTGAACTTCGAGATTTGCTCTATAAAAATGCAACAAAAAGTTGAGTTACACTTCCTTTGATAGATATTATACAAAGGAGAAAAAGAATTTATAATTTAATACCTTGGCTATAGCGTTTTTCAATAACTTTCTTGCTTTCCTGTATCTCGCTTCTCTAACTCCCTGTGCTTTACTTAAAGAGCCATCACCCTTTTCTCTCTTTTTATGTTTGCGTAACATTCTTTCTCGAGAACTTCCTAACGCCATCAAACGTCTTCTTCTTTGTAAACTCAGTTTAGGGAATGGGAATGATTTTTTCACAAAACCACCTCCACTGTATCTACAAGTAATTAGAAATAATAATGTAAAATATTGGTTATGCTTTTAATTAAAGGAATATGTGAGAAGTACTTCTATTTTAATATTGTGAGGATTTGTACCTTTCTCTTAAAGATTGTGTAAACTGACTTGGTGGACTTGGACTTGGACAAGAACTTTGCTCTGCTTCTGAATTTTGATAAATTGTTCCACGCATTACCACATCTGATGGATTGACAGGAATTTCTAAATTCTCAGCTGTGCTTTGTTTCAGTGCAGTCAATTGTTTTGTACTCTCTGGTAAACTAACCGGTCTGAAACAGTATATTTTGTTTGAGATAGATGAAGGCGAAACATAACTGGTGGTAGTAATAACACATATTTTGATGAATATTGCAATAACTAACCCTGTAGGTGGAGGAAGGTATTGCAGTCTTTTATTAGCACCCCAGCATCTACGCAATACAGAATCATCTATTATACCACTTGCTGGAAGATTAACGATTGGGCATGGTGGTGGTAATCTAACTCTAAGTCCCCATATCGTAGTACGCTTCTTTATTTCTCTGCCACATTTGAACCTGTTCCTATTATTTGTCAGTATTGCTAGTATAGATTCCCTCCGTATTTGAGCACTGACATCCCTGATCTAATAACAAAAAAAATATATTTGTATACATTTACAAGAAATGTATATTGCACATCTTTTAAGAGTATATGCTGTATTTATAGAGATGCGTAAAAATCCTCACCCGTGGTGGAAGCTGTAAAGTATTCCAATTATCATTGGCATAAGGTACAATAACAGTATCCAAATCATAATACTTTTTAGCATTGTAAACAGTCAAATTGTACAACATCAGGTGCACCAGATCTACCCATTTTAATTCTAGTCGCCGTACAAACTCCTTGCCATAATTGCACATTGAACAAACAAATACATAAAACCTATGAAAATTCACAAATTTAAACTATGTATAATAAAAAGAATGTTTTTCTTTTAATAAATTTGTTGTTTGCACTCACCTATCTCCACTGTATAAAGGATAAGTTAGACAACTGACACATTTTTCGTGAAACCACTGTTTACAACGGGCACATTGTAACATTTGTGTATACCATTCTCCGTTAAGCCCACAATAACAATAAATTTGTTCAGCATTTACTCTATGATGTGCATCCCAACTTAACATATTAGGCTGTAATAAAACAAATACTTAAATTAACATTTCATTTTCTAAACTTAATTTAAAACAACACATAGTTCAAGATACTTACGTCGTACGGCAACTTTGTCATATCATCTGGTGGCGGCTGAGGTTGATCTCTACCACTGCAAACTTTTCTTATACTTGCCTTTACCATAGAAGTTTTTGGTTCCACAAGTTCGCGTGTCCGTGGTTGGCTGTCCACACATCTTTTACACATCCAATGTGCCTCGACTGCAGTTTCTTCTTTCGATATTTGAGGCTGTAAGTAAATGTTTTAGCTTAAATAATTTTACTACTCATTGTACAACCATGCTATAATATTCATACTGAAATCATATTTCCATGTTTCAGCAAATATAAATTATTACCTGATGACAAAGTTGATGATAACCACGGCCACATTTGTCACAAACAATAATGTCATTATCAGTCTTGGGCTGAGATTTTTTGCACAGAACACACATAACATCGGAGTCTGGCATTGACAACTTTGTCAGCTCCTTGACTGAAGACCAGGAGGAGGTATTGTCCATAAATTTGACAAGGCATCTTTCCCTTGCCAAATCCACCTATATTCATATATAAATTACTAATACATTACATAATACACAAAATAACATAATAAGTTCTAAATTGATGATAGAATTAAAATTCCATTTTATCAAAATTTGTATTTCACAAGACTATGTACATAAATTAAGAATCATACCTCAACAACCGTTCCAAGGTAATATTTTCCATCTTTATGTTGAAGAAGAACATCGTCCCCATGAGAGAAACTTAACTTTTGTTCCCTCGTAGTACTATCGGGCGCTGCCAGACTTTCTTCTGGCTCTGACATTTTCTACCCTGTTTCTAAAATTACATACAGACGTAAAAAATAATGTGTTATGTACTGAATATAAAATAAGATTAATCAGCAAATAATAAGCAAGTATGATTTAGTGTGGTTATTATCAAAACTAACATTATTATTATGATTTAGTTATTATTGGACTATGCATTTTGTGCATTTCTATTACACTTAATAGTTAAATTTTAATGTAAGAAACATTTTAATACATTTTCCAGAGATTTTTGTTTATCAAACAAACTAACTCAAAACTAACTAAAATAACTTTAGTTTGATTTCAGTTTAATTACATTTGCAGAAACATTCAAAACCTAGGTGCAATACTTAATACAATTTTATGTAACATAACTCAGTTACTTTATTAATTAATATAAATGAACTTTGACGTACACAACTATGATAATACATTTTACTATGTTAAATCATTTATTTCTATTTAACATTAAATGATAACAATAGCAACAGATGCTGTTTACACAATTAACTCTATTTGTTCAATTAACTTATAACAAATCAACATTTTCTTTCACAACCACAAAACTGAAATTCAGAATTAGCCTTTCATACATGCTACACTAAGCATTCCCATTAAAAACAATTTTACTCGTGATTTGAAAACTGATGATTGCATGGAGGAGTAATGTTAATACACAATGCTGTCTTAAAATGTTTGGTTGAAATCCGAAGGGAAAGCAAGTCTTACATGCACGTACACATAATGCTTGATCCACAGAAATGTGTAAAATAGATCGTCGTCCGGCGAATCATTCGTTTACATCCATTACAATCAGCGATAAAGACATTAAAAGAATCGAAAACGTATCACGAAAACCTGCGAAAGAAATAACGACCATATGATCGGCATCTCATTAAAAACCAGTCCGCGCGCTCTCGCTCTCGTTAACGAACGAGAGTACCTACGAAGCTGTCCTAAACAAGACAAAAGGTCGCGTTCGACTATGTACACTTTTCAGAACTCTTTATCACCGGTAACGAGCATGGACCGTGAAATCAAAGTTTTCGTTGATCAGGGCAAATAGACGGGACCTAAAACCGATCAATTGACGAAGACACTGGTGATACGGTAGATACGAGCAACCCCCGAGACAGCTCCTAGCACCGGGCGGTGCTTGGGCCCGGTGGTGGTGTTTTTAGGACAGAAGACCGCGCGAATATCGTTCGATCTCTGAACACCGTTTTATGTCGTACCTCAGTGTCTTGGCCGTGGAATCACACGCGATGTACGGGCCTCATTTTCCGATTCCTGTCAGCCATTTACAACCATGGGGGCCCCGCCACGGTCGGTCGCTCCGAGACACACAATCGCGGCGCGGCAAAATTCTATCCCGAGAAGTCAGGACGACGACACGCCGGCACGCATGCAGCCGTAACGATCACGCCGGCGCCTGGGCACCCACGTCGGCCACCCTCAGGATCACCACACGCCCTTAGTCACGGACATCACCGTGGCGAACTCGGTGCACTTTCATTGTGTCCCTTGAAAATTCGAATGAGCACCGTCCGCCATGTTCGGGGAAACACTTGCTAGAGACTACGCTGATCAAATAAGCTACTACGGTGGCAGTGCTCCCCATAGGGATGTCTAACGAAATAGAAACTCCCATTTCTCAGTTGTACTGGAAATGCTAAGAAAATTTACGATCCCACTACTGCGAAGTATATCATGATTCGAAATAATTTGTTTGGCTTGATTAAAGTCAAGTATGTAAGAGAAATATCGCATCTGTAAATAATTATTGAAATTACCAATTTTAAACGTAAACAAACTCTTGGGGATTTATATTTTCGGATTATTGTATTTATGAAATTGTAATTGCAATGTACAAGTAAACAAATGCGGATTATGCCTTTATTGTAACTTGCATTTTTTAGAAATCGGATCAGGGTACTTGTGAAAAGGTAGCATATATACCAGGGCACCCAAATTTCAGTATACGATCATGGTCGTTAGTTGGACGACCTATTGTAGTGCAGGCATAATATAAACAATTCGTTATGAGATAGATAGAGATTCTATTGTGACATGATAATTATTAGAAACTAATGTAATTAATTAAAGTACATTAATTTGTTAGAGTGACCGTATTTTTGAAAATTTAAAGTTTGCACAAAATTAGAGCAGTGTGTCTTCCATGCATAAGATCGTCGTCGGCTGTACCCTAGACGTGCACATAAGTTGTGCTAAATTTTAAATTGTCTAAAACAATGCTTAAAGTATAATAAACAAAATACTTTTATTCGCGAATATAAAAAATTTTACGATGAATGCGAGACTTATATGTTAAATCTAATAACGCCAAGTTGTACATGCAATTAATTATGGGTGATTTTCTGTGATTAATTTGTAAGCAAAATACACATTCGTAAACCACAGTTGTTACTAACTTTTATGTATAAATAATCATCTTTAAGAATTTAATCTTAAGCGGTTAAAATATATTCGTACATAAAAATTCTTACTATTAATTATTTGAATATTAATGGATGATTGGTACTGAATGCACTCTAAAATTAGCCGTAATTGTTCAGACGGGAAAAGAGTGGAATACAAATATCTTATGCCTAATGAAGTAATTCATAACCAACTCACGTATCTACATGTGAAGGGTTGCTAACTTGAAAGTTAAAGCATGCAACTTCTTTTTACTATCCGCAACTCACCTGTCGCTTTTTTTTTTATTTAATTTCAACGGCTCTTCCTGCTGAAAAAGCAGGGACGAGTCTCGCCATTTTGAAATGCAAACTACATCTGTTTTTCATGGGAAATCAAAATATAATGTTATATTATATGCTTAAATTTTTATATTAAGAAAGAAAAATAAAAATATCAGAGAAAAAGGAAACAACAATAAGTTAAATAAATATAGTATTTATTTTCATAAAATTTGACTGGTGGAAATATGCCTATAATCATATCAAACGATTACAATAAATGGTTACAACATTTCTAAAATGTTTAAAGCACAGTTTGTAGACATATAAGATTTATTTTGTACTATATAAATTTATTATGTACGTGAACCTTCTTCGATTTTTCAAAGATGCAATTAATTAAGGTATAATTAAAATGTAAAACTGATCACGAAGTTATTTAATACATGTATGATTTTGTACATTTTGTTGTATTGTAACTATGTATAGAAGTATTGGTGAAATACAGAACGTAAACCGAGGATTGTTTTGAAAGTTGACTAATAAAAAATAGACGATATTTTCGTACGGTATTTTGTACTAAATGAAAAATTGATATCGTTTAGTACGAAAAAATTATTATACATCTATCGAATGCAATATCAATAAATGTTTTATATGAAAATGAAACTCGTTTTATTTATTTGCGGAGAATAATAATACCTCGGCTCATCAACGTAATTAATAGAGATAATTTGTTTATAAAATTACATTATTTCAATAACGTTAATGTTCAATACAATCATTGCGCGAATACATTGTGGCGTCTTTGAAAAATTACAAAACAATTGTATAATAATTGTTATCAAACATTTTGTATAATTTATAACCTACGCGCACATTAATCAATTCATGAAAAGGTTACCATTTTGTAATAACAATTTTCCTTAAAACATTTTTTTCTTCACCGCAGTATACCTTTCCATATAGTTATCATAACCATTGAGATCAGCGAGTTGCTTTATCTCGAATAAATTACCTTCAAGAGCCAGCAGCGACACTTTTGAATCTTTTAAAATTTTAATAGGTACAGCGTTCAACTGTAAACAATTCTCTTCCAGTCTTAGCGTTTTCAGGCGCTGACATTCTGCCAGCTTCTCAGAAATCGTTGATATCTGATTCTGATTGAGGTTAAGTTCAACCACATGCAATGCCGCGGCAGCGTCCGGAACAGTTGTAATTCGATTCTGCGAGACGTCCAGCACGTCTAAGAACTTTAAATCGCAAAACATCAGGGGGAATTCGATAATCTGATTACCAGAGAGGTTGACCTGCTTTAAGCGCGTTAGGTTTTGCAAAGACCATGGAATACTTTTGATTTGGTTCGATGCTGCATTTAATCCTTCTAATTTTACCAATGCCCCAAGAGCATCCGGCAAAACAGTTAGTTTATTGTGACTAATATTTAATTGTTTTAACAACGTAAAACTTTCGATATCGCTGGGTATTCGAACGAATTTGTTCTCGGATAGATCCAACGTACGTAACAACGGTGCTAAGGCACGTAGGTTCTGCGGGAATTCATCGAGCTTTCTCTGGGAAATGTTTAACGTGCCGGTCTTCTTCGCGGTCTGGTAATGTTGTTTCAAACCAGAGTTCCCCATCTTACGCTGACATTAAATGTACTTTGCATTAATCGATCGAATAAAACGTCCTTTGGTATTCCCGTTTTTGCAACGTGACTCTCAAGAATCTTTTTTCCCTCGAATTCTTGAAATATGTAAAAATAAGAACTTTATTTTGTAATCAACACTTTATTTTTCAAAATCTTTTCTTTTCAGTCATAATAAATTGAAACAAGTCTTTTGGTATACATTGCCGGTAGTCCCTCACTACTCACATCTCTTTGGCACGGTTACGATCGAAAACCGTAATAATACGTCTTGCTACAGACTGTACTCTGTCATCGATGGACCTTAACTTTCGTCAGCCACTGTACCGATGTATCCGAGCCAGTCGTTGCGCCGCCACTCCTCCGATTAATTTTCACTACAGCGATACTTCGTATTATTAATGGTCGTAACCTGGTGAACGGTATCGCGGTTCAGAACAGTACGTACGTGGTCGCGGAACGTCTTCCGTCCGTGGATATCAACCGTTCGCTGGCATCCTTTCGTGGACGAGGATTGAGTGAAATGTCAACCGATTGACAGTCCGTCGGCCATATTGGCTCGTCGGGCTATGTTCAAATCTCGGCCGCGGGATGGCGGTTCGCGCGCTCGCGCCCCGAAAGATGGCTGACAAACGAAGATGTAGCGGTGCACGTCGGGTTTACATCAGACTGAAAACGCCGCGGCAACCACTAGTGTGTAGTTTACGATGCGGTCGTTCGCGGAAATGGTGAGATAGTGTTGCGGCTCGAGAGGACATATTACCGGCTAACAATGGCCTCGACGCCGAAGTCGGAGAAGCACGCAGGTGAGTTGATATTCCCGTATGTACTATGACCTACGAATGAAAGAGAACGTACGATGTTCCCTGTGTGTCAACGGGTGAAGCCCGGTCGCCGCGATCGTTTTTCGTTTCTTTCCCTGTCAATCGGGTCCTTTCGCGCCTCGAACAAACGAGCGTGCCACCAGGATTCTGTTGGGGTGTACCGTATCGAACGCCACTATCGCTGGTACCATGATAATCGAGACGTTAGTGGACCGATCATTCGCGGACGCTACCGGACGCGAAATGTCAAAAGCATATGCGTACAGGCTTGAAGCGTGCTGGCTCGCTTTATCTATCTTCTATTTTCCTACTTTCTTTCATCGGTATACGTCACACCGTTGCTGTGCCGATTTCGTATCCGACGTACACAATGAGTTCCATTTTCGCGACGATGGTATAATATACCCTTCGATGTGTGTTTAGCCCGTTGTATGTCAATCGCGTAACGATAACCGCTCGGTGAATTCAGTGTTCGCGACTTTATGTTCTGTCCGATATGTACCGGTACTGTGTTGAAGGAATCAGGTTTACATTGTGAGGGACGTCCGTTTGATTCGACTCGATGTATCGTGCGTCCGGTATCGATAGAAATGTCGTTCGGAAAATTCCTGCGCGTTAAGGTTGACTTTCAATAGAAGGAACGCGCGAAGAACCGGGAGAAGGCCGCAAAAGGAGGAAGCATTGTTGATTTTCTCTCTCTTCTCCGCGTATGGGTCGAGATTCATAACGATGGTTTCGTTGGTCTGCGGTGTTTCTTCAAAAAGGCTGGCCCGCACATTTTCGCGGCGAATGCGACGACACTGGTAATAATACGCGGGTCGCCTGGAGTGTATGTCAATAAACCGTCCACGCGCCAGGGGCGAGCCCAATGTAATTCGAACAGCTGTCCGTGTCACGAGTTTTGTTGTCCTCCGTTCTCACCCTCCAAACAAAGAGTTGCCCCGCGGTATTTCCACCGCGGTTGTATTAACCCATTTATATGTGCGGCGTGTGTCACTTAGAATTATACACTAATGTTAGGAAGATTTTTGAAAAATAATTTACACAAACGTACTTGTATTTAACATGTGAGGATTACGAATTGATGATTTAAGAATGTTTTGGAATAATGTACTAAAAGTTATACAGGGTGGTACAACTGTAATAATTTGAGAAACATTGGATTTTGTTAGGTTCAATAGTTGGCCATTCTTTTTTATGCTTTATTCGTTTATTTTATATTATTGCAAATATTAGTTGAATATAGTAATTTACCTCTTACGACAGAACTTCTAGTTTGTAATTTTTATATTCTAAATAAAAATACGCGTATGAATACACTATATGATTAAAGCATATTGTAAACAATACAGGGTGGATGGTTTCAAGGGTTAGAAGTGTTTTTATAAATATTTTCTTGCTTTAAATAAATTTTTTAAGCTTATTATGAAACATATAAAGCCTTCATGAGGTAAGAGGAAGAATTAATGATATAGCAGCGGTTGCTCATTTAACACTTTTAATCTATTCAAGTGGACCACCCCAGAAATTGTTTCATCTTTCAATTAACTAAAAACAAATTTCCAAACTCTATTTCCCAAAAATAAATGGTTTAAAGGTTTTATTGTGTATAATTTATTGTAAATATTTTATTATAATAAAAAAATATAGTTAAGAAAGAGTGTTTATGAATATGTTCCTATTTTTAAAAAATGTTATTTTGCTGAAGAAACTAAGTAAACATTTTCTTTTGTATTTCTGAAGTTTTTAATGAAGCGAAAGTAACGAGAAACAGTACAACGTTGGAAATTTTTGTGCCTCTATTTTTCTATTGTACATTAACAGGTGCAACTTATCAGAACTGATACGTTCGACCTCACGGTGGTGCTGATGGACAGATACACTTAAGTAAAGGCAGTTTGATCAATTTGCCGGATAACGAGTACCAACTAACTCTGTACCCTACGTCATCTGCCTCTGGTAATTGCGTTTAATGCGAGTTGATTTGTAGCCGGTTGAAATCGTAGCGTTGTTCGTCGTTCTCGGCTCGGCTGCTTCTGAAAAAAAATAGTCCCGTTAACAGGAAATTTTCACCGAACGGAACGAGTCGCGATCAGTGAAGACGACTTGTAAATCAGACTCTATTTTCGGAGTAGGTTTAATGAACGAAAGACGGGAATAGAGTGAAACTTTAAGGAAACATAGCGGTGGTCTACAATTTCCAATTATTTCGTTTCATACTTTGTTAATTGGTGAACGACTACCAGAAACGTATATCGTGAAATATATGAATAATTAAATCTCCAATTAATTATTGTTTAGCATAAATAAGACGGTTAATTACTTCAACATATTTTCCCAGTAACGGAAGAAAGTTTACTGTAATTACTTCAGGTTCATATCAAACTACCAGTTACTTCTTAATGTGACAGTAAGTTTACTATATCGTACAGTAATGGAGTTCTTGTTAACATTTTCGCCAGTCTGCTCATTAAAACTGTAAGTTTCTTTATAAAACATTGTAAGTTGACCGACTTTGAGACTTTAACGTTTCACGTAGCGTTAACAAAAACAATACACAAAGCATCCGGTGACGGAGTCTCTAAAGGTTAGACATAGTTAAAAATAGAAATATAGGTGCAACGATGTAGAGTTAAACCTTTGTAAACAAGAACTGCCTTTAATGTCGAAGATACTTGACGAGGAACGAGATTATGTGCGGCTCGTTTAATTCACTCTCTAATCCTTCTCTCAAAGTTGCTCAAATGCGTGACACGAGCTCTAGGCAGGCTTTCGATTAGTAAAATTCGATGACGCGTGTTCAATGGAAATTATCAGCCGTCGTAGCAATAACTTTCGAGGCTACGATCGAAAGGCTGCGGCCAATAAACGGGGGTTTCGAAACGCGCAATACTTTCTGAGTCACTCTAATGCCTATTAACTAATTTGTGTAACGTGGTGTAGCTAAATTGTCGATTAATCTGCTTCAATATAACACACGCAAACGTACACGCACACTCGTGCTCCCAGCAGCAGTCGATGGGGTGATGCTCGAGCTAGACAGCCACTTCAGAGGTCCTAGATATCCCGGCACTTAGCTGCACCCTTCCGAAAGTAAATAACTCGTGCGTTCGTTTAGAGCCGGGGAAAAACACAAGAAATCAAATCCCCGACCAACAAGAAGCCGCGGAAGGTACATCACGGCGAGGCTATCCACTCGGGTAAATTACGAAGCGTCTCGAAAGAGTTTTCCGTCCCGACGTCCTCGTTGATGGTTACATTCGACGGAATCTCGTTACCGAGGAGTGTACCGCGAGATGATCGAGTTTCTTCCTCGACGACGTCGCGACATGCTGGTTCTGCTTCTCCGGATGCACGGATAAAATGCTCGTAGAACGGTTAATGTTGGCTCGGAAGGAGAAAAAAAAGATCGCGGCTGAACCCCAAGCAGAGAGGGTGAAAATCGTGACTTTCGTTCGATAAACCGACTCTTTGCAGGTTCGGTCAATAATATATCCGCGTCGTCGTTGTCGTCGTCGCCGTCGTCGTCGGGGGATTTCCGTCGGTTGGTTACTGAAAAGCGAACTCTCATTAAATTTCCAACTGGGCGGGGGTAGTTCATTGAAATGAATCTATGGCGTCGACCGGTGCGTCACACAACGCTGGGAGAACGGTCTGCCCGATGCCTGCGCGCGCCCGTCGAGATCGAACGTCTTTGTCGGCCACGAAAGGAGCCCCGAGAGAAAGAAAAGTGAAAAGACGCGAGAGATCGAAATATGATTAAATTCTGTTCGAGGCTTGCCACCAGGTTCCACTTTTCCCTACCTATTTCTTGGGCCGCGGACATTGTGTCTGTTACGGGCTTTGTTGAAGGTCCGACTGTTTTATTCGCTGAGACTTCGCTGCTGGATGTTTTGTTATTGCTTCACTAAAAATGGGGCAACTGAAGATTCGGGAAACTATTGGACAAAAAACGTGTTTCGGTTTAAATGGATGGAAATCAAGATGAAAAATGTTGTTCACGGTGAGAGTGGGAGGCTAGAGTTGTTTTCTGCGAGGCTGTAATTAGGGTAATCCTCGAGAACTCGCAATAAAACAGGCTTTACATTCTAGCCGTAGTTTTGGGCTGCTTTGTTACTTCTTAGGTTGTGGCCGATGTGCTGAAGGCAATTTTAGTAAGAGTGAATAACGTATATCATTACATCGAGTCTTATGTAAAAGTTAACTAAATGTGTAAGGAACACTGTAATCAGTGACCTACCATTCTAGTCTTTAAGCAATTTCTGCTTGGTTTGTACTTTCAACTTTGAGTATCTAATATCTGTGTGGAAATGTTACTTTAGTAATTGAAATAAAATGTGCAAGAGATGGAGGGAAAAAAATGAAAAGGAAGGATGGAAAAGGCAGCTCTGGATGGACTAATTAGTGAGATATAGAAGCCGGTAGATTCAGTAGCCGTTGGAAGACGGTTGTTTTAGTAGTTTTTTGATGATGACAGATACAGTAAAGAAAATATAGTACCTATAATATATTCGACTCTGATGATACCCATTATACTCATTTTAATTGTATCATATAGTTAACTGATAATAAGAAACCAAATTATTGCAAAGTTATATATTAGGTAGTAATGAAAGTAAGTTTGGTTGCATGTATGAAAACATTCAAATTTTGAGAATTTAATTGCAATTAATTGGAGATGTGCATAACTGTCAAATAAGAAACTACTTCTGGTCAATTTGAAAACAGCATTGTTATTTCATTGCTGCATGAAATTACTACTAAAAACAATATTATACTTGAACCCCAATATCACATACGTTTAGAGATTTATTTAATGGATAAATTAAAGTAAACATTCTTCAGTAGTATACACGTGGGCTTGGAGAGGAGTCACGTGTGTACAAGGAAAGTTTGACTCACTGACGAGCATGTGGTATTCGACGAATTAGAAACATAAGAAAATTTTGTGCATGAGTAGCTCCCCTACTTAGCTACTGTTTGATCGTGAGCATTGCTCAAACGTATCCTTCTCAGTAAACCTAACTTCGAGTTACAAACACGAAATGAATTCAATAAAAAATATTAATATCGATAATTACAAATTTATAATTCACTTTCAGGAAGACAATTTCTCATAAACTTAATTATTTAACAAAAGCAAGACATTCTCTTTCTAATTAAAATCAATACTTCATCATTCAAGTTTCTAATGCATCGAATTGTACAAAAATAAATCATATCAAACAATCTGTTCAAACGAAACATCCAAAGTATGTAACATTTCCTGAAACTGTTTCCCTATCGCAATCTCGTTCCGTTTAATACATTTAATTAACACTAGAACCACCGTGCGTTCAATACGATTAATGCGTAATTCTTATAAAAATAATAACAACAGATTTTCTTCGGTTTCATCATATATCCATTATAACATTCAAGTAAAACTATTTATTTTAGAAATTGTTTCGGATATTTAATATTTTCTACATATGAATAATTGCGAAATAGGAAAACTTTTATAGCCCGTAGTCCGTCATTTTGGTAGATGCAGCAATTCTAGCGTTAACGCGTCCATTACAGCCTCCAAATTTCTCTACCCAGGAATTACGTTCTGTCGGAGGTTTTCCTATTCCTGGACCCCGTCCAGTATCGTGGCATAAGCCACGGCCAAATGTTGCCCATTCTGCATCAAGTAACGATGCACTGCCAGGAACACGCACACTGTCCCCCCGGGGCAAAGGGTGCATCCAGCGCGCTCGCTGACAATTCATGAATATGCATCTGTTTTCACGTTTCGCCGGGCAGATACGTGCGCGTGGACGGATTAGAGCGGGCGGTGCACGTGCGAAAACCGGTCGTCGCACGTGTTACCCGTTGATCCCTAATTTAGCTGTTGACCCCGGGGTTGGAACCACGCTTCACCTTGATTCTTTTCACGGCCGTTCCTCGAGGTCGTCCCCCGCGTCTTGACGTGGGCGAATTAGTCATCGTTATCGTTTGTTATCGTTTGTTATCGTCTACGATATCGTCGAGATATTCCCTGCGAATTGCAGTTAATATTGCAGGATAACTGGCATAAAGAAACAGTTTACTGTTGACGCGTTAAATGTGACGGAACGCGACCGTGTCTTTTCATCGAAGGTTGATTCGTTTACCGGACTGACCAAAATGTTTCTCGGATTCAGTTTTATCTACAGTGAGTTCACTTGTCTGCTATTTATTTTTATCATTGTTAGGACAGGGGATTGACGATTTAGAAGATAATTAGGTGGACGTTTCTTTCAGTTTGTTTTATCTCTTGTTGTGTATTACGTATAGATTAAAAATGATTGACCCTTGATCGATGGTTAAAAATACTTTGATGTGTTTGTTAAATCACGAGGTTATTAAAATTTTAAGAAAACTAATTTTTTCCGGGATACACTTTATACGCATTTTCGAGTGTAATATGATATCGTGAAGATGGATATTTTTTATGTGTTTTGTGTATCGTAATATCTCTTTCGAACCATTTTGGAGAAATAAGTGCTCTTTAAATTCTATGTTTGAAATCTATTTTTGCAATAATGAGCTATAGGCAAATAGCAAGTCAATAATAATTTTGGAATATATTATATTTTTAGACAGTTTTTATTACTTAACCGGTGCGACGAACGGACGTATATACCGGTTTCTAAAATTACTTATCAGTAGATAATAATTAAAAATAATTATTGTCATAGACATACGTTTGATACTTTCATTGACAATAACGTCATTGTTAGTGTCATCTATTCGGAAATAGAAATTCATTCCATGTAATAATTAAAAAATTCATCTAAAACAGGTTTTATTTCATTTGCTATTTCATACATTTATTATTATACAATAAAAATAAAATAACTATATAACTATAACTATAAAAATATTGATTAATAAGTACAATTAGTACAAAAGTACGAGAGCGTGTATTAATATAAAGAACAGGGTTGAAAATACTATATGATAATGGGGACATAAAAGGGTCGCTAGAAGGGACAAGTGGGTCAATGAAGGGAACGTGGGGTTATACGCAAGTTTTTACTACAACTTTCTTGTAAACATTCGCATCACACCTAAAAATTCATTTGATTAAAAACCTAAAAATGCCAATAACTTCGATAATCAATACTTATCGCAAATATCCCAAGATAATACAAGGAAAATATTTATCTTTAGAAAACCAAGAAGTATTAATGAATCAGTTTCTATCTTTAAGAATTTTTCTTATTAAAAAGTTTTAACAATTTTCAACGCAAAGTTTTCTTCTTTGTATATTCAAAATTAAAAATTAAAAATATTACAACTATCGTAATTAGCTTGAATTTGTCGATGTCACTAATATACCATACGAACTAATAGTGAACTATAAAGCCGTAACCAGTTAACTGCGTTTGACGGGTATATACGTTATTTTAAAGCCTGAAACGATACTAATTCTTTCAACGATGAATTATTTATTTTTTTTTTAGATAAATATGTAATTCTTTAATTTGCTTTGGTCTTTCATTAAAATATATTCTAGGTGCATTCGTCTTGCGTTTGACGAGTATACAGTTCACGTTTTCATTTTATTGCGAGCAAAACTAGAGATTTTTCCAACTAAATCCCACAGTTAACAGGTTAAAGTAATAGTCTATCTCCAATTAACATTTCCTTCGCGATAGAATCCCAAATGTAGTTCCACAAAATTGCTACAAATTCGGACAGATTTCTCACAAAAAGCATTGTTGTCTGAAGGGTGCTCGCAAAAGTACAGGGACCGTTCCGCGAAGAGACTTGGCAACCATCAATGAGATTGTCGAGCGCACATGACCATGACTATTCGAAAATGAAAGAGCGGAGAAAAGCGTCCGCCAAAGGAAAATGAAATTTCTGCGGTCGTTTCCTTACGCGATCCAATCCAATCTACGGCGCAATGGCAATGACAGTGCCCGTTGCACCGTCAGAGCGAGATGCCGACGTCAGGGAAGAAGAAGGAAGAAAAGTAGTTCTTCTGGCCGTCGCATACTGACACAGTGCTGCAAGGGTCCGCAAATAAATTGTTCCTCCTCCTTTGCTTCTCGGTCTTCTCATCTTTGCTTCTCCCTCCATCTCTCTCTCTCTTTCTCCTCGTTGAAATAAAGAACGAGCGTAAGTGTCCGCCTCAGTGCGAGGCCTTTTGTCCCTCTTCTCAGTTAACCCTCTCGTTACGTACAGGGTGTCCTAGTTAACGTGACTTTTCGAGATACACAGGTTTTTCACGGAAAAACAGTCCAGGGAAAGTTTCTAAGGCACGTGATATTCAGTGTTTCGATCCGTAAAATAGTATTGTCAGTTTTCTTTTAAATGAGATCATTGATTCTTGATTCTTTGAGCTTTACTAAATTTTGAGAGAAATTCAGCGATGTGTAATAAGATGATGTCGGTGTGACTTGAAAAGTACGAAATAATGTAAATTTAGGCACTTAATGATTCAGTGGAAGTATTCAAATTTTTTGTTGGTGGTATGAAAATTGTTGTGAAATGAAAGTAAAGATGTTCTATATTTTCTTGATATTATCGTACATTTTTGTTGTAATGTGTTGGTGAAAAATGTATGGTTTTATTAAGAAACTGAAGACTAGGTTGTATGATTCATTTGACGCCCAGCAGTCTGGCGAACCGTATTTTCTTGATAGTAAAAGGAACCTTGAATTTCGATCTTGAACATCAAGTTCAAGGAATGTTATCTCTGTTTGTTATCTATAGATATACTTAAGAAAACTATAACAAGAAAAATAATGGAAAGTAGTCACCTCAAGATACGTGAAAGGCGGACAACTTTAACATCTATACAAAGCTTATTTTATAAATATTTTGTATGGACCAGAGATACCAAATTTAGCTATTAAAGTTAACCCTATCACAACAGTGTTATATTTTTCATAAAATATTTGCTAAATGCTTTAAATATTATTAAAAAATTTTGTTCGGGAAGCGATAACTGTAGCATGTTATTGTTATTTAATAAAAGGAAATGGAACTTGCTTATATACTTCAGAAGAAAATTCTTGCAGTTAATGACGTTTCTCTCACAAATCCCTTTACAAAAATATAGCTTCAAGATAGCTTAAAATGGGGCACTCTCAAAGATACGACATTTCAAGAATCCTATTTTCTTAGTCACGCTTTTGGCATTTGACTGAGAAAGGATGCAATGCTTTTAAAGCGACAAAAATGACTACTTAGTATAGTAGATTAAATATCTTTATAAAATATTTTTAAATAAAAAAACAGTTATTCCAACATTTTTATCAAAATAAACTTGCCTCATAATTCCTTTATTTGTAATTACCGAGTACATTCTATGTATCTATACATAAATTACATTAAAAAATCGGTGAAAATCCCAATAAACACATTGGTGTTCAATTTTTCTACCATTAAAATATTCACTATATTTTAGATTATTAAAATGAAAATAATTTATTCATATGAAATTTCGTTTCTTTTATAAATGTCATTCCATTCCAATTGAAAATATCTGATATTTCAAATAACGTCCGGAATATTTTTTTTCGAAAGTTCACCCCGATCTGCTCGAGACACCCTGTATGCATTTGCCCGCTAGCGTGTCCACCTATCTCTCCTACTCCAATGGACCTCCTTCTCCACCTCCCTCGGAAACTTTTGCCGGCCTGCTCCTCTCTCTGACCCGTTAAAATAGACAAGCGAGCCTTCTTTCCCGGCCAAAGTCACAGATATCACCGGGCGATTCTGCAGTGGACGGTCCACTGTGAGCAACAACAGTTCACCTCCGATCCGCGAGCTAGCCGCTTCTGACCGGCGTGTGCACGCGTCAGACGGGACCTGCTTGGAACTCGATCCGTGTGGACCAGATTTACGCTCGGTGGTCTCTCTCCGTGTGGACCAGTCAGGCCGGCCGTTTAGACGTTGTTCCGCCGTGGTCACCGACGGGAACCGTAGCGAAATTTTTCAACGATTTCACCCCTTCTTGGTCTAATCGATAACAGACCGAACACAATTCAAAGAATAAATCTACACCGTCGCGTTTAACGAACTGGAATCGATACCGATCGGGAGTTAGCTACCCTGCAAGCTGCTCCAGTTTCTTTCAGTCGTACACCTTGTGTATCCAATCGTTCGGGGATCGAGGAAAAACGTTTCTATCAGACTGTAATAACATCTTCGGAAGTGTCTTCGTGACCGACCAACGCAGTGGAATAAATTATTCAAGTATTTCATTGAAATGTAGGTTTCCGTCTACTATAGTTCTTGGATAGGATGGTTTGATGACCGAGTCTTTTGGTGATTTTAAACGGACAATTTGCTACGGGTTGTACTGTTGGAGATTCTTTTTTGACTGACATGATTATTTGAAGTGTGGTACTTCTGGGATTTAGAGGATCGTTGCTGAACAATTTGTGTCGTGCTGAATTAGCTGTACGTCTTCGCTGTGATTGAATCGAGAATTGAATTGATATTTAGGGGAATAGTGAACTCGCGAGTGTGTTGGTTTTCCGAGATTGTTAAGAATGTTACTGACGTTGTCGATTTGTTCAGGATTTTTATTACAATGGTGGAATTCGATTCGGGACAGGGAGTGGAATGCTCAGGTGTTTCAAAGTGAACGTGTGTTTGTGGTTGCCGGTGGTGCTCGAATAAGCTTTCGATCAAATGTTTTGTAACGAGATCCGCGATGGCATTGGCGGTACTTACGAATTACACTTAATCAGTGTGAAGAGCCTACGTTAAATATTAATTGGCATTATTCGTAGTGGACGCAGCGACGTGAAACATTGAGAGGGTTTGTAATTGAAAATTAAATGAAATTCGATGGAGTATCTGTCGAGATACCAGTGATGCAGTAATTCAGATTACGTATTCGTTTCTACATTACAATTGGGCAGAGGATGTTCGAAATAATGAAACAGAAGTGAATGATGACGAAGCGAGTATCGATTCATTGAATTTATACAAAATTCACTTTATTTGTACAATGCATTTTATTACGGTTGCGTTGATTTATGTACGAATTACTGAATCTGTCGATGATCCAAAGATAGAAGTAATAAAAAAATTGTCAAGTCATAATTGAATCAGGATTCTCAAATTTCCTTAATCAAATTTTCCATAAAACATATATTTTTTATTACTTCTTCCAATAGGTACTCATAAGGTTTTATAAAGTAAAAAATCCTCAATAATATTGTCGACAGAAATCGAACAGAAAATTCACTTAATTTTGTTCATAATACAAAAATAACTATTTTTCATTGTATATTCTGAAGCAGTTCTGATTTTGGTACCAATTTCAATCGTTAATTATTTATTCATACTGTTTTCGTTGTTCGGATTAATTAAT
Source organism: Nomia melanderi (assembly GCF_051020985.1). Classification (NCBI taxonomy): domain Eukaryota; kingdom Metazoa; phylum Arthropoda; class Insecta; order Hymenoptera; family Halictidae; genus Nomia; species Nomia melanderi. The sequence goes on from NC_135009.1 coordinate 6,766,153, forward strand.
TTAATATACAGACTTACGTTCAATCTATAGCCACGCATATTGTCGCTAAGCTGTTATACCAATGGATCAAAACGAATGAAATATCTGCTCGCGAGACGCAGTTTCGATTGGAACAGCGGCGTTCATCGTTTCGTTTCGACAGACCGATTGCGGTTTTTTGCTTTGCGGAGATTAAGAGATCTCTTAACGACCTAGATCGCGACACGTCGGTCGATCTGGAGCGAACGGAACATAGACGCTGCGTAATAGACGATCAAGGCCCGATTAGTTAGCGGAACAGAAGTTAGACGATGCGTGTTAACCCTCGCGGAGGATTTTCCGCGGTTAGATTCTCGTGAACGGTTCATAGAAAATATCATAGATCAGATTACGTCGCGGTTTCTATAAATATTGTGCCGCGCATCTCGCGCACTAAGTTTGTTTTAAGAAGACAGGATCGTTCGAAAATATCGTCACATTCATTTCACTGCACGTATCTTCTGAAATTTATATCCGAAAAATATTATACAGTTGTTCTACGATGAATATTTGAATTAACGATGTCGTTACATTTTTAACGAAACAATTCGCATAGCTTTGCAGATTAAATAAAATCTTTTAAGAAAGCATAACCTAGTTGTGAATTTGAAAAGTCAATTCCGTTTTATATGTTTTCATAGGTTAGTACCTTGAAAATATTATAAATCAAAAATCGTGTAGAAATTTAAAGAATTGATAAAATTATCGTAATACAAGTGGAACGATCTATGTTGCTTTGTTGTTTAAATGAATCTTTGGAAAAGTGTAATCATTTGTCAATTTAAAGGAATTAATTTTCTTTTGTATGTTTTCATAGATTGATACTTTTAAAACACTACAAAGGAAGTTTAATACATTGTAGAAAGTCACAGAACTTATTCAGTTACAACGAAATGATCCAGGTAATTCGTGACTCGTCCAACAGTAGCTGTAAAATCTGAGGCTACACTTGATTAACTAACTTTAAGGACAACAGAACTTCTTGTTTAATACTCTACCACTTTCTTTATAGTTCAACATTTTTAAGTGAAAAGTTCAAGATACTATCTCCTATTTCCATTCGGTTTGAAAATATTACTATTGCAGTTTCGCTATTTTTTAGTAATTTCAAATTACAATTTGTTGTTAATTCTGGTCATTACCTTTTATACAAAACAGAAAATATTTCAGAGTGCAACAAAAAGTTAAAATCATTTAATATATAAACTTGTCAGAATTTTCAGGGAAAAAGAAATGAAGAAAGCGACTGAATGATCTGATGAAAAATAATAAATCATGCATTGAAATTTAATAACTTCGTTATAATTTGATATTTAATATTATATAATCACGTATATGAACATTAAATATCAAATTATAACATTAATTTCTTCTCTGTACAGTAATTTTCACGAGAAAATCCGAGTCGCTTCATATTTTCTTTTCCTTTTATCCTCTTTGCTACCGTATTATCATTATAATGTTCAAAATAAAGTACACGAGAGGTCCAATTTAAAACTACCACAACAATATTATTAAAATAAATTCCCAACATATTTCTCGCAAGATAAAATTTCACCCATTATACCCTCCGAAGATTAAAAACATTCCCCAGATATTTCACAAATTCTACTCTTAATGGAAACAGCAATTACTCTCCACCGATGACCATCGGGTATAGAAAAGAGAACAAGCAAGACAACTAAAAAAAAAAACGCGCTTGCAACAAAGAATCTCCGTCGAAAAAATTGTAAAACACATTTCGCCGGTAAAGTTCACCGTGCTCATTTCACATGCAAAATGGATCGCAAGAAAAACTCTGGCCCTCCAAAAGGAAAAGAAAGGCATAGCAGCGCGCGTTGTTTAATTACGATTCACGTTTATTAAATATTTTGTTCCTCGGCCCGTGAAGTTTAATTACGCAACGCGCGGTGTTTTGTAACGGATTCCCTCCGCCCTTTACTTTTTTTTCATCTCGTTTTTGTGTTATCTGTTGCGTCCACGCAGCGACGATCCAATATTAAACTAGCGAGCGTCGCGTGGCTTCGCGATTACTTTCGAAATCATTCGCGAGTTCCTATCGAAAAGGGTTGTGGAGCGTGTGGGGGATGAAAGGGCGGCGGAACGCGAACACTGATCAAATTTTACACTCGGTGCGTTCAATTTATTTTCGGTGGTGAAGTCGTCTGTCTCGTCGCAATTCATTTCTACTGGCCGCGTTAACGTTCACGAGGCCGTTCGCCGTCGTCATCGTCGACTTCGACACCCGAAAAATGGCGCCGATTACAGTGAGCATTGGATAATTGCAATACTCAACGGGACCGGAGTGTTGCAATTATGAAGAGGTAGAATTGAATCTTCTTCAATAAAAGATTTTAGCATGGATGTAAAAAAGAACGACGCGATGGAGGAAAAAGAAAAACTGAGAGTCGATGCGTTCGGCGACATTTTTCTTACTTCGTAATTATTGATATCGGAGAGCCGTTAAATATTCGAAATGATCTGAAAAAATAGTTTCGGTTCAATACTATAATCAGTATACGAAGAAACCGAAAAGAAATCTGTTGTTATAATTTTTATAAGGATTACATTTTAATCATGTTAAATGTTCAGTAAATCTAGTGTTAACGACTAGATTATGACTTGATGATGATTTTCAATTATGACTTTTAACGAACTTTCACCATCATGTTTCTTATGTTTTTCTGATTAAAACGACGCCAAACAGAATAGAAAAGAAAGAGACATTGAAATCGTCGAGTTCGACAATAGTTGGATCATGTTATACCCTTCAATCGTGACCCGTTGTCGAGTACTATGTTGTATTAACCAGTTAACTGCATTTGACAAGCACACACTTCATTTTTAGATTTTATTTCGCGCAAAACGAGAGATTTTTGAAACTAAATTCCACAGTTAATTGGTTAAAAGGAACCGGGTGGGGATATGGTGGAGATGACGATGTTGCGGTTATGAGGTGGTCCTCGATGCAATTATCTAATGCTCATTCCCGGCCGACGCGACGCGCAACGTTTCTTAAATCTCGCCTCTCGCCGCGTGTCTATCGAAACACCGAAAATAACGCGCGCCGCTTTCGCGCCCGACAGGAAGCCAAACGTAAGTAACTGGGTCGCAAGTTCATCAGTGTTAATTATTATTAATCAGGAAACCTCGAGCGGGCACAAAATTCCTGTGGATTTGCATGATTACAAGGTCGCTGGTGTACGCTGAATTACCGCGATGACGTGGAAATTGCGGCGCTTAGAGTAATTGTTAAGAAGAAAATAACTGGGGCTAGATTTATTTGCACAAGAATATGTTATTCGTATTTATTTTGTGTTGGTTGGGTTTGGTCGGTAAATAAACGATCGTTCGAAGTATGATTTCAATTCTCTAATAATGAGCAATTGGTCATTTTGTTTTTGGTAGATTCTGTTGTTCTTTTGGTTAAGTGAAGTATACAAAGGTATAGGAAATTGATAAAATTATATGCATTGTTTTTTAAAAGTTTCCTTTAATTTAAAGCATCTCCTGAAAATTCAATTATATTAAATTATATAGGTTTTTTTAAACTGCTCATTATACTGATTGAAGCTATTTGTAACAGATTTTATTCTTTTCTTTCGACTTATTTTTGCATGTAGAATCATCTTGGTCGAATAAACAGTTATAAGACATTTTCTGTGGCAATGTATGATTATAAGCATTTTTATTGCTTTGTTTTTTAAAAATGGATTGTTAGTGCAGTAATCGAATAAATCAGAAAAATAGTGGAAAAATAGAAGATATTGTATAGACTTAGACAGAATTTACTCTTGATCCAGAACCAGGTTTTCCAGCATTTAATACTAGGTTTACGAAAGACATTAATTTGACACATATCGAATTTTATAATAATTACGTGACAAATATTGACGTCAGTCTATCTTCAGACCGCTAATTTCCAAGATTTAATACTAGAAAATAAAAAATAAAACAAAGAAATCAATTTTCAGAGTTGGTGGTGAAAGATTTGAACTTGCTGAGAAATTTTATTTTGAAATTTTGGAGGTGTGAAAGAACAATGTACCAATCTGAAGATGATCCACAGGAAAGAAAAATGTACATTTTTTTCAAGGGATGATTTCAGCCCTTCAAAGTGAAATTCGACACAAAAAATTGAAATGTATTGAGCTCGATTTACTCTACTTAGATACAAAGTTTCACATTTTTTTAAATTTCCGGGTTCGATAATTTCCCTTGTTCGAACAACAGAGTAAACTGTACAGCCAAATGCCTGTAAACCTACTGTCACAGCGAACGAACAATCGCGAAAGGTGGAGTCTATATCGTCTTACATTTCAGTGAGCTGTGTCATGTTCAGAGTGTGCGCACCAGGTATTTTTCGGTGCTCATCGCGCGGGTTCACTTCCATTTTATCGGCGACCGATCAGCCCACAAAAGCCACGTTTCATTTCTTCGACAAAGGGGCCAAGTCACTGGCAAGTGTGTAGGTATAAATATTTCCCGAAAACTCGATAATTTCGCTGATAGAGCAAACAAGCCAGAAAAAAGCCTGGGTCCTTGTGTTCAATCCACCGTGGAACGAGTTACACGATTGACCTCCTGGTCTGATATCGAATTATACACGTCGTTCCGAAAGTAGTAAAAGCGGTATGGCACCGCGGCGGGCGGTCGAAGGCGGAGAAGAGCCGGTCGACTTTTCGCTCCAGTAATTGCGAATTGTTTGTTGTACGAACCGATGGAACCTTCGAGAAGTCCTGCACTCCTTTTACTCGCCTTGTTCCTCGGCCGACGCATTTTTATCAATGAATTGCCTCTATAAATTCTCCTTATAGCCACGCTCATTCTTTTCGATTTTGTTATTACCGCTGAGTACATTGCATTTCCTTTGTTTTTATCGAACGTTGCAATTTATTCGAACGATTTTAACCCTTTACTGTACAATTCTTTTTGCGATCATGATCGCCAGATTCATTTTGTTATTTATAATTCGTAGAAATACAAAGAAATATTCTGTCCATATTGTAAGAACATTTTAACTTCGTAAGTAGAGCATTGATAATAGGAAAATAAACCTTTATTTTAATTTATTTTCGGCGGGGTAGTATTGATTTCTGTTGAACTGAGTTAAAAATCTTCGCCACGAGTCCGATTCGTTATTGTACAGCAAGGGGTTAATGCGGTTTGTGTTTTGAAGGCGTTGCTGAAAATAATTGATCGAGAGGCAAACTTTTAATTTTGAAATGAGTCAATCCATTAATGTCTATGTCAGTATTTCCAGTCTGAAATGTTTGTTTGAGTGTAACGTAATTCAAATAGCTACGTCAAACAAAAATTTACTGGGAAGATTCATAAAAATTATGGTGTAATATTATTGTCACAATAATTACGATTCTGATGGTATGAAATTATACCAATCTTCATTGAATATTAAATGAACTGACAGTTCACGTGCAAAGATCAAATTCCTGTATTATACATTCAACTTTCATTATGAAACGATTCATCAATATTAATTGATTATTTTAGTATATAATACCTCATTGACTGTTACACAAATGAAATAGCTACACTGAATTGTATTCACTACAAAGACTTATAAAAATCAAAGTAAAAAATTATTATTACCTACAAATGATATGTACTACACTGTTCCTTTTTCTGTAGAGGTAGTATTAGCATCGTTTCAGCAGTTTGATCAAAGTGTAGTAATTAGTGTATTTACGATACCGTGAGGAAGACACGGAAGCGGTAGAAATTGTAACGGAACGTCCGCAGTGTTAAAATAGACATCCTGGAAGCGGTCTATGTCTCAGTACTCTACTTTGGTATAGTACTCGAGGCCGTTAAATGTATCATCAAATGTTATTTTAGCCGTAGTGTCATCGGGTTCGCTCAATCTAAATATCCATGCTTTTCATATTTGCGATTTTACGATCGATCATTTTAGAAACAACATCGATCGATCTCTATTTATAGTTGCACTCTAATTATACACATTTTGCAACTAAAACATATTTCATTTTTTTTTTCCTTATGCAATGTAAAACAATCAGATAATCTTTGTAAATGAATTTTTTTCTCCTCGTGTGACATTTATATAAAAAACAAAAACCAACATTTTTCGTTTAATATGATCTTAAGAATACTTTGAAGAATTTGATTTCTGTTCTTTTAAAAAATATCAAACTTAAACTTTCAAGGAACAGAAAGAATGCGAAGAAAGAATGGAATTTTATAAAAATGCAGCGAAAAGAATGTATATATATTAGGTGTAGGAAGAAGATTTTTTCAACGAGCTTCAGTTGATTAAATACATTTATTTCATAGAAGCCACTGAATTTCTATCGCGATGATACTCGAAGGTTCCCAGAAAATTGATAGAACATTATAAATAACGATGACGATTGCTTTTGATGATGAAGCATTTGTACATAATTTGAAATAAAACTTCAATGTCACTGAAAAATCAGATGGAACGTTTTGCTACAGTTAATAAATACAAAAATTTCATATAAAGTTTGGCAAAGTAATGAATAATTTTGAAATCATTCACAGTAATTTATTTTCAAATATTTTATAATATTGCTATTTGAAAAATCATTGGTAAAGAATTTCGTATATGTGCATAATTATAATTCGGTAGCAATATAATATAATTAATTATTCACTGTCAATTATTCATAAAAAATATCAAAAAAAATTAATGATCAGTTATTAACTAAATGTTGTGTACAAGACAGAGGCGTTGCCTTTCTACATTTTTGTATTGTCCCCGAAATAATACGAAATTCATCAATTTTTTTCACGGAAACCCAGCAGTCTCGTTATTAATTATCACGCGAAATGCCTGGGGAGCAATCTTTCATCATCCCGGGGCCGGCGCGATATCATAATTATATCATGTATCATTTATTACGCGCGGGCCAGTTTGTCAGGCTGGAATTAAAGTTCAACAAACAGGGGACTGTCAACCAGTGTTATCTGTGTCGCCGCGTGAACTGGTAATCAGTCGCTAAATTTACTGTCGGCGAAGATCATGTGCAGTTACACGTGTTACATGGCCCGTGACACGCTTTGGGTCTCTCGATAGTGGCCGACGAGAGCCTTGGCATCATCCGATGTCCGGTCTTCCCGCGGAAATAAAAAGAAAACTGATCGTTTCACCTTTTCTTTGTCCGGGTGCGGTTAATCGGGTGCTGATGTAATTGCTCGTTATCAAACGGCTATACAACGGGCAATCGGAGCTTCAAAACGATCGTAAACTGCGGAACATTATTGTGAACAAATTTATTAGAGCAATGAATCGTCGAGGAACGTGTAGAGCGTTTCTAATTAAATCAAGAGAATCGATTTGCCCTTTGAGAAATTCAATTGGTATTCTCCGAGTATTTTATTATTGAGGATTTATTTGCTTTCATTATCCTTTTCAGTATCATACATATATTTACATTCTTCGTGGATCAACTGAAATGAAGGTATCTCGATTCGATATAGTAACAATGAAAATGAATAATACTAGTTGCGAATAATCTGCAAAAACGATAATTAAGTTCTGCTGTCGAAATTATCAGTCTATGTGAATTGTTCTCGTGTCGGTACGAAGACTCTTTTTAACATTAACATTTCCTTAAATTTGTAATTGGCTTCAGATCATTTATCAAATTTGATGTGTTAATATGGTGTGAGAGAAGGTGCCACTGATTAGGAGTAAACTGTTAACCCTACAATAGAAAACTATTGTAATCAGTGCTAAGATGAAGAACAAGAAAATAGTGGAAGAACCGTGCTGGATTACGAACACTCGAGATTCGTGCGTCGTTGATCGACATTTAATCGAAACACCGTTGTAAGGATGCCGCAGTACGACGACACTTTCCTGGAGTCGCCGATTTTTCGGCGACGCACGCGTAGCTACGCGGTGCAGAAGGAGTTCGTGCCGAAGTCGAGGAGCTTCATCACGGCCACACCTTTGCTGCTGGCCGTGACCAATCACGCCAGGACTCTTTCCGGTTCCATATCGACCTGCAACTTAAAAGGTAATCGGAAGGAAAGAAAAATTCAGGTTAAGGGCGTGAATCTGTGTTATGCTTCGTTAAATAGGCTAAAAGGTCTCCTCCCCCCTACTCTCGAGAGGCAACGCGAGTTTTCTCGATTACTGGGAAAGCTGACGTTTCCTTTGAAAAACAAATACTTCTGGTTTCAGACTTTCATTGATTCCGCTTTGGATCTGAAAAGTTAGTGCTTATGTTTTTTAATAGCAGTGAAGGATAAAGGTCTTTGTATAGCAAGAATTTTTGTGTAAATAAAAAAATTATTTTAATATCTAAAAGACTAATTGAAAGAAATTATTGTACTAGACATATCTTCCGCTTAAGTATTATGTATTAGCATTGAAAATTATCTATTAAAGGTAATGTGCAAAGATTTAGATGTTGATAATCAAAAGAAAGAGGTAATTGAAGTATTAACGTTTGGTTAAATGTAGTTGATAATGTAGAAATTACTTGTCCCTTTTTATTAATTTGACGACTTTACTATTCTACTAAAAATGTACTTCATTATAGGTTCATTATAGATATAAACCGACTGTTTTCTCATTGTCGAAGTTTGTAGATTATTCTATTCTTTCAAAAACTTTTAACGTTCTAGAAATCTTTAACACTAAACGTACCAGCGCTTTGCATACGCCTATTATTAAAGTAACCAATCGAATAACTGATTATAAAATAAAAATAAACGAGTTAGATGATACATTTTTCTCAGTGAAAATAGAAACAGAAAGACCGACGAAAATTGAAAAACTAATTAATTCACATAAAATTAAACGATGGAGCTAAATTATATACCAATTGCTTAAACAATAGAAAAAAGGGAAGTACACGCTTATCTCTTTGAGTAATTAAATGATTCGTTACAAATTTTATTATTTGAACAATTCTACTATGAGTGTCAAGTTCAAACATAAAGCCGGCGCAAATATTTCTCACGTTCGTTATTCATGGATCAATCCCCGCGCTTTATTTCCCGAAATGGACCAAGTTTGATGCAGTCGCAGATTAATTACGCCGGACGCGGGAGCATTCTTTGGCGAAATAGTTCGCAGTTCGTGTCGGGTGTCGCTTGCACGTGCGATCGAATATTATCAGCGTTCCTAAAATATCTGTTAGAGTAATTAAACTTAGGATAACCACGTTATGGGGGCATGTCTGGCCGCGCTAAATACAACCCCACGCGTCGTTGACTTGAGCGCCGCGGCTTGCACGTGAAAGCGACTCGGTTGTTAATTACCCATTCGTGCTGTCAATCATATTAAGTACCTAGCTCACGTCGGTACTACCTCTTGCTATTAACACCTACCCCGTTACTACGGGGTTACACACTATCATCCCCCTTTCCCTTCGCTTGGCCGCACGCATAACGCATACACAGGCACGGTGATTTCCCTCTGGGCAAGCAGTGCAGTAAATTGCTGTGTACGCGTATTCCAGCTTGTATTCTGCGATTGAAGCGTCCGGGAGAACGTGATCTTAATCTCGCGACAAATGGCCGGGACGTTAGCAGACCGAACCGGCTGGCTGGACGCTTCGGGGTGAAAAGTATTGAAGATCAGTCTTTGATGCAGATGAAAGAGATATTTGTGGAAATGGAAATAAAAATCTTAGGTTTCGAGTAACGCTTTTAATGTTAAATCAGCTCAATAGGTTTTATAGAAATTCGAGAAGAATTAGGTAATGTGTATTTTCTCAGAAATGAAAATAAAAATCTTAAGTTTCTATTAACGCGTTTAATGTCAAATTAGCTCATTCAGTTTTGTAAACATTTTATATGGATGATGTAATGTGTATTTCCTTAGAAATGGTAATAGAAATATTAGGTTTCAATTAATACGTTCAATACTACATCGACGCGTACAAAAGTGTTAGATAGAAATAAGGTAATATCTGTTTCCAAGGATTTGAAAATATTTTTGGTTAGGCTTGGATTAATATGTTTAATGCAAAATTTTGTTCGTATAAATAGATTATAATAAAATGTATTGAGCAATCTTTGACAGTAAGAATAAAAATACTCCTAGAAATAGAAATAGAAATGTTCAGTTTCGATTGACACACAGAATAGCAAATCAGTTGTAATGAAAATTCAACAGATACAAGATGTAATTTGTTTACTGAAATTAAAATTGAAATGTAAATGTTCGTAACAATTAAATGTTTTACTTAGACCTATGTGATGAATTATAGTAAAATATGGTTGGTTCGATAATTTGTATATTTTCTGAGTTATTCAATGTTAAAATATCAAAGTTTAATAACGAGGTGGAATACAAATCGGTACACAGAAATAATTCCATTCGTTACACGAGAATAATATTTTTATTCCTTGATAGGTAAGAAGGTAATATAAAGCAGAAAAGAATTGATGGCAATGAAAGCATAAAGTTTCACAAAGACAAGAAAATTGCGAGCAACGAGAAGTCAATAGATGTAAAAGTAACAGGATTGAAAAGGCAATTACGTTCCTTTCAAACAGTTACTGTACTTTCTTTGGGCACGGAAAGTTATCGATGTAATAGCTTGTTACCATAAACTCGGACATTAAAGTTACTTCATTTCGGATCGTGATTGCATAATACGGCGCTGCATTCATGATAATATTATAGGAGTATAGATTAAAGCCATAATTAACCAGATCCTTTGAAATTATTCAGGTATAAACCCTGAGGCTTCCCAGCCTTTGGCCATTAAACGTCACAAAGTTCTTTCATAAATCTACTGATATGATTATATAAAGAGACATTTGCAGAATCAACAAATTTCATTGTAGAACTCATATTTCACTGTTGTCAACGACTAAAAACAATAAATTAATCGCAATACCTTTCATTTACATCCAAATAATTATTTTCTAATTCTTATACCTCCAGATGTCAAATCATAGGAAAATTATAAAATCAATAAATTTAAATAGCGTTTTCACTCTACATTTATTTATTTCTATCTTCAATTTAAAAAATTCAAAATGATATTTATATGTCGATCAAAAATTAAAATTTTCTTCTGAAATATTTTTCACGTTGAAAAGAAAATAATTTAAACTGATTAAAGTGGTAAATAGATAACTTATCCTACCATAGATTGTCCTGTAAATAAATATGTACAACCGTAAACCGAGTAATCATAACAGCGTATTGATCAAGACGTAAATATTCACGATGCTAAATGTGTATCTTCGAAAGCCAGACAACTCTCAGCATAAACCCAGCACCGTTGAATCTTTTTTACGGCGCTGACATGCTCGAAAATGAAATTTATATTCATAGATGATCCCGTCGGATCGTGGCCCTCCCCTCTTTTCTTACGCGTTCATTTGAAAGTCAAATCTTTTCTGCGCGCCGTCAGCCCGACGAATTGTTTAAAGAAGAAGCAGCAAATAGTGGAAAATGTCCTCGACCGGCATGAATGGAGCACAGAAATAGAATCTTGGCACAGGTTCCGCGCGGTTTTCATAGAACGAAGCCACGAAACACCGAAACTTGTAATTAATCGGCATTAAACTCCGCCCGGAAATTCATTTCAACTTTGGCTCGTCTACTTTTTCGCTTCCCGTTCTCTCGGGGGAAAAAAACCATTGGGCTGTTTGAAAACTCATTATAGTTATTACAGTTGGCGTAACGTGAAATTAAATACTTTACGCTGATTAGAAATGTTGTTAGTCTATATGCTTTTGGAATATTTTGATCTCACATTTTGTGATTGACGAAGGTAATATTTTATTAATAATCATCTTTAAGTATTGTGGCGATTGTATAATCGTTTATTAATAAGTTACAACGGGGCTTCAGAGTATTTTTAGTTGCTTTGTTATTGTTCAATGACGTTAATAACGTATCCAAGAATACTTTGAATAACAAACGCCTCCGGCAAATTTTGCAAATTTGAGTTTCTGGGGAACTTGGAAATACACGAACGTAACATTTTTAACTACCTCATAGAACTAAAACAATTTCCTGCACTTTAATGATCTTAATCTTTATAATTCTTAATAATTCCCTATAGTGGCACCTTTGTAGTTTGCTTTTCATATACCGCTTATCGATTGTCTTTCTTATTTTTTTTTCAAGATTTTAAATTTGAAAGAAGTACAAACATAATTATTTTGATAACTAAATTCGAAAAATCCAAGTATTAATTATTTTTTTTTAAATATAAATTAAATATTACTTTTCTATTATCAATCGTTAACCTTTGGAGTAAATGTAGACATAGAATAAGCATCATAATTTCCTCTTTTACCAATATATTATTAACGATAAAGTACTTCTATCGATCACAGTTAAGAAATAAATTATAGGACAAAGACTTAATGACAAAGTATTAAGTTATATCGATCACAGTTGAGATATCAATCCTAGGGCAAGGGATTAAAATCGTTATTTTCGAGCGTGCAACACACCACGAAAAAAAGTAGGAAACTTCTACGCCGCCGGGGGTAGGTTTTCCAACTTCGTCCGTCAGCGGTACGTGCTGCGGGGTTGCATAGTGCAGCGTCGATGAGTCTTCGTGCAGCGATGCAAGCATACGTTGTCGGCTCCCGGCAATATCCGGTCGAAATCGGCTGTCAGTTTATTGCGGAACAGGATCTTTTGATATGAGAAATTTCCGGACGTACTCTGGCACGTTCATAAATACACCGCGCCGGGAACCAGTGATTATCGTGCGGCCGCAACCGTTTACACGCCGCGCGACCTCGTAAACACGCGCGCGCGCGGGTCAACATTAATAAACATGAGTCTACGATGCACGTAATTAGTGCGTCGATAAAGTTTGCCGGTGTCTCCCCCCAAAATTGAACCAGCCGAAATTTGTTTTGAGTGGTCGGGACAATTATTTGCGGGTACGTAGCTTCGGCTCGCAATTCGCGTGATGGGATTTGACGGAGTGCGTTCGTTGGGAACGGTCATTGTTTTTCAGTCGAGATTTTTCGTGGCAAATAGATTCTTTCAAACCAAAATGCTTTGACTGCTGTGTCACGTGATTTTTGGCGACGAAATATGTTGTATAGATTCGGAAGTGTGATTTTTTCGGTGATACACCAGAGGAATCAGATTTTCTTCGATTCATCAGATAGGAGAAGGTTAGATGATCAAGTTTTAGTTTTTGTTTTATTAAGAAAATCGTTTCGACTGTATGGAATTTGAACGAAAATGTGTTGTTCACGGGAAGTTTTTTTTTATATAGAACATTTTTATATAGAAAATTAAACAAACGGAACATATACAAAAATTGCTTTCCAGTTTTTATTCTCTAATGTGTTCAGGGTCTCATTTTTATGTTTTCTCGATTTAACTAAAATAAGAATTTCCTTAAGCTGTATTAAAATTGGTATTTTATTATATTCAGTAATAAACAGTGGTTTCTATTGTGAATTCATGAAATTAAATTATTTCAATTATAATTTGCATGTAAATGAGAAATTTCCGAGTTGTATGTCTGATGGACAAGTATCGTAGTGTCGCAAACGTATTAAATTATACGTATCATCCCTGATTCTTTTTTTTGCATAGATAACAATATGTATATAGGCAGCTCTGTGCAATCTACTAAAATGTTCATAGTATTCTTTTAATGTCGTGTACACTTCCATGCTCTTGCCTCGAATCAGTTAATTTGTATTCATGGCTGATAAGAATAAGGAGCGCTGGTTTATCAAGACGCCTCTCCGACATTCGGGATTATCTTCCTCCTCGAAATGAATGTATTCCCCGAGAAAGAAAAAAAAGACACACCCCTCACTCCTTTCTCGACAGTGTAATCTGCATTTGAGGTGCTCGTTGCAGCCATTTCTCTCCTGAATAGGAACTCTTTTTGCGCGCGAAATAATCGCTGTTGCTGCGAAAGACGTTCGAGTGTCTTATTTAAATCCGACTAACATTCACTAGGCAAACGATCGAAATGAATAATTCAGTAAGATTATCCGTGAACATTAATTTTCTGGTGCACATAATTTCGAATATTTATAATCTTTTGAAGGGAAATTTTACATTTATATATTTCTAAGGGAAAACGTTACAGCGATGTAAATTCGAAGTTGATGAGAAAACTAACCTTTCGCACTGTGAGAAGTTTTTATGAGATACAATATTAATTGCAACACTTCCATGTTGAAACTTCAAAAAAATGGAACTGTCCTATTTGAGATTGTACAAAGATTTGTTTACTTTTTCTTCTGTTAATTTGATTTGTTTCGATGAAAACAGACATATATATATCAGAAGAAGAAATGTAAAAATAATACGGAAATTGGGTAAATTAGAAGTTATAGTTTATGACACAAATTTCTTACTCTTCTGTTCTTTCTTACTAGCATAGTAATTATGTATTGTTATTTTGAGAATAGAGCATAATTTAATAATGAATGCAAAAAGGAGGTCCTCGTGTCACGAAAGTAGTTAAATGTGGACTTATTTTCGAATAGTCCGAGGGATTTTATCAAAATAACAGAGGCTGAGAACTCTCGTGTAACGTCTTGATTAAGTAACCGTTCACATCCTTCTCTGTGCGAGAACTACCCTCGTAAAACAACCTCACCCTCCTACGATTCTAGTCGACACGTTAAACGCCTGTGCGCGACAAAAACGCGTGATTTACAGCGGATCGATAGAAAAAATGGACTGAGTCTTGGAAATTCGTCTTCGATTCGACAAAAAGGGGGGTGAATTTATATCCCCATTAGAGATCGCTTTCTTCTGCTGCTTGAAGGATTTGTTGAAGCTGTTAATAAGTAATACTATGTACTTTAATTACTTATTTATCCGATTTTTCCAGCAAAATTTAATATTTATTAAAATGTATTATAGGTGCGTTTGCCTTGTGTTTGACTAGTATACAATTCATTAATTCGATTTTATTTTATCACACAATGAGAGATTTTTCAAACTAAATTATTATTAACATTAAATCTATCAGCCAAAAGACCAGCTGCTCCGTCAATTTCCCTAAATGAAACCACAGAATTCACGATCCAACGACAATAATGATAACTGCCGACGACAATGGTGACGAAAGGCGAATGAATCGCGACGGACTCATTAAAAAATTATTCTGCGACGAAGAGGAGCCACAATGGCGGCTAACTCGTAGCGAGCAATCAAATCTCGCTCGAGAGGGTGGAGGAAGGAGGAAGTCGGCCGTTTAATGCACGCCGTGGCTCCCTAAAGGCGAATTCGGCGTTGCCAGCCTCGAACCACCCTCTCGTTGTCGTCGTCGGTTACCGTACTTACTTACGCCGAAAGTTTCGCCCGTAAATCCTGAGACACGGATCGACGGGACTCTTCCGCGGCGCGGGAAAGGGTTCCTCCAGCTGTGGCGAAGATGACAAGAAATCCGCTTTCCGCGTGAAAGGGGCTTAACGCGGACCCGCCGATAAATTTCAGCTGGAGAAGAAGAGAATATTTCGCCGGCGAAGTGCATTCACGCGCGCTCCTTTGGGGCGAGGCTGTGGGCTGGGGCTGAGGGACTTCGACAGGTCGCGCATGGGGCCGAAAGGAGTGGAACGTAGCCGCAAGTATTATCGCTTCCGGCCTCTTGTATAGGGTGGAACGGTAACTATTCGTGAAATCGTTAGGCCCTTTGCCGACGCTCAGACGTGCGCGTCTCGAAATTTTGGGTATCGTGCGGCGGTTCGTAATTGAGAGGACATGCACGGATATAGGTCATATTGTGAAACGTGAAATTACTTGTGGCTTTTTGAAAGTTTAAAGTTTGGGTGAAATTGTTACGCTTTTAACCTTTTGCGGACGAATGTCGACATTTCGGCAGGATGAGATTTTCAGATTTGGAAAACTATGACGCAAGCAAATGATTTAGTTAACCAAAGAGATCAGCATGTAGTTTCCTTTTTCCTAGTGTTTAAGCAATTGGTGTATGATTTAAATACTTGCGGCTTTTTGGAACTTTGAAGTTTGGCTGAAATTGTTACGCTTTTAACCTTTTAGCTACGGCGAAACTAGCCACGAAGCTACCTCTGTACAGTAAGGTTTCACGCGGTCTGCATATCATAAATGTAGCACAGCGATTTGAGACTGATAGAACTTTCCATTGTGCAATTACGTTAGATTAGACTATAATGTACACAGCTACCGATGACGGAGAAAGAATTGTGCCGCTATAATAGAGTACCTTTCAAAAAGATGATATACACGAAAGCCACTATAGTGGCGTATAGTAGCTAAAAGGTTAACCCTTTACCGATGAATGTCGACATTTTGAAGGGATGAGATTTTCAGATTTGTAAGACTAAATTGTAAATAAATGATTTAATTACTGAAAGAGGTCAGCACGTAGTTTTCTTTTTTCTATTGTTTAAGCAATTGGTATATAATTTAGCTTCATCTTTTGAAGGTTTTGTATATTTCGAAGATCGTTAAATGACTGGTTAAATGATCGATTTAAAAATTTGATTTAAAATTCTACGTTTTCTTTTGTTTATTTAACTTTATATCCACTCTTATATTATTGCTTTTTTTTAAATAGTTGTTGTGAAAATATTATATTTCGTTAGATTCTAGATTTTATGTAATCATACGTGGAAGAGTATAAGTTACTATTCAAATGTTTTAGAATCAAGGAATGAATAATGAAGTTCAATATTTCTTCTCTTTAGCATTTTACGTTGCATTGCGTTATCTGTCCTTTATTTTAACGAGCAGTAATGTTTTAACGTTCTCTTCTTTAATTCATAAAGCTTAAGCGGCTATATATATTATTCAATGTGGGGATTTTACATTTGAAACTGTTTTATTGCACTGCGGAGGTCGTGATACTTTGTACCTTCGTTGGGTAAATTTAAATCTGAAGCTTTATCATGGCAAAATACTCATTAAGAAGGAAGACCGTTATTTCAACGAAATAACAAGAAGGCCGAAAGTAGTTTAAAGCAGTAATTTTAAATAAGTGTATATTAATCATTATTGTAACCTTTTCATTTTTTTTGTAGCTGTACAATTGAATTTGTAGTATTGTATAAGTATTCAAAATTTATACGTATTTATATCAGAACTGAATAATCAGAAATTATGCAATTAGGATTATTTATAATATTGTAAGTTGCTACTTAGTTAATGATTTTCATATGTAAAAATACGATATGTTTTAAAACTAAACAGACTGTATTATGTATTGAGAGTGTCGAAATTTTCTTATTTTACATAAAATTTGATATATAAACTCGTTGAAACTCACAAAAAAATGGCTCACAGTGGCTACAAATGGTGCTTCTGTCCAGCCATGAAATATAACGCTATTATACGTTATAAATTTAATGAACCTTCAATATTACTTGTGTCACGTACGAAATACTGTTTTCTTGTGATGAATATTGAATCTTCGTTACGCGCAGACGTTTATGGCCAGCAACAAAGCACCTATTGTTCCTTTGGTAAAATATTCAGGACAAAGTAACTCTAGCGAACCTCATGAAGCAAGAGATTAAAGAGAAATCGATTTTCTCTAAAACTGAATTTATTAGTCACAAAAGAAAATACATTCTGTATGAGTCTTCATTAAAATTTCATTATCATGGCTATTTGAACATTTTCGTAAAAATCACGTTGAGAATAATTTTAAAAAACGAAGTTTAATATTGAATAAAAATAATTTAAAATAATAATCAATACACGAATATGTAAAATTACAGTTTTCGCTGTATTAATGAAACTCTTACCGAAAGAAATACTTATACAGTTTCTCCATTTGTCACTTAACTTATAACAATATAAATTTACAAAAACAACCTTAGGGGTAATCAATTTTTTCTGAATAAAAACCATTTAATCGCACAAAATAATCGAATAAAGGAAACGATAACGCACTTGCTGATCGCAGAGCTAAATGTCCATCACAGAATAGCACTCAAACATCAATTAGTAAATTACCAATTACAATTGCATATTAAACATTTTCCTTTCTTCCTCTTAAATCAAAATCAAATATTCCTTTGCAATCAATATCCACCGTCTACGATAAATCTAGACCTCGAATAAACACAGCTTTCTCTTTACCTCAACAAGTTAATAAAAATAAACCAAAATTTCCTCCCGGAAAAAAGTCACAAAACAAAGAGGTGAATGTTATTCGTATCTTATCCGATTAGCTTGCATAATAAAAACTCCGATATATTCAGGTGGCGATAGTTACGGTCCCACCCTGTATACTTGATCTACGAGGTCTCGGGTCGCCTTCGAGGGCCGAAGAAATGCGAAATTCCTCGTCAGGGGAGAAGAAAGTCCCGTGGAGGGTAGGACTGCCGTGGCGGCGGTAAAAATAAATGGAAAAAGGAGTCTGGCTGCCTACATGTCTTTTCCGCCACTTCCTCTCACCCCTTTCTCCTCTTTCTCCTTTTTCCGCCCCTATTCCCTTCACTGTCCCCGCCCCCCTGGACCTTGTCCACGATCTCTCTCTCTCGTTTTCGCTGGTCCCGCGCGCGCTCGATTCTCCCGGTCGTCGATTCCCGTTCATGCAAGAACTTCCAGCCAAGTGAATTTTGATCCGCAGGACGCGGAACGAGATGTAGACGCTGTCCCAAAAGAACAGCAAAAATCTTAAGGCAGAAGGGGGTGGAACTTTGATAAGGGATGAAACGTCTATAGCTTCTTTTTCTCTGTCTTCGTTACGCCGGGGCTACACTGCTTGCGAACAGTTTACAGACTATATTCGTCAGCAATGAGAACACTTTTAGAGTGCATCCAGATTTATTCGCACATAACGTTGTCACCACGACCTGTTGGAAGACAGATTTTTATTGGCAGTCATTTATTTAACACTACAATTGCCGAGGAATTAAATTGACTTTTTGAAATTCCTTTATAGAAACTCCAAAAATGCATCTGTTGAGACTTTAATTGATTTACAATTCAGTTTGCGTATTGCTAAATCAAATTCTTTAATAATTTCGCAGAGAAACATCTGTCATCTTTTTAATAATTGCAACAAAAAGAAATCAGGATCATTTTTACCCGTTTGGTAGTTTTAGTGTTAACTCTTTGTACACCAAGTTCTTTGGTTTATACTGAAATTTTAAGAATATTTTCTGAAGTGCTATTGAAACTCATTTTGGCATCTTTGCTTGAAATAAGTTTTAATTATTGCAAACCTTTGATTCTTACTTTATTTGTGTGAGATAGAGCTTATTAGCTAAGTTCTCTATTAAACATTTGTTATAAATACGTTACCATAATTTGTTGATAATTTGGATATTTTGATATCCTTCTATAAGTATCTTTAATTTATTAAAATAGAATAAATAATAATGTAACAATAAGAAAAGAATAAAGGTACTGGGTATCAAAGTCGATACTCCGCACTGATGCTGTCTCTAAAGAGATAATGTTAATAGAACCGATCGCTTGCATTAACAATAAAATTATTAAACATGGAAACATTGTCTACATTTCTGTTCCATATCCTATTGTTAAGATTGTGTAACAGATTGTTGTAACAAAGCGAGGTGTGGTTACCCGTCTGAATGGGGACTTACAAACACCAAACAACCTGCAGCAAACTAATCAGCGAACAGTGAACAGTGTTTGCTCGGGAGGTGGTGTATCAAAGCACTCGCTGGTAAACTCAAAGTGTATGATAGACGTGTTTGTAACACGTTCTATCGGATTTTTGCTGAATTTAACGATTACTTCGCTTCTAAACTTCAGTTTATTAGTTTGTTCAGTTACTTCAGTATATTAGCTCGATCACCAACCAATGAATATCGATGTGCAGCAGAACTAAAATATGTAACAAAATTTAAAAATTTCAGCTAATTTGTAAAAAGAGACGGAGAACAAGTTTATAACTGCTAATGATGTGCTCGTGAGCTGTTTACTAGTTTCAATGTACACGCGATGCTGTTTCTATTTACGATCAGTTCTCAAAGAGTTCACGAACAGTTCGCGAACACTTCTGCCCAATGCGGACACAGCATTATAGTACTGTGGATAAGTATTTGTACACGTGATCCTATTAAGATGTTTACATCTTTATTATAATATGATATTATTACAATATTATATAATCAATATTTTCGTTATAATGATTATCACCATCGAAGCTATAACAGTGTCTCATCTAAAGAATTATTAGGTTCTATAAGTTTCTTTTACTGGCTACTTACATGTAGCTCAGCAGAAGTTTTGTAATGATGACATTAACAAACTTCCCCCATTTCCAATAAATTGTTAATAATAAAGTAGTTAGACCGATCACAGTTCAGAAAGAAATCATAGGGTTCATATGGTCCAAAATAAATTAAACAAGCTTTACAATAAAGCTTTCTAAAACCAAAACCAATGAATACTTCCATGGATGCCTAGCAATAGCAGTATACATCCTGTCTGTAGAAACCGCGTTTTTTTCGTGGGGTTAAAGTGTCTCGGATGGTAACGCACCAGAGTCGAAGGGTTGGGAGCTGATTGTTCGGACCATTATTTGTAAAAACTAATTAAAAGTTTCTCCCGCGGTCTGTGGAAGAAAATAGCTGGACAGGGGCAAGGAGGACGGAAAGATTGCGTAACTCGGTGGCGCAAAGTGAACGGTGCCTCGTTAAAAACGATGACGGGGATAGGAGGGGGCGTGTATCAAAGAGGCGTGAAAGAAAAATATCAGGGAGGAACGCGTGTCGCTAGCGCGGGGGCCAAGATCGTGCGATGGCATCTCATTAGTCCACGAATCCTCGCGTCGCCCGCTAATGAGATTAATTATCACGGCCCGTTGTCCCTGTCTCGTGAGCCACAAAGACCAACCTCGGTGGGGAGAAAAAGAAATAGGAGAGAAAAAAGATATGTCGAACGAAACACAGTGGCCGTTCGCGGCGAGCCGGGTCGCACTAATTTGACGAGCTTTTCGATTAATTGCTCGCGGGCTCGCCCGTTTGGTCCACGGCCCCGGAAACCGGAATTTCATTTCGTGGATTCGGTTCGACACAGGATGAAAAGGCTCGAAGGTGTTCACGCTGATGCGGGATTTTGATATGTGCTAGGATTATTGTTGGTTCGGCGAGATAATTCGTTTTGTTGCTGATAAGTGGATTATTTTGAAAGGAAGAAATTCAACTGGAAATGTTTTAAATATCCTTTGGGGGCATGAAACTTTATTTTTGAAATGTTATTTAGAGATTTTAATGCAGCGATGAGGGAATGTTTGTTTGGTTCATTTTTTAAAATACATATTGAGTGATGAATTTAAACAAATTTTCTACAGAATGAGAGAAGTTTTATTTTTTGACAGAACGAAGTGGAGCTTATGGTTGGTTAATATCTTTTAGTTGGATGAACGAAGCAATATTGGGATATTGAGTTGTGAAAATATAATTATGTCACGAATATTTGTGCCTTTCTTAAGATATTTAATACATGTACCTCATGTAATTCAGAAATGAATAGCATTATATTTATTTCCATACAACTACTCCAATTATCGATTTTTCAGAGCACTTACTCATTCTCAAAAATTCAGAAACAAGTTATATAGCTCAAATTCATGAACCAAATTTTAAATTGATAATCCCTCTTTTTATTGTAATAGTATTTTTAAATGTGCAGTTTACAAAAGACTTCAATAAAAGACAGTTTTAATCATTTTAAATAACTTTCCAATTGGTTACAATTTTTCAATAAAAATTTTGTACACTTCAATCGATAATTTGGACTGCAACGCTGGTCGAAGCACCTCATCACAATTTCTCAACGGAATGCCATACGGTTCGCCATGAAATCGATGGGCATAGCTCGCATTCGCACGTGTGAACATAGATCGGCCCGGAATATTACACCGTCACCGTGAAACCAACGCGTGGGCATTGCTCGCGTTTATTTATACGGCGATCGGTAATGACAGTGACCCCTGGACAACCTAGCTGCCGATGTATTTGCATAATTCCTGCAATTCGACCGCGACATAAAACCACCGCGTATCACGACCGGTCTTTAAACGGTCCGGGAACGCCTCGGTTATAAACAGGTAGAGATTAACGACACCGCTTTTCGAATCGCGTAATCCGCCCTAAGCCCTTAAATAATTAATTACCGCGCGTAATACAGCCATTCGTATTGGCGTATCGCTCGACGCGAACGGTTCTTCCGTGACGGTTCTCATGGCTCAATTTCGGAATCGACGGAATATGGGAATTGAAAACAGTGACCTGAACTTGTAATATTGGAAGCTTTATTAATTACAAGATTTTGGAAAATTGTTGTTATATTAACTATAATCATATTATGTTAAATTAATATTGTTAAATTAATTTTATTATGACGATTAAAAGCAAACAGATTTATTTGTGAAGAATATTAATCTTTTTATTCATGAAATGTAATTTTCGCAAATATTACATTCGAGACATTTGTGAAAGTAACATATACATACAATTAGAAAATTTGTAATTAACAAAATGAAAAATATACTTAGTACAGAAACAATCACTTTTGTTTGTTCAAATCGACCATAACAATATTTCTATTAAAAGCAAGGGAATAGAATATCATGCAGCTATAAATCTATAAAATACATACTATTAGAAATTTCAAATTTTCAGAAATAATCTACGAAGGTTTGAATAATATTATATTCGGTTACAATAGTAAATATATAAACAACTTACGCATTTACAAAGTTCAAACAATTCTAATCTTTTGAACGGGCATCTTACGATCCGTCCGGCGACGATCATTCATCCGTCGCATGTGGACACCAGGAAATCGTTAATTGCAGTTAGCTGCGATGCAGAGAGCTATGCACGGTGCAGTAGCCGGGCGCAATTGCAATCAATCCTCCCTACACGCGATCTCCAGTCTCGTTCCGGCTGATATAAGGGTCGTACACACCGGAAAATGAGGGGCTGAACGTCGTTGCGCCCTAGCGGCACAAAGCGATACGCGCGCCCCCTTAAGGGAAGTTTTCAGTTTACTAGACTTTTTTACGACATCGTGAACGACGAAGTTATTCCGATGGAGTTTTTGCACTTATCGTCTGCGAGGCGAGAACGCCGTTGATAGCGAACGTTTATAGTTCGCATCAACGGGGGATCGCTTTGCGTACCGAGGGCTACTATTTAGGGGTGATTTCACGCGATGATGCGACTTGTTGATAAGTGAACGCGTGGTTTCTCTCCTCTCATAATTTTCAATTATATTTCCGTTCGTTCTTGTAATTAACACGTTAAGTGCCACGAAAATCTTGAGCGTTCTATGTAACACATATTCTTTTGTAGAAAAGATAAGTAGGAACAGTTATTAATTATTTGGCATCGCAATCCTTAATATTGCGAAAGCAAAATATTCAAAGCTATCTAAAACTAACTACTGAACTAACAATAAAAGATATGTCCAAAATTTTAATTCAATTCATGATGTATAAACAAAGTACATTGAAGTTTATTTAGAATAACCAGTGACACGGGATACCTTCTACATAAAATTACCGATCAACGATGTTTTAAAGCCAATATGTACAATCTATAAAAATTAGTGTACTTCCCTTTACACGTATGCTCATGGAACGTTTGCAGAGCGTCGAAAAGAGGTTTAAGTTGGTCTCGTAGTTTCGGCACGCCTGACGATACTGGCGCTTCTTCCGCGGAACGCGAAGCGCGTGACAACGTTTACGGAAACTTCCGTCCCGCCTTCGCGCGATAATTAAACCGTTTTAATGCCCGTGCGCGATGCAATTGCCGAGGAGTCGGGGCTTTAATCTTCCGACGCGTCCTCCAACTATCATTAGCTAAGGAAATGAAAGATAAACAGGCGAGAATAGAAGTCTGGGGAAAGACGCGACGAATTAAGATAACTGGCGAGGCGATGCGCGGATGAGGAGCAGGGAAGAAGCAAGTGCGGAGCGCCTCCACTTCTAAGCGCGCGACTAAAACTGCATTAATTAGCGAAATGGTCTCTCCTTCGTGTAACAGAGCTTTCCGCGAAGTCGAGAAAACACGCAGGCCAAAGAGCAAAGCGTTCTCTTCAACGTCATTAGACCGACCGACCGGCATGGTGGCATTAACTCCGGCCCGCCATTAAAGCGCTTACCTTTTTTTTTCATCTCTCTACCTTCCGCTTCTCTTTCATTTCAAACCACTCGTGCATTCCCTTTGATGTGTACCGTTGCAACGATCACCGGAACAATCGATTTCCTCTTCCTTCCTGCCGTCCTTCCCGCGAGGAACGCTCCGAGAACGGAAATTAGTCGCGCAAACTTCGGCCCAATTGGGTTTTTTGTTCGCGTTTTATTCTTATTACCGTGCGGACGAAACGCGATTTTTGGTTTCCCTTTGATCCTCCGTTGGTAAAATGGATTTCTCGGCTTGGAGATTCTCTTCTGGTTACTGCTGCTCGGTATAGTGATTTAATTTGGTTGTTGCGCGTGAAGAGTCTGAACGAGCTTCTGGAAATGTTTGAATACATTGGAAGTGATTTTAACATAAAAACTACCGAGCAATTAAATTGAATTTTTGAAATTTCTCTATAGAAACTTTAAGAATGCATTTATTGAGACACCAGTTGATTTACAATTCAGTTTGCGTATTGCCAGATCAATTTCTCTAATAATTTCTCAGAGAAACATTCGTTATCTTTTTAATAACTGCAAAGAAAGAGATCAGAAGTAGGTCATTTTAGTGTTGAGTATTAGAAAAGGAGAAAAATAGGTTACTGATCTTTTGTTTGGATAACCAAATTTTTTCGTTGCAACTTTCTGGATACGAAAATCTGATATCTCATTTTAGCGACATTCGTCTTCAAAGGATTGAAATTTGAATGTAGAGGCAGTTTACATTAACACAATATATTAATTTTTTAATACAAATCTTGGAATTCTTTAAATTTAAGTCTTTATGGTCCAAACAAAGAACACGTCAGCGACTCGAATTTTCTTTTAATTTTCAATGAAGTAAATTATTAATTTTACTAGATATGATACATTATCATTTAAATGTTAGCAGTTCGAAAATATTCCTGTTAAGGTAACAAAGTGTTCGAATATTTGCGAAGTGTTCACTGTTCCGTATTGCAAGCGTTCGCGTTTATCACAAATGCATAAGATCCGCAGAGTGTATATCACGTTTCCTTTTACCCGCAAGCAACCCCTGTGTCCACCTGATACAACGCTGCTTTCTAAGGAACACACGAGCACAAATGACTACCGATAATGGCTTTTCGCCGAATGAAATGTTCCGTGAAACGTTGGTGGGTAGGCACATATCGGCGCATACATGAATTGCCGAATGGATCGGCTTCTGGAACACTCTGATTCATCCTCATATTTCTCCCACGCCTAGCTCCCTTCATCTATATCCAATCGAACACGACTAATGCACGAGGGCGATACTCGGTGCACAATTTGTAACAGTTCCTGTGATACGGAACATTTGGTCATGTTGGAGCCAGGAAACCAATTTATTTAGCAGTGCAATTTTCTCGTGTAATTTTCGGGAAATATTATTTGTACATGGAGTTTGATCATGTTACAGCCAGAAAGTCAATTTATTTAACAGTAGAATTTTTTCATTTAGTTTTTATAACATTATTTGTAGGTATATAATAGTGTAAAGAGTCTGGTTATGTTAGAGTTAAAGAGTCAATTTACTTAGCGGTGCCATTTTTTAATATAATTTGAGCAAACTATTAGGTTGAAGGTTATTGAAGTAAATAGAAATTTGAAAAATCTAGAAAATGAGAGGGATGTGCAGTTTAGGAATTCCGCGAAGATTTCTTATATATAATCTTTGATCAGTTAATCAATTTATTGGCCATTAGTATGTATATTCTAGGAAACATTTTACAAATACGTAAAAATTATTTGCAGAGTGCCATTGGAATTATATAAAGAATAACAGAGACACTCTCTATAGTTAGTTCTTTATTGGGGTATAGATGTGTAAAATAGGATTTAACGATCGCGATATTGCGATTTACCACGTTATAAAGTGTGACAATGTACACAATTGCAAACCGTACCGAAATTTTGGTTAAATAGTGGAGTCATAAACTGGATTATCTGAACACTATTTATATGGTCATTACTTAATCCGGCGCTTTATTGTTCGGACAATTCCATATCGCGACGAAATACACGATTCACACCAGGCATTTTTTGTGAAACCTAATGTACAATACAGAAAATGTTGCGAAATAAATTTTGGAATATTCGATGCTAACTCCACTATAAAGGGAATGTGTTTGAAACTTTGTTAATAACTGAGGCGCTTGAGTCTTTGACTACAATGCAGAACGCTGAGGTTCAGTGAACGTATTAGACCAATTTCGGAGATCAGTTTGATTTACTATATCATGAAGTTTCACTGAAGGTTATATGAAACCATGTTCCTTTGACATTACACCAAATGGTTACCATTTATTCGGCTTATTGCAATAATTATAATTATTAACGCATAATAATTTTCAAAATACTAAATATTTAACATTTCTATTTTCTTCGTTTACAATTCTCGAAAAGGTATTCACACATTTTTACAGACGTTTTCGAGAGAAATCGTTGAAACCCTAACTCAGTAATTCGCAAACTAAAATATAGATGGATATAGATCTTAATAAAGCACCGTTGTAATTTGTTCAAAAGTATACAAAACAGTTAATTGATTTGCTGTAAAAGTATTATTATTAAGGTAAACACTGATTGAGTTTTGTAATTCTAAAGATGAAGAATTTCTTCAATATAAAATCCAAAATCCAAAGATACATACTTAATTTCAAACTAAAATGAATTAAGTATAATCAAAAATTCTTTCAAACTTTTTGATAAAATCATTAAAGTAATCGCTATTTATGACATTCAACCATTTGTCTGGAAGCCTGGCATCGCCATAACAATTCAACGATTTCTAAAATGAATTCATCCAGTCAACTGAAATTCGTCAAAAGAACTTTCTCGCTATACTAATATAGTTATCACAATTCTTTTATACCAGGGGCCAACACAGACATCTACAGATCAAACGAAACACTAAAAATCCAAAAAAACAACGTGGACACGATGTCGACCGGGTGTCCAAGATAGAATTATCTACCTGTCCGTATCACGCCATTACGGTGCATCAAATCCAATCTCAGTTATCAGCTGCAGCATTATTTCTTCGGGACTGGCTGCGGTTTCTACTTCTCGAACTCGGAATCGTTATCTTAACGAAGATTACGGTTATTGTCTTCCGGAAACCAGATCGGTGACCGGCGAGTGTGTCCCCGCAGCAATCCAATTTAGCTGATACAGCTTGGTGACACGAGGCATCTGGCAGTATCGATTCACCGAGTGTTCTCGCGACACTCGTACTTGCACGCTAATTAACGACATTCGCTCGCTGTCCATTTCGATCTGCATTTAACATTAAGACAGCGTAAGAGCACAGATCGCTCGCTTCCACCCCCTTTTTGCCCCTTTTGTTTCCGCTTTCATCGGACCGAAAGCGAAGTTTACTTTGTTCTTCGTTCCTCGCTTAACTGGCGCCCGTCTCGCAATCCCCGCTCCATTGTGTAATTTATTTAACGTGTCTAAAGAGAGACCGTGTCTTCTTCTTCCGGCCGGCGCAGCCTGAAGTGATTTCCCGTCCTTTGAGCGGGCTCTAAGTGAAGGATACTTTCCTCGCCGGAACTTTTCCCTCGCGCCGCCGCCCGGGATAAAATGGAATTTTCGTGGATTTTTGTTCCAGATATTAAAGATAGGGTGAATCGCCTTGGTTCTGGCCGCGAGTGTTCCCCCGTGTCCGTGACACGGGAGATTTTGTAAAATGTAGAATGAAAGCGTTCGCAGTAAGTAGACTGTGGGTTCTCTGTGGCCGGTAAAATGGAAGTTTTTCTACCACGGAGATGTAAAGTTGGATGTAGAATTGAATGTTGTTTTCTGTTGCAGTGGTCTTGGCAAATTGAAAATAATTAATTGATTGATTTATAAAAAGTAACTGATCTGTTACAACATTTTTAAGAATATTTATATGAGTTCTCAATTCAGAATCTCGTATGACGATTTTATAGTTATATTGGTCGATTATATTACTTGTTAATCTCCCACTTTTATTTATTATTTTTTATTATTTTATTTATTATTTTGACAAATTTTTTCGACACAACATGGTATTAACAATTTCACAAAAGTAATTCTTACTCAACTGTATTTTTTCAAATTGATTTACAACATAGGAACTTCGTTACCATTGAACATTGCTGTTTAGACTTTTCTCGAAACGCGTGCTTGGAATCGAAACGTTACTTCGAATTTGGTTTCTCTCGATTGGACTGTTATTGGTCACTTTCGAGACTATATGTATTCACGAGTACCGAAGTTAGAACAGTAATGATAACTGCAGTGCAAGGGTATCCCATCGGTATTACTGCAGACCGTTCAAAGAGAAGTGAAATCGATGGCTATGATTTCCTGAAGTTCGATACCTTCCCATTTGAAATAACGTCAGATACTTTCCAACCACCTCGATTAGGTCATTGGCGTGGATAGAAGTTGTGTCCATTTCTAAGATATCCAACTGATATCCTGTTTCCTCGCTGACTGCTCAGAATGATATTTTACCTTCCCTGGAAATAAAATCTACTACATGTTTTGATGAAGTTCCACCAGCAAATCAATTTTTATTTATATTTTCTACTTTCGATAATCTGTCGTAAGCTTCATCTCCAGTTTCCATAATACTTGGAATTCTGTTTCTGAAGTTGCAAATGTTTAAAAAATGTAGAATTAAAAGATACTTACGTATTATACAGACCATCTTGGTGTTCTAACTGAAGGTCGCGTTCATATTATAACGAACGCATTATTAATACTTTATTATTATTATTATTATTAACATTTTATTTCTTAAAAACAAAGATAATCCGTATAATACGTAAGTACCAATTAAAGCATTGAATATAAATAAGAAATATAAAAAAGCTCAATAATTTGAAAATTAAACTACCATTCCCTTAGGATTTATTAGTTTGAAAATTAATATTAATTTTTGTAATATATTACCATTTCATAACAGAATTAGAAGTGATGGTCTAAATGGAGAATCATGGAAGAATGAATTGCAGCAAGTACATCTTGGTTGCTTTTAGTAGGAATTTATGACTGCACTGTAAATTTGGTACATTTGTAAAATATGCAAATGTAGCAGGCAAGGTGAAATGTAGGGAGGTGTAGCTGGTACCAAATGTTTTGTTTTCGTAACATTTTTCCAAGCTTGAAAAGGATCCTATCCTCAAAATCCGACCCAGAAAATTCGTTCAAACTTCTATAATTTTCACCGAATTAATAATATTTTAATATTTTCTCTATTCCTTCTAATTATTTTATCTAAATATTCCTGACCATCTTTAACTATTAGATCGCTGTGTATCGTCTTCAGTTACGTTTCCTGAACTATCTTGACTATCTTTAACGGTCTTTTGAGAACACCTTTGACCATCTTAGGTCTCTGCTTTTGAGGAACCTTCAAATAGAACTTGTAGTCATTAAGGAGCCTCGGAGATCTTCAATACCAGTAGACGAATTCCAGGTAATCTTCAAAGACTATCAGTAGTGCTACAGAGACCCTTTACCTTCTTTGATCGTTGAAGATGATTGATCTTTGTTGCTTGATATTGTCATTAATGAATTACATTTCTTTCTTCTCGTCAATTGTCAAATTATCTTATATTATTTAAATTGATCTTTAAAAACTGTTTTACATTAAATATTAATAATTGTAATATCAACCTATTTGTAGAATAATTTCTTATGGTGTCTATTGTAATCATAAATGTTGCTTTATGAAAATACAAAAAATTGAAAAGTCACGAAAGAAGTAAATAGACACAAAGGAAAAAATATTTGTTCAAGAACATTGTAAAACGTGTTAACATTTAACCCCTCTTCTATAATTCTTTGATAATTACGCTAGAACTATTTTATAGGCAATAGTGTATAATAATATATAAATAATAGTAATAGCTTGAATAATATACAAATGTTTTCAAATAATCGTCGTTAAATTGAACGAATTACGGTAATTTGATCTGGTTGTGGGTCACCAGTGCTCCAGACGAGTAAGACTCGTGGTAAAGATTTCTAATTCGGTTTAATAAAAATCAATGTTATTTGTCGTGTATAAGCCAAAGTTGAAAACTATTTTCCTATTATCAATGTCTTACCTTCAAAGTAAATATGTATTTACAACAAATTGAAAATTATTAATAATAAAATAAGCCTAACAAGGATAGTCGTAATGAAAGTCATACGAGATTACCACTAAAACTACGGACGGGTCAAGTTGACCCACTTCAGAATTGTTATTTTGCAAGTATTTAAATTACGAAGGCGGTTCTGCGAGAAATTTTAAATTAAATCTGTGCATTTCTACAGGTACACGACTAGGAGACTACGAATCTTAAGAAACGTATTCTTTATAAAAAAGTCACTCTAATTGCTTGGAAGCTTTAGTATTAATGACGAAATTATCGTAGCGAGTATAGTTACGAAAGAAATCCTAAGACAAAGAGTTAAAGCACACTGTAAGAAACAATGTGCCAGTGCTACGATCTTCCAAGTGAACATCTTCCGGTAGTTTTTCACTGTTTTAATCTCGCGGAACGATCGTCCTTCTTTGAGAATCTGAAAACCTGTCGGCCATGTTGTCTCCGGGCTTTTTGACTCCCGACACTTTGGTACGTTAAAGCGCACTTCCTACCCGCGATTCAGAAACGTTTCAGCGCGAGTTTTTCAACAAAGAAGGGCGTGCATGCTTCCGCAAACAAGTCCCGGCCGCTTTTCGCGTGCGCCCCGCCGTTTACCCTCCGGAAAAGCTGTGCCGAGAGCCCGTTCACCGCTCGCGGGCAACATCTGCCACGCGCGATTAGCTCGGAAAACTGAAGGAGGTAGTTTCATTTTGCAAATTGGAAACCGAACACGCTGGAGTAGACGTCAAAAGATGTTCCGCGTTTGTCGCCGCCTCTTCTTTGACCACCCCTTCGCGTGTTCTCCCTCGTCGCGAATATTATTCGCGAGGAAGCAAGTGCCACGGCCGAATTTTTCGCTGTGTGTTTACTTGACTCGTTCGTGCATGCACCAACTTCTCAAATTTTTCGAATGGATTCACGTGAACGCAGAGGTCGAAGGATTTGTTTTTTTCTTTTGTTTTCGAAGGGGTGGAAATGCGAGAGGTCGAAGGTATTCTTCCTTTCTTCTTTGTAAGGGGTGAACATTCGAGAGGTCGAAGGTTTACTATACCGTTCTGTTGAGTTCTGTTTAGTATTTTGAAATACCTGTTATTCTCTGATGTTCATCAATTGTTTATTAATTAAAATTGAATTAAAATGTTCAACTCTTGTGTAATGTATTATAAGTATTCTATTCACTTTTAACACTGAAAATGTGTCTGTTGTTTTTGACGATAGAAAATCTCAACTTTTGTGAGACTCGAAGGGAAATATTTTATGGCCATGGCAACATTTTAAAAAAAAACTTTTGGAAACTAACTTCTTACTGCTGTTTTTCCCGAAATAAAACTACATGTTTTTATTTATTCTATTAAAGCGAAAATTTCAATAATCAAATTTAAATAATGGTAATATTAACGTTAGTATTTTTTGTTAACAAACAAATAAGTTACATTGCCTCTGTACATTAAATTGTAATCTCAACACTTAACCAACCGAATGGGGAAGTCCACTTTTTTCATAACAACGCATTGCCGTTTACGTTGTTTATTCTCTTCTTTTATTGCTTATTATTAATAAGTCTTAAATTGCTTTTGTAAAACAAAATTTTCAATCAAATTTGTCGAATGACTTCAATTAAAGTTAATGAAAAATATTATAGTTATATTTTTTGTGTTAAGCTATTCGTAATAAATACATATTCCTAAAACTTATATATACTAGCTTATATTTCCAATATTTCTTTTCCTCGGTTACATTATATCACATCAATTTCTTGCGTTATTACTGACAACGGGGTATGGTTTATAGATATTTGGAAAGCATGCTTTGTTTCAGGCTAAATATTGTTCCACTGTCTGTTGGTTGTAATATTTCTCTCTTCTGTGCTAACAGACTTTACGCGATTTTCATTCGCGTAAAACAAATCTACGTGAAACGGTTGCTCCGCGTAAATTGAGGGACGAGTGAACGCGAGTTCATCAACAAGGGGGTTGAAGCTCTCGATATCCCCGAGCAACATCGCGGCCCATTCACGGTTCCATTTATCGGACGGACCGACCGGTAAATTTTCGGCAGGCAACCGGACCACCGGCGCGCTGCGTCAGATTTCAGCGGTGGTGTCGGGCCCGGGGTTATTGAACTTTTCGAGCCGCGAACGAAGTGAAACCCCGCCAAGGAAAAAGTATAAAAGGGATGTCCTCTCAGGGACGCTTTTATCGGAAACGGATAATATCGTCCGCGATATATGCGACAACGAAAGACCCTGCGAAAAAAAGAAGAAAGAAAGAAAATAGGTGGAAAGGCGCGCCACGTTCCTGCCTGCTTGCCCCCTTTTCGCCCGTGTCTTCTCGCCCCGGCCTCATGTTCATTACGTCGGTTTTACGACAACATTTTTCTTCGGGAACGTCCTCTCGTGGGGCCGCGTGGCTGCTACTCGTCGCTGTATTTTCGCTTACAAATGCCCCGATACACACCGTGTGCACCGCCAGGATATTTTTCCGGCGTGAATTTATGTTTCCTCTTGTCTTCCCGTTTTCTGGTCCCCACTTCCGGCCCCCGCATCGCATTATTTATCGCCCGGTGTCATTGCTTCCGAACGAGGCTAATTAATTTAGTCTTTTTCCCCCTATATTTTTTAGCGGCTCGAGTGTCGCGTGCCCACTGAAACGAATGAGGTACTTATTTTTCCGGCTCGGCTCTGTGAATCTTTCGTATCGGTTTGTTCATTGGCTTTTTAAGAAGTTATCGGAATTTTTTTATTAATCAAAGGGAATGTTTGTGGGTGTTATTGGGGTTGTTGGCAGTCTAAAGATTTCTGAGGGACGGAAATCGGGAAGTACGATATTTTACGAGGGAAATGTTTGTACATGAAATTTAATTCTTTGAGAATTTGGGAAGTTGATGGGATACTCTGAGTTTGGCGGAAAATATTTGTAGTGAGGTTTCGATAAGTGAATATTGTAATGTTTTTTTTTAATATTTTGATTATTTATAGAGAATCTTTGGAGAAATATTGAGCGATTCTTTTTGTTTTTGAAGAGTTTTGAATGAAAATATACTTGAGGGAGTTTTTCTGTAGTAATACTAATAATAATATAAAAGAATTAGTGATAGAATTTTAGAAAACTAAGAATTAACTGAAAAGTTGTTCAATGTTTGTAATGTAGTCCTTTACAATAATACGAACAAGATATATAAAATTAGATTTTGCTCTATTTTTAATATTTAAAATAATATCGTGTGTAAAATACATACATGTTCAAAATTACATGAAAAATATGTGTAAATATATCAAGAAAGTTTATGTTAGATAGAAAAGAAACATTCAGTCGATCAACGGAATAATGGAACGCTTAAGGGCGTCACTGAATTGGACTTATTGTTAAAAGCAACTAACAATAAGACGCATTGTTCGAAGTTTTTCGATTAAAAGTTCCTCCAATGTCGTTTTCTCTTTCTTTCGTCCTACGCTCCGGCATGATCATTTATGTCCTTGTCGACTTCAGAAATAAATTGGGTGGGCTCGTCGTTGTTCGCCAAAAACAGTTCGCACATAGCAAAGTGATGAAGGAAGGTAAATTTCAATGTTCCACGCTATGTTTAAACGAAAATTTAATTACTGCGATAACACATTAAAAATAATTGAAAAAGAATTAAAAGATTACATTAGAAGTTACACTTCTAGAAAATCAATTTTGCAATAATACTTCAATTTTTCAAAACCAGGATTCACAATACCTATCTATTAGAGAAAATCTCTTTAGAGGAATTAAAAATTTTATTTCGTTCGTTTTTACCCATTATGTAGTTACAGACAAAATAGTAACTACTGTCTATTAAAATTTTTATTGTACCACGTCTTAATCTTATTCATGTATGAATTTTACTTAATTAGTAATTAGTTTTTACCCTAATAATAAATATTTCTTCTTCAAGCTTATGAATACCTAATGTTTTCAGATTTTGTTTGCAGTGTGATTTTCTAACTTCTATACAAAAAAATTGAAAGTAGAATCGTTTCCTGTTCCAATGAAATATAGCCATTGTTTGCCGATGTACCGAATGTGATCGAAACTTTGATTTATGGCACGGAGAGCGAAGTGTTCGTTGAAAAAATAATCCGGCAAGAGAATTCACTTTCGTACTTGACTGATTACATCTGCATACGACGTTATCGATTGCAGAGATAAAGTTGATCCTCTAGAGGGATGCTGCGGAAAATAAGGAGCGCTATAAATTGTATTTCCCTGACAGCACGTAATACCCTCAATAATACACTGCTTCACGGTAATTTGGCGCCTTAATATCAGTTATGCAAACTTCGCTTCGATGGTTCCGTCAATAACTTTGCCAATTTTGCGACCGTCCCTTGTGTTTCTTAACTTGACACGTCCACAATTGCAATTTTTTTTTTAAACTTTCCTATAAAACGGAGAAGTTTAATGATATAAAAACATTTCAACATTTATGCATTAAAATGGCGACAATTAGTTTTATAATTAATATATAATATAATATATAATCCAGGATGTTAACCTTTCTTTAATAGCATTGCAAATTTATTTTTATCACCCTCACTTAAATAATTTGTATTCTTTGATCATTTTCAGGTGTGAAATATGCCTGCAAATATTGTGATCGCAATTCTAAATAAATTCAAGATGAACTTGAATTTGAAATGAGAAAATTTATTTTTCAGTATCTCAAAATACATATACAATTGATTTTGTTGAAGCTTTGTACGATGTAGAATATTTGAGAAATATTGAACGTGTATTTCTTTATGAGTAACATTTATTGAAACAGTGAAAATAGCTTCCAACATTGGAGGAAGAAATTTATTTATTTCAATATCTATTTCAAAAACTATTGCACCTAGATACCCAGTTTATGTTACAACCTTAAATAGTGTTGAATGATAAAGTATCTATTAAAGTAATTCCCAGAAAGATTTATTTGTTTATACAATATTTCAAAGATTGATATATTTCTCCACCATAAAAAAGAAAATTTGTCACAATTTGATTTATAACGAATTACTAATTAAATTATCTACATACATAACATGTATCGCCACCCTCTGTTTCAAAGAGATAACGATGACATGCTTTCACTTTGTGAACCTTGACACCTAATTTTCCTAAAACCTGTGGACTATAGCATAATTTTCCTATAAACTCAAAATCGTACAGATGCTAATTACATTATCCATATAACATGTGTTATTTAATATTACCCTCTACTTTGAATAAATAACTTCCACAACATGTGCACATCACTTACTAAAAGGGACACTTTACATGCTCACACCTTGTCAGACCTGACATCTAATTTTCCGAAGACCTGTTGACTACCGTATAATTTTCCTACAGCCTCAAAGTCACATATTGTAGAGGGTTGAAGGCTGTTCCCGGAGTACATAACAGGCTTCCGCGTTGCACCGGGTGCCGCATTTCACAATTGCAGGTAATTTTCCTGTTTTCAGTGAAGTTTCTTTTTCAAGGATAGCCTATCTCGGTAATGGTCGACGATGATCCGAACGCGGATAACAAAAATGAAAATGTTAACCAGCCCCGTTCATCGTATCATTACGTTTTTATTTAATGCTGCCGCGATATCGCTACACCCACATACTTCCCAGTGTGCGGGGTGCACCGGTGTTTTACCGTTAATTGCAGCCGCGGAGAAACCGCTGCAGGTCGTGGCCATAAAGTACGTTTATCACCCCCTAAAGTAATGTCGTCGCTGTCTCCACGGGACCCCATTAATACGCAAATTGCAACCACGAATTCCTACAGACGACATGAACTAATATGCAAGTCGATATCGTCCCGGAAAGCCATTAAGTGTTTCTATTATTCGGCGGTTCTTCATAGAAAAATGGAATACTCCAAGTGATGTCATTAAGTGTCTTAACACATAACGAATTAATTCGTGTTTGCACTTATCTTAGCTATTTCAATTTTTGAAACGTAGGACGATACAGAATATTGCCAAAGCAAAATATTCAAAGCTATCTAAAAGATATGTCCAAAGTTTCATTTCAATTCATTATGCATAAATAAAGTTTATCGAAGTTCATTTAAATTGTTTCACTTTCATATTTAGTTACGGAATAATAACCAGTGACATAGCTTCTGCGTAAAATTGACGGTCAACAATGTGTTAACACTGGTTTCGCTGATGGTGTCCAACGACACTTTTTAACATTTTAATTTAAAGCTATTATGTAAGTTTAAACGTTTTTCCTCGATTAACTTTCCGACGTTTCCTATAATTAGTTTTATAATTATTATAGCAAAAGCGGAAAAGTTGATTAAGAAAAAATGATTAAACTTGGAACATAGTTTTTAATTTTTACATGTTGAAAATTTAGTTATCCATCCGTAAAGTTAATTATAATGGCCAGTTTGCTTAATTTTCTGGGTCACATTATAATTTTCAATGTTACGTTATAGTATATTTTATTTCGAATATAACAATACTATAAAAGTTGTGACGAAGAACCATATTGAAATTATGGTCACAGATTTTGTTGGGATTTAGGAGAAATATCAAAAACGTATTTCTTTAATGGGAATCATCAATATTGAAGGGGTGAAAATGGCGTTCAAGCTAAGTATAGAAAACCTGTTCTTCCTAATGCCGCGAGCATTATTATACTTACATAAAAGATTTTAATTGCAGAACTGTATATCATTGATTGATAAATTCTTATATTTAAATAATTTTGAGACAATTTTTTAAATTTCTTCCTGCAAAATATTGATCCACTTTCGCGTAAATTTAAAAAATTGAGATCACTTAGAATATGTCTTATTCGAAACCTTCACTTTGTCTACTTTACCAAAAAAACTGCTGACCCTATGCAAATTCTTTAATGCAACAACCCGTGAAATTATACATTTCTAAATCGGTCAATTCATATATTCACCATTAAATATTCGTATTTTTTGCCGATGCAATTAGCGCGATGTCCAGTTACAGCATTTAGTATTACGCTGCACCACGAATCGCGGTGAATTTTTTATAGCGTACACTGCTCCCTGCATACTAATAGCTTGATCTTGTTACCGATGCAATCTCATTTCCCTTGTTGCATGTTTCACTCTGTTCAAACTTGGTGAACCATCTGCTGAAATGACTTTATTGTTTTCAAAGCGATCAATTCTTAAAGAGGTTTACTAGAGGCGTTATCTTATCAAGCGAAACATCGTCTCGCACTTTATCTTTCATTATTCGATATCAATGAAATAACATAAATTAATATAAACTTGTCGAGATATGTATGCATTTTTGCTCCGTTCTCATTTCACAAAGCGGTTTCCTTTCCGATCAGTCAGACTTTAGGAAGAACTTCAATTTCAACTTTACTGCAGGCTCGATCTTTTTGCTCGATGATACAGCGTTCACGGGAGAGACTACTTTCCCCGAATCGAACTTCCTGAACAGATCCAGAAGGGGAGGAATTTTTTTTGGGTACATTCGCAAAGTTTTTCTTGTTATCGATTGATTCGGTCCTGGCGGAATTTCCTAAGGTTTTAGTGAAACTCCTTTGAAGTCTTCGGCTGCTTGGGAACTTTCGATAAAAGTTGAGATAAAAAATTGAATAATCCGATAATGACTCCGTTACAGGTTTTAGCATTTTGCGGGCGATTGCTGCCAAAAAGATCGTATCGTGGTTTTTGAGAATTACTGTTCTGATAACAAACAATCAGTTATTTGTTTCTAAAATAATTGATATTTGTAGAATATAATCGAGTAATATATTATACAAATATAATTGTAAGTATATAATTATGTTATACAGTAATTTTATAATCTATTCAAAGACAAAATATATTGTCTATTTTAACAATTAAGGTATCTCTTAAAAATATTGTATAATAAAAATATTAGACTATATTTGTTGAACAAACATGAATTTTTATCGCTAAAGGAAATTCCATTGTAATCTGTTGTCCTTTGTTACAATTCTCCAAGCAGTTTTGTTTCTCTGTTGTATAAAAGAACGAATAGGAAACAGAATAACGAAATCCGTGCGATATTGCTACGTAAGGGCGTGTCTGAACAGAGAGTGGCTGGTTTGAAGTCATGCAACACGCCCGGACTAGTAGGTAATTTGAATTTTTCTCTTACCATTTTGCCAAGTGTAGTTGTGTTTCAGATTGTTTATTTTGGAGGTGATATTAATACTGGTGCAAGCACATTGTTCTCAAAAGAATTTAATCGTTGTTAAAGAGTTAAAATTGAATGCTTTACATTTAAAACAGTACTTACATTATAATAAAAGAACAAATATTGAGAAAGTGAAAATTATAATCTGTAAAATAAATAAAATAAAATGGAAGTACAATGGAATGAAATTAATTTTGTTATCACAATAAAATATTTAGTTGGTTATAAATCCATTACACTCTTTTGATATCTAAAAATCTGTTACTTGATGCTACAAATTCGCAAAATAGCAATTGTTCAGTGCATAATCTCAGTCTCACTTCATTTGGAAAGTATTTTTAAAAATTGGTAAGGCATTTCTTGTTCATGGTATTAATAATGGAAAATTGTTTCACAGGCAAAATATTGTTTAGTTATTCAATCCTGCTTGCCGTCCGCTTGCAATCGGGAATTGTTTGCTTAACAACATGCCAGTGAAATTATGGCGGCGCAAAATGTTTGCGGAGTTAATTAAAAGATATTTTAACTGGCTATACGTCGACAATATGCGGTCGTATAACTTTATCAATTAAACGAATGAATTTTAGAAAGGTTCGTCTACGCCTTTCAACAATCTGATTGGGAAACCAGCCTTAATTAAGAAAAAGAAAGACGTTTAACCATTAGAACTTGCATAAACC
This sequence comes from Nomia melanderi, assembly GCF_051020985.1. Taxonomy (NCBI): domain Eukaryota; kingdom Metazoa; phylum Arthropoda; class Insecta; order Hymenoptera; family Halictidae; genus Nomia; species Nomia melanderi. The sequence continues at coordinate 6,805,192 of NC_135009.1, forward strand.
GATAAGACATGTTTCGAAGTAACTATGTACATAATATAATAAAAGACTTTTAATTAACGGTACTATTAAGTTGAATCATGAATAAGTGCCAATTTAAGCTTGTTCCGATGACGATAATTGACAGTTAACTTTTGTTTGTTATATATTCTTTATTGTCACGAATTTTAACGATTGTTCTTACAGTTCACATTTTCTGTTATCATGGTTTTTTAAGTATTTTTCTTTCAATTTTCACTACAGCTAGTAGGAGCAGTTTCTAATTCTATTTAAAAGTAAAAATTCCTTTGCAGTTATTCTATTATCGCACGGGTTTATATTATTTTAAGTTATTTACACTTTTATACAGAAATATTGCTCAAAATAGTTTCTTAAACATTACCAACAATATTAAAGTTAAAATAGTTAACAGTTGAAGAAAAGTAGAAGTTGTCGAAAATTGTCAAGTCGCAGAAATTATCCGAATTATTTGCCCATCGATGGTAGATAAACGCAGACATATAAGGCATTCCGAAAATTTCAGCCAGTGACAGAGCAGCGCGAGTCGAAACGCATAAGGATCGTGTTTTTTACGGGCATCCCACTTGTTCTACTGGTACCCAGAATTTTATGATTGCGCCGGTCCGCGGACTGGTCGTGGAAATAACACAAAAGCGGTTGGAAGAATGTAAAAAACGAATGGAAAAAACTGGGAGAAAGAAAGAGGGAGAGAGAGATTCCGTCCTTTTATGGACAAATCACGGCGACTGTTGCAAAAAATCTCTGGCTGATACGTTCAGCGAAAAACTTTGTTGCAGTCTCAATATCCAGGGCCATAATTAAATACCGCTACGAAATAAAAATTTTATTGCCGGACAATTTGGAGTTTTATCTCGTGAAATTGTACATATGTATTTGTACGTATTTGTATATTAAACTGTAATTCTACATACTTATTTACATATTTGTATTATGATATGTGTACAGATTCGTTAGTTTCTCAATTTCTTGTAGAAAATTAATTCCATGACAATATGGAGTACTGAAAATTCTTTAAAAACGTAGAGTCACGAAAAATTGTAATATTTCTAGAACGTGCGTTGAAGTTTTCTTTCCCTTCGATTTCGGCATTATGAATAATTTAACCCAAGGGAAATTCTAGTTTCTACGGATGGTTGCATAGCGTTTCGAGAGTAAGGAAAAATGGAAAGGCTTCAGAGTCACGTTCTGGAGTCGAATATCATGAAAGAGGAGAAGGGGCCTCGACTTCGCCCACGAAAAGAGCGGGAAGTCTGTTTTCGATTTCCGTCACGAGAAGTGGTTGAGAAGTTTATAAAACCTTTCGCTGCGCTGCATTCTGAATCTAACAAACTGCCGTTATTCCAAACGTCTCTGTGAATTGTGTGTCATTACTGCATTAAATAAAATAAAGTCCTCTCTTTTCCGTTATGTAAACTATGCCAACCATTTCGTGTTGTTTTAAAATGAAAAAACTGGAAGAAAGTAAATTGTCATTCTTAAATAAGAAATTTAAGATTTGTAATCATGTAACCATTAAAAAATGAAATTACGAGAGTCTAACAAAATTATTCAGTAGTGTTATTTAGAAAAGTATCGTGCCAATTAATTTATTTATTGCTGTATAGGAAATATTTTTTTTAATATTTTGCGAGACATCTATAATGATTCTAAAATTTCATTAAAAGGAGGATGACAGACATGTATAATAGATATTAAATTGTTTTTAAAAATAGTATCTTTATTTACAAAATACAATAACTTGTACAGAAATTAAAAACATTTTTTTAAAAGGTACAGATACAATATTCTCCACGATTGAAACTGTTGTACAGACGATCCTCGTCATTTATACCAGAGTGTCACACGATTTATACAGCGAGAATCATTGAAAATCGTTGTATAAATGTAACCTATAGATGCAGGGAAATCCTGGAAGCACGCACAAGTGGCTTGTAAGCTGATCCTCTTGTTCTCACTGCCGTGAACAGTGCAGTCCAATGACCGTCGAGGAAAAAAACTGTCCCCCGTTCAGCTGTAACATGACACTTGCGTACAATGTCATTCTTTGATTCTTTCATTTAACATCAATACTTTTAAATAGAATCATAAAAATGCATACAATATTCGCATAAATTTCTAATCATTATACGAGTAACAAATGGCAAAAATATCATGCAAAACTAGTCGTTTTTTCTTGTAGCGTCAGAAGACGTCAGACCTAACCTAACTTAAAAAGAAAAACGGCGGGAAATACGAAACCCTAGGTGCCATTCTCGCTGAGAACAAATAATTCCCAATTGCGAGAATAGCAAAGTATTATGCTAAATGGCCTGCAAACACGACTCGATGCATCTTACTGTCAACGTGAGGCAGTGGAAGCGTGAAAGACACGAGAAAGCTTGCTCTTGCGATGCCACGGTTTCTCGGCTCGCGGGTCCGACGAAGGCGGAGAAACCGTTGTAAAACAGAGATCGAAGATCTTTCGAGGTACACGCGACGAGTGGGAGCAGGACGGCGAACGGTAGGCAGATGAGGTAGACGAAGACGGGCATAAGAGCCGGCAGCGAGGATAACAGAAGACGGAACGATAGGTAGAGATAAACAAACGAGAGAGAGAAAGAGGGGGGTTGCGAGCAGGACACACACATCAGCGCGACAAAGACGGGAACAAGAGGATCGTACTCTCGATGCTCGTCGGGTGAAGTTAGTTAGCAGTCGATGCGCACACGCCACGCGCTCCGGACGTACGTTGTCGTCTCGTTCCTCTTGTGTGTGCCGCGCGACGGCGAGGGTTCATTCGTGTTCCGTGTCCTTTCCTCTCTGGTTCGTCAACTGTCCGGTTCTCGTGTGCGGGGTATATCCGCAGTTTCCGTTCGAAAGTCTGTTTCTTCGATGATCGAAGGCGTTCCGATCGGTCGACGACGATTGACTCGAGAATCGAACGGAATTCTCTGGCGATCGAGAGCTTCGAGTGACCGGTTTTGGAAAGTTGTGTGCTATGTATGGTGAATACTTCTGGTGAATGTTGCCGGCTGTCTATCAGTTTTCGAAGTTGAGGCGCGAAGTGGGCACGGTTCGGTTGAATTCGGCGGCCGAGCACGGCATTCGTGCTTTCGGGTACGAGTCGTCGACGACAAGAATGGTCATCTCGCGCTGGCGCTCGAACGAAACGTAAACAGGGACGAGTCAGGGTTCTTTAGCCGGAAAACCCAGGACACAACACGGTTGAATATCAGTGGGGCTCGGTACCAGGTAAAAACCATAACTGCTTATGTTTTTGGGGGACGACGTGACCGGATGTCATTGAATGAGAAATGGGTTTAGCTAGCTGTGGGTATCGTGAAGTAATATCGTGTAATTACGTTACATCATCGAGGCATGATACGTGCATACGAGATCACTGGATCACGGAACGTTCTGCTGTGAACGTGTGTCTATATATTGCAAATCACTTCCGCCATGAACATGGACAACGGCGTTAAACAATTGAATAAAAATTGTGTTAAAATTAATAAAGTCGACTGAGAGAAAGTAATTATCATCTATGTTAAGTGAGAATGTGTAATAACGTTTTATTATAAAGCGTCAATGATCGACGAGAATTTTATCAGGAAAACTGGAAATGCTTTACATAATTGAATGGAACATTGAACATTTTGAAAATTAATTTCTCATTTAATTTTATTGAAATTTTTTTTTTATTTGTAATATTTATTTCATTAATTTTCCATTTTGTTGCACTTATGCAACTATTTTTTTAGTAGAATAAAATGATGAGACGATGGGTCACCGATGAGTCGCATTGTCTATTTTCGTATTTGGTGAGTTGTAAAAAGATGGAGGTCACGTTTTATTGAGTATGACAGGTTATCGATAGATTAAATAGTTCTGTTTTATTGAATGGAGAATAATTATGTAAATTTCCATTTTTACAGTCTTTCTTACTTAATCTTCTTTTAGATCAGTGTTTTGTTGAGCTTTTGCATTTACACGTGCCATCAACTCATAAAATTCATGGTTTAATTATAATAATACAATTCATCAGTAGATTGTGTTATCTATTACGAGCCCTCATTAATTATAAATGCGTGAATATCTCGACTGCTTACGAAATTTTTTGGTATTTACATCAATAAAATTATCCGTAAATATATTCATTAATTTAGTAAAGTTGCCACACACATATTATGCTGTTAATAGCCATCTTGTTCATAATATAGTGGCAATTATTCTGTCCATTCAGACGTTTATTATACTACACGATCCACCACTGCCCACAAGCTATATAATTTATGTAAATCGAGGATGTTTATGTAAATTCCTGCTTTCGCAGATTACTTTATAACAGACTAAAGGAAGAATTTATTTTGTATACACATTTCTTGATTTTTATGTATGAGACCATGTCAAAGAGCAGTCATATAAAAAGAGGGTTAAAATGAAGCACAATGTATTAAAAGTTATATAACAAAAAGCATACCAAACGGAAGCAAAAAATTTTGTAAAAATTTAAATATATTAAACAGTTATAAATAAAAATACAAAATACAGAAAATACAAAACGGTTATAAATAAAAGTGTCCACATATCTAATGAATTTTTAAAATCACATTTCTCGGAAATGAAAGCTCGGACGAAAAAATTTCCATATCAAATATTTTATTTATTCTTTTCAAATAGATTCAACTCTGTACCGGTTGTACTACGATTTCCGACCCACCCTACATGATAAGAAAGATTATACACATATCAATTTATTTTTAGACCATCACAGAAATCGTCAATCGGAATGATAAAATCTCGATAAATATAAAATGTATGTAAATCGTGGTAAATGTAGAATGACGTAGAACTGCGTTAACATCTGCTAGTCTTAGACTTTAAAATGACGCAGAAATGCGTCATCGGCTACCATTGTGTTAATTCCCTTCCGATTGTTCCGAACGGTCATTGAATTTGAATGTTGTGTAAGGCAAGATATGAATGGCTACATCAATTCTGGGGACACGATAGGATAGCGTTTATTAACCCCGTGCCTTATAATTTATTTCATGATTAATCTTCCAAAGTCACTTTGTGATTAATAACTCTCTAGCAGAGGAAGAAGTCACATAGTTATTGCAAATTCACTGTAGGAATTCATGTTCATTTGAAATAGTTAGAAATTGTAGTATTAAAATTGTAGTATTAAAATTGTATTTCCCTTTAATTCTAATAAATTGAGGAACATTCATATTTATTAATCCTTTGCAATCTGAACTGTTCTCAGTTTTCCACTTCACTTCTTCATTGAACTACATATAATTTAATGTAGTTCAATATAATTAAAGTTGAACATAAATTAAAATTTTCTAATTAACTAGAGGACGTTTGAGAAGCACTAAAATTGTATTTACGATTATAATATTGCGAATAAAATATAGTAAAAATTGAATGATTGACACTGAAGTAACCAGATTAATCAAATCATCCCATTATAAATTATCCTTTTAAAATTATTGAATAAACCAAATGTTTCTGGCGGCATTCTCTTGGAAATTAATTTTCCAGTTCTAAAAAACAAATTAATTAAATTTCAATGAACGTACTCTCGTATTTCATATAAAATAATATAGACCATTATGAATTTTTTTTTTAAATTATTGAACAAACACGAATGCTTTCCGAGACATTCTTTCATAAATTAATTTTCCAGTTCGAAAAAACAAATTAATTAAATTTCAATGAACGTACTCTCGTAGTTCATATAAAATAATATAAACCATTATGAATTCTACCTTTAAAATTATCAAACAAACATGAGTGCTTTTCGAGGTTTTCTTTTGTAAATTCATTTTCCAATTCTAAAAAACAAATTAAATCTCAATAAACGTACTCTCGTAGTCCTATAAAAAAAAATAAACCATTCAGTTTGTCTAACTCGGGACTTAGTTTCACAATGAAGCTTAGATTTAAATTAAAAATTTTAGTCACGTGCCCGACTTGATATAATAAGGCGAGAGGTTAATAACATCGTGATAGAAATGACTCGGCCGTTGAAGCGTACGTCGCGCGCGTCACGGCCTTTTAGTGTTTTTCTGCTAGTCGCGTAACGATAAATCACGATGGTTTCGTTGCCGGTGAGTTGAACGGTCGCAACTAATGAAACTTTTCCGTTTTCACTATTATACGATGTAAGTACATAGCCAGTGTGACTCACATCGCGGGCGTGTTCCGTATTTGTTTCCTGTGCGTGGTTTCAAATGGCGCGACGAGATCGCGGGAATGGTTATTACGCTGCATCCGCATTCTGTCTCGAGGTATGTTCAAACTTTGCGCACACGAGAAAATTGGAACCTTCGATTATTGTTATCGAGCATGCGTATCTATCCGGGCTGAGTCACCTAACTTTGAACAGTTTCAGGTTGAAAGCGTATTGAACGCTTAATAAGAAACTATTAAGGTATGCGAAACAAAAGTTAGTAATTAGTGAGATACTCTTGAGTGAAAAGTGATGAAATGCACTCATTAATTGGGAACACTATAAAATATAAAGTATCATTTAACAAATACCTCGAAAATTATCAGCTTTTGAACGTTGGTATTTCTGTTGGTATTATGTTCTTTAATAGCTTTTTTTAATGGATTGAGTTACTTTTTCAACTAGAAAGTTCAAGATAACTTTTGTATATTAGTAGAAAAGCAAACTTATTAAGAAATAATTAACTACATTGTACGTTTGTTTTAATATCATGTAATGTGTTTTAAACTTTTTTTGGAAAGTAATCAAGTAATTGAATATTAGAGAAATATGTTTGAAAAGCAGAAATACCTTTAAAATCAATTTTGAGCGTTGAATAATTATTCAACGATTGTAAAATACATTTCTCTGTAGTACTATGGCTACAAGAGATTTAAAAATCCTTTTCATATTATTAAACATTTTTCGTTTTGTTTATCACAGATTTGTATAATATTAATTATGAAAGTATTTGATAAAATAGCTAGTTAAATAATAATTGAAAATGATATTACTGATATTAACAATGAAATATGCATTTTCATTATACATTCATTACGGAAAATTCAGGATCGTACTCATCAATTAACAATTATTTCTGTTTGAGGATTATACTTCTCTCTGATTTATTTAATAACAAAATCCACTTTCCAGAAATCAAATAAATTCTGAATCTGCAATTGTTTCAAATAACAGAGGAAATTAAATAACGATAATGTAACGATCAATGTTGTTGCTTCTCTGTTGATCTGCTTATAGACTTCAAGCTTAAATATTATTAAGAGGACAGTTATGTAGGAAAGTTCTAGCTCTATCTCTCACTGTCAGAAATGTTCCTTAAGTGTGCTCTATTAACACTCGAGTAATCATTGAATATGTTCCGTGGGTTCTCGAGTGGGGTTCTGATGATGCTACAACGCAGCTTTAGATAAAATCTGATCTTATATATCCCCATATACCTAAGATTTATTATATTCTTCACCGAATATATCACTTAAACACAAATTAATAAATTTTCATGATAAAATTAGTCGATCTGAAATAATCTCTCCAAAATTCTAAAATTAATAAAAGTAAATTTTTCCAATAACGAAATTATACACTTACAGATATAAACTGCTAATAAGATTTAAGATTTTACAAAATAACATTTATGAATCCTTTTTACAAAATTTGATAACATAATATCTAAACTATACAATTTTCAATTTAAATCCAATATTTCGTATTTTATTCAAATTCCACTTAAACATATAATTCATATTTTCAATTCATTCAAATTATAATTCACATTGATTCAAATATTACTTAACCCGAATTAATAAACATTTGGAACATTTATGCTTTTTAACAATTATCTAACCGAACGGGAAGATCTCCCACTGTTTCTTTAACAACGAATTCCCATTTACTTTGTTTACTTATTGCCTTTGTTATCCTGTAACTTCTGAACTAGGTATATTTGCAGTTCAGTAAATACCTTTCTCGTTTTTGTGAAACACAACTTTTAATCAAGTCTGTTGAATGAGTTCAATTAAAATTAATGGAAAAGGTTATAGTCATAGATTCTTTTACTGTTGCCTAAGTGTTAATCAACTCTCAGTTCACGCAAGACACAGTTGTCAACGATGTCAAGCAAATTGTAAAATTACTTGAAATCTGCAGACTAACGTCTATCTCAAGATCAACAATGATCACGTTCATCCACGAAGTGCTGTCATTCGTAATCTCTCAGGAATGCCTGGAGAGCATCGATATTCTTTATGTACTGTCGGCCGGCAAACATTATTATACAATAAAACGTGCCGTATATGGAATTCAGACATGAGATCATTGCAAGTGCACGAAAGTAGGCGGTCGGACGATTCAATAAACAGGAGTACGAAGGTCAGGCTTAAGTCATCGGGCGTGTTAACATTTTTATTTTCGTGGTCGGCCGTCCCCGCCGCTGCTAATAAGAAAGAATTTTTTAAATCAACTGGTCGAAGAAGCGTCTGGCCTCATCATCCGTAAAAATAGTTCCGCACGTATCTCCTTGTTTTTCCCTTTCTCAAATCTGCAGCCCGTTACCTCGAAGATGAAACCTCGTTTTCTTCGCAGACACGGGGAGGATTTCTGAGAACAAAACACAAAAATAAAAAGCTGATATGATGGATCGTGAAACAGAGAAGTTTCGTTCCGTATCTTGGTGCGCGTTTGATTAATGAAGATCTATACTCTTTGAGATCATAGATCACGGGGTGCAACGGGTGCTACAACTAAGATGTTATACGAAAAATTGAAATTGAAGAAGTAAATAAAATTTTTAAGTACACGTGCTTCGTCTTGTACAATTTATTCGATTTCTAAAGAATCCGTAATAGGTTTAAAGACATTTATTGTATAGTTTGTGTAATTGTTCATGGAAAAATTGGAGTTCGTTCATTTAGATATTGGATAATAAAGATTTATGAATAGGTTATTGGGATATATATTGCTATAATTGTATCAATCACAATTGGGTAAATATTTACCAAATAATGTTCATATAATATGTAGTATAATAGATAATATATAAAACGAATAACATGTAATATAATAGGTAATAAATAATATACAATAAATAATATAACATAACATTATAAATAAAATTTAATATACGTTAAATTGACGCGTTCCTTAAACCTGGTGTTAAAAGACTTTTCATTTTTATTTTAAAGGACGTCTATCGTCTATCGTTTATCATCGTTGCGTTATCTCGTCGAAAGGAAAGAGAACATTTAAGGTCCCCCGGTACAATAAACTTTCGTTTAAAATCCGAAGTTCGCCATCGAATTCTGGAAATATTTTTCCACCCTATTCACTTTTCCTATTTTCCTGCTTTATGAGGAAAGTTGCTCGGACCCCTAGTTCGTATCAGCAGGGAACGTCGTTCTCAAGTAATTCCAGAGAATTTGGAAACTACTCGAAGACAAATGTTCCTTCGTGCCTTCCAAGATTTTTCATTTTCATGGGAGATAGTTGTGACGTAGATACTTTATACCACTTGCGTCATCGATTTTCTCGGTGATATTAATATCGACTTTTAAAGAATTATAGGTGATGCTTTATTCATTACACTTTTCATTAGGAATTTTATTAGCTGCTCAACGAGCAATTCAGTCTGTTCGATGAATTCAATGTTAATTTCTATATAAACATATAAAATATGTATGTTATTGTTTGACTATTTATATTTTTCTTTTCCGTCAAATCAGAAATATATTTCTAATTTATCCCGTTCATACAAGATCATTTTAGTTCCTTGATTAGGTTAAAAAATCATGTTATCCCTTTAAAAAATGATTAATTATTTATTAATGTATCTAAACGATGTTTAGAATTTACAAAAAATATATAAAATTTATTTATGAAATATTAAATAAATTATTGAAAGTACTTTTAAAGTATTTTTAGTATTTTTACTTTCTTGAGAGATATAGTATCTTAAAATACACTCCTTCAACTAATTTCTTTATTGTAGATATCGAAATATGAACATTTATCATAAAAGTAAGCACTGTTTGCGAGTAATGCGTATCGTCAGAAGTCTGCGGTCTTTTAATCAAATTACACCGCAGACCACGATTCTCATTTTCCTCTTATAATAAAATAACGAATACCTAAATCACAAATAAAAGAACCAATAACTTAATTTCACGTTAATCACATTATGACTCAAATAACATTTACCAAAAGTTATTTTACACTCAAAGATAAACAAAGAATACAGCATCAAATCTTTTTTATCGGAGTCCCGAAAGATTCGATTCTTTCCTCGCCGGTTATCGAAACGTTCGGCGAACTTCAAATCGCATTCCCTCGGAAACGAGATTTCAAACGAGGAAACTTCGTTCCACATTTTTCATTCATTTCCGCATGAAGTGTCGTCTTCCACCGTTTTATGTCACGCTTTCCGTCGCGTCTTGCACAAATCTCATCGAAATCCCCATTTGTAAAGGAGAACGAAACACGATACCGAGTTCGTAACGCGATATCGCGATTCTCCGGCGAACAGGAACGAAAAAAACGAGCAGGAGACGTTGTGTTCCCCGTTGCGCAGGGGTAGAGAGCGTCGCGACAAATTTAATGTCAGGGACAATGTAACAGGAGCTCCTAATTAATTAAGCGCGGTACGTAACGTTTGCGTGGCAACCGGACTCGCGCGGGTCGCTCACGCTATAAGATAAGATGGATTTCCTTCGGTCGGGATGTCAAGAATTTTTATCGGGGCTCTCGCGTGGCTTTTTATCTCGTCGTGGATCGGTTTAATGAATCTTGTTTTTGCGTTCGACCGTTCGCCGGCGCCGACTATCGATTCCTCCCTCGATTAATTAACGGGAAGGGCTGCTCGGTTACGTTTTATCGGCGGCCGAGCGCGAGAATGGCTCGAACCCGTTCACGCGACGCCCACGCCACGAACTGAGGCATAAATTGCATCTTCGGTACGATTAATTATTTATACGCGTTCTTGGCGGACATGACGTGTTTATTGCTGCCCCGCGTGAGTCACTTCTCGCGGTTTCGAGGCTGCTGTCGGGAGACCGACACGTCTGGTACGTGAGAGTTTATAACTCGACTAGCGAAACCTTTTGAACGTCAACTCCTTGCCTTGCGATTTCTTTCAGAACTATGCTTGATACAGCTACAGTCCTCCAACGAAGTTTGGCAATTTCTTGAACTGAAGAGGCAAGTGCGGTAAGGGGACACGTCCACTCGCAATGAACGTTGACGCCTCGGTTTCGGTTACTTTTGTTATTGACTCATCCGCGTAAACGAAGATCGCAAATTAAACAGAATACGACAAAGTGAGATAGAAATAAGAAGTTGACGCCTATTTTCATTCCCTATCGTTGTATCTTACTTTGTCGTATTCCGTTTCATTTGCGTTCTTCGTTACTGCTCTTCGAGTACAGTTTGACAAAGTCGGATGGTGAGTATAATGAGTCGAAGCGGGATAGACACAGTCGATCGAACATCGATGGTCGAGATATGGGATTTCAAAGTGGTGCCGTACGCGTAAAATATAAACATGCAATAAAAGAAATATCTATTTCATTAATTTCAATCTTACTTTCTCAACCGTAGTGCCAGTGTATTATTGAGATTGTTGTGATTAAAATAAGTCCAAACACGATGTAAATCGGACTAGTTTTACCGACTTAATGTAATTAAGAAAATTAAAGGTTCATTTCCTCGAAATCAATGACGAAACGTTGGAGGACAATACTGACTATGACGTAAGATGTAACGAAAGAAAAAGCCGAACTCTAGCTCCCACATTTATAGCAGCGACCTTAGATTTCAAAGTGCTGAGGGACAAGTTCTGTTCCTTAGTAATTTATTTAGGTCATTAATGATGACTTACAATAGTCATTAATAATATTTGATGTCTATGTATAATTGAACTATCTCTTAACAATATATCGCACATTTAAATACTCACAATGTTTCATAAAAATACAAAAATTTTAATAAAAAAGTTTTGTAATTTAAAGTTAAAACGGAAAAAATAAATTTTCCCTAGATCAAAATCTTTTGAATATCACTTATATCCTGTGACCCTGAAATTCAGAGGCCGAGTTCTGTAAAATTGTAAATAGTAAAATTTAAGCCTTTCAACCTTAATTTCAAACTATTTCGTACCGTACGAATATTTATTGTTTTACCAGCAGCATTTACATACGAGAATATCCATCATTTTATTACAGGGACACGTATTAAGCATAAGAACCCTCACTTTTCGAAATCTCGCGTGTTGAGATTTAAGTGAGATTCCTTTCTTATGACGAGCAGTCAGCTCGGCTGCTGTGCATCTAATTTCCATGTACGCCTTTGTATACGTTCGACCAGAGCACATGCTCGACACACGTGTTACGCTATTATGTCAATCGTTACCACGTGGATAAATCCGAAAGCCAATTTATTACTACCAGGATTTCCTTCCAAGCGTGTAACGAAAAACCGACGTAAAAGGAAGAAACACGCGCCGCTAAGCACGCGCGTCTCGTAAATTCAGAAAATATGTATAACGCAATGCAACATTTATTAATCCTTTTTAACGCATGATCAAACATATTTGTTTGTAATACTATCCTGACCTAAACGTTCAAATCGTTTTAAACCCGTTTTTTTCCTTTGCGAAGTAGTAACTATTATCTTGAAATTTATTGAAAATGCAATGCAACCTAATGTTGATCGATTTATTACAGATTGAGTATGGGTCGAAGTTTTATAAAAAATACGAGAAAAAATAAATAATGTAACGATATAAAAGAAACTATTACAGTTTTGTTCCTATTTGGAATTACTAATTGGCACCAGAAAGACTAAAATAGTCATCAAGTACACTAAACGTTGAAAATTCTATCTGCGGATTCACATAAAATAATGTTGAATGACGGTATAAAAAATAATAGCAGAGCCACATAACTAAATTAGAAACACACCTGTCAAAAACTGTTTATAGGAACAGTTGTTAAAGCTTCATAGTACACAAAAAGTGACACCTACATAAAAACTTAAGTGCACCAACAATCAAAGACAAAATAAACAAATCCTAGCAGTAAAACAATTATAACGTACTCTAACTAACTATAAAACAATAGCGAAATACATAAAACTACGAAAATTTGACTAAAAAGGATACACCAAATTGACCCTAATCCATAGTCATTTGACCCTATGCGTTTGAGTGTCACTGTAACGGTAACTTTGAGCTCCGATATCTAAAATCAGAAACTACAAATGAATAATTTAATTATTCAACTAACGAGAGACTGACATGCGTTCTTTTTATTTTAGTATTTAAGACGTCGATGCATAATTCAGTCTCTTATGAAAAGAAATATTAGAAGTTTGTTAGATGACCAATCCACGTTATCTGCAGCACGCCATGTTACCCTAATGATTCAATGTTTTCGTACATCTTCAGCCAATTCATCTCCGAACTCTGAGTCATAATGGTTAGGGTTCATCGTAAGGCTTGGTCATCCTCGCCCCTTCTCTTCCATATTTTAGTATATAAGTAGCCGAATTGCAAGCAACAAGAAACTCTATCGAACTCTCTACTCAGCAAACTTTGTACATATAGTAACGTTCAAAAGTTCTCAGCCAGATCGTTTTTGGAACTTTCCTTACCCAATAAAGGGTTTAAGAATTTTTTGTTATTATGACATATAAAGGACATGTTGCATGAGAAGATAATATAAAAAAGTCAAGACCTTCTTTTCTTTATACATATTTTTTTTTAAATAAATAATTCAACATGTTCACAGATTTTTGGCCAGAATGTTTAAAAAAATAATGCTTGTTTTCTATTATAATAATAATTTGTGTAAATGTATAGAAAAAAATGTAATAATTGATAATGGAAAAATAATATTTCATTCAAATAAAATTTTCCATTCACAAGAATGTAGTAATATTTATGTTTGTTAAATTCTATTTAAAATTTTCACTACCAGTCTCATAGGTTATTGCAAGGCGAGGGTTAAAACAACAGTCTCTTTCGCAAAGGGTTAATAGAAAATTGTCAGCCGTTAATGGTTAACAGTAAACAATACAAAAAGGATAAAATACGACAATCCATGAAGTACGCAAAGAGAATGTACCAAATATTCAGTCGGACAATGTGCGAAACTCTCTGCGCCCTTAATTAAAAAGCAAAGAAAGATGTAAGAAGATTGCAGGCTGTAAGCGGGTAGCCTAAAGGGATTCTCTTTTCTTCGTTTTCTTCATCTTCGAGCCGTGTTACACGGAAGAAAATGTCAGTAGGTGGAAAAGCAGGTATAGGTGGAAATTGGATTCTTGTTTGCCGAATCTTATTTGATTACGGGATAGGGGGTGAACGGGGCGGCGGTCGGCGGAAGGGAGGATTGGAAGGGTTTCGTGCGGTAGGTTGCGTTACAGGTATGTACCTTTGCTCGGGATCTAGATAAAGCGACGGAATATCTCGTGTGCGAAAGCGAAATCGGGATCCGCCTTATTTTGCAGCAAGTAAATTAAATGCAAATGAACGTGACGATTCCCGCGCGGGTGCCGCGCTGCGCGCAGGGGTTGCGGACGCCTCGAGTGACGTTCCGAATGATTCGATTACTTGGGAACGAAGCGTCAACAAAAATTGCTCCTACGTGGACTTCCAGGGAGCACCGAAGTTATCAAGTCTCCAATTACAGCGTCCGGTTTGCTGTTTGAAATGGGACCTCGAAATACTTGTTTGATGGTTCTCGACTGGTTACATCATTCTGTTACTACATAGCGTATTTATCTTTTTTTTTGTATTACTGTTATGATTTATGATCGGATGATGCGATGATCGTGTGACGCAATGATGAGGAAAGCATTCGTGAATGAGGTGCAGCTGATTGCTCAGGATTATCTAATACTGTGGGAATGTATAATTGGTTATTGGGACATTTTGTAGAGTGAATTTTTGATGAATGTTAAAGGTGGGCGGTGAATTTTTATTTAAACTTTTGGGAACTTTATTTCATTTGTTTTATATTCATTTCATTACGATATTAAGACATAAATAATCGTGAACCAGTAGTAATAATAAGAAAATCTATTCAATCTAAAAAAATTAAAGTTAAAGAACCTCAGTAGATTTATAATGGTGACTTTTAAAAATGTGGAAAAAGCAACTGTATATTTCTAATCAGTCTTTCAATACTTTGTCAAGTTGTCGTGTCTTAGAAGTACTCACAATTAGCTAACTTATTATACAGATTCCTTCACATTATACACGCCCTCTTAACTAAAGCACTCAAACAGTCGATTTCTCTAGACGTCTTGAAAGTCAGTGCTCAAGAACACGCGAGTTACAGTTTTAACGCTCGCATAATGCTCCTTTCTTTCGGCTGGATACATTCGAGCTGGTGGGTGGATAAATTCTGTTTCACGGGATGGAAATGATACGATCACAGAAAACTTGCGTGATACGTTCGAGCATAATGCTCGAAAATTCAGGAAGGCTGTGGCGAGGCCAGTCGCATTCTTCCGCACTTCCGCTGAGTGCACTTCACGTCCGCGTTCCGCCGGCCACTTTTTTCCCGGCGGCTTTTCACGTAAAAAATGAGCACAGTAAGCGTGTGGCGAGACTTAGAAAACTCATTCACTCGGTCAGGACGATTTTCCCTCGATTTCAACAAGTTTTACGCTACGTGTACACTGCGCATCTTCTTTAATCTGTCTGCTAGCCTCTTTTCGGCTCGACTCTCGAAAAATAACCGGCACGGCACTTTTCGTATGAAACTTTTCACGTAATAAGTAGGCGGATTTTGATGCGTTTATGAGAAATTCGAGAGTGTAAACTCGTAAAGAATGCATACGATATGAAAAAATATATGGAATATTCAAACAGCAGCTTTTTGGAATATTTGTTACGACAAACTATTTTTGGTGACAATTCTATTTTTCTAATTAGATTGTAAAATGTTGGAATTGTTATAAGAATCTGCAGTCACGTGATTAAAATCTATAAAATTATAAATTTAATGAATTTGTATTGCAGTACAATATCAATATGTTTGTTTGCGTTGTATTTAGTGAACATTTTTGTTGGTGTAGTTGTCAAACGCATTTCACATTTTAACAATTAGTGATACTATAATATTCAGTTACTATATTTTTATAGTTCTAACGTATTTCATTGACATGAATAACATCATGAAATGGTATTAGTCTAATTCGCACAAAATCATGTACTTCATACAAAATCATTTTAAACATTTCCATATGTTTAGAACGTACCAATAAACCTACGAACAAAAATTTAAAGCTTTCTTTACATTAACCTCTTATTTTATGCTTCACTTCATAACTGGAGTTGAACTTCTCTATTAATCATTTCATTGCAGAAAAAGTTCGTTATACCTGTATATCTTACAAACGTAACTTCAACATTCATTACAGTAAAATCATACTCCTCTTCAATTAATTCCAACCGAAAGATATTCCTATTTACTGAATTCAATCTCTTAACCTTTAAACCAACCTTTTCCATGTCCTGCTCTACAACGAAGACGGAAGATGCAATCCATTTATAAAGTTCACCGTAGAAATTGCAATTAATTCAACGGCACGAACACCAAATGAATTTATTTCTCTGCGTCTCGATGTTTGAGGAGCGTCTTCAGTTTTTATCCCGAGACCAAAATGCCACGGGATCGAGTTTCAACCGGACTCGGTCCATTATTCCCGCGAACTTTCCAGCTGGCAGCTTCCGAGATACTATTTAAAGAAAAAAGACGAGACCGCCCGTATTTTGTCCTTTTATCTGTTCGCCGTTTGAAAGCATTCTCCTCGGACTATCTCCAAACATGATAAGGGCTCCGGCCCTTAATGGATCTACTGTTTGCATCCCGAAGAGCATCGGCAGATACACTTGTCTTACGGCACACCCCACGAAAACCCCCATTGAAAATCAATCTCTCCACCTGGATCCGCCCCGCGGCTGAGGCCGCGGGGATTGTCTCTTGTAAATTTGATTCGACTAAAATGGGATGAAGCTATTATCATTTTGAACGACTGCTCGCAACGAGATTCGCCGGAACGGGGAGATTTACGGTTCGTTCCCTGAAATGATAGGAAACGGAAGAGGTATTTTCTCTTTTACGTGTACTATTGAACTTTTCTCTTACACTTGGATTGAATCTTCTCGAGATCAAAATATGATAAAAAATTATTCTATTGATTTTTAGTCGTTTTTGCTATTCGTGAAAGAACTTTTGTTTAATTCCTTCGTAGTGTTTTGGTTAATGTAAACAATTGAAGTATTTTTTTCTTTTGCCAATGGAGATTAATTTTTTTCTTTCCTTTGAGTTTTATTTTATCTGATTTGGGACATATTCATATTTCTGTAATTCTCCTATGTTTTCCAAATGATCATTCTATACCTTCAATGGTAAATGAAATGGATATGTATATTGGATAATAACCTTATAATGCGTGGCAAATTGAGTAAAATAAAATTTCATTTTCACTTCCAAACAATTAAAAAATACAATTCTGCTGGTATTTGTTTGATCTTTCTCTTCAATTGCACCCTTAAAACATTATTCGAACTATCCGTTTAATACTTCGTTGTTCATATAAATCGTTCAGCAACACAGTAAGAATTATTAACATTCCTAATAATTAAATATACACGATAACAGATTGATACGTCTTCGATCTTCTATTTTATCTCAGTGAAAAAACTCTTTCCAATCGCAATACCAATCACATCTGCTTTATAGAATCGTTATTATCTGTAAATTACTTTGCACAGGAATTTCATTTACCGAAAGGATACATACGGATCGTACATTTAATCAAAGCTAATATTAATTCACAACGTATCTGATGCTTCGAATGAAAGGATTTCTCCGACGATCTCCTGAAACATCAGACAAAGATCTCTTCCGATGATTTTAGAATTTATAATGATATTCCTGCGCGCAGTGCAGGACGGTCCAATTTATTTGCGCATCAATTTGATCTTGGGATCCTTTCAACGATAAAATTGAATAACGCTATCGGTGTATCGGACGATTATTCATGCCGAAGCACCATGATACGTTGAACATTATTTATTATCCGCGGGACTGTGACACGTCCTAACTGCAGGGACCCGGGATCAATCGAATTTATTTGCACGTTGATTTCAACCTGTAAATAACTGCGACGTTAATGTTAACGAACCGGGCATTGAAAATCAAATTTGGCGGATCACAGGCTGGCCTGCATCCCATAATCGTTAAAATTAACGCTGGGCCGGGTTTCGAATGTCGTTATTTGTAAATTGATGCATTTTCAATGGAATAAAAAAGAAAATTAACCTACGTGACAGACAACACGCACCTTAGGGGAGTAAAGTATTTTCTTTTGATGCTTTAAATTTAATTTATTGATAAATATTTTCATCTAATCTTACCACGTTTTCTTGAATTTATAATTTATCTAATCATGTGTTCACTTTCTTAACACTGTTAAATTAACTTCTGTTTCTTCAATCCTTTTCGATTTATTTGCATTCTCATTTTGTCAACAATACTTCTGAATTTGAGAATGGTATAAAAAGATTGTTATTACAGTAATAATAGTAATTAAAACATAATAAACTTCCGGTCGGTGGACGGTTTATAGTAGACTGTGGATCTTTATGCAAATTCAGATTTTATAGGACATAATTAGAAAGATGGAATTACGATAGAAAATAGTTTTTCTAACGAATACTATAAAAACCATTGTATTTTGAATATTGTATATTTATTTCTATAAATATATAAAAATCCGCGATCCAGTTATTAGAATATACGTTTCTACTTCCTCAGTAATATTTCATACTTACAGATAAATCGAGAACCGCAGCCGGGTAAATTTTGAATAAATGCAAAGATGCGATACCGTTACATTTGCGATAAAATCTTGCCGGCGTGTTTCGTAATAGATCGATAAACTCCAGTTACGTTTACTGCACTTTGCGAAGAGCTTAACTTTTCCATTACTTCCTGCACTGTTATTCGTAATTTATTCTTAAGTAACGAGTTTCTTACCAGTGCATCTGTATTAAGAAGTTTTCCGCAACTTCTTATTTGGCCCACCGCTGGCGGGAAGTCTTCAATTAATTGGCTGACGTGAGAACAGAGTTATTTGCAGGTATACTGAAGAAAGAAAATATGAGGGCAGTTCTTTGTGCGCTGAATACAAAATAATTTAATGTTAAGTGTAACATAAATAATTATTAAAATGAACATCGAAATATTTTTAATTTTGTTATTTCGAATAATCGATAATTAATCAATTTCTCTAAACATTTCACATTTATTTTATTTTGTATTTCGTAATTATACAAAATCATTCGTTCCTATATTAATATTTATCAGAATTATAATATTAAAAACATTTTCATTTTCTTTTGTCATATATCAGATAATTTTGTTGTATTCTTCTTTATTTTTACACTTTTTCGGATAAAATAGATGATTTATGTTTGAACGACATGTTTAACTCGATTATACTGTTTCCCCTTAGTTTTTTCTTTAAGCACGAAATATCTTATTTTATTATTATATTCATACACTTTAGATTTCTAGTAAGGAATAAAAACTTGGTTACAATGATTACTGCCCCCATTTCTTTCATCTCTTTCATTTCTTTCATTCCTCCATTCTTTGTCTCGGCGTTGCCATCTTTTTAATCCTAACTTCCGTTCTCCCCTTTTCTCTTCTTCCGTCTTTTCTCCTTCAGCCCTTTTAACCTCTTTAATCCTTTAGTCTCCTCCTCAACGTTTTTCTTTCGTCTTGCATTATTTGCTTGCATGTTCGGGTTTTCGTACCTGCGAGTATTTCTCGATTCAGACTTTAAAAATTAGGAATATTGCGTTCCGATTGTAATATAGATAAAGCTTGAAATGATACTAATTTTTTCAACAATGAATTCTTTATTTTTTCAGATAAACATGTAATTCTTCTTTGTTTTGCTTTGGTTTTCATTAAAATAGAGATTTTTCCAAGTAAATTCCACACTTAACAGGTTAAACAATGTTCTCGCATATTTCCATTCTAAGCGCAAAAGCCAGACACCTCATCCTCAAAAAGTAAAAACCCAGAATGATTATATCATATCTGACAGTTACAGATTAATCTAGACAACGTGCCACCGTAAATTACCGCCAGGTAAATACTCGTCCATTTTCGAAACAAGAATAATTCGATTCGACGTCGGCAGAAGCGACAACTACGTGTATTACCGTGTACATCGGCGTACCTTATTTCATTTCTCCCACCTGCATCGACGGCTCAATCATTCAGACATGACAAACAAACTAGCCAGCCAATTTGTTAACAGGTGAAACTTTATTCGAGGGAACAGAATGTCCATGGAAACGGGACACCGATGATCGCCGTTCCTTTTCGCGCGACCATTTCAGTGCAATTCGCTCGCAGCGATGCAATTACGGGGCTTTAATGTTCATGGAATACCACGGACCGTTTCCAGCTGGGAATTTCATGGTTCGATGGTGATATTAGTGAGCAAGGGATTGGTAGCGTTGGGCCGGGAGTAATGTCGTTCGCCGAATTAAGAGATCGATTGGATGTTTCCGAATCGCTCGCGCCGGACCTCTTCTACCCGGATATTTCCGTTGAGTGGATTTTAAGGGGAGATTTCACCTAGAAACGTCCTAAATATAGGAATTTTTTTGTTAATAACTATTAAGTGAAAACTGATTTTTTCTGGATGTGTAACAGTAATCTTCTGCTTCATATTTATTTATATTTATTTATATTTACTTTTCGTAAAAAATTCATTGTTGACTGACTTGATTGCAAACACTCAAACATCCGAAGACAAAAATTTTGGCGGATTTATAAACAGAAGTGTATCATCTAAAATATGGCGTAAGGATTTTAAGAAATTTTAATTTTTATGGAAATGGCAAGCATTTGAAATGCAAAAACCTGTTTTACTCCCAAGAATTAGCTTCAAATGTTTATAAAAAATGAAATAGTTGAGATATCGAAAAATCCGCACGTTACTGTTTAGATAATATATTTTTGTTTATAAGTCCATAAAAATTGTTGTCTTCGGAAGTTTCAGTGTTTGCAATCCAGTAGGCCCGCAATGGATATTTTACGACAAGTGTTTCCAAAGCTAGCGAATAATTACGCCATTTTGTAACATTTTGGTTTAGAAATGGTATAAATATAAAACAAAAGGTTACAGTTATATGCCCAGAAAAAATCTGAAGGTGTCACTTAATAGTTATTAACATGAAAATTCCTAAAGTTTACTTATATTTGGGACGTCTCTAGACCATCCCCTCTTGAAATGTTCGGATAACGGCGGACTATTGGATTCCCTGCGAAGATTATCTGGATATTTTTTTGTGATTATTTTGTGTAGCACGTAAATATAGCCGACAGTGCGTGACATCTGCCGTATTTCAAATATTTGAAATGGAAAAATGATTGTGAACCTTTTATGAATATTCGTTCGGTTCGTTAGGTGGAATTAGTAGAATTTGTATGAGAATCGACGATTTTTTTTACATTTACTTGTGAGAGAATATGAATGAGGAGAAAATTTTATGTAACGAGAATTGTCAAATAATAGTGAAGAAATAATTAAGAATTATAAAGTTGTGGAATATGGTGTTTAAATATAAAAATTACATTAATCGATATTTTATTACATACATTCATAATGCTGATGATTTAATAACAATCTCTTAAAGAATAATATTGGATTTGTTTAATGGCATTTGATATTTCTTTGAACTCTAAATGAACTTTATTGATCGAAGGATTATTTATAATAATACGTTTGATAAGAAATTTCTAAAGTAGAAAATAATATTTACAAGGTACTGTTATTCATAATAATTTTGTCGAACTTAAACTAACATATAAATTTTCTTTAATTTATTCCAGGTAATTTATTCAAATATAAAAACTTTAAATTGCATCTCTTAAAATAAAGTATATAGGGTTTGCTTGAACCTAACGTATCACTATTAATAATGTTGCCAACAATGTAATACAATTCTGATTTCTATTTAGATTTCACGGTATAATGTAAATCCACACTGTACCAAACAAAAAGGAATTATTCTTCGTAAATTTATATTTATGCTTCATGCATTCTGTATTAATATCGTTCGGATATGAAATATTGACAAGATAAAGTTCCAAGATTTTATAAGAATTTTTCATTTAACGGGTACAAATTCGAGGATTAAAATCAGATATGTATTTTACATTCGCGTTAAGTCGTTCTTTCCTCTGTTTACATTTTATTCGTGGAGCACAGAGAGAATTTCACGTTCCCTATTGTGAGTATTTCCCATAAAAATAGGTAAACGAAGGAATTCCAGGTAAATGTCTGAACATTCGTTAAAATGAAATGCATTCGCGGCCACGGTCGACAAATTAATACGATTACCGAGCGGCGGGATGCGATTAAATGGAGCATCGGTGTAAAACATTGTCGAACATTCCTTTGCATCCCGATTTTCGTTGCAATTTACTCTCGCATCATGGCCACGCAACGACTATGCCAGCCTGGTTGTCTGCAGCCCAAGAGAATTCTCGTCTCCGCCCAAGCGTTTCACGGTGTTTCATCGTATTTTGGCTGCCGATTTCGGCCTCGCTGACTAAATTTAGTTCGTTGTCCGAAGCCACCATCTTGGAATAATCCTCTTTCGGCGTTTAAGCTATTTCGAAAGCTCTTTAAGCCCGCCAACGGTTCTTCATATTTTCCCGAGGTTGCTCTACTGCGCGGCTTAAAAGTGTCGTGCGGAGAATCTTCATTCTGATTCGCGATAGCGTAATTCTTTGACGGTGTTCCTTTTTATGTTGCACGTATTTCGTTGTAAAGGTTGCACGTTTATCTTGCATTTATTAACCTCTTGCGCTGGAAATGAATTCCGAGATTTCGCGAAGTCTTCTGCGAAGGATTTTGTTTTCACCTATTTCACGCGGATATGGACATTAATCTTGTTTATTAACACTAAAACTACCAGATGGAACAAAATGATCTATTCCTGATGTCTTCTTTTTGCAATTATTAAAAAGATAACCAATGTTTCTCTGAGAAATTATTGTAGAAACTGATTCAGCACTATGCAAACTGAATTATAAATCAATTAAAGTCTCAATACATGCACTCTTGCAGTTTCTATACAGAAATTTCAAAAAGGCAATTTAATTGTTTGGTAGTTTTAGTGTTAATCATTTTGTATAGAATAGTATATTTGAAAGCAATTGTATGCGTAATGTAATAAGACTATCGATGTGTGTAAGATGTCATTAGCAGTTTTCGTTTGCAAGAGGTTAAGGGGTGTATTTGTAAATGTTAAGTAATTGTAGAATATATTAAAAGGAACATACAAATTATTGATTTCTTATTTTATTCGTTTCGCTTCTTGATTTGTAATATTTATTTTACTTTTAACCATTTCTTAACAACAAAAGAAACTATATATTTATTGTAGACGTTTATCTTTTCTGTTAAAGTTGATTATACGTTAGAGCACAATAAAAGTACTTTTGGATTGATACAAACTGAAGAATATTTATTAATGTTCAGTTTAAAGCTTTCATTTGTTAAATTTAATTTACAGGTCAGTTTAAAGCAAAGGGTCCATTACCAGATTGTAAAATCGAGAACAACAATCGTAATATTGCATATCCATTTCCGATATTTAAAAAATCTCATACTAACACAAAAAAAATTACGTATCTTGGTATAGAAACCGGCTTTAATGAAAATAGTCGATCATTTAGAATATGTACAGACTCGCGTGAAAACTGTTTCAGGTCAGTCCACAACTAGATCTCTGCAACTAGCTGATTTTTGCTCCATTAACCTTGCCACGTTTTTCTGGCCTTTTTGGACTCACTCTCCTTTCCATTTTCCTAGTATTTCGTTTGTTTATTTTTTCCCCTTAACTGAATTCTCATTTTGCCAGGGAGACTTTTAAATTTGAGAATAGTATAACAAAATTATTATTAAATCATACACTCCTACTTTCTCAATAATATTTTAAACTCTAAGGAAAGCTAAATACCGCAGCAGGATTAATTTTATATAACTCTTTACATTCGACAATTATCACGCCAGGCACCCTCATCATTTTCTAATGAAATATTAATTATATTCTTACAGGTAACATAAGTGTTAACAATACACGAATCAAAGGATAAAACAATTTCATTTCACGTACGATTACATTATATCAACTTTGATATTGAATAACAAACTTCATAATTTTCCTATATCAAACCAAACAGTTACTTATTTATTTTTTTAGACAAACATGTAATTCTTCTTCGTTTCGCTTTAGTCTTTCGTTAGAATATTTTATAATTTGGTCTGCATTTCACGAGTATACGCTCCATTATTTAATTTTATTGCGCGCACGATAAGAGATTTTTCAAGCTAAATTCCACACTAAACGGGTGGACATGCCATAACGCTCGACAACCGGCCGCTGTTGAAAGATGTAATATACTCCGACTATTGTCGAACTCTACAATTTCAACGTCTCTTTCTTTCCTATTCATAGTCCTTTTCTATATTCGAAACTTCAGTCGCTTATTATACGATTATGATCGTAATTATGTTTTAATCAGAAAAACATAAGAAACATGATGGTGAGTGTTCCTCAAAAGTCAAAACTGAAAAGGTTTGATTTTCGAGTTAAAGATCTCGTAAGCCTTTAACATTAGACCTACCGGACATTTAATATGATTAATAAGTAATCCTGGAAAAATTATAACAATGGATTTTTTTCAGTTTCTTCATATATAGATTACGCTATTGAAACGAAACTATTTATTTTTCAAATAATTTCGAACATTTAACGATTCTCAGACATCAATAATTACGAAATAAGAAAACTGAAACCCGTCATTTTCACTGGTGCGGTAATTGTAGTGTTAATGTTGTGAAACGCTTCGACTCTCAGTCGTTTCTCCTTCACTCGCATTATCCTTTTCTACGTCCATGCTAAAATCTTTTCTTGAAATGGATTCGATTCTACCCTTTCATAACCGCAACATTCCAGTGTCGTTGAGTTGTAGTTATCCGATTTTCACTGTATACCGAATAACAGTTCTGACTTATTTCGAGACCGACATCATAACTGTTTTCAATCCTTGCTTCGAATTCCGGCGAATTCCATTTTTTCCCCGGATCGAAATGTCGAGGCAGTTGAACAGCTTCGACCACTCCGGGTAGCTCTAGTGGCATAGTCTCCCCGTATTACGGGGCGGTGCAACAACCTCGCGGTTATTTTCGGGGTGGCTCGTGTCACGGAATGCACCGCGCGCGCGGTCCGCCCGTCGTGCCTTCGGGACACGCGTGTCCTGGAAAATTAACGGATTATTTGCCTGGAGGCGCGCAGATACACCGGCCCCAACCGACACTCTACCTGTCCGACGTGCTTGATCGCCGGCTGGACACACCACTGGCTTTTATACACGATGCAGCCAGCCGAAAACGCGTTTGGCAAACGCACACCATCGGCCGTTATCTCTTGGGGACTCTGTAGTCTAGATAGCTCCTCCCGTGACGATCCGATCGACCGAACGAAAACGTGCGAGCATATTTTATCGTCATGTTCGGTAAAGCCTTCCTTCGCGGGGGTGTTATAGTTTTGTTCTTAAACCTCCACTGCGGCGGTTTCTAAACTAGGAGGCGTGGACTAATGCAGAAGGAGGCGCGAAAAGTTATACTTTCAATTTTGGTTTCTCCATTTTTTATATTAGCCTATTGACTGTGTAATTTAATTTTAGGAAGTTTCTGGTAATGCTCAGAATGAAATGAAACAATTAAGTGTACACTCGTCTAACACAAGCCAAATGCATCTGTAATATATTTTAGGAAGGCTAAAGC
This sequence comes from Nomia melanderi, assembly GCF_051020985.1. Classification (NCBI taxonomy): domain Eukaryota; kingdom Metazoa; phylum Arthropoda; class Insecta; order Hymenoptera; family Halictidae; genus Nomia; species Nomia melanderi. Next base: position 6,831,089 of record NC_135009.1, read on the forward strand.
AAAACGGCGAGGACTTTCTGTACATCTCACTGATCGCGATATAAAGTAAAGAATTATATGAAAATTTGAATCATTGATTTAATTTTACTCCTGCCTGTATGTTGCTTTCTCTGATATAGTGGAATAATGTGAAAATAACCGCGAGTGGGAGACGTGGAATTTGCTTTCAGTCCGAGATCTTAATCACGCGTGGGAGACGTTATTCCGAGCCAAGTGATTAATTATTACGAATAACATTGAATTCATACAATTTGAATGGAAATATTATTCCTCGGTTAGAAACGTTGTACCTTTATGCATTTTTTAATATTTCATTTTTACGTTAAGAAATAATTGTTTTCATTCCTGTTACAATTTCTCCTGGATTCTGTATAAGAATGGGAGTTGCAAATTGCAGAGCCCACTGATACGCTGGTACCAGTAGCTTGATCGTGTTCCCGTTGTAATCGCATGGTTAATTCAGCCGAACTGCTCAGAAACATGATACCCTAATTGTTTCTGGCAACGTATTCGACTTCGCCGCAACTTGCGCGGCCTCCCCTGCGCGTTCGCATCATGAGAAATACGGACTGTTCCGAAACCGCTTAGACAAAATAAATTAATCTAATCAAACTAGTTTAATTACTAGACTCGGGTGGGGAATTTGATAGAGTGAGAATGAGAGCGTCGTTTAAAATCGTTTATCTTTGATACCTGTTTATTAATTACCTCAATAGGCAACAACGTATATTTATAGAAATTCAGAAATTTGTAAACGTATTGAGGCAAACAGGAATTATTTAGAAAATTAAAAATAAATTGCAAATAACAAGCAATCTTTATATCCTCCTTTAATTATCAACAAATATTCCAACCATCATCGTCTATTCTATACTATTAAACGCATTGCTGACTGTGAATTTTACGCAGAAGCTATCCCATGTCACCGATTACTATTCCTCAATTAAATATGAAAGTGAAACAATCTAAATAAACTTCAATATACTTTATTTATACAGAATGAATTGAAATGAAACTTCAGATGTATCTTTTATACAGCTTTTAATATTTTGCGTTTGCAATATTTTGTATTGCTTTACGTTTCAAAAATTGAAATATCTAATACAAGTGCAAACACGAGTTAAGCCGTGACTGGTCGACAAAGTATTAACATTTTCGTATCTCTAAATGAAAGTTCTTCGACAAATTACAACCCAACCACTTCTTCCCTCAATTATCCCCGAAAAGCCAACCGCCAAAACAAAAATCCCCCGTCCTTCCACCCCAGCCATAATAATAATTTCGCAGAACGATATCAATGACAATGGTACAGCTTTCCATATCCACGATATCGATTCACCTTCCGCGTCCTTTTAATCAAGGAACGAGCCGGCAAAATCGTTTCAGGACACGTACTCGCGGGGGTAACTCGACACCGGCCGATCGCATGTACCTACATACGTACAATGCGGTGACTGTAACGGGGCGAACGAAACGCGAGAGAATGTCTCTGAGGGAATACTCGTGCATACGCGTACGTCGTCTAGAAAACGAACGAAAAAAGGAAGAAAGCGGCAACGAAAAAAAAGAAAGAAAAGAGTTCGTACGCACGCATACACGCACGGGAAATGGAAAAAGGGAAAAAGTATTGTTCGCGAGGGGAGAAAACGTCGAGCGTACCCAGCTGTGCGCGTGCACACACAGAAAACACGTGAGCGACACGAGACACGGGTTATCGTGGTCTGCGGTTATCGGATCTATACGCGCACAGCCGCGGTCTCATCGGCTTGGATCGAGACTGATGCGAAAAACGCGGATTCCCCGGGATATTAGTGGGATTCACGGGGAATCGAGGCGATGATCCTGGCCTAGGCAAACGATCTGACGCGAATTTCGAAGCTTGGACGTGAGTCTGCTTCGAAAGTGAATGTTCCGAGGCGATGATCGGGTTAGCCGATCGAGCATGTAATAACCGTTTGATTTTTTTGTCGATACTTGATGGAGCTTCATAGTTTGAGCTCGTTTCGTGAGTCTCTTGAAACCTAGCGGGGTAGTTTTGTGTGTAGCTTTGCGCGTGGGTTTGTGTTTGTTTAATCCTCTGTTGTGTCAATTCTTATGAGGAGTTAAAATAATATATGTAGCTGTTACTCTGTTTAAATGGTATGGTAATAAGATGAGTAAGAAAATATTAATAAACAATGTTATTTATTCAATTATTTGACTGTTCCCATATTGGAACTTTATACATATAAGGTACGAAATAACAAAAAATGTATATCGTGTATAAAATAAGTTAGTTTGAACGGAAACGGAATGCAGTGGAGAGTTAATACGTTGGCTGATATTCGTTTTTTTTGTTCAGAGTTAAAAATTCAAGGAAATTTTGAATTCATAATGATTCATAGAATGATTAGTCTGGTTATAATTCTAATTGCAATGTTAACAAACTGTGGAATATAAAACATATATGATTTATGTGGCTGCTTAGACAGAAGTAAATCATTCTAGGTATAACGCAAGATTTTTAAATTATTTTGAAATACAAGGAAATGATGGTCTGTTACAAGCATTAAACTTCGTTTTACGCTAAAAGATACCAAGATTTAAATGTAAATGAAAACTTTCGTGCTAACTTAAAAAAAAATTGATTTTGTTGGTTTTTTAATCTACAGAATTTTTACAAAGCTGGCATGAATGTATTTTTATTTTATATATAACAGTCTCCTTTAACACTGGGTGCAGTTTCATTGGACATACAGTTAAAGAAATATTAAAATCATCTATTTGCTTTAGGTTTTCAATTTGCATACCGCTTATATAATTATAATTCAAATTTTCAGTTCAGCAAATAACCTGTTTAATTTACACAGTTGTCCATCTCAATACTAACTCGTGGTTTGTTTTATAAAACAAATCAGTTATTTGATTTAGATCTGGGAATTACTCAATCATTGAAACAAATTTGAAGAAAATGACTCTTAAAAATTAAACAAAGCATAGAAGCACGTAACGTTGGAAATTCCCAAAATGGCTTCCCCTTGAGTTTCCGAGACCGCAGACCGCTGAACTATCTGTGGCAATATCATTTCCCCGTTTCAAAAAGTATTATTCCCGGGGACACGTTGTTTCAGTTTAATAAAGTTCAGTCGCCTCCGCATAGTTCCTTGCTGGCACTGGGCTGTGAGATGATCGCGATCGTACTTTGGCCCCCATCAGTAATCCAGAATCCATTAGTTCAGGTCGGAATAGTCGTTAACGAACTCGCGAATAATGAATTTCCAACCGGCTAAGGCAATTATTAGCCTTACTCGACCGAGACTCGCATATGTGGGTGCACGCCCACGTGTGGGTACGTGCGTGTGTGGGCGTGCCTGCTTTTCTGCTTTGTCAAATTGCTTAACCAGTCTCTGTCATGCCTGAATACACGAATCCGACATTCATAATCTCGAAAATTTCGTTCTTGGAATAGAAATTAAGCAATGGCAGAAAGAATGTCTTCTGGCTATCTTAAAATCTCGTAAAGTGATCTAAAGAAATTAATACTCATTGTTAGAAACATAAACTTCGTTTCTTGCTAAAAAATATCAACCTTAAATGTTTACAAAAATTCAGTAGGTTGAGATAAGGATTAGGAAGACAGGATTAGTATAATAATACTAATAGTAATAGTATTGTATGTAATAGTAATTAACACTTATATGAAAGATACATATTATTTATAATAGAACAACTATTTGGTTTAACCTTTTTTTGCAGATAATATTTTATAATCTCAAAAAGTTGGTTTCACGAATATAAATTCAATGACGGACAGAAAGAAATTTATTGTCGATCCAGAATCTTGAAAAGTAATAATTCTACATTCTCGAAAATTATAATTCAATGAATTTCTTGGCGCAAATACTTTATATTGAACTTTCATTTCTAATTGAAATATATATATATATAATCAAAACTCCTGGAACATTAATAATGTATTATTTATTAATGTAAATGATATCTCACAATTTCATTCTTGTTCCATCTAGTAAACCGTTATTAATAATAATGGCATGGCGTTGAGTCTGTATGTGTATTTATCATTTGTTTGACTGGATTTGCTGAACACCCCAATCGACGATTGTATTAATCAATGAATGAACTGAATGATGGAACAGTTCCCATGGTCCTTCATTTGTTTGTATTAAAATTCATGTTTCATTGGGATCATTATAATACTATTTCGAATAATCTCACGTGTTATTTCAGTAATTAATGATAGGTAATATCTACGTTACAATAATGATTAATATTAATTTGATTCGAAAATAGAAATATAATTAATGATATAAATACAAATTTATTTCGCCATTTCTTTCATAATTGCCATTACCAAAACTATATTACTCTTGATAATTTACTTAAAAAGTAACTATAGATAGATTTGTTATAAGTCTATATTTATTCTACAAGCTTAATATTAATTCCAGAAATACAACATTTAATTTTAATTCAATAGAAAATTATAATATCCACATTTATTAAATTAAATTCGAAATCTTCGTCATGAGTCTAGTAGTTCAAACACGCTATTATAAAGCAAGGGATTTAAAACTTTTTTAATTTCCGTGCCTTCTGAAATTGACAACGAAAACTTTAGCAAACTCTTAACAAGATAAAATGAACTATCCTTTTTGTACTATTAAGTAAAGTCCTTATTATATTGACACATTGAATGTTACGGTAGTCACCGATAACCAAATATCAGATTCCTAATTGCTTGGGAACAATTACAATAAAGAAAAGTGATATCGCATAAAAATATTTAGTAACGTATGTAACTAGATAATAATGTAATCTAATAATTACGATACCAAATCTTTAATAATTATTTCTAATATCCCTTGCCCTTTGTTACCCAAAAATACAATATATTATACTATACAGTATTAATAATTAGTAATATAATATTAATAAATATTCTATTATAATATTAACATTATAAAGAGTAATATCACACGAAACGCGAAAAATTGGTGCGATAATAAGCGTAATAAATAAATTTGACAAATGAATTACCTGGGCTTTTTTCACGGATGCAAGTGTTTAACCTGATTCATCGACTGAAAACCGGGGAATCTTGTGGACCGATTATACAAGCGGAACTCTTAACGACCCGTGGCTGTATTAATTAACAATTACAACAGCAAACGATGCCCCGGTAAACGTTAATGGGACCGGGATTCGAGTTTTGGGCCGTTTACACGTGTACGGGGGCAGTTCCGAACGAGTCGGCGCGAGGGGCCGCGTTTACTGACCGTGGTAAACAACGGAAACTCGGTTTAATTGTTTTATGGAAATCCACGGAATTTGCATAACTATTAGGTCGCCCCTTCGGACGATGCTCGTTCCCGCGAGAGGCTGTCAATCGATCATTAACGCGAACTTCCACTGACTTACGCAATGGATGACCCTTAGCTTCCTTCATAATAATTTTGGGGATGTTAACCCTTTGCCCTACGATTTATTTCTCAACTATAATCGATACATCTACTTGGTCATTAATAGTTCATTAAGAAAAAAAAGAATTCTAGGCATATTTTAGGTCCATGTCTGTTTTAAAATATAACTGATAACAGCAAGATAACATTTCATTTGAATTCAAAAGAATCGAGTAATATTTATGTTTGTTAAATTCTGGTTGAAATCTTCACTATGAGTTTGATACGTTATTGTAAAGCAAAGGGTTAATGAACGATGAATGTTAATGAAAAAGTACTTATAGATAGTTTATGTTATTATGAGAAATAAATGAAGCCGAACGTTGTGTAAATTGATTCTTATGGAACATTTATACGTGTGTCTTCTTATTTTTTTTATATTTCTATGTTCGTACACTTTTATGTTCGTATTCTTTGCTTTATAAATACTTAATTAAATATGTTTTATAGAATATTTTATTTATTTTTCATTTCTTTCCTGAACGATTACAATAAATGAAACCGAAGTCAGGGTGTATTAAATTTAAATAATTTCGGAAAATTTTTATTGCAAATTCATCAGGCTTCACAGATTACAAACAGTAATGATAATCAAACTATCAATTTTTATAGAAATGTAAATTCTTATTCGTAATTTCTCAAAAAAGAGAATTGCGTAGAAAATTATTTTTGCTGTAAAGGAATTATCTTATTAAATATCCGTAAAATTATTCTTTTTTTTTTGTTATATTTTAAAAGCATGCAAGATTGTTCATTCGTAGTGTAACTTTACAAGTTTTAAATCAGCACGCATGAAATAGGTGTAATATTATTGTTGAGCGAAAATTGTGAAAAAGTAGTAAATAAAATTCATTGAAGACTGAAAGTACAAGTACTGAAATGTGGTTGTTTTTTTATTTTTATCAAATTTATGGATAAAAAAATATGGTTCCGGCCGGGATCGAACTGGCGACCTTCTGCGTGTAAAGCAGACGTGATAACCGCTACACCACGGAACCGCTATGGAGAAACGTATGAAATACTAATTTTTACCGTTAATAATAGAAATAAATACAGTTCGAAAATGTTGTTGTAAAAATTTTATTATTTTTGTGTAGTTAAATCATGTGTCTACATATGATATGTAGCATCCTTTTTTTCTAATTATAGCTAATTGTATATTAAAATCTATACAAACTTATTTATACTATTACAAAGGAAAATAAAAAAGTTGAAGTCAATTAATTAATTATAAATAATTCGTAATTTTTGTAGCATTAAATATTAATGATTTGCAGTAAAAACATTTGGGTATCAAATGTTGCTATATTATTATTATTCAAGAAGAATGGACACTGGTTTTTTTTTGTAGCTACAAATTGTAAATATTTTATTGTCTTCAAATTTCGTCTAAAGAGTTTGATGAGATTTGATCAATGTTTATTAAAAGTTTATACAGTGTATTGTATTTTACTGCATAGAATTTACTACAAATGGACAAAACCATTTGCGGTCCAGTCATAACGGTAACAATGCACTTTATTCTTCGCAAACGTCTCTGTGCCATTGATAACAATTCGAAATTTCGAACAGAACGTGTGTCACGTTTAAAAAAAAATGAACGGAAGGGTGCACGTACCCGTGAGGATTCATCGGATCAGTTGATTGCAGGCTAGCGGTTCGTTAGAGGGTTTAATGGCTCGTTTTGCGAGAGGCCTTCGGCAATCAAAGCGGAATCAAAGATGAGAGCGTGGAATATATTTCGCTCAGGATTTTATAATAACATACGCATAGCTCGCATTCAAAAGTACATATATAAATGTGTACAAACGAAGACGTGTGCATTCGGTTTTCCCATTAAGTTTCTCAAAATTAAATCTTCCTAGAATAAAAAATAATTTGCTAGCTTAAAAAATGGAACAATAAATAAGTTCGGTCTTCTATAAGTTCTAAGACGTTGGACTAAATATATTCTTCATTCACAATTTCGAGAGTGATTCACAATTACAATACATTTATTGAGAATTTGTTATTTAAAATATATACTTAACACAACTTTAACTTCTCTCTCAATGAAAAATATACTTAAGAACACAATAATTTTATAACGTATTATAATTATACTGTGTTTCGAATACTGTACACAAGTAAAACTGAAAAACTACTTCGTCCTGATCAATAGTAATACACATCTACTAAACACAAAATTCCTTTATCTTTCAGCATCTAATTTATCATTCGTGCACAAATCAAAATGAAAAACTACTTCTTGATTATGAACGCCGGCACATACCTATTATCTCGAAAATTCCGTTATCATTCAGCACCCAGCTACCACTATCATTCGTGCACTTCGAACCTCAAAAACCACTTCGCCATTGTCAATACTAACACATATCTATTAAACACAAAATTCCATTACTTATTAGCACCCAGTTATCACTGAAGCAACTCTGCCAACAGTTATCACTATCAGAATCGCAAGGCGAGAGAGTTAATCTTGATGAAAATCGGCGCAAGTGACTTCGATATGCTCCCCAATAACTAAGGGTGTCATATTTACCCATAGATCACACGTATTCATAGTTCAAAGAATGTTTGATCAGCGTCGCTCGCTGATGCAGGATCTCCGCTCAGCCATCACCGTCCAATCCACTTTCGGCGGTGGCTCGGAGTGGCCGAAACCCGCGATTAGAATCCCGAACAGGTGCATTTCGCTCGGATTCGACGGGAACGATTACGATCGGCGAGCCCCTGGTTGCCTTTATGGTGGACGCTCGCATTGACGGTGTGCCCGTGGCGCGCACAGAAGCTCTCTCCATCTATTTAGGCGGGCGATTGTGCTCTCGTACCGGCGGCGAGAAGCTTTCACGGTGATGAATGGTTGGCCGCGGCGCGATTAAAGGGACATACGTGGAAAGTTATCGCAGCCGGTGCATTCTCTAGCATGCTGCGCCCCCGCGATAACGATGAAAAGACGAGCCCGCACGATGACAGCTCGCGACGACGCGCTCGCTGGACTGTATAACCCGTTGGAATACTTGTAGCGGATATTTTAACCCTTTGTATTCGACAAATTTTCTGATAAATACACCTGATCCTTGATCCAGACGGACTTTCTTTACGCGAGTCTCTGTTTTATGGGCAAATCAGATCACTATGTGGTCGTTTTAACGCGTGTTCTTAACCCATTCGCATCATGTTTAAATACCGTTGTGAGAAATAAAAAATGAAATTTTTAAATAATCTTGTAAAATCAAGCAGTAAACATTTTTCTCCGATTATATAATTTTTCAGTAGCCATTTGATTTGATACAGCAAAATTATAGAGTTAGAGACTTTATTTTTCTTTTCTTTCTTTATTTAAATATTGATTGTCCGTTAATTTCACTTTATTCATATTTCTATGTTTCTTTCCTTTGTTTTGTCATGTTTATACCATTTTTATACCATTTCTAGTTACCGTGAAACATGCGAGGTAAAGGAGCATGAAAATGAAGTAAAGTGAACGCATCAAATTCAAAGTTCAGTCACGCCTCCCAATTAATTCAACTGCCGGGGGTTCTGTAGCAAGCGAAAATAAACTTTTCTATCCCAGAACAATTTCCGGGAGTTTCGCGTGCGAACCCTTTATCGTGTCTTATCGCGATTGTTTTATTCGGGCGTCTCGCTTCGTTAATTTGTAATGTCGCGAGCAGGTGACGGCTGTTATTTGGCGTGGAGTGAATAGCGGAGAAAACCTTAGCGTGCGCGGTAATTGTATTTAGTTAACGCTGGAAGCGGTGAATTGGCGTACAAAAACGCATTCCATTGTTGTTTGTTTGATACACAACGGAAACGAGGGATGCGTTTCAATGTGAAATGAATTTGTAATTTGTTGGACGAAAAGGCATCTGAATTCATTTCCGCATCTATTATGCAGAATATTTACTCATTATTATTTAACAATTCTCAGTTTAATCATTCCTTTAAAGTGCCACCCGTTTGCTCAAGGAAATTGCAACATTCAAAATTCACAACAAACATATTGGTGATTTCTCAGTTAATAGAGCTGTAATATTTCGATAAAAGTATATGTAATATCACGACGTAAACGATTCGATGATTACATTTATTTTAAAGCATAACGATTTATAGAAATTTATATTTATTAAAATAATAAACAACATTATTAAACTTTTATTTAAATCAAATGGAACAGTATTATCATTTCGCGAAGATGATCCGTAGACTCTCTAAAGTCTGATAAAATATATATGTCATGGACTATCATGAAAACTGTATATTTTTCAAAAAAATATGGTTATAATATTCGTTTATTATAATTGAAATACAATTACAGCTATTATATAACATTAGCTACCACTGAACGAAGAAGATTCATGATTCTAGGCTTCAACCCCGCGGTTAAGGGAGGGTTGAATTGGATCAGCCCAAAGCGCGTCGTTTCCTCGATAAAAAACGAAGGAATAATAAAGAAGCAAAAAAGAGCTGTTCCGAGACCGTTCATCGGATGGTTTGCAAATAAACGCGTCTAGGACGGAGCGAGGTTGGTCGAATCGCGTCCCTCCCATAGAGGAGCCTATGGGAACCGAGCGTGTTCCGTGAATCCAGTCAATCACGGCAATTTACATCCACCCGCTCCACCCTCCCCTATCTCTGTCCTCTTCGCGGCAGTATCCTCCGCGTTTTCTATTATCTCTGTCGACCAGTCGAACCGTACCTTTAGCGCAAATCACGTCTGATTGAGGTTTCAATCGGAATTCGTGAATAGAACTTGATTTACTGGCGCGCGCGTACACAGCGGCGCGGCGGGGTTGCTTGCTGGTTGCTTGCTCGGTTGCTTGTTCCCCATCGCTGCCGGACGCGGCCACCGAAGATCACTGTTCTACCCTTCCGTGTGTTTACGTTGGGAATAGCTTGTTAATGATTCGAGGACGAAATTATTAATTGGCGGCCTGAAGTGGAAGCTCCGCCGTCGGTTAATTAACGGATATTCGATTCGCGTTTGTAAGAGCAGGGCGGCTTTGCGATAGGGTTGCATCCGACTCGTCAGTGGGAACCCACGGCTCCGAATTACCCGAGATACTCGTATCCTGCGAATTATTCGCCGAAAATACTTTGTTAGACACGATGAAAGTAATGAACGAATGATAATTGAAAGGATCGTCTGCTGATTTAGCTAGCTTGGGTATATATGAAAATTGAGAAATTTGATTTGAAATTGAAGATTGAAAAGTAGGTTGATTGAAATGATGATTGGGTTTTTCGATTTTGTTGAGGCTATTTGAGAATAGGGAAGTATCGATTTATTTGGTGTAATAGTTTGAAAGTTGGTGATGTAATCTCCAAAGATTTATTATTAAATGTGATAAGGTTCTACTGTGTGTGAAATGAGAATGAAAATGGGGAATATCGTTTTATTGCGAACAACGAGTACCTGAATTGTGTCTCTATTTTTAAATTTACGATAAAATTGCAATCTTTTGCAATCTCAGAAATCTGCGAACATAATTGTAAGAAATGATTCAAGAAGTAACAAAGTCGGATGTCGTATGTTACTAAATATATCTATATATTTTTTATTAATTCCACTATTGTATTTACAATCTTTCAAGATCAGCCAATAGATAAATATTGTACATATAGTTACTTTTATTAATATTATCACCACCGAGTATCAATATAATTCACACATAATCCTTACAAAAATTACAACAAACAAATTTCTTAAATTCCCATTGACATTTAATATAGTATCCAAGTTACACCATCAGCTTCCAAAATAAACTCATAATACTTTCATAACATCAAATAACTGCAAACTAAAATATCTGAAATCAGTAATTTAGATTCTAACATGAACATAAGCTCCACCATTAACAAATATAGTACGGAATAAAATCAAGCTACGTATCAAACGAACACAAACACGCATTTTCCAAGGCATCGCAGCAAATCAAGTCGACACACCATAACGAAAAAACACGCGCAGTTCCCCCTGCTTCATTTTCATTCAGACGTCCCCGGTCCCGCATATTCGATGAAAGGCCATACATCCGGATTACTCGGATCATAAATCCATTTATTGTAATCGACGCATACACGCATATACACCAGGAGGAAAAATTGCACCCGAGAACCGGCTACCGATTCGCTGGCGTTTAGCGCCATCCGCGAACGTTGCAACGATCCGAGCATTATGAAACGTGCCGCGCCGCGCCGCGGGGCGGAGAGGAGAGAGAGAGAGAGAGAGAAAGAATATTTCAACGTCGATGCCACGGGACACGGGGGGAGGCAGCAAAAAAATATTTCAATGCCGGACCGGTTGCTATCGAGGCTCGGTTGCGCTCAGCTCTCAGCGAAGGTGTGCGCGCTTTCGCGAAAATGTTTGATCGAATCGGATCCGTTGCCGTTTATTAATCACGAGTGTTCCGCAAACTTCGATACCGGCGGAATTCTGAGCGCGAAAAACGTTCCGCGCAAACTTCGCGCTCGCCAGGCGCATTTCGCGGAATAATGATCGCACTCGCGTGTATGCGTGGACACGAGTGGATTTTAAATGGATATCGACCCACTAAAATTATAATGCATCCGTGCGCGACGCACGCTTATAGCATCGCGTTGACGGGAAACAAATGGCCCTTTGAACGCAAATTTACTATTATGCTTAATTACGGAGTTCGGCTCAGCCGGGGCGCTCGTTAATTGATGAAACTCGCTGTTGCGGCCTGTGTTTACTTTAATTTATTCGCTTCGTTTATGTACTAATTAATTTCCTAGTTCCCCGTTGGTCGTTGTTAGATACCGTTTTATAATGCGTTCAACGTATTCCGAATATTTGACGGTGTTTTTGAAGTTTGTTCGATGTTCACCCTTTACCCTTTGGATACTTTCAGTTGAAACGTTCCGTGGACGGAATATTTGTTTGCTTAGCTTGCCGTCTGAAGATCGGTGAACTATGTTAATTCATACGAGGCGTAATTAACGCTAAAACTACCGGATGGGTCGAAATAACCTTTTCCTGAGTTCTTTGTTTTGTAATGATTAAAAATACAACAGATGTTTCTCGGAGAAGTTGTTGAAGAAATTGATTTGGCAATACGCAAACTGAATTATAAATCAATTAAAGTCTTAGTAGATGAATTCTTGGAGTCTCTATAGAAGAATTTCAAAAGGTCAATTTAACTGCTCGGTAGTTTTAGTGTTAAGTTGTAATTATAATTCCTCAATTTCGCCAAATTGAATAATGGTAAGAAACGCGTATATTAACTCTTTGCCTTATGACATCGTGCCAGATTCGCGATGAAAGTTTCCGAGCGAATTTTACAAATCTGCACGTTACTTTTTCGAATATAAGAAGTCAAAAAATAAGTGTCAAATTCTTTACTTGTTGTAGTAAATAATTAACCTTCTAATAGTGGGCAATGCGCAATCTATGATGTGTACACTTTTTTTTTAATTCTAGTGTTAATTTACCTACAGGCTTATATTTTTAACTGTATCACACTCAAAGACACATTTAATGATAAATATGATCTTTTTATCATCAACTATTTTTATTACGCTTGTTCGTACTGTATTATAATTCTTTTTTGCAATAAATCACTACAAGCTTCCATCTGCATTTCTGAAATTCCACACATCTGGAGAGTCAACGATAAAGTGGGTTTATCGAACAGTTTTGAAAAAAATCATAGATTTAGAGATTAATCTCATATACTTATAATTGTTACCACATAAATGCATCCGCAGAAAATATCCAGTTAACTGTATTTGACGAGTATACACGTCATCTTAAAGCTTGGAATAATTCTTTCAACGATGAATTCTTTAATTTCTTACATAAACATGTTATTCCTCTTTGTTTTGCTTTGGTGTTTCATTAAAATATATCCTACACGCATTCGTCCTGTGCTTGACGTGTACGGATCATTTTTTCATTTTATTGCGCGCAAAACGAGAGATTTTTCAAACGAAATTTCACAGTTAACAGGTTGAAGGGTTGAAAACGCGCCGACTCCGGAAACAATAATTAAAAACGCTGTTCGCTATAATAACAACGAAACAAATTTTTTCAATTATCTTAACGAAGAACTCCCTGGAAAAACATTAAAGTTGACAGAGCGTGACTCGTATTTTCATTCACGAAACATCCCTCCGAATTATTACCCTCGGCTGTTATTGTTTAATATTTGCCCAAGAACCGGTGCGGCGCGGCATCGATCCAAGCGAGCCAAAAAATAAAACGGGAAGGAAAAGCGAAAATCGTTTCGAGCCTCGCCAGTAAATCCGGCCAGCGAATCTGTGAAATTATTAAAACCTGCGAACCCGACCGGCAGTTTTGAGTATCAATATTTACCCGTGTTGTTTGCCGCACTCGCGCGCACAGCATTTCCTGTTTCGTACGAGCGATCGCGATGAAAGTGATCAGTCTCCACCCGAATTTTGTTTATCCGATTTTTCTCTCTCTGCTTTCTTTGTTATTTTTTTATTTTCACCAGCGTAACCAGTTAAAACTCGAAACGATGCCTGACAGTCGGTCAATTAACGGCCGCGCGCGAAATTTTATGGTTGTCAACGTTCACAGGCGCAACGCGACGCGATTCGTTTTCTGGATTCGCTTCGCGGAGCGATGTTTTAATGAAAGCCTCATTAAACTAGTCGTTTCTGCCATTTACTACCGGGCCGCCGCCATATTGATCTCGCCCGATCGTTTGTAACAGACTCAGATATATCGGTTTTTGAATAATTGTGCCCGTCGCGCTCGCGAGCGACGCATCGAACTTTAACGAATGCCCTTCAGCTCCCTGCGGGTAATAATTATTTTGCCGTGCGCGTAATTAATTTTTGCCGGAATGTACTGTGCTGGTAATACCGTTGCGTGAAGGTTGCATGCAGTTCGTTTCGTTTGGCAAAACTGCTTGTCTACCTGTTAACGAGTCACTGATTTCTTTAACCTGTTAATTGTAGAATTTAGATTCGAAAATCTCTTATTGCATGCGCAATAAAATCGAACAATAAAGTGTACACTCGTCAAAGGCAGGGGGAAAATGCACCTATAATATATTCTAATGATAAACTAAAACAAAACGAAGAAGAATGACGTGTTCATCGCAAAAAATTCATCGTTGAAGAAATTAGTACTATTTTGCGTTTCAAGATGACCTGTATACTCGCCGAACGCGGTTAACCGGTTAAGCTGTTAGGAATTTATTAAATTGCGACGAATTTTGTTAGTATTTAGTCTTCAAATCGATAATATTGAAGTAATAAGTGGTTTTTAAAAGTTATAAAAATAATGAATATATGCAGTCGGTTAATGATCATTTCATTGAGAAATATTGAAAAACTTAGTAACTTAGAGTAAAAACAACAATAATACGTATTAAAATATTATTAACTAAGTACAACGCACATTGCAAAAATAATAATCTAAATATACCATTTATCTGACGAAAAAAATTCGATAAAATGTTAAAAGAATCATTTTTTCGTAAATGAGACTATCATATCTTGTAATAAAAGAAACCTATTTATTCTTAATTTCCAATTCCTGTATCAATGTGATTGCCAACGAAATCGATATCACAGTAATTTTTATAAATAAATAAATAAAAAAACAAGTAATAACTTCTGGTACTTTCAGTTTCAAAACGAAAAGAAATATTCCTGAACAAGGTAAATAATCATTCGAACAATGTCGAAAGCAAATCCGGAATTCCATTAAATTACAAAAGTCCTCGTAACAGAGAACAAAAAATGAATGGGAAGAGGTAAAGTTTTACAGAGGAGAGGTATTTCAGTGTTCGGTGACAGGATTACGCGCGCCACTGGACACGACAATAAACCGGAAGAAAATAATGGTACTTACGATTTACTGGCTGGACGCAACGATAAAGGAGAAGCTACGGCGCTCGTATCGCACGTCGGACACACCGGTGTGCCATTGCACTTTTAATTTGTAAACACGCGTCCGATACGAACTTTGCGAAATCAAATGGAAAGAGAAGGAATATGGAAATGAGAGGAAACACTACGACGACATCACGCAACATGCTTCACGCGCGTATCGACGCATTCTCCAACCAGTTAATCGTTTTTGACGAGTATACGCGTAATCTTAAAACGCAAAATGGCACTGATTTCTTCAACGATGAATTATGTATTTTCTCACATAAACATGTAATTCCTTTTCGTTTTGTATTAGTTTATCGTTAGAATATATTATAGGTGCATTTGCCCTGCCATTAACCAGTATACACTTTATTGTTCGATTTTATTGCGTGAACAATCAGGTGTTTTTCAAACTAAATTCTACGGTTAACAGGTTAAATGTTCTTTTAAAGCTACAGAAATTAGAGGAAAAGCACTTCTTCTGAGAAGTACTTTTTTCTAGTTTTTTATTAAATATTATTGCTATAGCCGTCACGCGCTAGAATGTAAACAAACATTTTACGGTTATAGCTGCCACTTGCGTCAACGTGTTGAATGCGAAAGTGTGGAATCTAAAAGAAATCGATTTTTTTGAAATGCTAGATCGAAATCTCCCTTTAAACGCTGCGAGGAAAACTGTTTGGAACAATGAGCAAGGGGCAGTTCGTATTTCTTTCTGTTATCGGTTGCAACTCGAGAGCGTTGCACTGTTTATTGCACGCGAAGCAGCGACCCGATATCCGAAATCGTGTCTTAAGTTACGATTGCCGTGCATGGCTGAGTAAATTCCGTTGGTAAAAGCTTTTTCACCAAAAATTCGCGCTTCTTATGGGACGGGATAACACCGACCAGACAAGTTTATCCGGTTTTTCTTTTTCAGTCATTCTTTTGTGAAACTTATTGTATAAAATATTTTTGAATTTTGATTATTGAGAATGCATAGAAATAACATAATTTATCGTTTTATTTATTTATATTATTTTAAATAGACATGAAATGAGTATTATAGTTTAATACTACGAATTTTATACATTTCTAGTACACTTCATTGCTTTCAAAATTCAATATAGATAATAAACTTGATGTCCAATGAAACTTTTATTTGTCATCAGAATCTGATGATGAATCGAATAAATAAACTCTTTTTTTAAATTAATATCTCGTAAACTTCTTTATAAAAATCTTCATTTGTATACAGTAATCCACAATCTATAATAGCAATTATACTTTTTAATTTATTTTGGAACTAACTTTCTTCTCATTTGAATAATCCAAAACAATTCATAATTCTTAAAATCAGTTTACGTACAGAACTGATTTATTGAATCCTTCTACATAAACATATTCAATGTATACCTGCTCGCATGAATTGCCATTAGGCTATTCCCCGCGAAATCTGTTTTTCCGGGTGCATAACAAGCAGTCTGACTCCGACAGCCCCGTAACGAGCGAAGTTTCCTGCTTTTAAGCAAAGGAGTCTTCGGGCACCCTCAAGGAATTATGTGAGGTTTAATTTCGAAATCCTTTGCAGACGAAGAACAAACACGAAAGGGGGAGGGGAAGGGTTATACCCGGCCAACTCTGCTGTAAATGTGTTCATCTTCAGGGTTTAACTTTACTTAACTCGGGTTAACGTTAAGTGACAGCAGCAACCGAGCTGCGAAACAGTTTAGCATCTGTTTTAGTTGCTCCGGAAACTCCCGGATAGTTTGAAAAATATAATTCCCGCTGCTTTGGCTTCTACATGCCGTGTACAGAATTATGTTTTTCACTTAACACTTTGACTGCCAAGTAAACACTTGTCAAAACTATGAAATCGAAACTGTTTTCTTGGTAAAACAGATATTGAAAAGTCGAAATTCTTCGTAACGATTGCTCTGTTATCTTTCTTATGTCACGTGCATCCGAAAAACAGGTCGTTCGATACGTCATCAAGAACATTAATATTTACGTTTACGTACAAAATGGTGTGACGTGGCAACCAAAGTGTGAAAAGAATTTCTTTAAGAGAAGTATTTCTTATATTAATGTTTTTCATGAAAGGTTTACAAGAATTTTAGGATTCTTCATAGAATTATTCATATTTTGACAATTCTTTTATTTTGTTTATTATACAGTAATTAACTCTTTTATTACTACACGTGATTAATATTACCTGGAAAAATTTCATATTCCCGAACAATAATTCTGGATGCGTTTACTTTTATTATTCTGACAAGACTTTTTGTCAAATTTGTCATATATTCATTTAACAAACTTGTACAAAAATCCAATAGCTTGAATAATACGACAATTGTAACATCTCTTACTACCTGTTCGCGACAAAGTAGATTCTCAGCTCAACTATGTGTAGTACATAGGAATAGTATACTGGGAGCCATTTTTGTCCTAGCGAAAAGTTTATAAATTATAAATAAGCCGGTTTACTATGTTCTGAACTGTATTTTCGTATACCTTGCTTATATGACCCACCCCATGTAAATCATATGCGTTACATCTTCTCCGTCCAAAACACATTCTCAAGTATACTGATTCGCCAGATTACTGATTTCATACATACACTATGACATCCAGGCTGTCCTATTTGAACATACAGTTAATAGAATTTAACCCTGCTGCGTTTTTCAACTAATTGTTTATATTTATATATTTCTTTATACCTTTCGACTATATTGCATTTTTATTTCCTTAATATCATTACGTTTTATTCCATCATATTCCATCTAATAACGTTCTCTTTTTCTCAATGATACTTCCGAATTTCAGAAAAGTCTAAAACAACCCTTATTAATCTAGATATTCCTAATTTTTTAATTATACGTCAACCATCAAATTTACACATCTTTCTCTTACCCTCTACCCTCAAACTATATTATCACATAAAATAAGATTCTCCCCAGCTTTACTTCAAGCACACCCGCGAAACCGGTTTACGTAAACACAATATTTCCCTATAATTATAACCCATTCATCTCTATTCTAAACTGCATTATACAGAGTTTCGTTTGCCTACCAGGAACTCTCTCCCATAAAGGATTAAAGCAAAACACCCCGCGCATGTATACACGTACACAGAAGCGGCCTAGTATTTGCGTTAGCTAACGAAGCAAACAACGTTCGTTTGTTTCAGAAGTAGAGGAGCGGTCCGGCGGGAAGGCGCGCGGCGGTAAACTAGCGCGTCGTGCGCGCTCCTTCAAGGAGGACTTCCTGGAGAAGCTCTCCCAGATGCGTTCCCCAGGCAGCGGCAGTGGCAGCGGCGGTGGGGGCAGCGGGGCGGCTACGAGGGCGGCTTCACCCTCCTCGCCGCGAACGCCGCGGGACAAGAACGCGCCCGGGTGCACCGAAACCGCAGCCACCATCGACAAGAACCCCATCCGAGATCTGCACATCCACGTGCGGCAGGTGCAGCTGGCGTTGCTCCACTTCAGGGACGTGGTGTCCAAGAAGAAGCTCGAGATGTTGCCGGGGAACGGCACCATCGTCCTCGACACCGTCACCACGATACACACCGTGCTGAAGTCCTATCTACTTTACGAGAATAGGTGATTGGTGATCACTGATTTCGATTCAACCCTTTGCACTCGTATGTCATGCTGGGGATGGCAATACAAATTTGTTATGGAACGTTGGAAATTATTTTAAAAAGTACCACACTTTAAATTCTATAATTGTTCCATTAAACTTTAAACAGGGTTTAATACTAAAATTACTGGGCAGTAAAATTTATTTCCCTTCATTCTTCTATGGATATTAAAAAAGTGTGTATTGATTGGGATTTTCATTGGCTTATATCTTAATTCGTACATCATCAAATCAGGTTACTTAGTCATTTCTCTGAGAAACGCTTCTATCTTTTCAATGATCCTAAAAGAAGACATCAGGAATAGGTCATTTTGACCTGTCTTGTAGCCTAAGTGTTAAAGAACCTAGGAGACGTTCTCGATGTTAGAGTATTTATTACGAGTCCTTTTTACAAATTATTTTATTGTCTTGTTACAGCTCCACTCTGGGTTCAGCGACGAATCAAGTGTATCAAGCACTAGCGCAATTGTTAAAGCTCTGTGACGATGTGTTGCTGCACGGCGATCAGTCATCGGCGTTGGACACTGAGAATGTGACGCACATCATAGGATTAGTTGAAGAAGCTGTGAAAAATTTGGTTGCTCTGGCGAACGAGAAGATCGCCAACAGACAGAAACCTGCAGCTGTCCCTGCTAATAACAGGTATATCAATTTTCTCCGATGGTCTTCATCCTCGGATTGTTTAGGGAAACATAGACTACTGGAAATGTTTATTAGCATCACTGAAATATTTAATATCTTAGCTTTTATGGCGCACTTAATTATAATATTTAGAATTTTCGTTCTTGTTATTTAGATTTCTTTGTTTTACCGTTGATCGACTCGAGGAATCGTATTAGATTATTTTGAAGTAAGCTGCTCTGCATCTTATTGTTAGTTCTCTAATTTCAAGAAATTAAATAATGAAATTTGGACTTGAACAGTTATTTAGTATAAGTATTATTTTTATTAAAAGTATGTTTATTTGAAAATGTTAAAAAACTGGGTAGTACAGTCTATAAGCAATGTAAACTAATTAACTGTATCAAGAAGACAAATAAAGAAAAGTCATTAAGATTAAAAACATATACGTAATAAAAAAAATACTTAGAAAATTAATATTATTTGTGACAATTCTCTTTTTACATGTCTTTTTCATTCACTATATATTCACCGTGTAAAACGAGTTTAGACATAACAAACACGGTACAATCTTGTAATACATATTCATAATATCTGAAAAAATATGCCATGTCTAAATTGTTTCCGTTTTCTAAATTAAAATTAATATAAATTTTCTTACAAAAATTGCAATCATGTGAAAAGAAAATTCAGAGCACAAGTCGAATATTAATTATTGAAGACTATTTTATTAATGAATTTGTGTGATACGATAAATGTTACCAGTAGCATAAAGCCATACGATATTTTTTTGTGTCGTCATGTGCCAATGGAGATTTGACAATCATTGAAATCGTTTCAGAACGTCGGGTTATGGGTCGGAATTGACGCCACAAAGAAATTCCTTACCCGATATTCCGCTAACCCCGAGGGAACGGCAGATTTTAGAGCAGACCGCTGCGACTACTAGTCTGGTCCGTAGTTCGCATAGTTCCGAGTCGATTTTAAGGGATTCTAGTCCACCCCCAAAACCACCACTCCCTGAGAGGTAGTTCCCAAAGCTTCTCATTGTAACGATTAGTGTGGGGCAAATTATAAACAGGGACTTGCTGTTATTACTAAAATCTGTCACCACTGGTTTCTGTTGAAAAAGCAATAAATTAATGTGTCCTTTAATCGCTCGCTTTGTTTAGCAGTGAAACTAATTGTCGTATGTTCATTACAAGACTACAAACTTTAAGCAATTATGAAACAAAGTTTGAAGAAAATATTGGTAAAATTTCTATTTTATTTTTGATTTAATGGATGACGTAAATAAACACCTTACGAATAGAAATAAATTACATTGATTTTTGTAAAATAGTAATAAAATTTTTGTAAAGATATGCAGTCTACTTGTAACTGTTAAAATAATTGTTAATATATCATTAGATTTGATATTTTTTAGTTTAGTATCGACATGTGAGAATCATCGATGGAGGAAGTGCAATTTTATTTCCTTAGA
This sequence comes from Nomia melanderi, assembly GCF_051020985.1. Classification (NCBI taxonomy): domain Eukaryota; kingdom Metazoa; phylum Arthropoda; class Insecta; order Hymenoptera; family Halictidae; genus Nomia; species Nomia melanderi. The sequence goes on from NC_135009.1 coordinate 6,852,149, forward strand.
GTATTTGTAAATTACACTCATTTTATTCTGTATAAAAATCTATTGTTTAGTTGTTAATAATAAATAATGTGAATGTGAATTGTTTAATTGATCCACAATAGATACGTAACATGTGTGGTAATATAATTTTATTAATCCAATTTTGTATTTGTAGTGGCAATTATGTGGACTATAGGTTAAATCGTTTTCACAACTAACCATTACCTTTATTGTCAATAATCTCGTACAATGAATTTTTCTAATCTATTAGTATTAATCACGATTATTTTCATTCACTAAATATTTCATCAAATTATTTAACGATGTCAACTGTCCTAAAATTCAGTGAAGAACAAAGAGGGAAATATTCATAACGTATCCGAAGACAAATCAGTATTATATTTAAAGAAAAGAATAGAAAATAAATGCAGAATATAAATTTATTTTTATTTTACAATAATTATACAGTATAAAATAGAATATTGTCGTATGAAATAAATTACGTTTCTAAAGATGCAGATTAAAACATTGTAGAACTAAAATGTGCCTGTTCATTACTAGCTTTTTCTACTTGTCTACTTCATTATGGATACTGACAATGGTGTCATCTCTTAGCTACAGATTTTATTACTTCGTAATGAAACAATTTATATTATTATTATTATTATTATTGTTGTTGTTGTTGTTGTTATTATTATTATTATAAACACTCTATGTGTCACAAGCTGCCGCGCGGATATTCCATTAAATTCTCTTGGGGTTGTAAAGTCCAAGATTGACTCGTCGTGGGACGCGTTTATTCGGACTGTCACCCGTTAAATTAATTTTGAGTGACTGGTTCAAATGGAGAACAAGCGATGTTTGATGCTTAACACCACCAATGCTTAACATAATAAAGCCAACTCCATACGATGATTGTCAATATTTTCCTCTGAAGATAAAAAACAATTTTTACCACCTTTAAAATTAAAAAAAATTTAACACAAGTAGAAATAATCAGCATTTGTGTCAACCATTCTTTGCAGTCAATGCGACTTAGGTAATTTTGTCTAGTAACATTTTTAAACTAAAAATAATGAAAAATACCGTACAATATATACGTTCTATATAAAATAAAATAAATTAATTAACAATGAAAAGTCAAATGCCCCACACTGATAAGTAGCGTGTATTGTTTCAAGTAGTATCAGTATTACTCTACGTCAGGCTGGATCACTTTTTGATTACAATCTCAAAAATTGTAATATTAAAATATGAATATATTCAATACTTTCTCAAATACAGCACATCAAGATTGTCTCGAAATCATACAACTAGAAATTATTGCCAAAAATGTTTTTTCTAATAATTCTTATTCAATTACAAAAATTACTTTTACGACGCAAACATGTTTATTTTGCAATTTTTGTATTAATGATGCTGCTTAAAGAAACATGATAATACATATGGATTTCCCTTATATTCAAAAGATGATCCATTGGCGTATAATAAAAGTCTCGCGATTGAGATTGGGATTGATGTTTCAGAACTAATGTGTGTCTGTCGGAGGAAAATAGTTCTTCTGGGACACCACCACCATTGCCCCCGAAACGGAGGACACGGGCTCAACAACTGTTAGACGAGTCCGAAGGTCTTTTAGCATCTAGTCTTGATAGGGTCTCCTTGCGAAGTCGATCTCCAGAGGATTCGTCGTCACTTTTAAGCGCATCAGCCGGAAGTTTGGATTCGGCTTTGAATCATTCTCGTGACGAGGATGAGATTAGAGCGATCATGGGACCAAACGACGAGTCTCTGAACGACAGTATGGATCTCAGCTTAATGGCTACTATTCAAGGTATCTGATTTCCGCTAAAAGGACGCGATCAATTGAACATCGTTCAGCGCATTGATATCATTTATAGTATGTTCATTAACAGTGTAAATGATAATTATTAAAATATGCATTTACTATTTCCGAACTAAGTGGAAAGAAACTTTTTGTAAACATTATTTAAACCTGGACTACATGAAAAGTAAAATATATGTATCTGATTTTGTTTCTTTTTGAAATTACAATTATTTTTATCTTGAACCATTAAAATGTTTTGTAAAGACAGTAATGTTTGAAATCATTGTATAATATTGTAAACAAAGAAATTAAATTTTTATATATTTTAATTGCGTTTCATGTAACATATTATGGGTGAATACTTTCAAATTACTTTTCACAAAATTTCATTATTGGAAACTACTTTTGTTAATATTACCTAGTTCACCATATTTCAAAATACTCTCTAATAATGAGAAGTGAAACTTCCTTAGAAGGACATGAAAGAATTCCAGAAGTACGTTTCCATATCAGTCCAAAGGAACATAGTACACACACCTCTTAGTCAACAAAATAATTCTGAACCGCGCCTCACTGGATCATCAAGCCAGTCTTATTGGGAAAGTCTTAGAATACAGATTACTTTTTAGAATAGATAATTTTTACTGAAATAATTCTATATAAAAAGGTAAAAGCGTGTAGTATACATTAAACGTAGAATATACTGTGTTCTTTATAAATAATACATCTAAGATTCAGAACAAAATAAATAGATTATTTAATTACACATAATGATCAAATAATTCTAATATTTATTTTTTGTATTTTTTCTCTGTTACAGGCATGCAAGTTAATGGTACTTCAAACTGTAGTCGTTGGGACGGTTCCGAATCCAGTATACCGAGCACTATGTTGTTGGGTCAACAAACTCCCCAAGAAATGCTTAACGCATTTACCGGTACGCGATAAAAAATTCTTTTTCATCCAATACCGTATCAAGGTGACGGAGGCGGATGACGTTGTATATTTATAAATGTAAAAAATGTATGAGCTAAAATTATGCAAGAATGCCTCAAATAGCTAGTGGAGCAAGTAGCGTGGGCGTCAGACGTTCCGACTACGTGAATAAAGAGTGTTCTATAGATCTTCATCGAAGTCGGTGCAATCCGTTAGTATTCTTTCTCTCGATCGATCACGAAGATCACGGTTTCATAAAAATAAAAAGTTCATCATGTCCGCCGGTTGGAACTGGGAAACCTTAAAAAGTCTTCTCCGTAAGAAGGATAAAGCTTCTAAAGCAATATTCTATATTGCCATCCCCAATTTACTCGTTCTCAATAAACAATTTGTCAGTATTTTATAACTCATCATACGGCAATTATGTTTTAGGTATGGAAGGAAAAATAGAACGATTATCGACCCAAACGCAAGAGTCCGGTTTCGTATCCATGCACTCACAACGAAGTTCATCCCAAAGTTACACCGCTTCCAGTGTCACATCAAAAAGATCCTCCCAGCAGAGCAGCATTAGTTACAATTCTCAGACGTTTAATTCGCAACAGCAATCGTTTTCTCAGACCAAGGTGTCTTCTGATAGTAATGGGTCCATATTCACCCAGAAGACAATGAGTAGTTCCAAAAGTACTATTAGCACAACAAATATATCTGGAAACGGGGATCCTGCGTTGCTGGAAAAATTGGTAAATGTGGGTGTTGCATGTTCGTGTTCGCATTGTTTTTTTCTTTTCAATAAATACATAAGTAGAAGATGATTCAGAAGTATATAATTGATAAATATACAAATAGATTATTGATAGTTATAAATATACTTATAGATTAATTAGTTAATTGATAACTGATTTTCAATTGTACTTATCAGTATTAAGTTTTCGTATGGCTTACTGTTCATTTGTTATTTGCATAAATTCTGTTGTGAATGATCACTGTAGTAGAATACTGTTTTTGCTGCATATAACTGTCTTAACAGTTGTAGAAATCATGTATCTATTCCATATTTACATTGTTTTTATATTACGTAGGAAATAGAATCGATTTCTGTGTCAGACACAAACGGCGTGCCACCGGCATTGCCAGAAAAACGTTCCAAACGTAGAAAAGAACGTCAGCCGTCGCAGTACGACAATGTACCTGAGAACGAGCATTTATCAACCTGTAGTTTACATACCAGTAACGGCGATAGTCCGGATACCAGTAAACCACCGCCGCTTCCGCTCAAAAAGAGGCACAGTAAGTTGATCCATAACTAACGATAAAGGCAGTAATAAAGCAACTAATAACTACTATCTGAATCTATAGTCTTTCTGCTTTATTACTGTCCTATATAGATTTTAGATACAATAATTACAAAACAATAAAAATAGATTTGGTCCAAATTGAAGTACAGAGTTAGTGGACAAAATTGTTCTAGAAATTGTCTAGACTATACTTTAGAGTAGATGTTCCAAAATCTCTTCCTGGTAGTAGGTTAAAACTGATGAAATATTTTGTATCCCCCAGTGTTCCAATCAGTGGCATATTCTGGTAAGTGGGATCCTGCCCACACAAATCAGCTATCCCACAGCAAACACTTTCACGCTAAGTTGGAATCCTTCGTTTCACGCATTAATACACGATTTTAAGCTCCTAGCTTTTTTGCGGCATGTTTAATCTCTCATTTTGTGAAAATGATTTAGTACATAATTTGGTTTAATACTGAGCTTGGATATTTTATTCATGTCTTTAGCGTTCTCATGGCTTATACATAAATTAATGTGACATTAAAAACGGACGATAATATTACATCTTTCTTATTAATGTCGTGTTTTAGGGAATCAAGTTTCGTACTATTTCTTTAATTGTAGTGGATTATCAGAGTATTCTCTAAATTTACTTAATTATTCGTGTTTAATGCACATTATTATACTTCCTTCGTACCTCGTCGTAATTATTCTGCTGCGAATTCTAAATTTCATTAACAATAAAAACTAATCTTCAACTGCTCGCGTGGGCGTCGACATTGTTTCACTAATTGACTTGACCTTTTCTGGCTAATAGTCAGTTAACACTTATGCTTCTTCAACTGGAACGACTCCAGAGAGTTCAGTTTTCATCTTCACGATTGTGTGTGAAGAATCAGCGAAATAAAACATTTTTCTAATACAATAGTTTTACAAATGAAAACATTTGTACTTTTTTCCGCTGTAACATTTGTTTTACTTATCAGTGTTTGATTCTGGAAAACCTATACGAAAATGTTATTCAAGCGATTGCATTCTCATTCCAGTAAGTTTACATAAACTTTAAATGCTCAAACTTTTATAACAATATATCAAGATACATGCTTGTGCTCATTGTTTTCTTCTGTATTTTATTCACCTGCGCTTTTAATACATTTCATAACATAAATCATGCTTGTATCTACCATATGTATTATATATCATGGAATCACATTTTTACTTATTTTTATATTATTACACTATTCGCTGCTCGATTAAGTTACAAATTCACTTAAACCTGATTCTATCTATTTCAGTCATGGCATACATGGAGATGTTTGGGAACTGTTCCCACAGTAACAATGACTTCATCTCTGGTCTTGGGACTCGCCATTCAGTGGCAGCTTATAATTCAATGCAAGCAGAATGGCAAAAACATGAGATGGCCCTTACCACTACTCAGTCATGCTCTTTTATGGCACACACTTTGACTACGTTACATGACAGCTCAAAGTATGTAATTTAATAAGTACATATACATACGTTAAGACACTATATACATACCGTTCAGAGAAATGGAATAATACCTTTTGTTTTTCTTTCAGTACCTCCATAACTATGACACCACCCGTAACTGAAATAACAAATAATTCTAGTCTCCCACCAGCATTGCCACCAAAGAGATCCCGTTCCATTAAAACAAACGCGACACCTCCACCTATTTCACCAAAACCTACCATCAGCATGCAAAGTATACATACAATCGACCCAATAGTAACATCGACTCCAGTGAAAACAGAAGAATCGGTTTGTATTCACGAGAAGAAAGAGCTCACACCTTCGACTCCAGTTAAATTGGTAAATATAATAGATTTAGTATTATTATATATTTGTGTTGATTAATTATTTTTTAATTGAAAATATCCTGTTTTCCAGAATAATGTTACCTTAGATACGATATTGCCATCATCGAGACCTGCAAGCAATGCTCTATCATCAATATCAGTTGATGAAAACACTCTTGAATTGAGAGATGTCGATCAAGATGACAGTATTCTAGATGAACTGGACATCAGCAAGTATTTAGTGTTAAAAAAACCTGACGAAGATGGGCCAGATATACGTGGAGGACATCCAGATGCTCTGTTAATTCATGCAACCAAAGCTAATAAACATGGTAAGAGTTTTTTACATCATTCTAAGAAATATATTATTAATATATCATTATGAGAAATGTGTCATAAACGTTTCTGAAAAAAATATAATTTTAATTTTTCATGCTTCTTAGATGAAAAAGAGTCAGGTCAGTCTATAATCTTCATATACATACACTTCAAACATGCACAGTTTCAACATTAATAGTCAATACGTATTAGTATAAACAAATTGCTACTTTATCATTGCGTGAAAACTCTCAAACAGAATCTTATATTTATAAGTACGTACTTTTTTACAGACTTTCTATATCAAGAAGCATTCTTAACAACATATAGGACTTTTATGCAGCCACTCGAATTAATTCAGAAATTACACAGACGCCATCAACGATTCTCTTGCTCCGCTGATCTTGTTAAGCAAAGGGCAGCTCGCGAAGCATTTTCCTTATTAGTTAGAGTCGTTAGTGATTTAACGTAAGTCAATCCTCTATCGATTGTATTATCAATAATTAAGAACACTTCAAAAGTATTGCCTTATTTTAGTATGTCGGATCTTGATGATACTCTTCTACAAACCTTAATGGAATTCGTGCAACAATTAGTATGTAGCGGTGATCTCACCATGGCGAAGGCTCTACGAGTAAAAATTTTAGAGAAGCATCAAGCAAAACAGTTACAATCAGCACAGCCAATTCTTTCGTCGCTGAGCGTGACAACAAAGCAAGCTTCTCTCCTCGATTTTAAGAGCGAACAAATAGCTGAACAAATGACGCTATTAGATGCGGATCTATTCATGAAAATTGAAATACCGGAAGTGTTGATCTGGGCCCAAGAACAGAATGAGGAACGAAGTCCGAATCTAACCAGATTCACGGAACACTTTAACAAAATGTCATACTGGGCCAGATCGAGAATTCTAGAGCATAGGTTAGAAAATGAGGCGAAGGATAGGGAGAAATACGTGGTTAAATTTATTAAAATAATGAAGCACCTTAGAAAGATTAATAACTTTAATAGCTATCTAGCCTTGCTTTCTGCACTGGATAGCGCGCCTATTAGAAGGCTCGAGTGGCAAAAGCATATTACAGAAGGCTTAAAGGAATATTGTGCTCTTATCGATAGTTCTAGCAGCTTTAGAGCTTACAGACAAGCTCTGGCTGAAACGCAACCGCCATGTATTCCGTACATGTAAGGATCATTTTCAATATAATTTAAATATGACATGCTATGGAAGTCTGCAATAAAATAAATACGATTTCTATTTTCAGCGGTCTCGTATTACAAGATCTCACATTCGTGCATATTGGAAACAGTGATTTATTACCTGATGGCACCATAAACTTTTCAAAAAGATGGCAACAGTTTAATATTGTTGAGAATATGAAGAGGTTCAAAAAAGGGTATGGTCATCTTTTTCTGTTGTAAAAACTTATTACGTTACAAAAACATGTACTATCAATAATTAACTACAAAATAATGTTCAAATGGTCATACATCCAAAGAATTTATTAATAACCTTCTCATTATAAACTTATTGATTCAAAGGTGTTTACATTTTTGAAACATAGGATTTAACGAATTATAAAGTTAATTTCTTTCCAATATATATTTAATTTATGAATGTGGCGATTCTTTGTTACAGGACATACTCCTTTAAGAAACACGAACGTATAATAACGTTCTTCAACAATTTCAGTGATTTCCTCTGTGAGGAGGCAATGTGGCAGATTTCAGAAAGCATCAAACCGCGCGGAGGTAAAAAGGCCCAGTCACAGAACTAGAATATATCTAACCCTTTCACTGCCTGCGTCTCAAAATCGAAAGGCTGAACCAATGAATTAGAATGTTTATATTTATGGTATTTAAATAAACGCTTAATTGCAAAACCAAACGAAAATTATACAACACTCCGATGGCGGTGAAAGGGTTAGCTTGGTCTACCCCGTTTCAACAGCCTCTGTGAGGTTGTATTTTATTTTATGGAAATTTTAATATTCAGTCCGTAATTGAAGAAAACAAAAGCTAAGAGCCCATATTTAGATTAAACTGAGACTTGATGTATTCATTTTATTTAATATAATCATATTATGCGGATATCGATTGAATCGAAACGTCGAAAGTTGTGAGGTTAGAGGGACTCTAAATGGATTAGATAGATCAAATGATGTCTCAAATGCATTTTTGTAGATATTTTCCTTTTGCCATAAGATAGTGTGGAAAACCATATTTGCTATGAACCTATGCAACATTTACTTAAAAAGATGCAGCTGTAATGATGCTTAACATAGCACGAAGGGCATACTACCCTCACTTTAACTAATCTATATGTATGTCTATATAAAAAGTATTTATTTATTTGCTTTTAATCAGCGAATTGTAAAAAGTAGTAGGTGTCCTTCTTTTTTTTTTTAACTTATTTAGATATATATAAACGTCCATTATATAGCTTTAATGTAGGTAGAAGAACTTTTCGAACGTCAACAGTGAACTGTTGACTGCGCAAGGAAGAAACACCAATTACGTTAATTAATGTAGAGCCATTGTGGCTTCAGATTAGCGCCTGGTCGTCGCGCTTTTCCGAGCACACGGCACGACTGAGCGTAACTGTTACATATACTATTGTATATGATTATATAGAGAACACTTTTTGTTGGGAACTTGTTAATAGGTATCCAAGCTTTCAGCTTTAAGTCGAGCGGTTACCTAGAGATATAGGTAAATTAAGTATGAAAAAAACCACAATCGTGACGGCAGAATTGAATTGAAGTTTTGAGTATCCCCTTCTATTGTATCGTGATTTTAAAGATTTTTTTTGTATCTTTTGCTATCGCAACACTACGTTTATAGTTTTCGATAATGAAAGTGAGAGTCTTGCTTTCTTTCACAATACATTCCGTTCGAGTGAAAGAATCTGATCGAAATTGATTTATTTCGATTGAAAAGGAACATGGCATCTTCGTTAAAATTATCGGAACTTAATAGAGTGCATCAAGTTTTAAATCTCTTAAGATAAATGACACCGCTGTAATGATAATGGCTGTTTGTGTGCCTCATATTATAGGGTGAATGAATATCTGCCTATTAATTAATATTTCTCCGGTTTCTCATTTTTTAGTAATAAATGTCTTGTATACAACACTCGTCGACAGAGCTATGATAACCGGGCTTAAGGGAATTTAAACAAAAAGAAAAACAATTTTGTCATTTGCATGTTATAACGCGTTCCATCTGTGCCGATAACGGTCGTTCGGATTTATTATTCACGTTGGAAAGGCCTAAGCAGTTGATAATTAGTGTCGGTCTATAAACATACGCAGTTTATTAAAATACTTACCAATACGCCGTGGATGAAGGCAAAAATAGCCATGATTAGTCACACAAAGAGTAGTTAGAAGTTTGCTAATACATATAAATATGATAAACAGTTGTCAATTTTCAGGACATGCACCAAATATACATACGTAACGTAGCTTTCAATATCGAAATCACCGGAATATAACAGCCGATGAAATTGTGATTACTATAGATGCACTCCGTTAATATCAGTGGTAAACAATGGAAAAATGGCAAAAAAGAACATCAACCTTAGTTACCAAAATTTTTAACGAAGCATATTGTTGCGCCAATAGTTATGCGAAAGAGTATAAGTGCGATGATGAATTTTGAATTTCTTTCAACGTGAATCTAACACTGCGTGAACGTGAGCGAATATGGGTAATAAGAAACATCATACAATCTTCTGTTTGAATAGTTGATACGTATAAATGATTCGTCTAATCTAAGGCTAAGAGGAACTTTATTAACGTTGTACATAGTTTGATTGTATTCATAATTTCTTGTACGTACGCGAGTGTCTTCTATTATTGGTAATTGTATATACGCAGTGTATTATCTTTACATTAACTTACGCATGACGTAATAAGCTCATACATTTTTATGTTCATTGAAATCATTGTGAAGTCGCGTTACGTTCTCATATGTTAAACGGTCCAGTATATAGGGGGTTTCGAAATCATGCAACAAGGAGCAACTTATCAAATTTTTTATGACAATCAAAATCAAAATATCATACTACCATTTTGTAATCTAATCTTTCACATTCTCCAAATATAATAGATATACTACGAAAGACAAACTCACAAATTTTAACTACTTGTATCATATACAAAGACTCAGATTGCAAAATAAGAAAGGAACTATTTGATTTGTTTGCTTATAAAAAATGAATACGCCTTACTTGATACACGATTTCGATGCACCTTCATTATTTTCAATTTTGTTTTTTTCTGTACGTTTTTGTAATACAATCATTGTCACATTTCTCCTAATGTTCAGTGCATCTTTTCTTTTATATCGTACCATCATCCTAAAGAATTCCTGATACAAATGTATGCATTCAATTCATATTTCTTCATGCTTTTACACATTTTATTAGTAATTTACTTTATTGTGAATTTATACGTAACAGGATTATATTGATTTTCGGATTAATTCTATCTCGACTTTATGTTAACAGAATTTTCTTGTAAATTTCAAGTAAACATGTAAGGATTGATTTTAAGATAACTTTAATGCTAACCAAACATGAGTGAGATAAAACAGTGAATATGCAACGAAAAATGTAGTCTCAATCAGTCTGTTAGGTAAAAACGTTAAACATCTTGATTGTAGGAGATAGCATTGTAACGAAAGTGAATTAATTTAATAATCACATTGATAATAAGATATTTTTGAGATTTTATTACTTCAGGTTCCTTGTAGCAAAAGGAATATATTTCTATATTTATATTAAGATAATTGAGAGACCTGTATTTTGTGTGCTTTAAAAAGTAATATTTTCTCTAAATTTGGTCTAGCAATATTATCCATACATTAAATAACTTAAACTAATGAAAGTTGAAAACCCACAAATTATAAAAGAAAATTGTTTAAAAATTCATATAATGTATTCATTAGTTTTATATATACTGTAATATATCTTGCTTATACATAGTAAGAAAGCTGCATTTTTCACTTCTTAAATGGCAAAGATAAATTTATTGATAGTTATTTTCTAAATTCTAGACCAAATTTGTATGTAATTTCTAAAGAAACATAACATACTATTTCTTTGTTTCTCCCTTACTAATTTATCACACATATTTAATTCTCTGTGTAGTAATTTATTGTCTGATAATTATACCAGTCACTTATATTAAAAATTCCGTTATTTGCAAATTGAAAAATATAATCTCATCGCATTAGTTATCTACTAAGTAAATAAAAAAGTAACAAAATTGAAAATATACATATGCAACAAACTTGATATTTGCAACATGACTTATGCTGAGTTTAATTTTCCTATAAAATTCATCAATTCTTAAGTCTTACCAAATATATCTTATTATCAATTATCTGATTTATCTTAAATGAATAGATTGATCCCTGAGATAGCATCTTTTCCAATCTGATTAACCAGATGTAGATTAGCATAGGCGTAAATATAAATCTGTGTTTTTTCTATCTTCAGCTGAACGTAGGTAGTAGCTTCTAAGGAAACAGTCTGTACATGAAAATGGACTCTAAAGCAATTGCTGTTGAACTTACTCTTACAATGCAAAAATTTCGACGTCGCAAAAACAATGAACGACGGCTATTTGATTACCATATAGATCAGTACTTCCATGGCGAGGGATATTTGCAGCTTTAAGAAATAACTTTGTACATATATGTATACATATATATTACGAATTTAACGATCGAACAAATTCGTCGATCTCTTATTATATATTTTCAAGAAGAAAAAATGCAAGTTTTAAGCCAAACAAACTCAAATCAAAATTTAACAAGAATGTCGATGGAAATGGGACTTTGTTTAGGCGTTTGAGGTTGGTATAGAACTGCACGTCAAATAACTCTCGCCGAACTTGAATTTAACGATGTTCTGAATGTGTTGTTCTTACAAGGAAACAATAAGTAATATTCTTAGCGGATATCGATAAGCATCAAACAAGTAATAATTACTATTAATGTGTTACTGATCTCTTATCGCAACAAGAATATACGTGTAACTTAACATTAAATAGATATGATGGTAAGTATTAAAACCGGTCAACCAATAATCATAATGATTACTGATACTCTGCCTGGTGTACGTTACAAGTATTTCAGCTAGGGTATCAATTATCATTCTAACAAAAGCGACATATCCACATGGCACAGTATTGCTATTTAGAAGACGGTGAAAGTGAAGAATTCCTTGAGAATGAAATCTCAAATGCAACAGTTGGTTTCGAAATGTTGTATATTTACAGCCGTTTAATTTTTCAACGACGTTGTAATTTGTTTGTTTGTTCAGCAGCGTATGACATTAGTTATTAAATTATTTTACTTAAAAAGAAGGAGTACAGACAAGGGTGGAACTATAATAATTCATGCAAAAAATTAATTATTAATGTTTGATAAAATTAAATGAACTTCGTTATTAAATATTCATTTTGTTCTGAGTAAACATTTTATTTAACATGAATATCTGTAGTAAACAATACATTGTTAATGTTATAATATTAATGGTAAACATTAATATTAACAATATAACGAATATTACTTATTTGTCACTACTATTATCAAACTCTATTCCCACTGAGTAATTAAAATAATGCCGGGATTCTAGCTTATCAAAAATACATTAAAATACAATTCAGATGAACCCAACAAATTGAATTATAAAATATTAAACAAATTAATATTTTACTTTTTTTATAATATTGGATTACTTAAAATATCTTAATCGCATTATTCCGTATTGCTATATACAAACAACAAATTGCACAAGTCGCGGAAATTTGTGTGCGGAAATTACGCACAATGTAAATTTTCGGAAAAGTCACCTCTTATATTAAATGTATTGTGTTACAGTTTTCCAAAAGAAAATGATTAGAATTATTCAGCAATCTAAATATTGTTGATAGAAAATCGAATAATTCTAACAATTATCATTACATACTTATGAATTGTATGAAATAATCGAGTTTGGAAACCAATTTAATAGGTTGAATTTATGATTCATGGTACTAACGTCTTCGGATTTATTCCTTAAATAAAAAAAAGAAACTGTAACTCTACAATCTATAATGTTTTTCTGGTTTTCAAAAATGTTAATTTCAATACGTTCAAAATATTTCCATAGATTATTTAAGGGATTAATCCTATTCTAGACCATATTCGAAGCGTTGCAAATGCGAATCGGAATTTGTATCTTCACCCCTCACGGAGATAGAGACAAAAAGAGATACTGAAAGACATATTTATATTATATGTGTCCCATCTGTAGGTATTTATATAGTCGATAGAACAGGTATAGAGCATTGATATCCGATCAAACTTATCTTTCGCTTTGAGTTCCTGATTAACCACCCCCTTCCCCGTACCTAAATGATTCATGCCGTTCAAGTTATAAACTGCTCAATCGAGAACGGCAGAAATTATTCCAGCGACGAATACCTCTTCTTTAACTCGCGCGAGTTACAATTTTTCTTCCCCGACTGTAAGTGTGTCAGCCATTACCGCGAATGAAGTATAATTAGCGGAAGAGATCCAGCAAAATGAAGTAAACGAGAAGGAAAATCAAATTGACGTCGACTATATTTCGTCGAACGGTCGAAAAACAAAAAAAAAAAGGATATGCGAGTAGTCGCGAACGCTTGAGCAAATCGCCAAAAGTTCACTGTATATCGTTTCTACCGACTATATCAAAACACGTAATCGTGAAACATACGGGAAACGAAACACAATTCACTAAGCATATCATTTTTAAGCGAGCGATTACTAATTATCATTATACCCGAGGTCCCTTTCGATTACTCTCCACGACGAGAAAACGAGGTTTCGACAATTATATCGAGAAAAGATACACGTAATGTTATGCTCACACGTTTAATTGTGCGATTTATTGCGTAAACCAGTCATATTTTTCTATGGACATTTTTTCTTACTGTGCTGCAACACGCGCCGTTTTAGAGCCACGCGTTTATTTCGATGCGACTCGACACGCACGATTAATCCTAAATCATTAATTACAGATTGCCGTGTAATATATTATATTTTCCTTCTGTTTCGTCGGTCTTGTAACTATTGCGTACGTTGAACAGTATATTTGTATGCGTATGAACGTTTTCGAACGAATCTTTTTGCTTCTTTTGTAATAGGTGTACGAAGAAGTGAAATAAAAATATGTTAAAGTCAGCACGCATTGTGATTGTACACTTGTTGTGTTATGATTGTACATATCGTTCACAGACACGTCAGTAATGCTAATAATTAATTAAGAGGTGTCAATTATTTAACACTTTTTTTTGCATCTTTAAACATTTTCTTTGGATATTGAAATTTAAATGGAAGATGTCATCTAACTGCTCTAATGTGGTTTACGTTTAAACAGTATATTTAAAAAAAGGCATTACTTGCGTTAAATTTATTAAAAAATATTTATTACGTGGAGAAACATATTTTATAAATATATCTACTAATAATAAGAACAGCGTTTTTAATATATTATTTCCTAACATTTTTATATTCTTAGGTCAATTGGAAAGAATTCTGCTTATGTCAAATTGTTGATTCTAGTCCTTTGCATTAATATTATTAACAATTATTATTTGTACTTCTTGATTTTATATAAAAACTTTTAAATTTCGCGCTTAAAATCTACTGTGGCTCTATCTAATAGTAGGAAGGGGTACTAATTTTGTTAGTGGCTTAAACATTTTGACGTGGATGGCGTCGTAGTTCTGTTTAATCATTTTACGTCATGGAACTTATATATGAATAAAACGAATTAAAGGTTAAATAGAATTTCAATTTAATATACTTTTATTAATATACAAAATTTATACAAAAGAATTGCAGGAAAAATCTTACACCTTAAAAATATTCGCTCTTCATTTTTGTGACTTCTCTGTATTCTTTGAAATGTATCGTGACAAATGTTAGATACGAAAGAGATCTAATTCCTAATAAATCTTCAAAATCTCGTAATATAGAATAGATGATTGTAACCTCACTTATAATATCTATATACTAAATTAAAAAATTGTTCCATTGTTCCACTTCGCATTTTCTTAATGATTACAATTTGCATCACAGAATATTAAGACAACTACCAAAAAATGTCTTTCCTACACATTTCAGAATATTAAATATACATTCCTCAGAATTGATCCAGCTTTGTTTCTATAAACCATAACATCTATGGAAGGAACGATTTCCCCGTTCAAATAAAACGTAATAAAATCGCCGCAATGTCTGCCGGTTGTAGCCCTCTGGCGACAAATATAAAAACCGCCATAACTGATTCATCATTTCACAGCGGAGCGACACGCAGTACAGAGGTCGCTCTACTTGCATCATAAACATAGGCTGCGGTGGCCATAGGGGGGCACCACCGGAAGAGTCGGGGTCCCGAAAATCGCGATCGCACAGTTGTTCTTGAAAGAATGCAATACGCGGACGTATCGTGCTCGTAAGTACGAGGTCGAGCTGTCGTTCCGCGAGCGCATTCGTTTCTGCCAATACCGTGTATGCAAACGACTCAGAATCTCTCCGCGTTTAGTGACCGATAAGCGCGGCGGCACCGTTCCGAAACAACGAAGCCAGTGCGCAAGAGGAATACGTACGTGAACACCGACGACAGTGGCAATAAGTAATCCCGTAAGCTTCGTGCGCGCTCAGATTCGACCGTGAAGGTATTATGTTGATTCGAAAAGATAAAGTGCATCTACGTAAGTGAATAGAGTGCCTCAACCCTAATACCCCGGGTCGCCCTAGCGAGCGGTTGACAGCTAGCAACCGTGATCGAACAGATTTTGCCGATGACGTGCCGTGAACCGGCCCACGAGAATACAAAGGTGTTGCATGTTGCCTGCTAGCCACCACAGAAACGAGGCTCTCTGCAGTAGTACATCGGCCGTCGAGGTGGGCCGCACCGACGAGACTGTGGACGTTCCTAGATTGGCGGTAAATACACATTCGCGAGCGATCTCCGCGCTCTATTCTCTATCGCCCGCTCCTGTAAACCCTCGACTTTTCTTGCGGCACCGTATTCACGTCTATTGCATCTATCCGGTCCGTGCACGTTTCGATCGGCGCCACGATAACACCGTTCTCAGCCCTTTTCTCCCGTCCCATGACCGATACCACCCGTGTCTCTGACCCGTTCATTCGCCCTCTCACCGGTGGGCACGTATTAATATTGATCTGAGGGCCGGGTAGACCCGGGAGGACGCGGTACCGCCTGCGCTTTTCTGGCCACGAAAATCTCGAGAGTTGGCTCCGCCCTGCATCAATTTCCATCCGTCTCGTCGCTGTGCATCGTCTTTTCTTTGTGCACCAGTTTCCCCCCGAGGTGTGTGTAGGCCCGGGATTACGAAACTCGTTCGTTTCTGCACGCGTCCGCCGGACACTCGACGGCGTGTGATTTACGGGCGTGCAATAAACGTCAAGCGGCGTCGAGTGGGATCCTCCCAGGCACGGCCACTCGAGGAGGAATCGGTCGGTGCGCGTTGCCGCTGAAATCTCCGCGAAGGTTCATCCGCCGATGATCGCAGGCGCGGCCCGAGTCTTTCGGAATCGGCGCCGCGAATAGTTCACTGCTGCTGTTGCTGCACCGTTCGCTTTGCCAAGGACCGACGACGAGCCTGCTCGCGCGATAAGGGTACGCCGTGCCCGCGGATGTGCGCTTTGCAACCGGCGAGATCAAAGATCCGCACGTAACGTTGTCGCGCGTGTATCGCGAGCGGCGGCGGGCCGTGCGTTCTCGCGGCGGCCGAGACCGTTTTCGCGGTTGCCGCTCGAAAATCCGAGAGACCGCGTTTCGCCGAATTACATAAGTCAATTAGTCTATTTTCAGATGGCAAAATTCTTAAACCGCACAGGTTATAGCCGGTTCGTCCGTTCGTCCCGGTGCCTCTGCCCGATTACTTTAAACGCCTCTGGATACATGACGGACGCGTTGAATTTTGTAGGTTAACCCTCTGTAGGTTCATGTAACTTTGAAGTCACATATCAGTATATTGGCATCTTGTTGGTTTATTTCATTTTGCACTGGAAGTGGTGAATAAAATAAAGCAATCAGTTAACTTCAATTTTTGTACGCTCAGACGTGAAAGTTTAACGTCATTGTAACTTGAATGTTACAAAATATACTCGTTCGATGAAATTATTGAAACTATTGAATACATTCTTAATTCGTGTGCATATGTGGATATTTATTAATTTTGTACTGTATGGATTTTGTTATAATCATGAACAGAAACTCGGCCCATAGAGGGTTAAACATGAGTACGTGCTTAACCCTTCGCGGACTGGCGGTCTCGGTGTAAAACCACCATTTTTAGTTTGTATTTTTAATGGTCGCGAGGCTTCGAAATGAAGTCGCGGTCGGTTTGTTACTCGGAAGATTACTAGTAACATTTCTAGAGAAATCTTTGGTGCAAACTGGTAGTAATAAATTTTTTATTTTCGCATATTTACGCCCATGTTGTGCCGTGGTTTTTCGAAGGTCCGAAATGGGTATTTGGTACGCAGAGTTACTACGCAATTCAGTGGTTCCACTGAGAAACCAAGAGTTGAATAGATAAACAATAATATTCTTTCTGCAATTTTTATTACTAACAGTTTTAAGTATTTATAACAAACATCTTTTCTTTAAGAAAGTATTATTCTTTAATATGGGTGGTACAGATTTAAAATGATATGAGTAGTGCTTTTAACAATATTTTGCTGAATTATGGTTACCAACAACGGAACGTCTATATCAGGTCACTACAAATACAAAGTTTGAAATGGAACCGTTGGTTTATTATTTGAACGCGTTAGGTCTAAGATATGGAAATATAGTTTACAGTTACTATGTATAATTGTATAAATATATTGTACTCTCGTCAGAAGAAATAGTAGACGGATAAACGACACAAATTTGCCGAATAATTTGACACGCAACTCCGTGGATCGTTGCTGCCAGCCAAATGTTTTCGCACGTGAACATTAGTGCCAATGCGAGCATTCTGTTCGCTAGAGAAACTCTGTCACCCTCGGAATATAGATACAAAACAGGGAAAATTGACTAATAATTGTTCGTGCACGTCCCAATTTGTTTTTTTATCTTTTATAATAATTACCATATAAAAACAAAGTAAATACTTTTTAATTAATCTTTGAATAGCTCATATGTACATTACTACTTAATAATTTTTAATAATTATGATTTCAAAATTACAGTTTCTAGACTTCATACCATTTAATTAAAATTCTTTGAAGGTTCCCGTAAATGATATTTAACACTAGAACTGTACCCGTAAAAATGACTGGTTTCGGTTCTCTTGTTTCGCAATGATTAATATCTTAACACGTCCGCTACCAGCGTCACATATTTGTGACCGCCGTAATCCGATATTTTACATAATGAAAATGAAATGAATCCTATAGATATTGTTATTCGAAATTATAAACTACGACATTATATTTAGGAACTCAACGACTTATTCCAGTTTCATTTTTCTAATATTTTGTTTAGAAGATTTATTGGATGGAAGAAAATATTATAATTGAAGAGACCGTCACCGAAACAAGCGCTTGTAGCGAACGTGTTAAAAGCATCGAATATTCGAAACGATCTTGAAAATAAATAGTTTCACTTGAATTCTATAACAAATATCCAAGGAAATTGGAAATAATCTATTACAATTTTTATAGAGATTACATATGAATCGCATTAAATGCTCGGTAGTTCTAGTGTTAACGGTCATACGCGAATTCCTTGTAACCAACCAGCGACGAATTTGTGCGTAGTTGGAACGGATGGTTCGTAGTAAGGAAAGGATTAAAAAAGACCATACGGATTCACGACGTGATCGTTAGCATGTGTCGTTTGCAATATACTGCACCCCACCAGCTCCGTCTTCTCGGGTTTGTATAACCGATTGGCATCGTTCGAATTCCGCAATTGCTTGTCAACCGCGAAAATTAACAGCCCGTCAATAATGCTCGTACATACATGCCGATAACACGATCATTAATTATGCTTACATGCATACTGATAAATTAAATCGCTTGATCCGTTATTCGAAGAATAAAGGGGATTATTTCACGAAAATTATTTTGTTGTGTGGAATTAATAACGGTGTAAATAGTGGTAACGTAAGATTTTAATGCTAACTGAACCGTGAACCGCTGAAATGGCCAGATTTAAAGTTTGATTCATAATTCTGCGTTTTCTTTCGTCTATTTAATTTTGTATCTATTTCTACATTGTCCGATTAATCAGTTTTTTTCATTTTTCTCTTTCCTTTTGTTTCTGTTTTCATTAAGAAAATATCATCTATCTTATTTATCCTCACTTTGTACTTAATTTGATATTCCACTGATTAGTGTAAAAATTGGTGCATACAATGTTAGTGTTAATGCTACATCTTTCATAATCCACTAAAAATGCGTTATTACTTTAAACGTTCTTACCCTTACATTGTTTATATGATGATTCACATTAAAAGTATTAAGCGGATAGTTTTAAAAATTATTCGATTTTAAAGAATTAATAAATGAACAGCACTAAAATTTGGTTTCAACATTAAATCCTTCAGAATTCACGAAAAACAGTTACCACTTTAAACGCCATTGAATTGGAAAATATTTAATCTTTCCAACTACTGTATCAACTGTCTTAATGCAGATTCAAAACAGTGTTTCCCAACTGTAGATTTTTTCCGTTTAAAGGAACACTGTATATCACTGAAAAACAGTCATTTGCGGTATTTCATTTGAAACAGCGATAAAAAGTAATGCGAACCGCGTGAAATGTGTTCGTTTCCCGTTCAGACCTTACAAATGAAATTAACATACCTCTAGAAGTGAGAAAATATGCACGCGTTTTCGCAACTGTGTGTTCTAATGAATAATAAAAACTAATTGGTTGTTGAAGCTCTAACGTTCGTCGCTTGTAATTTTATCTTTCGCGTTCTCCGCGGTAGGTAATTAAGGGTTCACTGCGTGGGAAAGGATTACACAGTTTTTCGGGTATTATTTAATGATCGTCGGCCAGAGGTGCGCCGCGTGAAATGTACACATTTACACGCTACACGACATTTAAAATCCCAGACATCGCTTATTTTCGCGGTCGTTATATGAACACAAGATCCGAGATAAAAGTGGAACGAAAACAAGCACGATCCTCTCTTTGCCACTTTTTATATCGCGCTCGGTAATTGAATATTCAAACGGGCGTAGTGTTTAGGACAAGTACATGTTGTCCCGCGAAAAATTAACACAGAATTATTTTAATCGTTCTATACAGTATAATGCTATACTTTTTCAATTATGGATATTAAATCATTTACATTTTAATGGCAAAAATTATATTAACTGAAATAATTATATTCAGATTATTTTAATTGAAAATGTAAATGAAGATAATTTGATTAGAACACTTTCGATGATTTCCACGTAAAAAATGGTCTTGGCCTAGTTAAACTTTGCTTGACGTCTGAAGTTTACAAAACAAATTGGGAAATATTGAAAAAAATTAGCACGTGCCAGGGTTAAATAGATGAAATGACGCTGAGGAAATGAAAATCTGATTGGGCCAAAAAGACCCTAAGAACGGCAGAGATATCACTCGATTTAAGAAACCCATCAACTCGATAACTATTGAATTTTATAAACGTTATTTGGTAAAAATTTATCGTAATTCTTTGTTCCTCAAATTCTAATTTCCAAGATCTATATGAATGAACATTTATTTCCCTAGAAACAATAGAATAAAGCGTATAATAAATATCCGTGTCAAATAATCAGGTTTTATTGTATATTTCCATCTTTTCTACTCAAATCTTCAGTCGTATAAGTGACAGTCCCGTATTTTCCTCCCACATCACCTGTTTGCCAATGCACTTGAACGCCGATGATCATTCCGATAGGGGACCTGTATCGAAAGCTCGCGACATCCATTTTCCGTGAACGACTCTTAACCCAGATTCCGAAATATAGGTCATATCCAGGCCGAGCGCGCAAGCCACACTGCGAAACAGGTCGAAAGGTGCTCGAGGGCGATCGATACCGACTCAATCCATCAATTACCCGTTAATTAAAAGTTAGGGCTACCATTTATTCGTCATGAGGCACGCTAAGTACTTAAGAAATTTATATGACGCAACATCACAGCTTTATTGGTCAGTAAAGTGTGTTTGAATAAATAATAACAATATAGTAATTCAGCAGAACCCCTTATAGCATGATTAAAACATTCCCTGTTATGGAGTGTCACGTGAAATTCCCTTTTTGGATATTGGTTCAACTTATAGTAAGTTAATTCTCTGCCTGTCAGTTTTTTATGGAAAATCTTTTATTCACAGTTACTTTTCGAGGATTTTTTAAATCTCGTTATAGAGTGTCTTGCTGTACAGTAATACTAAAAATGAATTTTTGGACAAATGAAGATATAAATATTACATATAACGAGATGTTCTATGGCAAAAAAATAATTATCTTATGTAGAGTTACTTGCATTAATTACGGATTGCTGTTACTAGTTATATACAAGGTACATCATTATTATATACGATTTATATTTTTTATTAGTAAATATTCCGATTTTAGTTACATAAATCATTTCATTTCTTTTAAGGACATCGACAAAACCTTTGACTACGGACACACCGTTATTCCCCCATAATACTACGATAATCGTTATGGTTTCTTGTTTCGCAATTTTCGAAAGGAAAGTGGCTTAATTAACATTGTGCAACCCGTGAAGAAATGCATAAAATCGTAAATACATTAAAGAATTATTGTAATTCCGGGGGAAGCGGAATTCACGCTTTTTGACTTCTGTTCAGTGGTTCTCGAGCTCCCTATTCTCGATCATGTACTTTTAGATTAGTTATCTCATTTAATAATTATCTCGGATTTGTTAGAAGTATAACATTTGGAGCTTTAGGAAATTTAGATTTTCTAAGCTTGAACCTCCTCGAGCGATTTTATCTTATATCAATATAGCAACCTTTCGTTATATCAGCAGCTACATACATTTTACTAAAAGTTTGCTATAATTACTCATAACATTAACGTTTGACATTTTATACCTGCAAAGAAAGCTGTAACTCGATTTATTTAGAATGAATGTAACATTCGTCAACAGACGGTCCATGACTGCGAAATTATTCCGTACAACATTCAAGATCGATGTTTAATTTCTGGTGGAAATATTCCTTGATAAATGTTCCACGGTCGGTGAGGAGGCACATAAATACATAAAAAATTCTGCAATTTCACAATGAACTTTTTACATTGCGTATTAAAGCACTGGAGAATGACTAAGCACGCTACGCCGGGTAACTCTGCACGCGCTTCGTGCTGAATAACTAAAGCCACACGTAAACACGAACAAATTGAGACTTACATGCAATTGCATCGGAAACGTTATTATATTTCATGCGCTTTTTAAAGACGTTTCAGGCGATTCTCAACTTTTCTTGCGCGCATGGTACTCTGATCGATGAAAGGTGAAATGGAAATGAACATGACGAAAGAAATTGAGTGTACACAATAAAGATGTTTTATGCAAGGCATTCTTTAAAACAAAATCAATTCTTACAAGCTGTTAGCTGTATCTTGACTGAGTTTCTTACGTTTCTTATTTATTATACTTGCTAATTGATCCGTTAACCGAGGATGACGAGTATACTCGTTATTGCCATTCCTCCGTGTCTTTGGTTCACTTGTAGCTTTCTATTTACTTAAAGATTCTCGCTTTCAATTACACCCTAATGTGTACAGTAATAATATAAATTACATTGTATTTGCGATAACTATGAAATAAATCGCTTGAGATTGTTATTATTCTGGGTTATTCGTGTCCGTCCAGGGAAGAACCCGGTTAATAGGTTTAGACATAAAAGAATGAGACGTTCAGTTTTTGTAGCTTTGTTAGTGTCACATTTGTCGTTTAATGCGCGTCGGTTATGTCAGCAATTTTGTAAACATAAATCTCGTTAATTCACGTTGCACACAGCCAGAACCGTGAAACGGATACACAAGCAGGCAAAGAAATGCGTGTTTGTATGGTAACTTTTCGCATGAGATAGTTTACTGTTTAACATAAAATTACTTTCCTACTATTAAAGACTTTATTTGGAGTTAATGTTACTTTTCAATGTGAAATCACTTCTCTTCGTGGTAAAGATCGTTGCATTAAAGATAATTGAAAGAAGTACAATTGCCTAATTAATGTTTTATCATGTGCCCGGTAATTGTTCGTAAAAGAATCCTAATTTTTTCGGCAGAACTACATGCGCATTCTCAATCTGTCCACAGTGGTTCTCAATTATTTTCTCAGATAAACATTTAATTCTTCTTTATTTTGCTTTGGTTTTTCATTAAAGTATATCCTAGGTGCATTCGCCATGCATTTAACGAGTACACGCTTTGATTTTTCATTTTATTGCGCGCAAAACGAGGGATTTTTCAAACTAAATTGCACAGTTAATAGCTTAAAAGTATTTGTGATGTATGGTGATAATTAATCGCGCGGATAAAAAGAAATTGTAAATACACGATGAGTCTTTCTATGTACCTGTCGCACAAGTGGTTAACATAAGATATCGCTGAATCGCAGATGGAGGAATGTTCGTTTAACAATATCATTATTTGCCATATTTTAAAGCGTGCCTTATCTGTACACAGTTCAATAGCTGGTGTGTGTCACAGTGCGTGAGGTGATAACGATTCCGTGAGAGTGACAGCGTTCTTGCGTCAGGAAATCGTGGAACCAACCCCTTTCAATATTTATGCTAATACTCAAGAATGTTTGGTGAATTCCACTGCTTTACCGGGGAACAAACGAAGTATAGAATACTGCAATTGACTGTTCTTAATCTATTTATTTTACTTTACTTTACTTTAGCAAAGGATACATGTAACAGCGATTGATACGTTGTCAAATAATAAGAAAATATAGAAAAGGAAAGATAAAGTAAGAATAAATGATACTGCAGTTTATTGTTTCTGTACATTCTTTTTTTATCTCTCTTGCATTATTTTAATAAGAGGCCAATATAATATAATTGATAGATCCGTAGACAAGTGTTTAAGACCAAATATAGTAACACAATAAAATATACAAACAAAAAAGGTTCGATACAAAAATGGAGGAAAGTATTTATAATAATGTAGTTTAAAGAAATAAAAGGACTAAATTTAATTAAAAGGCTCTAGACTTTGATAGATAAATAAATGAAACAGGTTCGAGAAAAACTTAATGCGTCAAAAATGATCGGTATTACGTACCGACACATTAACAGGTTAACACTAAAACTAGTGAGCAATCAAGATAACTAATTTCCAATTTTCTATAAAAATTAGAACAACACGTTTCTTGAGATTCGAAGAGTCGTCTAGTCTTGTATCTCTGCAAGTACACAAATTTAATTAAAAATCTTTCGTAAACGCGACTTCGTCATTTGAATACTTGCAAAATCAAAATTCTGAAATGGGTCGATTTGATTCGTCTGGTAGTTTTAGTGTTAATAGAAATCACGCGAGGAAAGAAATTCGTGTCGTCGAGAATTCCCTCGGCGAGAGCTCTTTGTGATGCATCAAAACTGTTTTCCTTTATCGCCGGTTGGTATTTGCAACGACAAAAGAGACGCGCGGTCGGTTCCAAAGTCTAAATCATCGCTGTATGCACAAGAGAGAACGGCAGAGGAGAGATACGATAGCTTCGGCTGGAAAAACGATTCGCACGATCGCACCGACCGACCGACCGACCGACCCTCCGCCATCAGTTGGGACGGTGTCGTTAAATCACGATGATTACGGCATTGGGCTTTATTACTCGGAAGTAGGCAGTTCTCGTTTCAGGGACTTTCGTGTATAGGTAGAACGGGACGGGGCGAGACGAAACGAAACTCTAATCTCTCTGGTTCTAGGGCTCGACCGAGCTCGTCCGTTGGATTCTTTTTAACTCGTTAATCAGCTCTCGACATTCCACGGGACGTATCAGACAGTTTAACCCTTCGCGTCCGCTTCTATCTTTTACGACTCTCGGCCTACGTAATTAAACTTCTTCTTCATCTGCTTCTTCTTCTTATACTTCTTCTTTTTTCTTTGTCCGTTTCTCGATGAACGGTGTAACCGGTAGCAATCATTCTATTTCGTTCGTCGATTTTTTTGTCGCTCTCCCCACCCTCGATTGTGTCGAATTTAACACCGGAACTAGCGACTAGTCGAGTTGGCTTCTGGTTTCTTATACAAATTATACAAGTGTGTTTATTGTAATATCAGCTCGTTTGTATTGGATAGAGTCATAGGTAGATAAGTTGAATTCTTTGAAATAAAGTTTTAAAGTAAAAACATAAGAGGTATCTTTTTAGATCACAGTTTTATAATTTTGATTGGTTAGGTGCAATCGTATCGACGAACAGTAAGGTAGTGATCGAAAATATCAGAAATTAACAAATAAAACCAACAGAAAATTGAATGAGGAAAAATGAAAACTGATCGGTCAGTTGAATTCTTCAGTCTAGCCATAAAGTTACCTAGTAGTACTATAATGACTTTAGCATGTATTCACTGTCGTTAATCATTTTTTGCCATTTTCTAGGCACATTATCGTACAAAATATAATCAGGCAATTCTAGGAAGAATTAATTACATTCAACCTGCAATAGAACTTGTTTCTAACTTAACCTAATCTGTTTTGCATATTGCTGAATTAGTTCATTTAGTGATTTCTCAGGGAAGCGCACGTATTTTCTCGATATTCGTAAAAAAAGGGAATTCGAAATGGATTACCAATTGCTTTGATCCAATTTGGTAGCTCTAGTGTTAAAGTTTGATTCGGATCGACCAATTTTCAATTGTTTTTTATTTAAATGGCTACGATCCGTACAATGCCGTAGCATTCCGCAGACGTGGTGCGCTGAAATAAATTTAACACGAGTGTGTGTGCACTCTTCTGGTTAATTTGACCCGAATCCAACATTTATTAGGTTGGTGCATGTTGAATGTCGTTCTCTCGGGAGAAACTTCAAGCTGTGCACCTGGTATTCTTTCCAAACAACATATATTTCATGAAAATAATTTGTACGCGATTCTGTGTACTTTTCACAACGTACGACCGATTTTATTGTTACGACGAAACGAGGAAACTGGCTACGTTGGCCAACAAATAGAAATCACAGTTGTGGTATAAATGTAAATACTGTATTTGGAATTTGAATTAAAATATTGAAATTTCTCTTTTCATGTCATGTATGCAGAATTTTTCATTTTATTAAGCTTTTCGATCGCTTTTTTATCCTTTGCAGTTTCATGTCGGTACATACTCGACATTCAACTCGATGCATCTGTGCTATGTAACAGTTGCATATTTTACGAATTTTCATTATATTTACTTGTAATATTATAATTGTTTCATACATTGTTAAAGACGCAACAGTTTTTCTTAGAAATTTCAATGTTAATTCAATATCACAATCAGAGAATATCAAATCAATGATTACTCGGTTTTATTGATTTTAAGCTATCGGACTACAGTTTTAAATGTTCCATGCATCTTTTTTATTAAGTTATAATATTACCACAGTTTTAATACAAATAAAATTGTTATAGTGCCAAGCTTATTTAAAAAAAAAAGTTAATAAAGAATGTCAAGATTGTGCTATACGAGAATACAAAATTTTGACATTTTCTTCTGAATTTTTTATTTTCACATAGGAAATTAAGATGCATCGAAATTCTCCCCAGCAATTAATCTTTGGAGGATCGGTATATTTGCATAAAAACAGTCTTATTCCTTTTCTTAAATATTTATGTGTATATACGTAATAACGCCAAAAAGGGCGTTATCGGTCTTTCAAAGGTTAAGGGTGACAATAGTTTGCGACACTACGATACGAGATAAGCGATCGATGGCTCTATTTGCAATCACGTTTAAATAAAATATCGATCTGTTTTCGTCTGCTTTATTATTTCACGCTGAAGTATCCGAAGCTCCGGTCATAATAGGCTACGAGCCTTAACGATCGATCATAAATCTGTTATGATACGATTTACACGCGATAACGAACAATCTGATGACGGATAACCGATGACAAAAGGCAGTTCTATTGAACGGTTTTAATCGTATCGCGTCGATCTCACATTTAAAAACGTTGATCTACCGGTAACGACTGATACAATACCGAAATGTCGCGATGCACGTAGTACAATCTTTTAATCAAAAAAAGACGTGAGAAAATATTTTTTGTTTGCGTTGAAAAAATATATTAATGCAGTTCCAGTATGTAAATGCACTTTTCTCCTACGTCCAAAGACATTTTTATTTTTGTAGGGTATGAACTTGATAAACGCACTAAGTAGAAGGTTTATAAGCACATTGCTCAATAATCACAAGCATAGTTTATGCATATAAATTTATGCAACGTTTTGTGCATGAGCTCGATGAAACATAGATATTGACATTAAAGGAAACTTTATTTATCTCCACAGTTCTAGTGAATCAAAAATGGAATGAAACAAATTTTAAACAATGACCATGCACTATAAATCGAATAATTTTATAAAACATTTCATACAATTATGTTTTCAGTATATTTACCTTTATACATTTTACTCTAGTCTTTGATAAAAGAAAGTCATATGATACTGTGCATTTAATATATAGTGTAACATGCATTTGTGAAAAAAAGTCACGTTATAAAATCAGAGAAAGCTTAAACAGCAGAAAAATCTCCGTTAGAATTTTTCCGAACTTTGCTTGGAATAGAGCTATAGCCTGGCCCAGTTGCTAGAGTGATGCTCTATAGTCGATGGTAATGATACAGTGAGGTTGTAAACTCAGTGGGTCCGTGAATAGAGGTTCTAATAAGTAATTGACACTCTACCCAGCGATGTACAACCTCTTTCTATGTTGGTTTTCCTTTATATAGCTGTTAGACTAGATGCAACGGACTAGCAAAGTTTGTTGTTGGCGATACAAATCCTTGAAATTGATGTTTCGAAATTAACCCTTAAATGTTTTGGATATATTTTATCGAAGAACAAATTAATATTCCAAATGTTTATTATGTAGAGTAACAATTCTTATTGCTAATAAATATTGTTTACATCTTCTTTACACTTAGGTATACCCTTATGACTGGAATGTTTTAACCTTTTGATTTTAACCCCTTGACCTACAATATCGTGCCAGTCTCGTGACGAAAATTTTAAACTGAATGTGACAAAGTTTTTTAAAATATTAATTAAATATTACTTTTCTATTATCAATCATTAATGTTTTAAGTAAACGTATACGTAGAATAAGCATCAAAATTTGCTTCTTTTCTAATAAATTATTAACGATAAAGTAGTTGTATCGATCATAGTTAAAAAATAAATCATAGGGCAAGGAGCTAAGATTTATTTTGTCGTTAAATTGAAAAATAATACCTCATTATTAACAATTCCCCAATAAGAAAAATTTTATATTACATTACAAATATATATACTCTTATTATAAAAGTTGAATATTTATAAATGTAGAATAGCTTTCAATTGACGGAAATTGAAGAATATTATTTATTACTTGATAATTACGTAGTACAAGAAAGGAGTTAAATAGATACTTAAAAACAAACATCATCAAATCTTCGAACCTTGATTCGAATTGAAAATATTTGATTTTTTGTGTCTCATTAAGTTAGTAATCTAACAGCTGCTTGAAGATTATTGAAGTGAAGCTTAACTTAATTCGTCCAGTGGTTATTTGATTGGGCATAAGAAATAAAATGGTCACGATAAGACAAAAAATCTGGTATCTACTGATAACTTCAATGTATTTACAAATTTACTACAGTAAATGTAAACCTTTGTCGAGTACTAAGAGTAATTCGATTCCGGGAAATGATTATAGATAACGATATTCATTGTCGTGATTTGTGATTGCTCGGTGATTGATAAAACAATTTTAAAACCGATGGTTATGTATGAGAAGGAAAGTTAAAAATACAAAATACTTTTATTCTGTAATTGTGTTTAAAAAACACAACAGAATTTATGTATCAGTTGAATATGTAAGTATCTGGCTAACGTGTCTGTTCGTTGCTGGCCGTTTCTACTTACTGTAAGCACAATCGCACGTGTACTCCAGTTACATTTTCATTGTTGATTTTCCTGAAAACGAAACCTTGTCCAAAAATAAATGTATTCTATAATACATTCTTGGTTTATTTGTTGTACTGCTGGTTAAAGAGCAGTCACTACATTATAAAAATATTTTATTAACATGTATATTTTCTGAATAGGAATTTTATAATCCAGGAATTTTTATTGTTTTGAAACTTTTCAGATTTGTAAGTAAATAAGTAAAATAGGTGATTTTAATAGAAGTATTCCTGCTTTTTGATTACTTACTTTTCTGTATATCTTGAAAAATATCTTGTTAACAACAAAATTGTTGCAAAGAAAATGTAATGATTATGAATGTTGTGTAAATTGCTATAATATTTTTTATTTAAATATTGATTTTTCGACAATTTCATTAGCTACTTTTTCATAATAGAAAATCAATCAAGTTAATCATTCTAGACATTTCTTAATATTTATTATAATTTCCGAGATATAGCCATTAAAATTAGAAAACTCGAATTAGTATTTAAAGAATGGTTTCGCCCTGAACGACTGAAAGATAGTACAAGAATTATCTTGTTATTTGGAAACACCCTGGATAACCAACAAATTTATCTAATGCTTTTGTCGAGAAACCCCACAAATGTGCGAAGTTTCAACCGATCGAAATTTTTAACCTGACGAGTCAAAACGTTATCTAATATTTTAATCGAGCTGAACTAGAAACCTAGTTACCTTCCAACTCCGATAAAAATTGGAATAGATTCGAAGTGCCGAAGTTTCTTCGTCCTGATTCACGAAGCAACCTTAATCCCTTGCATTTCGAATGCCAGTTGCTCTGACAAGCTGCATCCGTTGCAATTGTTTCGAGAGATGTCGTCAGAGATTATCCTGCATTTAAATTCAAATTTTTAAGAATATAATTAGAAAAATTGAATTACGTTAGAAAATAATTTTCCCTGATAAATATTATAAAAACCACTTATCCCTTTTAACTCCATAAATATTTATTTCTCGTGATAAAAATATGTTTTGTTTACAATTTACCTAAGCATTCCATATTAGGAGTCATTTTTTCAGATCGCTGTTTTCGACATTACACTTTTACCGTGGTTCGAAGGCATACAAATTTTTGTAGTGTTATCGATCGATAGTGTATGAACGTTTATTGATTTCTCCGTATTTTAATACAGGTTTCACTAGAAAAAAATGTATATCTCTCGTTTTGGCAAGGCTTTCAAATCAAATGTTCCCTATTAATAGGTGCCGTTACCCTACATGTCGGCGTGAACGTGTTAACGGGTTAAATGGGTCGCACCGTATAAAACACTCAAGATTTTCACGGCAATCAACGCGAATCGACACCGTTGACCGTGTTGAAAATCGCGTCTTGTTATTCCATACTTTCGCGCGTCCTAAAAGCCGTAAATGTTTTCACGAGCGGCGCGTTTTATAACACGCCGGCGTTGCTCTGCAACGGTTTCGTCATAATTTCAGCGAGCGGGTTGCCTTTATCGCCTGCCATTTGTCCCTAAATATTTGAGATTGCGAGCGCTGCGGGCACGTGAACGCGAGGCAACGGAGGGGCGGCTTCGGTCGCGTGCGTGACTCGCGCGATCTAGCTTCGCACAAGTTTAATCGAAAACGGGATATCTTCCGTGGCATCGGCGCAGCCACGGGGTGTTGACGTTGCGTTACGTGTGACTGCATCGCCGTTCTTCACGCGATCGGCTGACGTAACGCGAAAAAACGAGAGAGCGGAATATGTTTTTCTACTTTCCGGGACGAAGAAAATGTGAGTAACTCTTCCTTTAACCCCTCGCGATATGATTCTTTTGTTATTAACGAGAACAGGTATCGAATCCGGAAATTAAATAAATTATGAAACTTTGTGTAAGTAGAGTAAGTCAAGCCTAATACATTGCAATTCTTTTTCGTGCCGAATTTCATTTTGAAGGGGTAAAACCACCTCTTGAAAAAATATACATTTTTCTTTTTTGTGGATTATCTCGAAAACGGTAAGAGATATCGAGAAACAGTTTAAACAGAAGATAGATTGTTCTTTTAGGTCTGTGAAATTGGAAATAAAATTTTTTAAAAGGTATACATTTCCCAAATAAAAGATTGAACTCTTTGAAAAGTTTTACTGACGTGTTCAGTAAATAATATGTTATGAAAGATATTATTTACTGAATTATTTATAATTGTGGCACGCAGAGGAATGAAAATAAATAGATATATTGAGAGTACAGGGGATTAGGCCAAAAACGTGTACAGAACAAGTAGTTGATCTGTTTCATAAAAGATTGAAAACTCGCACGATGCCTATTAACAATTTAACGTCTATTGAATTGAGTCGATTGAATAGTATACTGAATAATTAATAAACAGAATAATAGTTAATGAAATAACAAGAACCATCAAAGTGTATCAATCGGCTAACCATTACTAAGAATAATGGTCACCGACAATTATTGCAATAGATTAATATTAAATCGCGAAGCACCGATTGACACAACATAAAAAGCTACAATTGTATTTATACCCAGGCTCGTTCCAAGAAGACCAAATAGTCTGTTTCAGTATTTGTAACAGATTTGCGCGAAGAAGATGAATTTATTACTTTTTCCATTGAACCGCCCATTCACGGTACCAAAACGAACGCGTGCTTTTCGAGATGACAACGATGATTTCTCGGAACAGTTCGGTATTCGAATCATGAAGCTCTACTCGGTATAGTTGCGTTATGGAATCGCTTAGATGCGCATTACACATTCTTCTATCGTGCGTTAATAAACACATGAGCCAATCGCTGGTAAAGTGCCAACGATCGGGTAGTTTACCTCATGGATTTGCTTTAGTATCGATTATAACTATACGGACCGGATGTTCCTCCATTTGTAATACGAGCCCACAAGTACACCAGAAACAGTGTTAACTTGACAAAATACCTAAGTATCTGGCATACATTCCGGCGGGCGCGATTAATTGGGGATTACGCGAATTATCAGTATTGAATTCGTAATATTTAATCTAAATATTGCGTGCTTAAGTCCGATTTACTAGAGACAAGTCAAAACAGCTACTCTTGCTTTTTATGACTTATATATATTTACTTATATTTTTATGATTGATATATATATTTATTTATTTATTTATTTATTTATATTTTTATGATTTATATATATTTATATATTTCTTATACACATATATAAATTATAAAAAATACAAGAGCAGCTGTTTTGATTTGTCTCTAGTAAATCGGACTTAAGCACGCAATATTTTGATTAAATATTTCGAATTCAATACTGATAATTCCGCGTAATCCCCAATTAATCGTGTCCTATATAATTATCGTGTCTTATTATATATATTTTTTTAAATCATGTTTAAGGTCGCATCAACTGTTGTGATTATTAGCGAACATCGTTTCTATTACATTATTTTCTTCATTAGGTGTGTTTCTCTTATACATTTTATGAGGTTTCCTATTTTGATGTTTCTTGAGATTTTCCTTTAGTAGTGAGTTGATATGCTTTGTACAGAGATTTTTGTATTTGGCGCAATGAAGAAATAAATGTTCCATTGTTATTGTCTGTGCACATTCATTACGGATATGGGTATTGTATCTCCTGATGTAATCTGTAAGTGTGTGATTTTTGTATGTCCGATTCTAATTCCGTTTATTGCTATCTGTTCTATTCTGGGTAACTTATTTCCGCTAATTCTTACTAAGCTAATAAGTATTACTTCCGTAATTTCTTCCGTCGATTTCTGGTGTTATAATAATAGCATTTATAATATTACCGTGAGCAATAAATCATCATTTATTGTATACGGTACCTAAATACGTTTAAAAAGAGGAAAACTCTGTTCTAAAGAGGAAGCTCATTTCAATTTTCTTCCAGCGAGTCAGAATTAATCAGCATATTTTAGAATTCTGTTACGTATACGCGGTGTTTTATTCGAATCGATTACTGCGAGTAATCTCGAAATCATAATGAATTGTAAAAATGCTTTAGAAAATTGAATGATTTCATTTATTAAGATAATTTGATGCCTGCACCTGTTGTTATATATTTTCGAATGCGTCATGTGGATTCTAATGCTTATCTTCTGTCATAAGATAGAAATTGTATAAATTTTACCACAATTCGAACTTAAACCGATAAAGTGTAATGAAATTAAAAATAATGAAAAGAATCATTATATTTTTCAGAATAATTCTATCACTACACTATTATTAAAGTTTTACGATTTCCAAATTAATCCTATGCCGACAGTAATATATCTAATTTCATATGAATTTCATCTATAAACGGTATTACGAAGAGTTGCCCTTTACAAGTATTTATTCTCTCGGAAAGCACATATTACAAATTAAATATTTTACTCGCTGATAGCAGTCCCGCAGTGTGATTGGACACCTCGTGATATCATATCGGACAGAACCAGAAAAACGAAGCGGAAAGTTTCTAATTGCTCTCGCTGTACTTGTTCTTTTATATTCACTGTTCAATAGAAAAAGAAGTAATTC
This sequence comes from Nomia melanderi, assembly GCF_051020985.1. Lineage (NCBI taxonomy): Eukaryota > Metazoa > Arthropoda > Insecta > Hymenoptera > Halictidae > Nomia > Nomia melanderi. The sequence continues at coordinate 6,885,983 of NC_135009.1, forward strand.
TTTAAAAACCTGTAAAAAGTTACCTAACAAAATCATCGTGAATTCTTCGTTGATCTAAATATTTCAATTTTCATAACTAACTGACTTTTACAGTGTTCTCATAAATATATTTAATTCTTTGAAGAGGTCAATGAAACATTTTTAGCAAATTATTCGGAAAATATTGCGTGCTTAAAGACACTCGTACAATTTACAATTGAAAATTTGCTATTGTAAACAGTAGAATTCGTCCGCGTGGCTTGTGCATATAAATTCTTTCCGCTCGTAGGCGGGTATAGTGCAACCAAAGTGGAAGGAATGATCGGTTGCCGCTTGCGCATATACTAGATCCTTGCCGCTTCTCGGTGGGCGTTACATGACCAACGCGGTAAGAATCATTCGAGCATTATACATGCTTGTTTTCGCGAAGCGTTCAATGAAGCACCTGTTCTAGAAAATAGTCTAAATTTACACAGTGTCAAACGCTCCGCGAAAACAATCGAGTAACGCGAAGAGGCCTTGAAACTGGGAAAGTTTAACATGCGCTGGCGTAGTGACGCCATGAAAAATTCATTCTCTGAAGTGTGACTGAACGAAGAGGAGGACTGTTCGTGGCACGAGTTTCTGTGAAACTGTATCAACATTGTAGCTTTCCGTTGTAAACCCGCACTATACCGTCGTCGAATATTTTGGCGGAAAGCACTAACCGTTTCGACGAATCATTGTTCGAGTATTTTATTTCGATGGACTCTTGGAATGAAATGTATAATTTTCTTCCACGATTTGCATACAGTAGATTAAAAGGGAGTATTTTTACCTTGAATCTTTTTTTTTTAAGTATTTTACTTTATATTTGCCGATATGTAATTTAATAAAATCAATTAAATTATTAAATATAAAGTGATAACCAATTTAATACAATCTATTGTATAATATACTGTTGAATTAATTTTGTATTTTTTATAGGAAATGTGAATTAAAAAAATATTTTGCGTTTTAAATATTTTAGCGATATCTTTTTTTAAATGTTTTATTTTGATAGAATAATTTTCATTGTCAAAATGGAGAATTTTGTTTTGAGATTTCTTTGAAATTGTTTTAGAAAATTGTTTTTATATTAAACATTTGTTCCAAAAGATCTAGGGGAAAGAAAAATTTAAATAATAGAGTAAACTGCCATGTCATCTCTTTTATTTCGTATTCGTACGAAAGAATAAATATTTTTTTTATTTGTATTTAAAGTAATACAATAATAGTAGTCAATAATTATATCTCTCTATTAAATAAAATTAGTTTAAATTTACCTAAATATACTAATGAACAACAATAAAATTTCACACAATTTTTTTTATAAAGTAGAAAGTCATAATTAAAACTGTTGTGTTATTTGAAAGGCATCGTATATTACATTTTTCTGCGTTGAAAATTAGGTCTCGATACGAATGGACTTCCATGCTACGTGTATCTTTTTGTTCTGGATTTATCGCTCTTAATCCAGAGAAGGATTTTATTATCAAACGGATGTAGGTTTACATATTATTGTTAAGTTACGTGAGATAAGCTAAGTCGTGCAAATCTGGCTAATTATGCAATATTGTAATCTTCCCTATCAGATACGGTAATGCGGTTTAAAGCGTTTAATGACGATAAACGGTCGGCGTTGATATATTCAAAGCGGGAAAAGTGCAAAGAATCTCCGTTAATCAAAGTAAAATATTCGTTTCCTTCGTTGGAACACTTAAAATTTCGCAATGTCAAAATTATCAAATATTAATACCCTCGTAAATCATTTTCTATCGTCGTTTTGAATATACGTGGATGTTTTTGTATCGTCGCCGGCGATAAAATACGTCCTTTTTGTGAGGTAGTGACGAACTGTTTTTCCATCTTCCGTTAACGTTTTTTTTTTTATGAACAAGAGAATGCAATTAATGCAGAGGAGTAAGATTCTTTTAAAAAATAAATGGAACCCGTAATCGATTGCATAGGAACTGCAGAATAATGAGCTGCATTCGATTCTAAAGGATAAGAACGATTATTACCACTTTAGATGAACGTTCCGAGTGGCCAATTTTTCTTAAGCTGTCCGTAATATTTAGTCGTTACTTGAAACCTTCAAAGAATATTAAGTTTTTGCAATTTGAACACGGAAATTTGAATTTTAAATGTAACTTTAAATATTTTGCGAATACATGGGTATTTGTATTTTGAGTAAGATATTCGTAACAAAAATATATTAATGCTAAACGTATCGTGACCGGTTTCAAAATATTATTTAAAATTCTGCGTTTTCTGTCATTTATTTAACTTTACATCAATTCTTATATTCTCGATTTAATCAGTTTTTTCGATTTTATCTTTTCCTTTGATTTTATTTCCGCCCAGAAAACTTTACCATCTAACTTGTTTACTTTCATTGTATAACGAATTATTTGACGGTTAACAGTAGAAATCGGTACATACGAAGTGACGGCACGTTTGGTGCTAAATATATTGAAATATATAGAAATTTATTAAATATATTTTAAAAAAACTCGATGGCATATCTTGATATTCTAGAAATACAGTGTCACAAAAAAATGTTACCACACTTTAATTGGTTACAAAGTGTTTATTAAATATCGTAGAGATTACTTTCAATGTTTATAACGAGCTATGTCTTTCTTCTTTTTTTTCTGTAAAATAAAATTCAACATTTTATCAGTTAATAAACTGTGGTAACACTTTTTTGCGGCACAGTGCATAATAAAGAAAGTAAACTATTGTGCATGCAGTTACGTCGTGTAATCCTAACGAGAAGATAGTACATACTACTTCAACGTTCTAAGGGATGTAAATCGAACACGTACATAAAGGCACATACATATTCCGCCCAAAAAGATGTCCAACTTGAGAATTTAAGGGACGCTGTGTATTCATGTCAGCACACCGAAGAATATTGAGATGCGATTGCATAATCGAAGGAAACCTACAATCGCGTTAGCCTATTAAGCAATCTGTTTTCTTGATCAGTCGCTGACTTTACGAAAAGACCGAGGCCCGCCGTAAGCCGATTAAGGGGACGGACCGCGCGAAGACCGGAGCGAATCTCCTTATCGATCTTTATTGCATGTGCAGCCGATCTTTTGTAAGGCGCACAGGCTATGTACCGTCCGTTGCACGAGACTTCGCAGTATGCAATTTGAGAAAGAATTGAGAACCTTTGCTCTAAGGGAAGAAATCCTATTTGTTTCAGATACCGTAAATATCAAAGGGATGTTCCTACTATGGTGAAGTTGTTTAAGAAACGGAAATAAAGCAGAAGTGACGCGTTAATCCTTCGTAATTTCCACTTTTTTACTTTCGAGAAAAATATTGCGCTTATATAATTGTAAAAATGAGGTTGATATAAAAAGTCTACTTTTTATGACTCCACAAAATGACAGCTTATGTAATAAAAGATAGCTTTTCATGAAATAATCCAAATGACATTAGAATTGTAAAAATACATGAAAATATTAGACAAAGATAGGTATCCACAATGGATTTATATTTGTCAAATCTTCCTTTAATGGTTGAAAAAAATACAAACAAATTTAAAAATTAAGTTAACTGTCCTGGTGAACTGAAAGTTGTTGGGATGTGAGTTCAAAATTTCATTAACCCTTTGAGTGAAAATGATGAATCTTTCACAAGTTTTCTCTATGGGAAATTTAATTTTGTAAATTATTTTATAAATTCACCGTAACCACAAAATAACTTTCTTATTTTCATAAATAAATTTAATTGAACCTATAATACGGGTAATGTTTTCTGTGTAATAATTCTGTTCACGTAATTGCGTCAAAATTAAATAGTGTTTACTTACGCCCTTACAGAAGAAACAAGAAATTGTTACACCTTCGTATTAACCTTTAAGCGTGGACGCACAGTCTCACGGACGTCTACATAAAATATGGTGAATTTTGAAACCAATGAAATTTTTATTATGTAGTTGATACTATTGCTATAAAGAGACATTTAACTAGTTAACTGTGGAATTTAATTTGAAAAATCTCTCATTGTACGCACAAGAAAATCAAATAAAATGCATACTTATCAAACGCAGGGCAAATGGATCTATAATATATTATAGTGAAAACCTACAGCGAAACGAAGAAGAATTAAACGTTTATCTGAAAAAGTAAGTAATTTATCATTGAAAAATTAGTACCATTTTGCGTTTTAAGATAACGTGTATGTGTCGAACGCAGTTAACTGGTTAAATGAGTAAAATCGTAAATACAATGAATTTTTTTATTAGTTGCTACAAACGAGAATATTTAACATTAATCCGTAGTTTTCAAACTTTCATACATAAAGATTAATTTTACATTCATATTTAACGGTTGATATATTAATTTTCCGATCGTAAATCACAACGGTACACAATAAGAACAAGCGATGCGACGTGATAAAGGATCGACCAGCATCTCGCGATTCCGTTCCGCAATGATAGTCGATAAAAATGATTAATTACATTAAATTGATCGATGGCTGAGGAGGAACATTGCAAACAACGTGACTAGTAGAAATACGGTCGTTACTGCGGGAATATGTTCTGTGAAATAATTTAATGTTACGCAACAAAAGGAATTTTGCGAATAATCCACAATAACAGAATAATACCAGTAGTTGCGATAGCAGATTGCGTGTTAACGATGACCTGTATTGGCTTTATATATATATATATATATATATATATATATATATATTTTATCTGTTGTTGCTATTGTTGTTGTTGTTGTTGTTGTGGTGATTATTACAAAAGTTGCAGGGGTTTCAGCTGATACTCGATACCAGAAAATTCCTGAATCACTGTATTACTCATCTGATAAGTAGCTCTTATCGCGTTCTTTTATCTACAGATAAAAAATAAAGAATGTATAATATATAAAATCCGACTTACTATCGTAATTTTTCACTGTACGCGCATTTACCTATAAATCACGCATATTCTTCACGATGGGTTGCTCCATAGTGATCGCGAGATGATTCAGAGTGACTGTTTAACTGTTCACTGTTGATTAAAAAATGATTATGCAATATTCATCAGAATAAATACGTATATAATTATAGACATAGATGCTTCCTTATTTCAGAGTTATTTCATAGATATTTAATAAATCGCAGCAAGGTTGAAGTCATATTCTAAATAAAACGATGACTTAACAGTTTGTTGCACCTATTCGGTTTATTTTTCATTGTCAAATATTTGTGAATTCAAAATTCAGAAACACGTGTGAATTCATCAATGATAAAATTATTATTTCAAGGGGAAAAGTATTGTTGAGTTTGGAAACGAGTTTCAGAATTCAGAAGCGCGTTCGAGTTCATCGTCGGCGATAATTATCTTGAGAGAAGAAACATCAGTGAGTTTGGAAGCAAATCGATACCAGAACCTTCCAGAATAGCTGCAATATTTATCTGATAATATGTTCTTATCGTACCGTGGCATTTCTAGAAGACAAACTGAATATCACGGCCGCGAGAGTAAAGCAGGAATGACCGGGTTCTTTTGCCGAGTACATTCTAAGCGACTTCAAAGAAAATGCCACGAACCCGTGGCTCGATCGATTCTGTTGCGTGCAAATGCTCACGTGCGAAACGTAATACCTGCGCGGACGAAACGGGTAATGTCTCTGATTGGCTCGAAATATCGGTTACACGTATTACCGCATTATTGCATAAAAGTGTGTCACGTATGGATCGTTAAATATACAAGCAACAATTGATCTTGACAGAAAGAGAGTTAACGGTTTGACGGCCGCACATTTTATTTTAGAATATATCACCCATCACTGACGTATTCCGAACACCCTAGCTTGCAATATATATATTTAAATTAATTATAAATTATTTTTAAAAAATTGTGCTCACTTGATTTTTTTTGTCTGGATTTGGTATTGTTGGTTAATATTAGTCTAATTTTTTACTATTTTCTTTGATTAAGTCACATTATTTATTTTCATTGTTTTCTTTGTTTCTTATTATTTAGTCTCTGTTCTTGATTGGACGAGAAAAATATGTCTCTTATTTCTTATTGATGAAACAATATGACGTCCATATGCAATCATTTTATTCATTCTTGACCTCATATGGCCAAACGTCAAAGGTCACTGTGGTACAAAGAAAGGGTTTTATAACGAAGTTTATAACCAATAATTTATAAAAAATACTTCATCTGTACCTTGAGATTCAGTGATAATATTGTTTAAAGTTCCGTGGAATAAAATTTTAAAACATTTCTCTTTCGAGGAATTTGAAAAAGTCTCTTTATCGAAGTGAGATAAAGAAATAATGAGACTGATTCTACTCATGTTAATCGGAGGTAAATCTTTCATAAGAATCTAAACCAGTAATACTATGTAACGCAGTGCTAGTGTATCCTGAGTTTCATTCTTATCGGACTTCTTTGTAATTTCTTATAAAATTTCAAAGGAGAAAGTTTAGATATCTCAATTTCCGTTTTATCGGTATCAGAGTTCTTTGTAATTATTTATAACGTTTCGCAGAACAACAGTTAAATATTATCAAAATCTTATTTTAGAAATTACAAATAATTTCAATGCTCACTTCAAGTGTTCGGAGTTCAATATATTTTAACGAAGTACTCTTGATTTTCATCGTGTTTATGTATTTACAACGGCTACTCGGAAATGGAATACATAATGAATATTAATAGTGCATCGAGACAATTTTTTCATACGCAAATTATGGACACGAGAGGAATATAATTGACTTTGTGAAAATGCTCCGTTAGGTACCGTGTTTTATTTGAAACACGTGCAGTCTTTAAGGCCAAATTTAAAGTAACTTATCTTTTTGTAAAGTTTACATAAAAGTGATGTGGTACTCTGTTTATTAGGCTGAACAATGAATAATTCGCCATTTTTCTTAACAAAAGGACAGTAAATATAAATTGGGTATACTATTTTCATAACTTTTGGTTTGTTAAAAATACAATAAAAAATTGGGTGAAATATGAAAACTCAATTATTAATATTACAATTTATTTAATTTCATTTATTTACTTATAATAATATGTTTTCAATCTTAGAAACAAATAATGAATTCGATAAAGTATGGTTCATTAGTTGTTAGCCTACTTATGTTTAAAATGTTAAAATGTAATGATATAAAGCAGAGATATTTCACTAAAAATAAAACTGTTACGATTCATTGCGTCATTCGAATAGACAAGGAATCAGATTTCTTAATCAGTATTTTTTCGTTGGATACTGCGGTCATCGTGCTGCCAGGATATCGAAACAAATAAGACGAACGTATCTGTGCAGCATGCATGTTAGCTGGCAAAGAAAGAATACGCATGAAATCATCACCGTAAGTTTGCTTAGGTAGCTATATTACTGCTTTTGTTTCTTTACAAAGTGATTCTAGAACTGTCGTGAAGTTTATACTCGCTCCCAGAGATTAATTACGAACGTTGATTATTATCTGTATGAGAAACTGCATAAGAAACCCACGCGAAGCACATTGAACATCATCGAATTATGGACACAAACATTAAATTTAATCACAGTATAACGAATTTCCATTAATACATAGAGAAATTACTTTTATTAGCATAATTCATTGTGCAAACTTTTCTAATCCCTCATCATTTATCATTAAATAGATTGATCGTGATTAATTTACTATAATACAATCCTTAACGTTCATGTTACTGTTATGAGTCATAAACTATTATCTTGCCATGATGTTGGTTTCTCTGCCATTAAAATACTTTCACGTGAGTTACAGTGTTTCTTTCAATACGTGGACTACGAATAACGATATTTTCATCCTCGAAGGAATTCAAGAACATATTTTCTAGAAGATTTCAATTACTAATTCGATAAATGAAGTCAAATGTTCATTTACATTAGTAGAAATATTGTAAAGATATTTTCGAGTTCACTTTTTATTTAATAATTAGTCCGCGTTAATTTATTTTCTAATAATAAATGTATTTTTGTATAATCATTAACATTTGTTAAACGATACTATATGATACAACATAAATTTCTTTTTTAACCTAATTTTTAATTCCACTTTTCATTCTACGTTGCTCCCAAACAGGCAACGAAAAGAAACACTCTGTTCAGCTTACTTAGCAATAAACGAAAGCCATAACGTTTGCAATTAAACCGACGATGATTGAACTTTTATGCCGACAGATGAGCGGTCTGCAGTCGAGTATAAAGTTATTTCTATCTTATAACGATAATTCGCATGCCTGCTTTTCGTGCCTCTTGATTATTTCGTGATTGTAAAAGTGTCTATTTTTAAAGCAAATCGATGTGCAACGTTACAAGAATCCATAATTATACTTTTCTTATTCGATCCTTTTGCCGACGTTACCTCGTTCATATCAGCGTACACACACGAAATTATGTAATGCTGATCTCCATCAGATCTCAAATTATTTAGAAACGAAATGAAGAAACCTTGCGTAAAGTGTTTTAATGATTTTTACCTATCGAATCGTGTTTTGCTTAGTTTGCCACTATAAAGATCACAGAACTATGAATTCCTTAAGTAAGAAATAGGAATTTTATTTAATCTATTTATTTTCTAGAAATAAATTTTCAGTAGCTTGAAGCTCATTATGCAAGCTTGATTAGGACAGATAAAAATATTATTAGTCATCTTATTTTCTTATAGCACGTTGACTCACGACAAATTTCATTCACATGAGGCATGAAGACCTTCCGAGAAACAATTACACTTCGGTTTTCGATTCTGTCCACGGAAGGTGAGAATGGCTACACATTTCTCCGAATAGTTTCAAACTTTAGTCCTTTATGGTTCTGTGTTGAGATCCATATTGAATATCATAACAGTAGTCCATACAATTATTCGTCCTGTCGTAATCGTATCATATTATCTGTACAATTTTATTGCTTTTCGAATGTTCTTAAATAAATTTGTAAAGCGCCATTTTAACTTTTTTGTTCATTTTCTTTCACAAAATTTATCATGTCATGACAACGTAACAAATCTGTTCCCAATAATATAAATATATTTTTCGAGTTTTCTCCACATCTTATTTATATTGTAAAAATAAAAATGCATGTTACATAAATTAAAAGACAAAACCATTTCGTTTCAATATTTCACGTATTATTCGTACAAATTAATCATACAATATTAAATATTAAATAACCATCATCTAAAATTTTTGCGTGACATTTAATGTAGCATTAATGCAAGTATAATTATTGTTGTTAAAGTTAAATTAAGAATCATTGATGCAAGTTTCGGAATGAAAAACTCTCCAACTAAATATTCTTATTAGTGAAATATATTATTAACACTAAAACTACCGAGCAATTAAATTAATTTGATGAAATTTCTTTATAGAAACTTCAATAGTGCATCTATTGAGACTTTAATTGATGTACAATTTAGTTTACGTATTGCTAAATCAATTTTTTTAATCATATCTCATTTCTTTAATCATATCTGGTAATTTTAGTGTTAAACAGTTCGCAGATGCGCGCGGCGTCTTTTCCTCCGCTTCCGGGCAGCGCCGTGACCCGCGAATCATTGCACAATGGTGCCAATTCGTCCGCATTTCATTAAACACTAATGGCCGCGTAATTATAGCTCGCCCGTAAACGTAACATCCGTGTGTAACACGTTCAGACCAGCTCACCTACCCGCGGCGATCGATTGGAAGTCCAATAGGCCGTGCGATGCTGGCCGATTGCACGCCAAAAATTGTGTGAGAGATCAGAAACAGCTGATCGGCCGGCGGATCAGGGGAATCAGCTGGCTCGTTAGAAAGTCGGGAACGCTTGGGCGGGCACACACCGTCAATGAGACCGTTAGAAGGTAATTCTACCTGTTTCAAAGGTGAATGAATGCCTCCGCTCCCTGTTGCCGGTGCAAGTCATATGATCAGAATTTTTTACGATCGGCCTACCGCTGGCGCAATAATGCATTCCGGATCAAGTCTAGCGATGGTTATAAGCTACTCGGTTTCGTTCAAATCTGATAGGATAATTCTAAGTCAGATAGCCCGGTTTTAGATTGCCAAATATTAATATTTTCAATTGTTTTTAGTCGTATACTCAATCTTCCTCAAAAGCCTATTTAATCAGTGAACTGCGGAATTTAATTTGAGAAATCTCTCATTGTGCGTGCAATAAGGTCGAATAATAATGTGTATACTCGTCAAACGCAAAGCAAACGCATCTATAATATATTCTAACGAAAAATTAAAGTAAAACGATATCTCTTCAAATTATCTTTTTAATAATTGCAAAAAGAAGAAATCAGGAATGGGCCATTTTTCACCTTTTTGTCTAGTTTTAGTGTTAAAACGTGAATTCCACATTGCCCACGATTGGAGGGTTAACGCTAACCGTACCGGCACTTTTCCTATCGTAATCAGTCAAATAACTGGCTACAAAATAAAGGTAAACAAGATTAGATGATAAAAGGTAGATGATAAATTTTTGTTAGTGCAAACAGAAACAAAAAGGAAGGCAAAAATTGGAAAACTGATCAATCAGACAATATAGGAATCTAAACTTAACCCTTTTGGGTTACGTGGGTTTAAAATTGTCCCACTCTTTGTTGACAGTTATTGCATGTTGGGATATTTTGTAATCCACCAAACTTAATTGAAATTACTTATAATCCCTTACCAAGTTCCATGCGGGTCAAGTATTTTGTTTCTTTAACCTCTTGCCTTAGAATAACGTGTCAAACTCTTGGTGAAGGATTTAAACAAAATTTAAGTATAAACATTACTCATATAAATTATTAATTGCGAAGTGGTTATGCCGACCATAGTTGAGAAATAAACCGTAGGGCAAGAGATTAAAATTGCGTGTCCCTTAGGGTTAACCATTTGCACTCGTATGTCATGCTGAAGATGATAATACAAATTTGTTATAGAACGTTGGAAATTGTTTTAAAAAGTACAAACTTTAAAAGATTATAAAAATTAAATCTTATTTTAATAATAACAAATAAAATAAATATAAAACGTTGAAATCTACCACTGTAAATTACTTTAATTCATTTCTCTAAAGTTAAATACAAGTTTACACCCAACAACATTGGAAATAAATCGAGTACAAAGGTTTAAATGTACGAAAGAGAACGCATAATTTTAAATCCGATCATTTGACCGGTTCCCGGTACGGTTTAGTGTTAATCCCTGCGATCCCAGCTGTTAGGGGCTGAAACAGTTGCGCTGCAGGGAACGGGACGCTTGGAAAGCTTGAAAATAACTACAACGCCTATAACGGACGGATACATATCATTAAAATAGCGCGATGTCGCGTGAGATAGAGAAAAAAATACTTGGATATAGCTAAAGGCACTTGGTGTCATGTGATTTGGAATGATGCCATCGGAGCCGAGTCTTCTGAGACGTGTATTCGTAATAAAGGAAAAGGTTTCGGGTTCGGTCGAGTTCCAGTTTCGATGTCTTGATAACCGGATACTCTATCTACGAGTTTTATTTCCAGATCTCGCATCGTTGATTAATCAACCGTCTGTCTTTTTGTAACCTTCTCAAACATTGTTCGAAAATTCATTTTGCCGTTCCGAGTATCCTGAACAAGAAACGAGCAAGGATAACTAAAATAAAGTAACAGAGTGACAATCCGCTCCTTCTCGTTGCCAAACAGCGAACAATCGTCTTTTCTTAATGTATCCAATACATTAATACATTATAATATAGTATCCAATTTTATATTCAGTACACCTGATTCTTGTGATATATAAAGTGCCCTAACAGAAAGAGAACTCTCAAATGTTTGCAATAAATCTTTAAAATACGATAAAATAAAATGAATTAAATACCAATCATATTTATATCTTCGAACTTTTTTAAAGACATCGGTATTCATTTTATGGAAAGGCTGCGTAGACTACTATTATACAGGAAACATATAGTTTTTCTATTGCATCCTTGTTTTGACATTGAAACGAATTTAAGTGTGATCTTCGAGTGATTTTGAACGTCAAGAAACGTTCAAAGAACTGATCTAGTTCTGGCATAGTGTTATAATGGTATTCGTATAATACACTCATTAACTCTTTGCATTCGACAATATTATTTATTATAGATACTCATTATTTTCTGATGAAATATCGTTGATACTTTTTCCAATTATCATAAAGAAAAACTGTGTATAAATTAAGGAAGAGAACTGCTTTATTTTAATATTCCATCTGTTGTTACATTACACGGAATGAAATATTGAATTTTAAATAAAAAATTTTTAATTATATGATTTTGCTCTGTTGAATCAAACGGTGACTGAGAGTCACCTCTCGGGTGCGAAGGGTTAAATAAAATATTTCCTATAAGCTTTTTATTTATTTTTGTCTGTTCTATCTATATTTTTATTTATTCTGCAATTGTTTTAATGTTTATTCAAAATCTGTTTTAAGCATTTAAATCCCCATTTCATTAAAAATGTAGGACATATTAATGCGTTCTACTTTGGGACACCTTATATAATGATGCACACATCACATGAACCTTGATCAGTTTCCTCGTAGGTAATAATATTAAGGAAGTATTTGCACTACTTAATGCAACAATGTGACCGTTCGTATTCTAAACGTTTTAAAGTGTATTTTAAAAAGTCGAGTTCGATGACTCGTAGTGCAAGATCATGCACAACGCGAGCGTAAAGGTCCGTCGTATATTACCGTTTTTCGCAATTGATAGTCAATGTTCCGACCTTCACCTTGCGCGGCCGATGTAATTTCAAGATTACGTTACCATGCGTTCAAGATCTTGAATGACCTTGCGCGACGGGTCGATGAACTTGTTTCTCATATCCTAAGAGATAACGGATGTAATATGTCATTTAAAAAATATAGAATTAACCTTGAGATACATTTGAAACCTTCGCGACGGAAAGAACAATTTTCGTCTTCTGCTCTGTGCCACTTTTTGGATTAAATTACAATTGCGAGCGAGTGTTCGTTGCCAGCGCATTAAACTTGTAATGGAATATATTCCGAAATATCGATTTATTTTGAATATTAAATTAAAAATTCATTTAAACAATTTTCTCTAACATATAAGTGAAAAAGAAATTTTAATCGAATCAACGCTAAAAGTCCTGAAATTACGTCATTAAAAATTTGTAATACATTGAACGCAACGTAAATTTTCTTTTAAGACAAAAATAATTGGCATTGATTTAAAATTACGTAAAACTATGTTTCGTATTTAATTCGGTAAATTTATATCATGATGCAGATCGAAGTAGTAATTAATTTTGTGTTAAATTAAATTCAGATTAAATATACAGCCATTATCTTTCTTAGGAATATTGCATCACGTTACTCGTCAATAATACACAGCTAAATGAAAAGTCAAGTTTCGATTAAATGAACAATAAAAACTCGGAAATTTGATTATGAAAGAATCTGGAAACGTGAACCGTAATTCTAGGTTGTTTTTTGTAAACACGTAAATTCACGGTGATTTACGATCAACAAGTGGTTCCACAAGAAAATAAAAACAGAAAAACGTGTATTAAAACGAGCAAGTAAATCTGGCGTGTTCCAAATAGCGCGTGCTCGGTTCGACGTACCAGTTGCAAATTATCAATGAAAACATTCGCATTTATCGTTGAAAGGATACAAGATAGAATTTCGATAAAAGTAAATTATGGTATCGGCGCACTGCTGCCGTTGCTACATCGTCCGACGTGTTTAAGCATGCAGAATATTTTAATGATATGTATTGGATTACCGTTACATAATAAGCAGCCAATAATAAACAATGATGTGGGTTTTTTATACTTTCAATGCCCGTTACATATTCCGCTATTTCGATTACGATTATTTATTTACCAAAAATTATCGGTTATTTTTTATAACATAAGATTACATACAATACAAGATTAAATAAAATAACAAAAATATTTTATGTCAAAGGTCAAATATGTTAAACCAAATAGCAAATCAGTTTTAATTATTAGTGCTACTTCTTTCGTATGTTATTGAAAATTAATGTTGCGTATGTAATAAAATCATGTTTTCAAGGGCGTATATAATTATGAAATTAGTAGCATTAATTATAGATTTGTATCATTGTTGTCATTCTTAAGATTATACAGTAAGAATTCAAGAATATTTGTAATAATATTATAATATTGACGTTAATAAAATAAATAAATAACATTTACACATTGAAATTACAGTTAATGTATTGTTGTTGTAAGAGAAGTTAATATTTCTAATGTTAGGTATGATATCATCGGATCGATATAAATAATTTAAAGCGGATTTATGGTCGCGCTGTTCAGGAATTTCCACGGGCGGTCACAAATTGTTCGCAGATCTCCAGAAAGCTCCGGAGAAAAGTCTAAGTAACATGAATTACTCGTTAATCAAGTACTAATGAAGTAATTGTAGGTTCCGTTTAGCCAAGTGGCCGCCTAGAACGGTAAAGATTCTAGAAAATTGGCAATTAGGAGATCGTTTCTGTCAGATGACGCCTGGTGTACATTATCGACCTAAGTTACAGTAAAACTTGTTATCGCTACTTGTTATCTAAATGAACAATAACGTTTTGTTTTATTATTCCTCTGCTCGTATCAATGATACAATCAAATTACCTGTTTGTCTGTATGAGTTAAAATTACTCTTGCAGACAATAATTTAACATAATATGCATGGAATATCCGCACAGTAGTTCGTAATTACGACGAAACTGTGTTTATTTATGATTAAACTCATTTACGTCGTTAATTCATGACTTCGGGTATCAACCTGTGAAAGAAAATGAGAGAAATAGATTCATTTAAACTATTGTTAAAATTCATTAGAACATTCACTTAACTATGTTTTGCTAATTAAGGAAAGTAGATTGAACATTGACTGAAAACCGATATCATCAAACATAAGGAACCAAAAATATTGCAATTAATCTGAATAAAAAGTCTCTTTCGTGATGCTTTAGATGCTGCTTAAAACATTGTATAATAATTCAAGAATTTGAAAAAACCACGAATGAAATAAAGATAAATAAAAATATAAAATAAACATATTATTAAATGAAAAGTAATATTTCTTCACATTACTAGATTTTTATGCAGGTTTCAAGAAACGTACAAATTCCAGTGTATATTTGACTTTGACAACAGCCGAACAATGTTTCATAAGAAACTGATTAAACAATAAAGAAAGATTAGCTTTTATCTGATTAGATATGTATCTCCCTTAATTCTTACAAGAGGATTTCTGTTACGCCTACGATCACTGGATTTATTTTTAGTTTTTATCGTGCATAGACTTAATCAGATTCAATTTGTCGCAATCAACCTGTGTCTCCAAAGAAAATGATCACTTGTTCTAAAATAGTTCTTGATCTAAGCTGGAAGTAGACTTTCGTTATTCGAAAACTTCATTTTAGGTGATAAACTTTTAATTTCGTTTAAATATTCGGAATATTTAAATTTCTATCTCGACAGAGTGCTTAAAAGATGTAGATCGTTTTTCTTGATCTGTTTGTCTAATAAACAATAATATAGGTTACATTAATCCAGAATTCTTCGTAAAGTTGAAATCAGTAGAATTAATTTAACTTAAAGCTTCATATGGTTACATAAAAACATATTGAATCTTAAGAGTGTATGCTACTTTGTAGATTCGAAAAGTAAGCCTTTTTTCGGAAATTTTTTCTATGAAAATGAAACGAGAATATCGTTTCGACTTTTCCACACTTTTTTGTGAACATTCACAAGATTATATGATATTTCTTCATATAATTCTACTGTCTTTTTGCTATAATTACATAGTAATTTAGTTAAAAATTCCAAACATTAACACTTTACTACATTTTTTCTGCTAAAATCAGAAATTAATATTTTCAATAAAACGGTAAGTAAAAAAGATTGTTTTGGACTCAGCAGTTATTTTATAGAATTAATCAGGCTAAAAATCTTAAAGTAATACAAAAAAGTGAAGCAGTTTCCATTTTTTATATTGGACAATGTTGTTTTTATTATGACCTGTAAGATGTCAGAAGTTGAAAATTATAGATTATCGATTGTATTAAATGTCCAATAGCAAATGTTTAACATTCCGCTTTTTGTTTCATTGCTCCATTATATAAATTTGGCGTAGAAAGTTGTTAATAATGTGTGTTGTATGATGTGTGAAAGGTCATATTAATTTATTTTTATAAAAACATGTTACGTTTATAAAAATTCTCTCACAAACAAAATAGAATATCTTCTTAAGATGAAGTAATTAAGTCGTTCACGACTCGTGTCGTCATTAGGTGATACTTCTAAGTGCAAGCAGTGTCGGCTAGAAAAAAAATGCTCCGGACGTTCCATCAGCATCCTAGCCAGCTTCATCAGGGGCCCGTTAACATGCTTACACTGATGCGCGTCTGATGACGCTCGTCTATTTAAAGCACCGTACTCACAGATCACTGACTGTCTATCGCAGACTTTTTAATTGGTCAGCTGGACAATTAAAAAAGTCAGAGCACAGTACTCTGAATTGAGTTTAGGCGATAACTCTTATCCTTATTGATATTGTTGGAATGCATCCTGTTATTATTTCCTCACATTTTCTTGTAAAGTAATATTTTAATTAGGTTCACAGCTTTATTCTTTCTACTAAGCTTATGAGTTCCATATCCCCTTCGCATTTAGCTACGATTAATAGTAGATACATGTTGTTGATAGTTTAAGATTGAAGTTCAGGATTAGATAGTAATCCTGAATTCTGTATCCATTTCGTATTTTGCTATGATTAATCGTAGATAAATGTTGATTGCAGTTTAGAATTGGATAGTGATCTATGATACATTTAACTGGTTTATTTAGCTAGGGTGATTCGAGGATTTGCTTAATCCTTCTAGAACCTAGGATTTTCTCTTGAGCATTTTTTACTTGATTGGATTATTTGAATTCAGTACAGTGTAAAGGGGTGTTTTAAATAGTAAATATTACAAAATGTGTGTCATTTCATTTTAAATGATGAAGAAAATAGTCTACTTCAATTCACTATTAAAGTAGTTTATTCCCTTTTATTTCAAATAATAAAATAAATAATCTATATCTTGAAATACGAAACCGCGCAGCAAACTTCATTTTAAATCCTATCTCGCGTAATAAAAGTGCCGCGTAAATGGATGGACGGGTTTACACCGAAAGCTTTGACCCGGTTTCCCGAGGAACCCGGCTACGCAAAGATCGATCGAACGAAGCGACAGGTGCCTGTTTTTACCCGTGTCCCCGTTCCCGGGAACCAAATCGCAATACATACTGTGCAGCTCTCACGTCCTGAATGAATCCTAAGAGCTAAAAAGTCACATGGGCAAGAGGACTCTTCCATTCAGGATACTCGCATCAATAACTATAGAACAACAGTTGATGTTATTGGTCGAGCCACCAGACGAAGAAAGCAGACGGTCAGAATGCGACGGGAGTGAGGTGTGATGAACATTGACGTCGAATTTTGTTTCTATTGTACATATTGACGGCTTTTTATGTCTACCAAATCCGGGAAACGCAAGAGGCTCGGCTACTATGTTCCCTGAAAGAACTAAAGTGGAGCGTGCGGCCGATTCCTCTCGCTCCTGTGCACTTTCAACTTTTAACACTAGATTTAATTTATAGATAGATAAGAATTCTTTGAACAGTATTTCATAGTAATTTAAGCCGATTTTGGTTGGTGTAATTATACGAATACACACTATAATTTTCTGTTCTTGAAATTCTAATTTCCGCAATATATATGAATAAACATGTAGTGTTCTAGGAGCGGTAGAATAAAGTGTAGAATAAATGTGAATAAATCTAGTGTTGAGGTTTCTATACACGGTGACATTTGTGGCGATGCAGGACCATTGCTACAAACGATGGGTTTGAACCCTTTTCACTTTTTGCTTGAGTAAAGCATGTGTAATAAAACCTTGAAAGGCTTAAATACATCAGTTGTAGCGATGCCTGCATCGCTGTAAGTTCCAACGTGTATGGGGGGCCTTAGGATTGACTCAGGACATAAAGAACTGCACAGTAGTATCTGGTGCCCGGCCTGTTCCGCGCGGAATCACGCGTTTGGCGAGGCGCATGAATTATTCAGCAAGATCCGAGGGAGAGAATGAGATGATAACTCCGGTGGATCGTCGGAATCAAGGCTACGATGATATTAGCGAGCCGCGTGCGCATATTTGGCACTCGGACAATTGTAACGAGAAATTTCTTGCTGGATGTTTAACGAACCGTCCTCTTGCGTTTTCCTTTTCAGATACTAATTGCCATTATTCCGCCTGCGACGCAAATTACGCCGCCTAAATAACTGCCGTCTGCGCGGCGGACTTTCTTCTATAATAAGACACGGTTGTACGAGGTGATAAAGAGGCTTCGATTGAATAAGATGTTGAAATCTCCTCTATCAGAATGTTAGACGTAGATACGTTTTATAAGTAGGTTATTATCTACTTGCTTGAATCCTCTGGATGATCGCTTTGAATGTTCATCTGTTATTAAGTCTTGAATGAAAAACGCGAACGTCGTTGTTTCTTACTTGAAGTGTTTCGTTGTTTTATGGATTGACACGTACCGATTTTATTTGGTATTTTTTTTACGACTTCGGTGTTTTGTCGAAAATTTGAAACAACCTTTTATATTTTCATTGAACATTTTTATATTTTAATTTGACTGAAATTGCTTGATTTCTTGTTTAAACGTATTTCAACATTGCATACGTACACTGATAAAAACATATTTCCATTAAAAGCGAAACAGTAGTTTTTCATTAAGTATTATAGTAATCGTTTATATACTGAAATTTGTTCTTTTCAGAATGGCGACACAAATGGTCGTAATAATCTTTCGTGATTCTTTAAAACAATACAGTAGTTGATTTCATGTTTTCATAATTTTTTTTAGACATTTTGATAAAATCCCTATAATTTTGAATAGAATCGTTACTTGGGTATAAAAAGTTCGCGTATATTTTTCAAGATCGCCAGTATCATTAGTACCATGTAAAGAAATTTCCAAACATTGCATCATTTGCCAAGACCTGCGCCTTACATCTAATCCAATCATAGTAGTTTTATACCGAGGAGAAATACACGTTCATTGCATTATTCGAATTTCAGACACGTCATTATTTACCTTTTCCGTAGCACTGGCATTTGAAAATTAATTAAAATGAGTATTTATTGCGAAAATGTGCAATTCAATGTCTACGATTAAAGTAAATTAAACATAAATTATAATACAGTTTCATTAATCACTCTGTTATATAAAATTGTGCATACGACATAAAGACATTAAATTCTTACGAAAATGATAAGAGTTTGTCTTTGTAAATTCCTATAAGCCATTTAAACAAAAATATTAATTTTTGACAAGATTAAAAACAAATTCAATTATACCTTTAGAATTTCAATAATTGATAAGTAAAGGAAGTAAACCAGTTTATCGTGTGTGATAGTTCTACCATTAAAAATGATGCAATAATTACTCCTGGTACTGCATGAACATATCAAAACAATGTTATCCTCAAACTCAGTTCCTTTATACGAAAATTAATACATAAAATCAAATAATTCTATTTAATCATTTGTAAATAAATATTACTAATTCTTCACAAGACTCTCGATTCATTTCTCTACCATAACACGTAAAAGCATCCGAAAACATATTACATAATAAATAATTAAATTCAATAAAGTAATAAAAGTTGCAAGAATTGAAATAGTCCGCACGCGTGTTAACCTCCTACAATTTCATTCTACTATTGAATTCAACAAAAAGATTCACCAGTAAATGTAAAGAAAAAGTATTTACTTAAAAAAGATAATTTACTTCCAATCTAAGATACATGTTCCTCCCTACGAAACACATATAACATAACCATATAACAAATCCCTAAAAATTTACCCAACAAAACATCCTGTTCAACTTAATAATCCTCCTTTCGCAATCAGCGAACATCGGAACGTCTAAAACCGCCAAATCTCCACGAAGCCGCGTCGCGAAATCGTTTTACGCGTCTCCGTCGGCGAGAGAATCCGCGATAATCCTCCCGAACGAACGAATGATAACGAGTCGTAAAACAGCCACCGTATAATTGAGCTAATTAAGCAGTTAGATCAGCGGCGACGATTACAGACGCGGTGTCGGTGCGAGGTGGGATCGGTGCTCGGCAGGATCGAACGCAAAAGAACTCGTGGCGTACGCGTATCGAGTTGTGAATCGCGCGTCGAGACGGAAACCCGCGCACGAGTTAATAGAATTATGCAAATTCGTCACTCGCGGGAACGCGAGCGAGCCGCCGCGGGTTTCGTCCGATCTTTGTTTGCTTTCGAGTGTATCCCCGACAATGGCATGCTGGCCGTGCTCCTCCTCCTTCTCCTCCTCCTCCACCTCTTCCTCACTGCTGATGGGATATATTTATACTGTCAAGTGCTGCGAGACGCTCTCGGTAGTTGCAATAATATTTATCTACCCACGAGCCGCGCGCGAGGCGTTCAACGCGACAGGGTTGACCCTTTGTGGTCGTTCCTTTGTAGATTACTGTCGTCATAATGAGGATTTCGAGGTTTGCTAGACGGAATCGAGAGCTGTGAATGAATAATTTGATTATTTAACTTATTCGTTTAATGTTTAACCCTTTGCACTCGATTTATTTCCAATGTTGTTGAATGTAAACTTGTATTTATTTGTAGAGAAATGAATTAAAGTCATTTACAGCGGTAAAATCCTACGTTTTATATTTATTTTATTTATTATTGTTATAATAAGATTTAATTTTGATAATCTTTTAAAGTGTGGTACTTTTTCAAACAATTTCCAATGTTTTATAACAAATTTGTATTGTCGTGTGCAGCATGACATAGGAGTGCGAAGGGTTAAAGTTGTAGTTGTCGAGATCAATTCGGCTATGTAATTTTGAGTGTCCCTTTGTGGAATAGTGTTGCCGTAATTGTCAGCTTTAATGGTTAAAATCCGAAGTTACGAATGAATAGCTTAATTACTTAATCCATTAGTTTAATAGTCAACAGATTGAGTGCCACTAGAACCTCGAGTGTTTTATATATAATTTATTCTTTTCTGGCAAATATATTTATCTATTTAGAAATAATCATTGATTATTTAGTATCACACAATTCTGATGTTACACAGCTGTTAATCACTTACTAGCATTATTAAATATTTTTATTGAACATCAGTAATCTTATATATTGTAATTGTTTTCAAGCAATCCGGAAGCGCCGGTCATTAATGACCACCATGGCAGCAACATGAAACATGTCGACTTGATGTAATAAGCGATCAGAATAGTTTTTTGCTTGATGGCTGAAAGCCAACGTACGACCGCAAAGGATTAGAAAAGCGGATCGAGGACCTCACGAGGATTCCGCGCGTTTCCATCGAGCCGATTGTCATCGCGACAGGGCTGTCGCCGCACCCTGCTATTAATAGATCTCTGATTTCATGCAACACACTTCGCCAGCCTCGTGTCTCGTTATTATTTAATCGGCCAGCACGAAACCAGCGTCTTACTTTCCCTCTCTCTTTGCTCGATATTGAAAACCGTGGCCTCCGCTTGGGGAACTCCTCGGGCAACCCCTTTACGACTTCGATCGTGTAGTTTCTTAGCCCCTACTTTCTTTCATTGATATTTTTGTTTTTTATGTATTTCTTATTTCTTACATTTTTCCATTGATAATTTTGTTTCTATATATTTCATATTGCTTACCCCTATTTCATCGATATTTTTCTTTTGAATTTTCTTTTTAATTTCGTTTTGGTTAGATTCGGTCAGCAGTTAGATTCGCTTTAAGACATTGATATATGAGTGAGGAAATCCGTGATAAATAAACGAGGAATGAAGAATCGAATGAATTCTGTTAATGATACTCTTATGTTGATAAACTTGAAAGAAAGATGTAAGTTTAATTCGCATGTAAATACAGCAAGCATAGATTTTTAGATATTCCTGTCATTGATCAGAAATTACGATCGTGGATTATTTTGATATCCTGAACAAATATTTTCGGAAGAACACTGATTGTAGTACTAAGCGTGATTCTTACAAATATTGAGACTGGAGTCTTCCAGACACGATCAATGTTTACTATTCTTTCCGAAAGACAAAAACAAACAAAAAAACACGATTTGTAATTAGATTAGGAATAATTATTAACAGTGAGTTACAAATCTGTTCGGTTTTAAGTTAATTTTTCTTAGTAGCTTTAAAATGCATTTCCATCTTTTTAGAGACATTTTTTCTATAATACAATATAATCTCTTATAGTGTTGAAAACAAAATAGTTAAAAAAAAGATTTCAAAATAATACCTGATTAAAAATATTTTTACGAACTTTAAACATCTTTGTTATAACAATGTAATAAAATATTATAAAACATTCCATTATTTTCTGTGAACACGTGCTTTAGCTAGCTACGTTTCATTATGTTAAAGACACGATGAAGTTGTCAATTGTTACAAGAATTATAAAAACAATGAAAATAAAAACAAAGTAGTCTTTCTCTGTTATTTCATGAACTACTACGCAAATTAGGGGTGTGAATGAAAGCTCAACATTTCAACGTTTATTTACATTTCTATAGACACGAATAAAGTTTCATGGGGTCGCCACCCTATAGTGTGTTGTTTCAGAATTGATACCCGCAAACACGTTCAGACACGTTTCAACCTTCGGTTGGCTCGGAGCAGGTATCATGTACAAACGTGTTCAGTATTACATCGGTTTGAGATTATAATAGTTCTTTCACTGTAATTTTCTGTACATCAAAAATAAATCATACTAATAATACATAAGTTATGAGAAGTCTATATAAAACAATAAATTTAATTTTACATACAAAAATTGTTTTACAATTATACACAAAAATGTGATCCATCCGGACATCCATAAAAATGGAGACTCCGTAAGGAAATAAAATAATACGATTTTTAATACAGTTTAAAACGGTTTCTCGTTCTTGGAAGATCACTAATTTGCGTTAATTCCGGATCGCGATAAGAGGATTCCGTTCGCAGCCTCCATAAGCAGAACGAGCGTTGTTGTAAAAGAGTTTTTATCTGCTGAGGCTTTCTACAGATTGTATACAGCAAATGTTCCCGAGTCGCACATGGTTTGTTGATAAGCATTAAATGTGTTTATGGCGGCTAGATAACTCGTGCATTTTATTAATAAACCGTTAAGCACGCCGTGATTATCGTCACTCACGGTTTCGCATCTGGCTGGTTTGCTTATTATTAGCGACAGCTTTTACGTGGCTAATTATAGGCGATATTATATATCCATTGTCTCCTGCTGGCTACCTCCTTTAGAAACACGTCGTCGAGGTCATTGTCTGATCGACAACGGTCTCGCTGCCGCGCGAATCGAACCGCTCGCCTCGTCATATGTTTCTAACGACGGGATATCACCCGATCCGAACGCGCAGATTTTAATGAAACTTGGCACCGGATGTGGACCATCGAATATTCGACGTGTATCATTTTTATAGCTGGCCATATACGTGTTTTCCGGTGGTGAAAATAGCTTCGACGTTTGGGGGTGGGTAAACTTATTTTATGAAACATCTTGAAACTGTTCTCGAGTAGAAGAGTTTGCACCAGAGGAAATATTTTTTACTACGAGTGACAATAGTCATTTCTGTTGGTGAATTGCTTTAGAGGAAGAATTCCTTCCAAAAACTAATTTTTGTTTGTGTACCTCTGTAAACATTTGGAAAACGAACTAGTGTTTATATTTGCTTACTGTTTGTTAAAAAATATCTCATGAATCAGTTGTTACAATTGATTAATATAAATTTCGTAGCTGTATAATACACAATGACTACGCTTAAATATTTGCTCTGTCACTTGTAAATGATTTTAAAAATTAGAATTACATAAAATCCCAATCTCCAATTTTACATTCACTCCAACGTTCATACTAATTGACAATCGTTCATGATTGTCGATTTATATTGACAAAAATATATGTATCGAATACTTTTTTGGAGAATTTTGCTAAAAGCACATCGAAATCGATGTGTGTCAATTGGGTAACATCCCTCCTCGGTGGAATGCATTAGAGATCGTCGCGTTTCACGTTGGCAGTACCGTAACAGGCCCCCAAGTGTTCTGAGTTAGCACGGAAATTACGACGGAGTGTAGCCGGAATTTGCCTGCCTCCTTGTTTAATCCCTGTTCCCGTCGTTGCATTTTTCTGGCGAATGCTCGTGACAAAGTATTGCATTTCCGTTTCTCCAGATCTCGGTAATACGACACCGCAACATTTGCGTTGACGATTTCGCGCTGCAGGAACAAGTGTCCGCATAATTTGATGTGCGGTACTATAGGCGCACGTACATATACTAACTTATTTTCGTGGCCACGTTATATCGAGCTGACCGATTGCGATGACTTTAAGTAGTAAACAATTTTCACCTGGTGTCGAGCGAATGAGAAAACGACACGACGATCGTTTGGGAACAGAAGCGACGTTCCTTCGCGGGCTTGTTTACGCTGGCATCCTTACAGAAGGCGAACGATTTTGTTTCGAAGTGACCGATGCGCGGTCCGAAACGACGTCAACGAAAGTGTACACATACGTTGCACGGTATCGCGAGGAAAGCGTTTGGCTCAGATAATTTCCCCCTCGTTTTTTTCCCTATGTTTCTTTTTGTTCGTACCAGTCGCGATTAAATGTATCACGGACCGAACGGATGATACGGTTCACCCAACAGCCACAGTTATTATGAGAATGTTTACGGAAGGTTTTTGGAATCATAAATAATTGGGGCGATTGGAAATCAGTTTGATAATGCGGCATCGATGGCCATTGATTGCTCGGGATGTAGTTAGTCAAAGGGGACAGGTGATCCATCTACCCGTCGATTTCTTCCGATGACATGAAAACACTCGATATTCCGCCGTAAAGAACCGTTTTGGGAGTTTGATCACTGACGTTCGATTGTTTGAACAGTGCCATCTAGTTAAAGAGGACAAACATTCTTTGTGTCAACCTTATGCTTGTTTCTTATCACGAGTTTGTCGGTATGGTAGAGTAGTACCAACTTATAAAACAATAGGGAAATTATCATGGAAATGGTGGTTAAATATGAAATTCTGACGTAGTAATAAATGCCAACTATTTCTGTTTAAATAACAGGAAAAAAACTAAATATTCCTTATTGAGGGTGAAGAATTGTGTATATCGAAAAATAGAATTGAATATTAGGTATTTATAGAACAGTATCCTTCAAATATAAATAAAACTGAAGTATACTTGTAGCAAACAATGTAAATGTTAACACGTTGCGTGCCGCGTGGGGCGTATGCGCCCCACGCTGAACTTTCTGTTCAAGCCATTGGGTATTTTCATTGTAAGACGAAGAATTTATTAAAAATGTATTATGTAGTTAATTATGGGCATCTTAATACTATTGCTGCGGCGTTTATTTGATCGTGGGGTGTATCCGTCCCACGCGGCGGTCATTTTTTTTTACTGCGATTTGTTTTAACGTTAAAAAATTCGGTTCCCAATCGGCAAGAAACTGTACTGTAAAAGTTGCAACATTCTGTAATAGTTGTGTGGATAAACCACATTTATGTTTGCCATGTTTTAACAAAGTTCACCGTAACATCCCTTCCTGATTATATACAAACTTGTCACATAAATATAATATTAAATATATTTCAACTGAAATGTTTTATTCTAAACTAATATAGACATCATAAAAAAATATTATGTGCGAGGATGCGATTCGCTCGGTAGAGTAATATTCAGCCAGGTATTTGTTAAACTAATTCGTAGAAAAATAAATTTATTGCTTTGTTGTGTTATGCATCTTAAAGTATACACCTTTTCCTTGATAGTTACGATTTTTGCGTTATTTTAATCATTGTAAGGCATACTCCAGAAACAAAACAATACAAGTGTAAAGCGTGGGGCGTACGTGTAGAAATATTAAGGCTAGGCTAGATGTAAAGATTTAAATTTCTCCTTAAATTAGTTCTAACCCAAGTTTAATCCAAATGATATCTGATAATTAACCCTGCTGCAATTTTCAGTTTAAGGTTACTAATTCTAAGTCTTGTTATACTTTCCCCGAATTCAGAAATAGCCTTGAAAAAATGAGAACATGACTAAATCGAAAAAGATTAGACACTGCGGAGACGAAATACTGTTAAAAAAGAACGTGATGGGTCGGAGAAAACTTAAAGAACGCAGCAGGGTTAAAACTTATAACTCAAGCATATATCCCCTGCGGTTAACTAGAGGCAAGGTTTCGTCATTTTTTCATTTTAGTTTCGTTTGTATCTTGTTTTCTTTTTGTTGTATCCAGAACAAGAGAAATAGAATACTAAAATGAAAAGGAACAAATTCAACACACTATATAACTCAGAAATGAGCTGATCAGTTCGATATATGTAAGCGTCGGGGGTTAATTCCACGTGTTGTTTGGTTTCAGATGAAAATTGAAACATCCCAGGACATGACGTAAATGCCATGGCTCATAAATCAAGGGGAAACGGCACAATGAAGAAGAATCTCGCGCCGTAGTCTCACCACCTGCGATGTTAGTCACACAGACACCCTCCTCGATGGACAACCCGCCGAATATGATGTCGGTAGTCGAGGAGGAGGCGAACGTCGATATTGATGACGCGTTTCCACCGCACGTCGACACGACCAACATCGTGATACAGCCGGAGTCACCTACTAGCAAGAAACAAACGCTAAAGACCTTCAACGAGGTCAACGCGCTCCTCCAAGCCGGCAGAAAAAGGGAGGTTAAGTTGATCATAAGGGAGAATGCGTGGCCATTGAACAACGGAATTAGGACGCAGCTCTGGCCAGCCCTTTGTAGTCAACATGCACACGGCAAGAACATGCTGGACGGTTTCTATTGGGATATGGTCAATCAAGTGTTTGGGACTACAGGTGTGTTTTCTTATACTATCCACAGATCTGCCAAATATTAGTCCAGAACAGTGGTTCTCAAAGTAGACGTACTAAAACGACCTAGGAAGTCGGTAGTAACCTCGTATAGCAACTTCTTTTTATTTGTTTGCTTAACGAAAATAGATTTTCGGAGATTTTTTAAAGAAAGCTTTAGCTCATATAATATTCTAATTCTATGTAAATAATTTTTCATATGTATATAATAATAAAATTGAAGTATTTTTATTTTTTACTAATTCGTTTTAATGATTACTTACTTAAATAATCATAACCTACGAATAAATATTATTTTGTACAAAAGATAATATAAACGTTCTGAAATCAATGAACCCGTGAACAGTAACAGATACATGTATGTGCGGACAATTGGTTTCGAAGTCGATCTCATGCTGATTTCAAAGGCCAACGAGACACCTGCTTAGACGGAGTATAACAAAAATGCAGACTGTTTGTTTTACCAGAGATAAGAGATCGGAAGTTCCAACGTATAAGCTTTCTTGAACCTATAAATCTAAACAATTCTATACGCGATGCTTCGCCTCCGTCTCGCTTGGGCTACACTCTCAGAGGGTTAACTGTTCACGAGTTATTCTTACGACTTTTAGGTAAACCTTCAAATCAGTTTCTCTGAGCGGTGTCTTTCAATTGTGAGCATTTAACAGTGCTCTACTGTATACGATATATCGATTATAGTGTTCTCATTTGTCTTTTGCAGTTTATTTGAGACTTAATACATTTTTTATCAAAATCTTTTATAAAGATAATTTAAGTTTAACTAGAGTCCCGTTGCTATGTTAAGTCACTATGTAACTTTTACAATTGTTGACCCTTAGAGAATTTTTGCACATTCCTATTTTAAAAGAATCATCCCTTTTTTTTAATTTGAAAAATGTGAATACTCTTTTTGAATGAAATGTTATTCGTTAATATTCAATTAAAATTACAAAACCACATTTGGAACAACATATTTTTACATTCCACTGCGACAAAGTTTTTTCAAGTTTAGTGGTAGAATTATAAAACTATAAATCTTTAGACTCCCAAAATTAAAAGCGATGAAAGTGAGTCATGTTTATTCTCCTTCTTCTTTTGCATAAATTCATCTAGGACAAATGTGTTGAAATGTGTTTATCGTTGAATGTCCAAGTGTTTCCAACAAAAACGGATGTTTTAATGTATTTAGACAGATGAATCTAATTCTTCTTAGTTGTGTATTTACCGAAGTGCTGACGGTCAGGATTATATATGTTTACAGAACTGCCGGAAAAATCAATCATGTTACCGCCGTTTGTGGATAGCACTCATTGCCTGTCGTACAACCTGACAAGAAAAGGCAGGAGTGTTGCAGACAGGGTTGTATCTGTGCTAGGATACGCTTGCCCGGATATAACCTACAGTCCCTCTCTCTACCCAATTACGGCGCTTCTTCTTCACTTTATGCCAGGTGGGTATAAATAAACAGGTTGTCCGGACGCGACGCTTCTTAGACGGTCCATTTGTTTGAAGTACAATGGAAATTCACATCGCGGTCCTTTACGTCCGATTCTCCGTCCGATCGCATAAATGAAGATGTAGACACGCGGTTGGATACCGTCCCAGTTATTAATAACCCAAAATCTGAATATTCACAAAATACGTTTTCTTGCAGAGGAGGAATGTTATCATTGTATGGCTAACCTGGTTGCTGCTAAAGACAAGATGTTCATTACGCAAACGAAGCTTCTCTACGAAGTTACCTGGAAAACTGTAGAGCAAATCACCAAAAAACACGTGGTACGTTTGGTTGTTGCTTTGAAACGATGAGTCATCGTGAAACTACTTGAATATGATTCACCTGAAATGATCCTCATTTGCTTGTAGATGTAAAGTATATGTTATAAATGTTTCCACATTTGTCAACTGTCTTTTATAGCTGAAAATGAATAGTAAACAGCTTTGACTACATAGTTTTACATAAAAGTATAATCATAATTTTAACATATTTATATATAATATTGCTGATTACTATTATTGTATTGTTATTAATATTATGATTCATATAAATATTTATGTCAATTTTTTCAAAACACTTTTATGTTTCCCTTCTATGTGATGCAAAACTCATCTAAGCATAAAAATATGTTTAAGTAATTTCTAATTAAGGTATAATTATTTGAATATATATTATATATTGAATATATATGAATGTAAAAGACTATTTAAGGTCAACAAAGTATTGGGAAAAGGATATATGAAAATAAGAGTGTTGAAGCTCTGAAAAATGTTATTGTTGTAAAATATTGTTATTTATACTTTTCATTTCAGAAATCAGCTGCAGTACATTTAGCCAGACATTGTTCAGGGTCAAGGGCAGAAAGAATTTATATGGATTGGATTTGGTGGATTCTACAGCTTCTTCCTTTCCAACATCTAGTCAGGGTTATGGACTGTTTCCTTCATGAAGGCATTAAGGTCAGTATTTATAGCACTCATAGGAATAAAATTCAAAGCATTCAGATTTTTATTGCATCTTCTTATGGCACATTGAAAAAGTTTGGCTTCTGTTCAAGAAAGTGAAGCAAATTGCATATATAATATGAAATGCCTTTCCAGGAATAGTATGAATGTAAATTTTTAGTATTGACCATATGTCAAGTAACAAATTGGTTTTAGAACACATTTATTGAATTTAATATACATAATTTCTTATAAACAGTAATTAAAATTAATCTTCTTATTTTCGTCTATGAATTACGCATTTTATTTCTTATTATGTTTTAGGTCTTCTATCGAGTAGCAATGGCTATAGTTTTATTATTCTACAAGCATTCATCCTTGCAGAACTCTGAATGGATGAATGAGATTTCTAAGAACGGTATTGACGCCGCTTTGTCGAAATTTTGCAGGCAAATACCGGTGAGTAAGAGGATTGAAATGTTCAGTAGTATTAGTAGAACCGGAAACGGAAACGGAAGCGTAATCACATTTGAATTTGCAGGTAACGCCGGCCAAATT
Source organism: Nomia melanderi (assembly GCF_051020985.1). NCBI lineage: Eukaryota > Metazoa > Arthropoda > Insecta > Hymenoptera > Halictidae > Nomia > Nomia melanderi. The sequence continues at coordinate 6,915,930 of NC_135009.1, forward strand.
TTTACGTACCGCGTTTGGGATACGTGGACTTAGCTCAGCTTACATATCAAGGGTATTTGTGCGCACAGAAATGGCTCTTAAGAGTAGAAGCGTTTTAACGGGATCCAGATCGTTGGCTCGTTCACGATCCACGGACAATCTACCAACGAGTCAGTCTCAAGTCAACATTCAGATGATGTCGCACACACTCACGATACGAGAAGTACGTTACCCGTATACCTATTTTTACCAAGACGGTGTGGATCACCGAATTACGGAAAAACTGATTCTTACAAGTGGATTTACGTACATGAAACAAAATTATATTCGATTTGAATGTTACGCCCTGCGGTGGAATCTTCAAAATTATTCTGTTGATTTTATAACCAAGGGTTCCATTAGTTTTCGATATTGGCATGTTACCGATGGTGTTATCCTGTTTACCTTCGCATTATAAGATTATAATACTGTATATATATATATGTGAGCCGATTATTTTTCTTATGCATTATTTTAATGTTCAGAATGGTTATTTTCTTATTTGCGAGATATGTTGCAGGATTGAAGGTTTAGTATATTATTAATACCTTTATATTAAGATAATAATGTAGACGATACAAAGTTTGTCGTTTAAACGTAGTTTCTTAGGGTAAACGACAGCCGTGCTATGCGAAAGCTGTTCAATTATTCACTTTGTTTTCAGAAAGAGTGTGAAGACACATACAAAGACAGGGTATCGTATAATTATCTTTTTGGGAAATGTGTTGTTAGTTTCATGTGCTCTGCCCTCTGTTCCTGAACTACTACCTGTTTACATTCATTCATACTCACCCTTTGTTACACTTATCGTGCCAGCTTTATCGCTGTTACCGTCTATCCACTTGCAGTTACTGCCTTTTCGATTAATAGAATAACAAAGATTTCTTCTATTACAAAATTCATTATCTGTTCATCAGATCTTCACTGGCTTTCAGTGTTCTGCAAGTACGACACATAAATCGTCATAATAATACTAAAGACGGTATACCATATTGGTATATATTTTTTCCAAAAAGAATGTTGATGTTCAGAGTATAGATGGTGACTGTTACTGGTGAGCTGCAAGAGATGTTTGCTTCTCATTAATTAATGGGACGAACTTATCTTTTGAAGAAATTAGGGGAAACCCCTTGAGAACGTTTAAACATGAAATCAGTCTCAATCAGCGAACGTAGAGCGCTTCCATAAACTTCGTCTGTCGCAGTTCTTTTGTTTAAATAATTTCGTTGCAATAGCTGCGGAACAGACAAAACTGGACGGTGTAGCGACGCATTTTTTTAATTTTGTACTAATTATTTTTTATGCTTTCTTAGCATACCGATACGTCATTTTGTTTTCCAAGTTATATGTTGATTACACTGGTTAAAAGTGAGTTGAGTATTCATCTACTTTACATAGTGCCGCAAAATTGTATTAAAACTTGAAAATTATTGCTGGCCGTTTTCTTGTACGCTCTGTGTTTCCGGTGGTCTTAACCAGTGTTTCGTATTAATATATTTCTCGTTGAGAAAAACGAGTGAAAGCCGTATGACAATCATAATTGACGGTTCTATGTTGTCTTGTGTCATGCTGCGTTACTGGAATGATGATGGATTTAATGGTGATGGGTGTAGGGTGCACACAGTCCTGGACCGCGTGCTCTGTCAATGGGCGTTTATCCCATACAAAGCATATGCTCCCAGATTCTAGACATGCCTGATGTAAGTACTTAACGGGCGTCCGTTAAATCAAAGTACCGCAATAGCAGAGTTTTCTGTAGTATGCTGGTCGCCTCTCTGTGGCATGTCGGTATTGTCGTTATCGGTGTAAATACAATCGCCTTGAAGTATATATTGTTGGATAGTCTACAATATTCCCATCTTTGCTATTATCACAAAGATAATAGTTAAAGCGTGTATAATACGGTCACATTGGTTGTATAGTGGCAATCGTTCACACGTTCTTCTGTATTGCAAAATGGAGTTGGACTGTCGTAAACGAAACTTTATCTATCTTCCTTTTGGAAGTAACAAGCACATCAGTCAATTATGGATTAAGTTGTTGTTACAGCTTTGTAGTCATGGTTTCGTTATTACTTCTGTTGTACTTCTTTTTGCCTAAGGTTTCATATCTTGCAGTTTATGCATTGAACTGAATGGTGTATAATTTGATTTACATTGATTTAGAGCAATGCACCGCTTCGTGGCCCATTAAACGTATCCAGGCTCCAAGTTTTATCACCTTACGCTATTAACTTAGCATGAATTCTTTTTGTTCTATTTACGCATTCATGATGGCACTATGGAATCCCTTCCACCAAACCTTGATTAATTTGTGTTGTAATATTTATCCGAATGTCTGATCATTTTTTTTGACAATGTGATCAGTGTATAATACCAGTAACAAGTAGTGAAGCAATGTCCTTGACTTTAAATAATTTGAGTATTGTTACAGATGCGTGCAATTATAGATATAATATAGATATATATGTTGTTGTATATATTTAATATCAGCCGATCTTTTGTTATATCATCTGCATTATATCATCTATTTCCCAAGTCACAATCTTAATTCATTTGAAATTGAACTTTATTCGTGTAGCATATCACTTTTATATTTGTATGATGCTATTGCATTTTTGCATGGAGAATGTTTTTTTCATTTTATATAAATATATTTAGTTTATTTAGCATTTGCTAGAGTTTATAATATTTTCTTTATTACTAAACTACGGAACTTTATGCATTTATGCCGTTTAAAAATCCTTATAAAATTATAAAATGCACTTACTTTCACTTTGTTCACACTATTCATAAAGCAAATTTAATTTCACTTGTCACCAGATTTTTTAAATTTATCTATAAAAATATAAACATGCATAAACATCCACAGTTCACTTATTATATTATTGGCAAGAAACATGTAAAAATTAATTCAATATATATATGTGTTAATAAGAGTAATAGTAACAGAGGAAAATATATATATATATGTGTGTTAATAAGAGTAATAGTAACAGAGGGAAAATGATATCTAAGTGAAATAATTAATCCAAAAGAATGGACGAAACGTGATTGAATATTTCATATAAGCTGTCAAATAAAACTATTCAAAATAGTTGACATCAAAAACTTCTATGCAGATTTTTTATATTTATAAGCTTCTCAGTCACCATATTTTTAATTTACTTTTTCAGTCAAGCGCATGATTCGCTGCTGTGATTTAGTTTGCTGTATTCTTGAAGGAATAGAAAATTACTGGAAACTAATGTTTGCACAGTCACGAATATTAATCCTAATTTTTATATTACATTAATTTCCCGTTTATTCTGTGATAGTTATTCACATTGTGGTCCTGGCTGCCGATGCGGATTACCATGTACCAACCAATACTACTGTACACAACAGAAGAACATGGTTGTTCGTTAACGACGTTTTACGTAAGAGTAGAACAACACGAACCAACCCTGTTAATGATAAAGACCTGTAACAATGAAGTAAATATTTCTTTGCGTTGTAATATTTTTCTACTCTTTGAATGTACTTATAAATAATCATCCTGATATTTCTTGTTAGGTGTTTGGTGCCTACTGCTCTACAAGATGGTGTGAGCGTAATTTGAAAAATGATAAAGGACAAAGACAAGCCTACTTCGGGACGGGTGAAACATTTTTGTTCAGTTTATATCCTGAACGAGCAAAATATCCTTGGATAGGAATGGATTCTTCGCACAATGATTCCAAGGTCCATCATTCAGCTGAGCTGTTCATGGCAGCAGATTCTAAAATGATAACAATTGGCGGCGGGTAATTTTCATTTTATATTGTATAAAATATGTTTCTGATCGAACATATTATTATAAAACTATTTATGATTTGTTTTTCCTGTTTAGAGATGGGCAAGCCATATGGATGGACGAAAACATCAGATTCGGTAAGACAGATCGGTGCTCTACATTCAACAACCCACCTCTTTGTGCTAGCGGCGACTTTGAGATTAGGGTACTAGAAGTATACGGTTTCGCTGGTGCTTGAGGAGAATGCAAGTCTTTGCATTACGACGTATTGATTTATTTAATTCCCTACTGCCATTTAGTGACTCTGTTTCTATATATACAGAGTTGTATACATTATATACAAGTATCTTCGTGTATGTGGAAACGTTAACGCATCGACATTAAACGCGGTATTGTCGTAATGCATCCTCAATCGCTTGCGGAGAACTAGTATTACATGTGCATGTTTCGTTGCTGAGGCGCTAAAGAAGGTTCTGTACCGAATGAGATTACGTAGACTTATGTCTCTTTCGTTTTATGAAGCTTCCTGTTCGATTATTTGTCTCAATGTTTGCAAAACAAAAATGACTATGCGATTCTTGTATTCATTGTGTCGTGGATTTCTTATTATATTAAGCGTAACGATAGAACGGCTACTGACGCGTAAACATAGTCTGCGACACACTGAATCTTGACAATAATCGACATTGAGACGAATCCTCAGTTGTGCGCAACTTTGCTACCCCAAATGTACATATGTATAAAACGATTGGTTATTTACGTGAATACTTAATATTCATTGGACTAGACGCTGTCATTATGTATTTGTATATATACGTGCATATATGCAGAGAGAGTCTCTCAAGATCGAAATTGCGAATATCTTCATCGTTCTTTTGGAAGGGACACAACTTTTTAATCTTAGGTGACTCTCCCCGTATATTACCATATATCGCAAGATTATTTCATTAAATTTATTGTTAATTATACAGTTTTGTCAGAAATGCTCGTATATATGTGTTAACATCTTGTAGTGTTTATTACTTTAGTATTGTTATGTCTAGCTTTAATCAGTTGTTAAATACAAAACGCGAGAGAACCGAAGGGAAAAATACTGTTTATATATACATATATATATATATAATATATATACATATATGTTACATATTGTGTATGTCACGCGTTACCTGTGTATGTGTGTATATATAGCATATACAGACGTGTACGTTAATCTTATATATTTTCCTATAAATATTAGAAATAATGCCCCTTGCGCAACCAGATTCACTACACTGGCAGATCATTCATACGCATATACATATATACTCGATAAAAGTAATCGTGATCGACTGTGGAAAGACATTCGAGGAAAATGGCAGGGGGCGAATGGTACTTCGAAACAACGATATCTTTGTTTTTTCTTTCCCTTTTTTTTTATAATTTCTCGGTGGTGATTTCGTCGGAAAGATTTTGCTAAAACCGGTTACGAAGCCATAATTTTCACTAGTAGTACTTTAAGAATTTGTATACTTTAATATAGCATACGTAATTCTTGTTGATAGTGAACCAAGTCTAGTACAGACAGAACTAAGTACATGTATATTTCCATGCGTAAGCGTTCTCTCTTTTCTGCTTTCTTTTTTTCTTTTAGACACACTTCGGGCATTCTGAAGAAGCGTATTAGGGTGTTACTGTCGGTTATATATCCTTCGTCTCTCTTTGTGATCAAATCTGTATCGATATTATACCGGTACACGATTAACTCTTAGAGTACCTGCTTCTGTGTTTAGTTTCTTGTTGATTTATTTCTTTTATATTATTCGAGAGTGAAAGGACGCGAGGAAGACTGGAATCGAGCGTGAGTGAATCTAAACGTATCTCTATTTAGATTCCTTGGTTGTGATGTAGAAGTGGCTGGCACCACTTTTGTCCGAGCGACAATACGTACTAGTTATAAATGTTTGCGTAGGAGGATCATGTATCTTTCACCCCCCGTCACTTTATCAGCAATTACAGAACAACACGATACGGAATAGGTTACGTTGTTCCGAACACGAACGTCACATGTTATACAAAGTGTCCCATAGCCGTTTATACAATTTAAAAACATATGAAGACTAAGATAAAAAAAAAGTTGTACAATGAAATTACGAATAAGACGCGTTTCACTTGTAAGGGAATCGAGTTTCTATAATTTACTTGCCGAATATTTTAACTACCTATATCGTATACAGTAGATACTCAAATTTAACATTCTTCGAATGAAATATTCTTCCATAGAAATTTTATTCTACATTTTCGACACACTTTTTCATGTAGAGTGCCCGTTAGGTACAACTCAACCGTTATTTTAGTATCGAAATATGAAAAAAAGATTTCTGAAAATAGAGCCTAAGGGTCGCTCCATGTACCGATTAATTATACTTATGATTTTTACTGACCTAGGTAGATGGTTCGAGTCGATCGGTTCTTCGTATCATCTTATACGGTATTTACAGGCATAAACACTTGAATGGACGAACAATGTAACGAAGTACAATCAATATTACACATTTACGGCGCTACTGAACTCAAATTCTAAATGTAATAAAGTTGTATCGAACTTAGCAGTTGAACCCTTTCCCGACTTATACGTACGTTTGTTAAAATGTTGTGTCGCAACACCTACGAGTTGTGTGTAGCGTAGTGAATATGTATGAACAGGTCGAATGTAATTACGACAATTTACATTCGATTTGTCTTTGTTCCAACGACTTTTAAATCCTGCGAAATTAAGAGAGGGAAAAAGGGGAACACTGCTGATCTCACCGAGGAGCCAAAGTAGTATAGCGTGTTAAATGTAGCCGTTTCACACTGTGGCAAGCCTGTATCGGAAGAATAACCGAAGCCAGATGTTTCGCGTATGCTCTTCAACCGCGAAAAATATCTTTTCCGACGGTACTTTATTATTGTCAAAGGGACTCGTAATGTTACGCGAGTATGATTACATGGATTGACGCTACGAAAACAACAGGAGTCGAGAATACAATGAAACAGACCTGTGAACGGTTCGAGAAAGAGAAGGTGCATTTCGTAGGATGCGAGGATAGTCAAAGAAGAGGAGATCCACGTGCTTAAAATTCAATGGAAATTAAATTATTTCATTATTTAATTTATGCTGCATTAAATTCATCCGCTATTGTAAGCTTGTTGCTATAGAATCGAACCATTTCGTTTTCATGCCACCGTCCTCTTTCTGACTACCGCAGGACGCACTTATCAAAAATATTTCACGAACAAGTGGTTGCGAACGCTGTTGATATAAACGATAATTTTTTGTGGAACTATAGTCGTGTGATAACTGAAAATGGAATGAGTGAATATTTATTTATTGTGTATTCATAATCGAGCGAAAGGTGATGTGCTGAAAATGGAAAGTATTATTGTTTAAAGTTTCTAATGTAGCACAGCATAACATAAATGTACACTAGAAAATAATATATATATGTATATATATATGTATGTATATATATATGTATATATGTATGTATATATATATGTATATATATATGTGTGTATATATATATATATATATATATATATATATATACGTGTGTGTGTGTATATAATATATAATATATCCATATAAACTACGAAAAAATGAAAATAAACGTAATTGAATGGAGTGTTTTCAAGCTTTCCGCAATGTTGTTATGCTATATTACGTTATATATATACATATACACACCTATATAAAATAATATGTAATATATATTTATATATATAATGTAATATATACGTATATATATAATGTAAGTTGTACCGTTTCCGGAAACAAATTGTTGCGTCTCGATGCTACTTTATCATATCATCGTTGTGAATAGAATATTGTTATACACAAATCTATTGTCCCGTTTCATCCTTCTATTCTAAGAAGAATATCTCATGTGACATTCTTAACATACACATACATTGCATGTGACCCTAAGAGCCGATATGTGAAAGTAAATTATAATGTAAAATTAATTTAGGCGTATTGTGAAACTGAAATCCCTGGAATGAATAACACTATTGAAATTGCCACCAATAAAAACAAATTTTTCTTCCATTTTTTATTAGTTGATTTGTATATTTGAATGACCAATAAGTAAAATGAAGTAAGACATTTTTTTAGTGCAATAATCTTCTTAATTAATATTTTTTTAATCCATTGGACCAAAATTTTATAAATTTAGAGTTGTTAATAGGAATTGAATTACCTATGTACGTCATTTTTGCTACTGGTATTTAACCCAACTTAGCGACAACAAATGAATATGATGCGTACCTTCAAACGACGGGAATAATTATTTATTGAATATAGTGCTATAAAAATACAATTTTTATTAATTCATGATAGTAATCTATTTTTATGCTGTATACTTATACAATAAATTATGTAGCTCCAAAAGCAAAGGTATAATAAAATAATACTGTGATAGTTAATAATTTAAATAATTCCTAGGATCGTTGTGCCATAAATACACCTACATCATTACATTAAACAAAATCAGCTATAAACTTTTGATACATAAATAATTGAAATTTTAATGTAACAGAAACTATTTAATATTTACCGAAATTGATATTCTATTACAGTGTATTTAATATTCATTGAAGTTTTATTTTAACATGAGTTGAATTTAATATTCACCGTTTATATACTATTACCTTTTATTTAACTCGAACAAGTAATGGAAGATGAAAATAGACGAATTCGAGAATTTTCCTATTTGATCGAATAAAAAAAAGTACATACACATTCCACGATAGTTTATTCGGTTTCCATTTATTTTATTCATTTTAATTCTAACCTGATGAATCATTACTTTTTTCTTAGATCAATATTATCAGAAAAGCAGTATAACAGAATGAAAAGAGATCAATTTTATAATATATATTTCTATTATGTGTGCACGATAATTTACTATCCTTATCATTCGTATCTTTATTTAATTTACGTTAACAAACATGGTATCAACATGTATGCCGGACATACGTAATTTACATTTAAATATAGGCATAGAAATGTTTAACAGGTTGAGCGTGGAACCGATTTTCTTCTGCCTTTCGTTCAGGTGGTAGAGAGCAATTGCACAGTCTGAATACAATGATCATTTGAGCTATGGTTCTTTACTTACAATGTTTTAATTAAACTTCGTTAAAATTACAACATTTATTGCTTAACCTTGATACTGCTGGTGTCACGCTCCGATGTCGCCCAAACGAAAAGTTCGCTGTCAGTCCCCAGGGATCGACGTCGCGCTCAATGTGTTAACCCTTTGCACTTGAGAAGTGACTCTCAGTCATTAGTTATAGTGACGTTAATATTGACTTGTGTATAAAGCACCGGTGTGTGAGATATTGGGATAAGAAAGCTGTGTTTCTAAATTTATTTGTGACTTCTCTTTGAGTTCATTTAAAAAAATATCGTCTTTGTCTAGGTAGAAAATGTTAAGTATTTCTAGCGGAATACTTCCGAGTATAAAGGGTTAATATACCGTTCGTGACCTACAGGAAACCTTCTTGAGGACGGTTTGAGGAGTTTCTCAAAGGGGCACGAAGCTGGTACAGCACAAACAGCAGGATTGTTGATTCTAGGATTTTATTTTTCCTTTTGAAATTCAGAACAGAGTTAAACGTTTTCTTCATATAATAAATCTAAATGTTATAATTAATTTTTCATTGTCAAATATTTAATAAATACTTAATTAATAACACAGAATAGCCATGTCTAATCTATTAAAAATCCGTTAAGGTAATAATTAAAAAAAAAATAATTTTTAAAAATTCCACTTTCTTACCCCGGATTTGTGACGTCACATAGTGGGAAATCGCTCAAACTTCTAGCCAAATAGTATCTACTTGTTTCCGCTAAGTGGCGCCACGAAATTAACTATGTGGCGTGTTTCTTTATTCAATATATTTATTTACAATGTTCACTAAATTATAATGTTGAAATACTTTTATCGACCAACTTCTACAATGGCCTGTTTCTAACTGACTGTATACAAAAAGAATATCAGGGATATTAACAAAAGAATTTTAAAATGTATAGTTAAACAATTTCTAATATCAAACAGTAATTGACTTTATTCTAGAATCTACATTACCGACACAGTGGCTACAAATAATGTGGCGCATTCCTGTCGATGTAGTAGAAAACTTCTTAATCATTCTTATTGAGTTATTGTATTTAATGATTGTTATGTTTTTCGTTGCTAACATTGTTAATTTTTATAATATGCTTCCCAGTTATTGTGAACTTTTATTCAATGCATTAAAAGTTCTTCAAAGAGACGAGACGTGTTTTATCTTCTTACTGTAACCGTAATATTACATATAGATTATAAATTACCAATTAAGCTATACTAATTAGTGAAGACCTAGTGAAGACCTTTTTCTTATTTCAAAATTTGAGTGTCATATTTTTAAGAATTCTAATTAAAAGGATGAAAAATACATCGCTAAGTACATAGTGATAGTAGCACGATAGTAATTAATTTGTAAAACAGAAGTATGTGCTAGTAACTTGAGCATTTCGACATAGATGGCGCTGAGTTAGTAGCAAATCGGTGAATTTTGAATTCAAAAAGATATCCTTTGGTAAGCAATGAGCGTAGTGAACAGTCTATACGATTAAGTAAAAAATATACGCTAATCATTGAAATCGACAAAAAATTAAGTTTTTCAATTGGAAGTCATGATCGATCGTTAGCATCATATCACCGACAAGAAAATATACTAAACATCCAATGTAAATTTTTATCACACGGTCGGGAGTTATGTGACCATTTCACCAATCTCGCGTCACTTGCAATGTTACCATCAAAGTACAAATAAATAGAAATAAATAAATTAAAAAACGTATTCTATTATTATTTTCTGGCCACAATATTAAATTCTTCACATCATCGAACATGAAGTTCTATAAGATGTTTAGTTTATCATGTTTAATGTCGGTGGTTATATTTTGAATTTCTTTGTCAGTAAAGTAGTTTGGGTCATGAAAGTGAATAAGGTATGGCAGTCTGATCTTATGTTTTGTTTATGTCTGTACTGTTTGCAAGCTATAAGACAGTCCATATGATCGCAACTATCCAAAACTTTGGAGCTGGAGCAGTAACTTGCCGGTTTCCTGTTTTTAAGGGTATTTATCGAACATTACTGAATAATTGCTTCTTTCGTGTTTAGTTTTATAAAATTTGGATATTAATTGATGTAATGCTTCAAATGTTCTCTATATAAATCTTTTTGATACAATGTTTTTTTATATTGCAATGTTTATAGGTTATGTTGACATGTCTAACCAACTGAAATATTTGTTAATATGGTATATTTCAGCAGTTCTGTTGAACAGTAGACGTTTCGCTGCAATGTCTGAATCATTAAACAAAGTGCCAGCTGTGGATATTGATGGCCATGGAAGATTCAAGTATATTTTAATTAATGTGCACGATGAAACTAGCAATGACAGCAAAACTATTGTCAGGGGTTATGCCAGGGCATCTTGGCATGGTAAGTCAATTAAGTATAATTCTCTTATTCATATATGTTTACTTTATATTCTCAGTTTCATATTAATTTGGCTTAAACATTATTTGAAACTTTCATGAATTTCTATGAATTATTTTCATATTTACAATAGGTTGGTAGGTTTTGGGAATGAAAATGTTGAAATCAAGGTCCAGTTGTACGCTTGAATAAAATAAAGTCACAACAGGAATTTATATTTTACAGAAAATTTCTGTTTAATAGTAAATCATTTAGAAGCCTTACAGCATTAGGCGACTGTTCCACACATACTCTTATGCAATCACATGCGAATAATTTACTATTTACAGTAATAAAGATACAGTCTGTACAGACACAGTTTGTGCATACACAGTTCAGGCATTCATTAAGATAAAAGATTCCACTGGGTTGCTTTGGAACCTACAAAGTACAATGACTTACTAGGTACTTAAGTTCAATTACACAGAACATTCACATTAGAAGGAATAGAAACCAAGCCTAGAAATACGAGATATTCATCGTCTAAAAAAATAGATTTCAAATCTTTTCCTTGTCGGTTTACAATTGACTCGCAAAGTGTATGCGTATATCTGTGTGTTTGTGTTCAGATGAATACATTATACAGTGCATGATCCTGGGTTGAGAACAATCGGGAGGGCAGTATAACTTTCATCGTAGGAATGTCGTGATTAGGAACTGCATGAGTCGCGTGATGAGTTCTGTTCATTGGCAATAATGGGAATGTCTCTTACATGGTATGGTATCCATCGAAATATACATTTTATAAAGAATAAAGTCCCAACGAATTTTCCCTCTCCCTCATTGACGCGGGAAGGAAAAGCTATACAGGGTGTTTCAAAAATACGTGTCACGGCGTGATTCTAAACCTTTCTTCCGATAGAAAAGGATGTAAGAAAGTGCTTACAAAATTCATTCTCACCTTGAAAAAAGGTGTTACAATTTTATATTATTACATTCTTGCACAAATTTCAATCCTTTTTCCCAGGATGAGTCATGCGACCACTCCTACATCCTTTTTCATCGAATAAAAGCTGTAGAATCACACCCTGGTGGTCGTGACATATATTTTTGAAACATCCTGTACATGCATCTCATCTCCAACTCTTGATAAAATCGCCTAGCATCCGAAAGACACGAATCACAAGAACTGTCCGATCCCTATTCAATTTCCTCCTCGACACCGAACATGATTTTGTTTAGCTCCACCTAAGACTCTACCAAACTTCGTCACCTTTTACAGATTACGGTTAAAAAACGGATCAATCTTTTAAAGTCGTTCTTTCCTTTTTAATTTTTCTCTGGTCCTTTACTAAGAGGCCCTTCTGAAGCAGCACCAAGCCCTGTGTATATTGAATCCCAGCTTGCAGTTCTTGTGGTTCGAGGTCTTCACGTTCCTCGTCGCGCTGTTGCTCCTCGTCGACGATCGTGTCGCATCGCTGGTTTGCACCTGCCCTCAGGTGCTGTCCCCCTCATCGCAGTGTTCTATCAGGTCCACGTCTATATCTCTCAGCTCCTTCGACTTCTCTTTGATGGGTTCCAGCTTGCTGCCCTTATATCTGTGACCGTTGTCCTCGTGTCTCTCCAAACATTCTTCAGCGCCCGTCTTCCCTGAAAGTTTGCCCGGCTCTCTGATCGGTGATGGGAAGCCGATCAGGTCCGGGTCTGTGTTGCTGTGCATTAATGTGAACGGCAGCTTCAGGGACACCTCCCCGCCCATCCCCGAGATTAGCAGCTTCACCTGTGGAAAATCATCGCGTGAATCGAATTAATCGAGTCAGGGTACGCTATTCTTAGCCCTGGACATAGGGGTTCAGTTAGGCTACCCTGTCCACAGCTTTCTGCGATGGTGTTTAGTCTTACGGCAGTTTGCGTTGATTTTAGTGCTATAACTTTTTAGTTGGTTCGTGGAACTATAGTACGATGAGTCGAGTGGTGTGAAATAAATGTTGCTTTATTAGTTATGTTTTGTAGATAGAGATACTACAAAATTCACTGAATCTCGAAATATGAAACGTTTTATAACCTTTTGAAGATGAATGTCGCCGTGTTGACATCGTATGTAGTATACAAAGTTAAAAAATAAATAAATTAGCTATTTAAATAACAAAATATTGGTACATAGTTTTTGCCTTTTCTGATATTCAAAAGTTTAACGAATAATTTAGCAATTTTTGGCGGAGGTTCCGAATGTTTTAAAAAAATCTTCATCGGCTAAGAGGGATTATTGATGGAACAGAATGGAAGTCTGTTACGTAAAGATGTAATCCAGTTTTCCAGGAACTTCCAGCACGATAACATTTACATCGCGATTCATTAACATTATGAGTTCGCGTTTTATTGTGTAATGGGTACCTGATCGCCAGCATCAGATAAGCGTTTGGCAACGGACACACCTGGCACAGTGGCTACAGCTTCTGTGTCTGTGAGCTAATACCTCGGCTCGTTAACGAACACGGTAGCATTATAAAATAAGAGTCGGGTTTCCCGGCAACCGGACATTATAACCGAACAAAGCGACTCATGGAACAACTCTTAAATCACGTTTATTCCTGCGGGGTTGCGAAAGAACAGAGTTTACTGAAGAAAAAGGAAGAATTGTAAAGAGAGTAGTCGCTGACTGACTTGGTATAAAGGCCAGGGAGATAAATCTTGCACTTTATCCTATTGTTCCCAGAAAAATAGCTGTCCATTTAGATCTTGGAAATTATAGTTTCAGAAGCAAACAATTAAAATACATATTCGTGCATCAATTGAAATCGACGTAAACATTTACTAAATAATATTTATAAGATTTCGTACACGTTAAATTGACCTAGCGTTAACCCCTATCCCTATAATATATTTCTTAACCATGATTGATACAATTACTTTATCATTAATAACATAATTTATTAGGAGAAGAAAGAATTTTAATGTTTCTTCTATGTTTATGTTTACTCCAAAGGTTAACGATTGATAATAGAAAAGTAATATTTAATTTATAATTGAAGAAAATGAATAACACTTAGATTTATCAAATTCAGTTGAAAATTTTCATCACGAGTTTGACACGATATTGTAGGTCAAGGGGTTAATAATAGATGCATGCCAGTGTTAACGTTAGTTTTTGAGCACACTTGACTCTCTGTATTACCTTTACATAATAAGACACGTATATCGCGAAAACGTTCCTGTCGTCTGGCCCGTTTCCAGGGCACACGACTGTCGAGGCCAGAGTCGCACCCGCCTTCGTGTAACTGTCCTCCAACGCGATCCAGTTTTTTGTCGACCCTTTGATAGGTCTGAGCGTGTAGTTTCTTTTCATCGAAGCTCCTGGCCCTACCGGGCAACCCTCCTGCGACGACAACATGGCCACCACGTTCTTGAACTTTCCGTTGCTGAACATGCACACATCCACGTGTTGCACGATGAAAACCTGTCCACGTGAAAAGAAAATTGTTATTGTATTATGCCAGTGTTTTAAACGATCGTTACAGTATTCGCCGCTTAGTAAACGCGGATGAGGAACTTTCTTGTGACTATTAGGGAGGTAGATGTCCTAACAATGTTCACTGTAATACACAGAGCTACCGCGACTTTCCATTTTTTCTTAACCACTTAGGGACACAGTCTGAGTTTACTCTTAGCAGTCCTATGTCGAGTCAGACTCGACATTTGATTTTATTGCAGCGCCTACTTATTTTAACAACTTTTTATGTATTTATTTGTAGTACCACAATTGTGCCCTTTAAAAGTACCATTTTAATGATTTCCAAATATTCTGGACTAAATAATTAGAGTGTCATATTAAGCTGTAATTGAATTAAATAACGTCGATGTAAACCTCAAAAGGAAGTTAAGAGTTATAAATATTAATCTAGTTAGGTTTATAATATTCACACGTTAAGGGGTACGAAGATCTTGACCGTTTTTCCGTAGAGTTTTTCTTTTGTAGCAAAGAAAAGCAGGATTAATTATTCATTATTTAGTGTTACAATCCTTGCATTACAGTATTATCAACTTAGTTACGTTATTAAATATTTTCATTCGACATCGGTTATTTTGCATGCTACGATTGTTTTCAAGCAATTCAGAAGCGTCGGTCATCGGTGACGGACATGGCGCTTAACGTGTTAATCTGTCTGTTTAACACTAAACTGCCGAGCAGTTGAATTGACTTTCCGACATTTGTCTATAGAAACTGCACCTATTGAGATTTTCATTGATTCACAATTCAGCTTACGTAGTGCTAAAACAATTTCTCTAACAATTTCCCAGAGAAACAACTGTTATCTTTGTAATAATTACAAATGGAAGAAATCAGGAATGGGTTACTTCGACCCGTCTGGTAGTTGAAGTGTTAACACGTTCCGTGCCACGTGTACCATATATGATACACGCCAATTTTTGTAAGAAAATATTTTTAATATACACGGTCACGGATAGCGGTATACGTTACAAAGCAGTGAAAACATAAAGAAACAATATCAAAATACATAAAAATGACCAAAAACTTTATTTTATTGAAAATTATATTATATATAATTATATTTAATAATATTACTATTATTCTATTGAAAAAATCGATACTGTTCATAAGCAAAATATAACCGAAGTTCCCGTGGCACGGAACATGTTAATATATAAACATTGACGTACATGTTATATAAATTCTAACCTATTTCTTATATAAACATTAATCTATTCATCATATAAACACTAATCTATTTACTACGTAAACGTTAATTTACGATCTAACAGATTACAAAAACAGGTGATATTTCGGTGGGCAACCGCAAGACAGCAAGCGGCTAATCGTGAGTTAGCCCTGTGTCGCAGTACGGTGAGAACGAGTCGGGAGCAAGACGCGTCTATTAAACGGCTAGTCGGCTATTTGCCCAGAGAGCAAACGCGATCGTTTGCAAACGCGGGACCATAGCACACTGGGTCGCGTGTCAGTCTGTTTGCCTAGCTGTCGGAACAAAGTTAACGGCGTTCGCGTATTTGCAACTCGTACGCGCGCACCGTGTATGTAACGTACAATACGTGCTCACGTCGTATATCGAGCCCGTCCGTTCCCGTTTTCAAACAATGATCGCCACGCTCGCTAATGAACTGTACCGCAAAGGCAATCGGGGCGGACGGCGATCGCTTTATACGACCGAGCCTCTTTTCTGTCGCGAACTCGCGTTGCCCCTTTTACACCTAGGCCGCCTTACTCTTGCTATTCTCCCCTTACCCATCCTGTACGTATTCTTCAGCTGAAATTATCGCACTTACTTAACACTATCAGCACTGTTTTCTTCTTTCTTTCTGATGGGCAATTCGCTTGGAAGCTTTTGCCCTGGAAATCCTCTATCTGACTACATAGTTTGGTTTCGCCCCTGGTTTCTGAGCTTTATCTAACTAGCACCTTTTCATGAAAATCGAACAGTTAATTTTTGTAAATATTTTTTCAAGTATAATCCAATGTGAGTCTGAAATATTTCCAGTACTTTTCAAATGTAAATGTTGCATAGAATTTGAAGATTTGTGGAACTGAGTTCATCATAGCTTATGCTTCAGCTATATATACAGTTATATGTAGTTTTATTACTATGAATACTAATATAGTTATATTACTACAAACACTAGTACAGTTTCATTATTACAAACAGTATTTACTACAGAACTTACTGCAACTATAAGCCACAACTATACAGTGAAACCTTCAAAGGTTAAAAGCTTCATTTGCATTGAACCTTTAAACATGAAACACACAAGCTAAAGATCCCTTGCTCTTCGTTAACTCCCTAACACTAGGTGTATCTTTTTCACGAATATCCCCACGTTCCCCGTGAAGCTGCCGCGTTAATCAGTTT
Source organism: Nomia melanderi (assembly GCF_051020985.1). Lineage (NCBI taxonomy): Eukaryota > Metazoa > Arthropoda > Insecta > Hymenoptera > Halictidae > Nomia > Nomia melanderi. The sequence continues at coordinate 6,933,095 of NC_135009.1, forward strand.
TTCCTTCGCGGGGAGACCGGGTCGGCGCAGAAGTCATTTGAAGTTAATCGAATGCAGCAGACGGCGAAAGGGCCACGCGTTCCATTAGCGAGACTCTACGGACTCCTCAAAGCTTTTCGCTTATTAGGTAGATCGAGAGACGCACCGGGAAGCTACTCGAGCATTCTCTGCCCTTTCCTCCCTGGTATCTTCTTCTTGTTACCGATATCCCGCATCTTAACGACAGTCTTATAAACTTTCGCGCGACTTGTCCTTCTGCCCACGCTTCCACGTGGTTCTCGGCATCCTAGTCGATCACGTTAGGGTATTTGCATTTCGCTTCGTGGTTTTCCACGATGCAAACGATCTTTTCATTTAAATCGCGACGATGTACGCTTCTGAGGGATAGATTTTCTGATGGGTACCTAATTCAGGTCTTTGCTTAGAGGATTTAAGAGAATTCTCTGGGAATATCAGATAACAGCGTTCGAGAAATCATTTTCGGTTTGAGTGCTGGGAGGATCAACTGAGAGAAGTTGGAAAGTAGTTTCGTAGAAGGAGTGCTGGTTTGATTAGTCGAAGTGGAAAGGTGATTAGGCTTTAGCGTTGTTATTCCTTATGCTTGCCAAATACATAGCCACCAACTTCAATTGGTAAATGACTTTCACATTCATTGGTCGTTTTACAGTTTGTGAATTGATTAGAAATGAAATGATTTGACTAACCTATGATCACATTAAACCATCAGACTTTGAACTTATTACATTCTTCTTTTTTTCTAGTATATTAGTAAGATCACTAGTTTCATATCAGACGTAACTAAGACGTAACTTTTTCTCTATTCGCACACTTTAACCCTTTGCTGTATGCTTTCCAAGTACTTATGTAGCCATCAACTTCAATCCTTCGTCTTATGTCTGTCAAGTATATAGCCACCGAGTGCAACCTCTTGTCTCACAGTTTGCCCTGTGCCTACATTCACAAAAATTTTTTTATTGCTAATGATTTTCGATTTGTTCACATATGAACGCATTAAAGGTATGTTCCTAACCGTGCTCCCTCGTTAACGTGACCCGTACTTGGTCAAAGTTGAACCAAAACATTTACGACACCTACTTCGAGCACGATTCGCAGCCGGATTAGACGCGCTCGCGTGTCCCGCGAATGCGATTCGGTTTAATGTGTTCCTAGTTGCAGATGTTACGTGTTTCCGAGCTCTTCGCCAGCTAATATGGGTCATTATACATTGTTTTCGGTGTGTCGAGAACTTTCATGGTAATTCCCTTCACTGTTGACGTCACGTTTCGAGTAATCCCGTTTACGTTTCACCCTGCGCGCTTCGAATTCTAATCACTTCTATTTTCCGTACAATTACTCCGCATTATTGTGTGTGGTCTATTCAATGCGATTTATAATTCATAGAATCGTTGTTGGGAACAATGTAAATAATCTTTTTTATTAATTATATTGAAAATTGTGTAATAGGTATCTTCTTTTACGAATTATATTAGGAATAGTATAATGTATTATTTTCACTAATTGCATTGAAAATAGTGTAATATATTATTTTACTAATTATACTGAAAATACTATAATATGTTCTTTCATTAATTATATAGTGAACAATGTAATATATTATTTTGCTAATTATATTGAAAATACTATAATATAATCTAAAGTAACGTTAACGTTCATTCGGGTTTTAAAGAGAGATAATTCGAATGAAGAAGGGAATTAGCCGTAGCGGGCCGTCTGCGGTCAGATGCAACAGGCGCCGCATATCTTTGCGAGTTCCGCTGTGCATACAGATCGAACGGCTCGATGTGAAGTTCGAAGAGATACCCTGGGACTTAACGTTCCGAGATTTCCATTTGGAAATAAAACGATTTCACAGAGTTCCTTCCTTTATCCTTTCATTTACTTCTTTGAATAGTTTATACATCTCGTTTGAATCGCTTTGTAATTCATTCAATGGTCGTCCTACAATTTGACAATTGTTTAGAAATGAAATTATTTGACTAACCCTGCGATCAAATCTATCTATTATGTACATTCTTCTTTCTTTATAGAATTATGACGTACTCTTTTCTCTGAATATGTTTCAAAATTTAACGAAAAGCCTCCAGTAGTCGTTAATCACATACACAATTCTTATTCTATTAACCCTTTGCACTCGAGAGGCGATTCTCAGTCGCCACTTGATTCAATACAGCAAAACTATGAAGCTTAATATTGAATGTTAACGCTAAAACTATCAGACGGGTCAAAATGATCCATTCCTATTTATTCATTTAGCAATTATTAAAAAGACAACAGATGTTTCTCTGAGTAATTATTAAAGAAATTGATTTAGCAATACGCGAATTGAATTATAAATCAATTGAAGTCTCAATAGATAGATGCACTCTTGAAGTTTCTGTAGAGGAATTTGAAAGAGTCAGTTCAATTGTTCGGTAGTTTTAGTGTTAAACCTTGTATAGTGCAACGCTATGTGAAATATCGAAATGAAACAGTTTTGTTCCTTAATTTATGTATGAATTACCGTTAAGTTAGTACCAAAAAACACCGTCTATATCTCATTAGAAACTGTTGAATATCTCTACTGGGTAACTTTCGAGTGTAAGGGGTTAACAATGTTTCAATTAGACAGACAATCCTAGGAAGCATCGTTACAGAATCCCTTATTTTCCCCCATTTTGCCCCGTAATTGATTCTTCTGTCCAACGGAGCCACTTAAATCAATTTATCGCGCTCGTTAAAAGCTGCCGTTCCCGCTCGATTTCGTCTGCATTCCCGTCGTTGTTTCCTCGAATTATTTTTACCGCGTCGCATTAAATTTGCCCGTAAAATCGTATGGATTTCACAAGTTACGAGAACAACGGTGGCTGTAAATATTACGCCGTCGTACGCTTACGACGTCCCGCGAAGTAGAACAGCTCGCCACTTGGTCGGACGGTTGCAGTAGAATCTACGGTTACGGCCGTTACCGATTCTACGTTTTATCGATACCGTTAAGCTTCCGGATCCCCGGGTAACGGGTTCGAATCATCGACGCGCGCCGTTCATGTTTATTTTATGATAACCATATCGCGGATTTTTATTGCCATATAGGAAATTCAAAAGTTTGAACCGTCATCTAAAACATCTAACGTGTAGTACTTTTTACAATGTTTGTTCGATATAGCCGTTTTCTATCGTAATTCTATTATTCTGATTATGTTCTTAAGCATTTGAATTTTAGAAAGATAAAATGTTAAGCGTAGAAATGAATTTTTGAAACAGAATCATCTATTTAGAGATGAACTTTTATAGATTTTAACTTTTCAGACTTTCTAGATTTCACGATCCTCGAAACTCTCATTACTTTCGACGATCATCTTTTACGCGTGAATTAGGATTTCCAAATGATAAGGAAACGTTTACACTTGAAATAGATTTATAACACTGACAAAATATTGAGTTAATCTCTAAACCTAACGTAAAGTTTCATAATAAATCAATTTCTAACTAGATCTAAAGATACCAAATGGATTCCTAAATCCAACGAAGGAGAACGAAAGAGCAGAAATAAATTTCCAGAAATTCTTCGGAAACGAATGAATATCTTACACGATTCTTATTTCTCTTTGTCGAGTTGTCTTTGAATATAGAATCACCCGTAGTTAGTATCGCGAATCAGAAATGAACCAACTAAAAAACTACAGTCATAATATTCGTTTCGCGTCAGAAGTTCAGGCCGGATGAATAATTAAACAGTCTACTGGAAGGTGTAGCTCTTCCCACACCCAGTTAAACTTTCATTCGAATGAAGTCCATTTCTGCGACGTTATCGCCGCGCAAGCAGTAACAACGAAAGCCGATGGACAGCCGGCCGATGAATCGATCAAATATGAACCGGTGGATCAGACGCGTCCGGACGGTTAGTTCGAAATTGCACCGCGAGACGCAAAGTCCGGCAGACTGTGAACAAACCCCGAAAATTCGACTATACACATAATGAAAATTGAAGGTTATCAATCTGTTGCCATACAATCCCGGCTGTGCAAAGTGATTTTTATTTCAAAAATTAATAAGTGATAACCACTGTTTAGCACGATCGAAGATTATTTTATAGACTAATGTAGCATGTAGATCTGATTTCATATATTTTTGCAAATAAATTCCGTTTCTCTATTTATATAACATTGGAATCGATACGCAAAGTATCCAGTCATTTAAAAAACTTCATAATATTCCTATAATGTAAAAAAAATATAACCGCCATATGTTTAGGACTATTCCTTACAACTTTTGTATGAAGCAGTTTTTTGTATTACTCATACTGTTTAAGTTACTGAATTTTCTGCAGAAAACGTGCGTTTGGCCACCTGTGGACAAAATCCGAAAATTCGACTGTTCACATAAAGAAAATTAAGAGTTGACAATGTGTTTAATAATGCCTGCTATACAAACAAAATTTTATTTCACAAATAACAGTTTTGTGTGAATAAATTCCGTTTCTCTATTTATATAACATTGAAATCGAAACGCAATGTATCCATTGTTATTTGATAAACTTTATAATATCCCTATAATGTAAAAAAATATAACCACCCTATGTTTAGATCTATTCGTTAGAACTTTTGTCTGAAGCAGTTTTGTGTATCACTCACAGTTGTTAAGTTATTGAATTATGTCCAAAAAACGGGAGTTTGATTGCACTGTGCGACGTGTCGATCGACGGAAGAGGGAGAGAAGGGAAGAGGGAAGCACGTGGGGCGTCGAAAGAGACGTCTCGAGGGGATGAAAATATTTCCGTCCCGAAGGTCTTCGAATCGCACGGCGGATCCGTTTTCCAATAAAAGACGCTTCTCACCTTGATCCTTCTCACCGACTTTCTGCTGTTGTTGTTCACGTGAATCTGGACCACGATCGAATCCCCGTGGGCGTAGATCGCGCGGTCCAGCTTCCCCTCTAAACCAACACGACCGTCGCCGAATAAGAAGGGTTTCTCCACTGCCGCGTGTGATCCGCTGTTTTCTGCGATCGAGACATATTTTTCACGAATCTTATTCCTCTATCGTGATACTTAACCCTTAACGGTCAAGAGCTTTCTTTGTAATACTCGCCCATAAGACGTTATATTGCGGTAAATATTTTTTGTCAGTGCATGATCAACAAACCAATGGTGTAATAAGTTGCCATATTTGATAAAGAAAACTACAGCAATGATAAATTAATGAAATGAAAACTAAATTCTTTTCATGTCCCCGTAGCGGGGCCTTTCGGCCGTTACGGGTTAACTATCTATCAGTGATATGTAGTCTAACAGAATTGCAACCGGCAGATTTTTCGCGTTTCTGATACTCATTGCCGTTGAAAATGAAGGGAACCTTAAGCTAATTACCGGAAATTTATGAAGTTAACACTAGATTTACGAAACGCGTCAGTTTCACGTATATTAAATTTTATAAACACTACTTGGTAAATGTTTACAACTTTGGCTGATGTAATAGCACCAGTATGTTCTTCAATCATGTATCTTTAAATTTTTAACTTTCTGACGTAAAGATTCAACTGTATGAACATCAATTTTTCCAGAAAGCAGTAGAATGAACCGTACAACAAATGCCCGTAAACCTAGTTTTAAAGCAGGGACGAAATCTAAAAAAATTGTTTTGTAGTAGTAGCCTTGTAGCGAATTGTTGTTTAGAATAAAGAACTTCCTGTTAAAGAAGTCGCAAATGGAAAGGATAGTTAATATAAGATTATAAAAGATTATTAAGAAGGATAAAATATTTTGGAAGTTATTATATTTGAGAAGACGTGAATTCAGCGGTTGTGGCCTGTTAAGTAAATAGGCGTACTTAAATTACGGTAGATGCAATCGCATCAATGGGGATTGTTCCTTATGAAAGTTACAGTGGAGATAGATTTTCATGGAAAATAGATACTTGAGTGGTATATTTAACAGTTCTGAATAACTAGTAACCTGGAAGACTAGTTAGACGTCAGAAATGCTAGATGATGTCTTTGAAATCTAGGGTCTAGAGTCTAAATAGTCTCAAGTCTCTATCGTTCAAGGTTAAAAATCTTCAAAAGATCTTTCAGAATAAAAATGAGCATACGAATAGATGTGAATTTACCTTCATCCTCAATGATCTCGTTCTCCGCGAACGTTACTCTAGTCTTACACGGCTGATTCCTCGATTCCGCGGACGGACTCTCCGACACCGGCACGCTGTACACTGTGGTAGCTGGCAGTGGTGGCCTCATGGTACGTTGGATTACTCGGATGCCCATTCTGACGGTCGTTTTTCGTTGCAGCTTCTCATCTGCTCGTTCAGCTTTAACGTAACAGGTTGCAACATAAATACATAACTTGTATTTACTAACACGGCGAATGCTGAGCGGTTTCACGGAGCAAAATACACGAAACGAAAGAAAATACAATATCAAAGTATTTGATTGAATTATGTTATCATTGCTGCACGGTTATCTTGCTAAACGCCATCGCTTTATGTTGCATTATTTCTAATACGGAGAAGTTTTTAAATAATCATCAATTAATTCAGTGAATTATAATAATTCGATTTGGTTGAGGGTCACCGGTGACCCACCACGACATTCAACGTATTAAGGACCATATTAACCCATTTGCATCTTCGCTTTAACCAGTTAACTGCGTTCGACGTGTATACACGTCATCTTAAAACGCAAAATAGTACGAATTTTTTCAACGATAAATTATTCATTCTTTCAGATAAATGTGTAATTCTTCTTCATTTTGCATTAGCTTTTCGTTAGAATATTTTATAGATGCATTTGTATACACTTTATTATTTCATTTTATTGCGCGCACAATGAGAGATTTTTCAAATTACATTTCACAATTAACTGGTTAAATAATAAGCTTATTTTGTAAATCAGAGATGCTCAACTGAAAGTCCTTCAAGCTTTTGATTGAAATTAATCTGACCGATTGATATAGCCGAGTAACGCATAGACAACTAAAAGTACTTGTGTACAACATTCCGCTCTTGATGATTATCATATTAAACACTCGGTAGTCCTAGCATTAAGTTTTATTCTATTTCATAAACACGACTTGCAAAGTAAACATTACAAGCATGAAGGCTCCTAGCGAAACGTATGCTGGTAGCGGGCGTGTTAATATTTCATTAGTTCTGAGAGTGTTTCGACATCGACCGCGTTATTTACGAAACACGCCAGTTTGTTCTATCCTACGTTTCGCGAGAAAGCGGTGGGAGGGTGGGAGAAAGGGGATGATTTAATTTACCGCGCGCTAATGTAATACGTCGGCCCCGGGGATCGCTAAACCGAGAATTTTAAGCCGAGGAACTGCGCGAGGTTCGACTAGACACCGACATCGGTCACAAATTAGTCGTGGCCCGGATAGAATACGCAATCAGCATGTCTCGCGGCTGCTGTTCTAGCTCTCCGCTAAGTAAATTCCGAAAATTGATGTTAATATAATCATTTGGTGAGCGCGAATCCTATCGAACTAGGATTCGTGTCTGCGATTCCTTTGATTCCGTGCTGCAAAGCATTCTTTTTCCGCGTGGGTGATTCTGTTTACTCTTCCTTTTGAGACTCGAGTTACTGATATTTTTATACATTGTACTATTGTATTATACTATGAGTATATAGAGATTAATTCATGATATACTTTATCTCCTTCAAGAATTCCATTACTTTTTCGAAGATCATATTGCTTGGTCGTCAAGTCACAAATTAGGCGCTCTTAACTCATTTCCTTTTATGGGGCTTATATAGGAAATGAATAAAAAATATATTTTGTATTTGTTTTCTTGGAAAGTTCATAAAGTGTTAATACTTTTGAATATTGAAATGCTACTATATCAAAAGAAAAATTGTAAAAACGAAATTTGTTAGGAATTGGGTTAAGATTCAAAGGAGGACTTTCAAAAAAGTCTCTCTAACATTTAGCCGATTAAACAAAATGAAGTTGACATTTGACCAAATTGAACTTTGGAATACAAGCTCGGAACCCTCCTTTCAAAAGTAAACAAAATGTCTAGCTGGCGCTGAGTTTGTGTAACAATAGAAATTCGATAAAAATGCCGTGGGAAGGATCAGAGTAAAAGGGATGATCGTTCGAATTGGATCGGAGAAGGGTGGAACAGAAGGGGATTAAAGTTTCTTCGAAACGTAATGGCGTGAAAAAAGTGGCTGTCATCATCGCATTCGTTTTACTCACCGACATAAGCCCGAACGTCGTAACTGGTCCCTATTGGGGCACCATTGTATTCCTTTGCCGGGACCAATTGTACCGAGGGCGGAGCTAACGGCGTGATCTCCATGGTGAACGCGTGAGCATTGGGGCCTAGTCTCCTTACCAACGCCTCCTGTGAAACCAATAGCGATCATTCTTAAATCTCTAACCTTTTAACCTCTAGCTCTATAATATTATGTTAGAATTGCAATGAAAATTTATAACTAAATTTGTCAAACCAAAATGTCATTTTCATTTTTTGAATGTGTAACTATTAGTATTGTTAATTAAATATTACTATTATGAATCGAATATTACTATTATGAATTAAATGTTACTGTTATGAATTAAAGGTTACTGTTATAAATTAAAGGTTACTGTTATGAATTAAAGGTTACTATTATGAATTTAATGTCACTATTATAATTTAAATGTTACTATTATGAATTAAAGGTTACTATTATTAATTAAATATTACTATTGTAGTATCTAGAATATTTAGTATAGGTTAAAGTATTGTAAGATGAATGGTTTGTTGTGCGTGCGTAAGGGCGACCAGGTCGTATTGGGACGGACCGGCGCTGGGATGTTTGGAAAATAGTGTGATTGTGTTTAGAAAATCTCGAGTGGCTGAAAGAATACGAGGAAGAGTGTCTGGAACTGAGCGACTGGACCGTGAGAAAAGCGTGTACGTGACTGCATGAATTTTGACTGTGGACGAAAGATGCGAGTGAGAAGGGTGTAAGGGTGACAAAGACAGAGCGAATGGGGGTGTATGTTAAAAGCGAGTGGGAATGCGTGCGAGAAGGACATTTTGGTGAGAGACAGCGGAGAACAGTTTTGTGCGTGATAGAGAGTCGTGTGTTGGTCTTCGTGGTATTAAGTTGTATTTTTACGTGTTGTCCATATTGTTTCTTTATCTCATTAAATACATATATATTGTTTCCTAATTCTCTTTTTACTGAAGATCCACCTTTTCAATATCTAATAATAATAGTCCTCACTATAAACTTGGGGGCTCGTCCGGGATCACTATACTATTATTATTAATCGTTAACTTATAGTAAGCAGAGAGGTAAAATAAGTATCATAGGTCAAGGGTATATAAGTAGCTTCATCAACTACTGTTTTGAAACATATTATAGGACAGAAGGTTAATTGAGAATTACGAATTAAATTAAATTTCCTTTCGTAATAGTTCTTCCTTTTCCCTGTTTATCCGATAAATAATTTTTGTGTTTCGTCGAACCATAATGTCTGTGCTATTACAGACAGAGAATTACTATCTTAGAAGGAGAAGTTAATTAGACATTGGTTTCTTCTCTTAAGGATCTTACTAAGTAAACTAATATTAACACTGATAGACTGTTGAATTCTTATATACATTTCTCCAATCCAGATTCTATGCGCTTATGCATAAATGAATAAAATCCACAATGTGCTAATTAATATATGCTTTTCCTCGACAATCACTCGATTCCCATTTATCAGCGTATGAATGCGTATAGCTTTCGGATAATGTTCAATGAGTCCCAGTCGCCTCATTAATCGGCGAACGAATAGACGTGAAAGGGAAAAAACGACGGGGCAGCCTGGAACCGATCCAATTCACTGGGATAAATACTCACACGGGTTCATGAAGGCATTTAAAATATAGAGGAAATCATTAATTTAATAAAATCATTCTTTTAGAATCTCCTTTAATCTAAATTGTTAGTCGCCCAATTAAATCAGATGATCGTGGTTCTACTGTATATCATATTTATCTATTTATCTATTGGAGATAGAGAAAAGCATTTATTAGAAAAATATTTAGCTATTTATTTAATTAGATACTTATCCTATAGTACAATATAGACTCTACATTGTAGACTTCATAATATAGATATTATGGACTCTATAGTATTCGAACAACATTGATTTATTTATTTATTAGGCAGTATTCCTACATTACAATATAGCCTCTATATTGTAGACTTTATAATATTGATATTATAGACTCAATAATATTAGAATGACATTTATCTATTTATTCATTAGACATTAGGCCTATATTGCAATGTAGACTATTTATTTATTAGGCATTAAGCCTATCTTACAATATACAGTCTATAACGTAATATAGGTCTAATGCCTAATAAATAAATAGCTAAATATTGTTCTAATATTATAGAATTTATAATATCTATATTATAAAGTCGTCTGCAGAAAGAATTTTAGAAAGAATACAAATATAAATATAAATGCAAGTGCAAGTGCAATTGCCAGTGTAAATACAAATACAAGTGCAGATTCGGGAAGAATGTAAACTTCAGTCAAAATTTACGAATAATGCATGAAGTTATATGTATCTCACGTATCAGACTCGCAACCGCATCGAATGGAAATACAGAATTCGAGATACTTTCATGGATCAGTGTATATCTCCGCCGGCGTCGCCTTAATCCCGGATTGGTCGCGTTAATAAACTACCTGCTGGAGCTAATTCTCGAACCGTATAACGCGGCAACACCTGGGCTTTATGATTTTATACCGAGAGAGATCCGACTGGGAGATTATTTTGTTCGCCGGCGCGAAATGCGGCTCGCGCCTCGGTCTCGTTAATTGCTTCGTTACTAGAGGACAAATCGATTTCTACGAGTTCGCGTCGCCGATTAACACATTCGAGACCGGCAACGTAGTCTTACGTCATTTGAAATTCTTTAACTGAATACTCGTGACGTAGGTCCGCGTCATTTTCAATTGTTTTAGCAGAATTATATTATATTATATATATATGATAGATCTGTTGAAAGTGGACTAAGTCATATGTTTTTAGTTCCAAGGTATTTCAAGGTTTTAAGGCGTTTGAATAAATTAGAAAATTTATTAATTGAAAGATACTTTTGAAAGATAAGAATTTATCATGACTGTGTAATGTTGTGTGACATTTATAAGGAAATATGATTTTTCATGCTTGAGATCATTTACGCCACCTTCAAAATTAAAGACACAGCTGTAGACTTTTGGAAATTAAATGCGCCTGAGATGTGTTAAATTCGTCGCGCGATGAATCAATGGGGAACGCTCGAAATTAGTGGTGTTTCATCAACAGCGTTCCGTTCGATGCGATACGTGCCTAGAAATGTTTTCTTTCTGTTAATCTTAGCAGAACAATATTTTTTTTGCTGTTCTATTTGGAAGTTTTCTGTGAAAGAAACTAGACGAAAAGATATTGAACAGAGAGTTCTTTGTTTTAGGTACTTCGTTGAGCTATTGTCTCGTGAACGGCTTTTTAAATCATTTAACTGAATTTTTCAGTATTAACGGTGACTACAAACGCATATTAAAATTTTCCACGGAAAGTTATATTATTAAATAATTTTCTCTTTATGAATTTGTCAGCTTGTAGGATCCTTTATATATTCATATAACTTTTCGACGATAAATGTGAACATATTGGCTGCATCAGGGTTTCATATTTAGAATCGAAAGTTGCGATAAATGCGTTTAATTATTTCAATAACGGAAGACTGATGGTAGCAGTAGTTCTCTCATTTATTAGCGTTTAAGGTTTCGATATTTAATTCGCTTTTCTGTGAAGATCTTTCATATTTTTCATATTTTCAATATTTTAATAGTTTTAAAATTCACAAAATTCCAGCATTTCTAATATCATTTTATATTCTAATACTCAATGAGCTTGTAATATTTTAAGATTAATATATTATAATCTTCCCATGATAAAGTGATGTTCTATCGTCAAACATATCGATTGAACACATTTCACATTTACGATCAAGACACCTGGAAAGAAAAGCTTAATCGATTTTAAGAGACGATAGGCATCCCGCTGACGGAAGGAAAATCGTTGGACCGACGTGTTCCTCCCGCGTCATGAATAATGTCGCGCGTCACGGCTCGGATTTCCACGGCGAAAAAGTCTGTCACGGTATTGTCGTGCCACACGAGTCGGTGGTGTTTACGAGCGCCGTCGTTTCGACGTTTTCGAGCGAATGAATATACCGTTGCGGAGGCCGCATGTATTAATTCGCGTTCGGCGTTTGCTCGACATTGCACCGTCATCGGGCTTTTCTAATTAACGGACTTAAACGTCAAGGGAACGCGGGAAGTCAATATACACCGGACGCTTGCCAGAGAGCTGCTTTATCCCTTCGAGCGACTCAAAATCCGACGAAAATCGCGTGTCGATCAACCGTAACCGATCCAAATTAATGAGAAGCTGTCAGTTCTGAGCTGGAGCTTTGTTGAAATGAAACTCGTGGCGAAAGTTTTCGCCTCGATTCGTTCAGTTGATACGAAACAATGAATTGTTTTGCTGTCGACGATATTATTTTTATTTGAGAATCAATGGATTGGTACAACTCAAATGTTGGAATTAGTCAGCCAGTAAAACTCAGAAATCTAGAATTAGCTAATCAGTAAAGTTCAAAAACAGAAATTAGTGAATTAGTAAAATTAAGAAATCTCGAATTAGCCAATTAATACAATTCGAAAGGTGAAATTAGTCAATTAATAATATTCCGAAGTTAGACTTAGTCAATTAATAATATTCTAAAGCAAGAATTAGTAACTTGATAATATTCCAAAGCTAGAATTGCACAATTAGAAACATTCAAAAGCTGTAAGTAGTCAATCAGTAAAATTCAAAAACTGCAATTAATCGATCAATAAAATTCGAAAGATGGATTTAGTCGCTTTAATCCGTAAAACACCCGGTCGACGCTTTTCGAAGAATCCGAACAGCTTCTACGCCTTTTCGCCGTTCAGTTATCTCGCGTCAAAGCGTTTTCAGACCAGATTCCTACTCTATTTCCCTCAGTACGGCTTCTCCCTGGTTTTTTCCGCGGACCGCCTTCATGCCGCGGATTATCCTCTTTCTCTTTCTCTTCCTTTTTTTTTCTTCGCCGCATGCATGATTGATGAGCTACGTAACGCCTTTCAAGCTTTATCGCATTGGCTCCCTTTGAAACACACCGCGGAGTCGTAATGTTCGTAGTCCACCGTGAAGCGACATTATCACGGCCGTTCGAGTGGGACCGTTCTGCTTCAACCGCTCGAGCGTGATCGCGATCTCTCGTGCTCGTTATTTTACGATAGTTCATTAGCGTGAACACACGCCACCGTTCGTAATTGTTGGAACGTTTGAGCCGGTCGTGGAGAATCGAAGCTGGGCTAGCCATGTATCGAACTTCTTGCTGATTTAACATTGCATTGTCTATTTATGGAGTAAACATGAATAGCGTTCATAGAAAAATAGTTAACATATCAGTGTATTACAGCTAACGAAGAGCTTAATTATGAAGTTAGGATACTAGTATATTGATTTTGTCACTACTGCTACATTGTATTATATCCTTTCACAGTGAATATCTATAGAGAACTATAAAAAAAATAATTAGTATGAATGCAGTTGATGAGAAGCTAGTAATTATACAGCTGGGATAGTAAAATATTGATTTTATCACTACCACAACGTTGTATTTTAACTTTTCAAAGTGAATATTTATAGAAAACTATAAAAAAATAATGAATACGTCAATAGCGTCAATAAAAAAACTATTCATTACACAGTTAGAATAGTAACATATAGAGTCTATTGCTATTGTAGCGTTGCATTTGAATCTTTCATTATAACCATCGACTGTATTTACGGAAGAATAACCTATACATCAATAATAGTAATAGAACACGGACATTTCACTGCGTATCGAATACAAATTCAATATCGTTGTCATTTTATAATGATCAACAATAGTATACCTACGCGCCCGTTACTCTTCATTTATTCTTCCATTTTCAGTCTCACTTGCGTGAAACACGAACGTATTATCCTCACCGAGATGTTATCTAAAGACTCTTTTCTATCTCGAATTTTCCGTCGGACGCACGGCAGACGGAGAATCTTTTATTTTCCGTTTCCCAGACACCCGGATCACGTAATCAGCTACCGTGATATTCGACTCGTGGTCCCCGAAAATCCTGCACCTGCTTTTCCGTCCCGTGGAGCATCGTAATTTCCCGTCCCGCGAGATTTTCTTCCTCGTTGCCCATCGATCTTGTATCCCACGAACCAAGCGTGTTCTCGTATGTAACTCTATGTCTGGTACAAGCAACCGTGTTCCCGGGATTACCTCCGTTTCATGCTAAAGAATGAAAAATTAAGTGGTGGACTTAGAAACGTTTCCCATTAGTTTCTTGCGGCGATTCCCTAGTAGAACTTTGTTGGCGTTTGTCGACGTAAAGTTAAATAATAGTCGGATGAAGAGGAGAAATAACTTTCTGTTTGAAAAGTAGGGGAGAATTGCTTTTTAACGTGCCTAGGGTAATGCAAGGCTTTTTTTCGATCCAGTGGAAAATGGAAAATCGTGGGTGATCGTGCAAATTGTGCGAGGCATTAATGAAACGTTGGAAGGTTATTATGAGAATTCTTAGTGGGAAGAGTTAATTGAAATTTTGAAATCGACGTTCAAATTTTTGTACTGGTTTAAATATAATGTAGGTATCTACATTTTTAAATGTCTACATACAATCTGTGATATCTATTGGATTTTATTGTAATTTTAATTTTTATAAATTTAATATCTTCAGTAATAACATTTTTGTATTAGAATTTGTCACTATTGATACAATATTATGTGATATTGTATTTTTGTAATAGTTACATAATAATATTTATATTTTGGTGATGCTATATTTTTGGCAATGAAGTATAATATTTTTATGAATATTCTGTTCAAAGGAAAACCATCATTTAATAATGTTCGAATAATTTTCGCATAAGACACTTAACTAGTTCCAAGAACTGCAATATATTTTCTTAAGGGGATCACGAGAATAAAAAGTTATGGATCACCGCGGTCCGAACGAGCTAAGGCTCTCTACTTCGCGAGCCTATTTCCGCGGTTTTTTTATTCGCTTCCTAAGAGACCGGGTGATCCAGAAAGTCCCCGAGGCGGAACCAAATGATGATCGATGACCAGCTCTAATAAAAGAGCTGGCTGCACGTAATGACTTTCCGTTCTTCTACCCCTGATATACAAACCGTTCCCTTTGCAGGCAACCAATGAAACCCCTGCCGGAAATGGCGATCGTGCGGAAGTAATTTCCATAAAAATTCTGATTATTCTTCCCTTTTTCTCTTTTCTCAATCGAATTTTTGTCTCGATACCACGTGAAATGGAAAAATAAGCATGTTCCTTTCGATAACAGCGTGATTCGCGTGATTAGGTACTTCAAAGATCAGTGTTTTATGTTTGAAGCTTCTTTGTTGGATGAGTGAAGGATGGAGTGTGGAGTTTTGTGTATTTACGGGATATCTGAAAGTGCAGAATAATATTGAGTGCTTATAATGTGGTAAGAGATGTGGGCTATACAAAGTGTAGTGCTTTTTGTAAGATTTATATTGTTTTAGTTATTAAGTTTATGCTTGTATTATTATTCTTATTTTTATTATTATTTCCCTATTATTCCATTTCTCTAATTGTATCCCTGGAAGCAGGTCTGTCCAACAGGCCGTTTCGCGGGCAAGGGCAGCCTGTTGCCCGCGGACAGAGCTGTGGGCAAAGACACGGGCATTGCTTGCGCGGAGTGGGGCAAATACTTTTGTGTTAGTGGAGTATGCTCGTGTCTGCGATCTTAACTATTTGCGGTGGCAACGAATTCAGTAACTCGGCAGGATCTCGCATGAAGAATTTTGTCTTCACTTATTATATACAGATATGTACACTAATTTTGTACAAAGTGGTACATTTTAAAACAACCTGGAATACGTAATCCAATAAGGCTATCGATGTGTACAATATGTCGTCGGCAAATTTGGAACAAAAACGTCACGACGTGCATAGTCCGTTGCAGTGAACCTGACGCTTTCGTCTGATTGGTCAGATTCGAAGACACACGAGTTTCCCACACAGATTTTCGCTTCTGGTACATCATTCGCGGACGCGCTCACGTATAGCAATTGAGTCGCGCGATAAAGAGCGCGAAAAACCGTTCCGGACTCGCAATTGGATTTCTCGGAGCGACTGTATCCGCTCCTATGACGTCACGAGTGCCAAGTTTGCTGCAACGGACGGTACTATTGAGGCGTTCCGAAGTAACACGTTGCAAATTTAATTTGTTTTTTTAGGGTCTTAGAATATCTCAATCTTTTCGAAACGCACGTATTACAGAGGAAACTGTAATGAATCGATTACAAATTTTTTCTGCTAGCTCGCAGGATGTTTAAATATTGTCTTATTCATATGGTACTGTAAATTCAATTAATTCGGTAATTATACACAGCTCTCTGGCAATTATGCACAGGCGATAATAATGTTTGATGAGTAATTATACATAATCGCTGAGGAATATAGGATGATTTTTGGCAGAGTCGTGTCAAACAGTCTGTTGTCGCATCAATTGAATACGAGTTCAGAATGCGACGACTTACAGCGTAGTCTCGTTAGGTCTGGTATCATTTGGATCCGAGTTCAGAAAGCGATAGCTTAAAGCGTAGTCGACAAATTACAATACAGCGCAGTTAACTACAGCATTTTACATTGTAGATGCGCCCACGCCTAGTGACTCTAAGCGGGCAGCTAAAAGCCCAGCCACGTACTTTAAAAATTCGTGGGAGGCGGAATAATTTTGCACAATTCGTGGTGATAGTGTTCAGTGTCTGGTGTGCAAGAAATTGCTGAATCAAGTGAAAAAGTATAATGTTGAACGACACTACAAAAGCTACCACGAGAGCGAACTCGGGTCATGTGCACCTGAAGAGAGGCAGGAAATGCTTCAGCAATTGAAAATGAAGCTCTTCGAAGAAACAGAGGATAACGAAGTAAGTAACTTTCATTATGACCACTTAGTAAGCTTCCTGGTGTACCTCTTCAACGGCGCGTCTTCATTTGGAACAGCAGTTTTTACGCTTTAGGAATTTTTTTTTTAAATCTGGTAGCTACTGTCATACTATTTAAGCTATATTATCTATTTTTTTAAATGTCAAAATATATAAAAATGTAGGAGTTACTCGTTGCTAAAGTAGCATAAAGCATAGTGTTCCATTTTTTCTCTTTCTTACAGGATGAACAGACTATCCAGTCCGAAGACTTGTTAGAAGCAAGTTATAGAATAGCGTACGATATAGGGAGGAGTTAATTTCCGTTTTCGGTGGGTGAGTTGGTGAAATTCGGCATAGTGACCGCTGCGAAGTATATATTTCGGGGGGATTTAGAAAAAGCAGAGGCACTCAGCCTCTCGAAGAATACAATTCCACAAATTTTATTGCATACTCGATTGCATTAAACCAGAGTACACATATAACAGGCGCACCGAATTTAGCAATCTTCATTCGCGGTGTTGATGAAAAAATGAACGCAGTGGAGGAGCTGTTAAATTTCTGCGAAATGAAAGGTACCACAGGAGAGGATATAATGTCATGCGTCGAAAAAATAGTCGATCAGTACAAACTACCTTGGAACAATCTTATTTCAGTTGCCACCGACGGAGCACCGTCAATGGTGGGCCGAAATTTTGGTTTCATCTGTAGACTGCAAAACAAATTAAAATGTTTAACTATTCCCCACGGCATAATACCGATACATTGCATGATACACAAACAAAATTTATTCGCGAAAAGTGTGAAATTCGAGGCCGTAATGTCGGTAGTTGTACGCGTAATCAATTTTTTAAGGAACCATGAATTACAGCTGGCGCAGCTGAGACCGTTTCTGAAAGAATTAAATAGCGAAAATGGTGAACTGCCTTATTTTACGGAAATTCAGTGGCTTAGTCGAGGGAAAGCAGTAGAAAGATTTTTTATGTTTCGGAAGGAAATACGTTTATCTATGGAGCAGACGGGTAATCCAGTTCCTGAACTTGAAAACAGTAATTGGATGAAAGATCTAGCCTTTTTGGCAGACTTAATAACTCATTTGAACGCTCTAAACATCAAAATGCAAGGCAAAGACAAAACCATCATAGATTTATTCGACGTGGTTACGGCATTTAAAATCAAACTGAATCTTTGGGTAAATGATTTAGAATTCGGAAATACACAAGATTTCCCGAAATTAAATTCCGTATCCAATGATGGCACTTACGAGCATTATTTGAGCGTGCTCAGAAATTTGAATGATGAATTTTCAAATCATTTTAAAGAATTACTCTCTTTAGAAATCGACTTTGATATACTTTCGGCACCATTTGCAGCAGATTATCGAACAGCTCTTGCGCATTTGCGAATGGAGTTGATCGATTTAACATGCAATAGGGCTCTAAAACTGAAATCCAGCGATTTAAGTGTGTTAAAATTTTATCAGATTTTACCGAGAAACGAGTATCCCGTAAAAAATAATATCTGTATTCGGTTCTACGTATCCTTTCAAGCAAATCTTTTCTGCAATGAAGCTCACCAAATTGAAAATAAGAAGTTCGCTTAGCAATCAAAATGCTAAGTGCACACTCGTCTTGTACACTTTTAAATCGTTTGTACCAAAAATCAAATCATTGGTTGATCAAAAGAAGAAACGAAAACGAAGACTCAGCGGTGTGAGTGACGTAACGTATGACAAAAACGCAGATGACTGAAACTAATTTCGACGACCACTTTGTACTCTTATAAATTACTGTCTTACCTAAAATACGCGAAACACGAACATCAATTTTTCTAGGAATAATGGAATAATCGATACAATAAATGTCCGTAAATCTAGTGTTAATGTTTTACCTTTATATTGTATAATATTATAATTTCATAGTATTTGATTTTTAGATTAGCTATTATTTCTCCTGTGGTACCTTTCATTTCGTAAAAATCTATCAATTCCACTGCTACGTTCATTTTCATGTGAACATTGCACATAAAAATAGTTAGGTATTCCCATTTATGTGAGACAGTCACTATATTCATTCTGTATTGTATTATATATTATATATTGTATATTGTATATTGTATATTGTACATATTAATTTTGTATTTTTTTACTTATGAAACTTTTTGTTATATATATTAATTTTGTATTGTACATATTGATTGTGTAAATTTTTACAATAAATTCTATGAAATATTTATTCTAGTATTTATATTTTATTCATAATAGTAGTGATATTATCCTAATGTTATTCTATTATTCTAATCGTCCAACCTTTTAGTATTTTAGTATTTTAGTATTTTAGTATTTTAGTATTTTAGTATTTTAGTATTTTAGTATTTTAGTATTTTAGTATTTTAGTATTGTAATATTGTAATATTGTAATATTGTAATATTGTAATATTCTAATATTGTAGTATTATAATATTTTAATATTTTAATATTCTAATATTCTAATATTCTAATATTCTAATATTTTAATATTCTAATATTCTAATATTCTAATATTCTAATATTCTAATATAATAATTTAATTCAATATCACCCCTGCAGCCCTCAACATCACATCACTTCCCTCGTGTATCCATCCCTCATATTTCCATTAAAAATCACAATCGAATTCATAATAACCAAAGATCTTTCTTTACTTATCCCAACACTCTTCTCTATTTATATTTTCACCACGTTTTCTCAGGAACAAAAAGATCCTCGGACAAAGGAGGGATTAACGATTCCCCATCGGCGTAATTGAAATTTCATTCGAGTCCGCGTAGTATGCCAAATTGCCCTCGATCCTTTTCCCATCTCCCCTCCCAACCATCAAGAATCGCGTTTCCCGCGGCAGCGACAATTACAATCGACGTTTTTCTTTATTCCGAACGATCCCGGCACGTTCGCGGAGAATCCAATAAGCTCTGCGGCAATTTTCCCTCGCGGAGTCCAAGATTTCGCCGACCGCCGCGTTCGTCGCGGCTTCAAAGACTTTCCGTCGTTACCTCTTCAAAGGATGCTTCTTAATAGAAAGGATCTCCACGCTATCGCGAGCAAAGTCCTTTTCAGATGCATTTGCTAACATCTCCTTTGCTACTGATTTCCGTTTTCGATGTTTCCATTGAAACTAAGGTAGAACCTAACCTTCCGGAGGTATGCGGACTCATAGGAATATTCTTGACGTAGTTTGCCGACTATCTAGCTAGTTGACTACATAGTTTTCGAGATGATCTTCAGTGAGATCCACCTTTAGATTAGATTTTGGGACAGAGATTATTACTGATCAAATTGGTACTTACGTATTATACGAATTACATTTGTTTCCTAACTGAAAGTCGCGGTGGGCTTCATTTAGGTTTTATAACACATTATTAATATTTTATTATTATTGTCATTATTGTTACTGTTATTATTAATACTTAATATTATTACTATAATTGTTGTTACTATTATTATTAATATATTATTATTATTATTATTATCAGTATTGTTGCTATTATTACTAATATTTTATTTCTTAAGAAGAAAGGTAGTCCGTATAATATGTAAGTACCATGAAATTCACCCTTTACACTCGACAAATTTCTCGTTAGATATATATTCATCATTTTCTAACGAAATATTAACGATACGCTTTACAACTAACATAAATACATATAATACACAAATTAGAGGATAGAATTCTTCTATTTCAACATTTTATGCATAATTATATTATTTGAACTACGATATCGAGTATCAGACTTTATAATGTTGCTGTATCAAACCAAATGGCGACTGCGAATCACCTCTCGAGCGCGGAGAAATAATGTTTGAACTTTTACCTTTCAATGGCTAAAATTGCAGTAATTGTGAAGAAACAAAGAAGAATACGAGTTCCGTGTGATTAAATGTGATGTGTTTTGCAACGGGACATTCGTTATTGTGGGATGAATGGAAGAGTGTCTGGAACCGAGCGACTGGGCCGTGAGAAAAGCGTGTACGTGACTGTGTGAATTTTGACTATGGACGAAAGATGAGAGTGAGAAGGGTGCAAGGGTGAGAAAGACAGAGCGAATGGGGGTGTGTATTAAAAGCGAGTGGGAATGCGTGCGCCAGGGACATTTTGTGCTTGATAGTGGAGAGAGACATTTTGGTGCGTGTTATTCGAGCGAGACTTTTGAGCGAGACGTTAGTGCGAGACTTTGTGAGCGAAACTTTGCGTAATCGGCGAGCGAGCGTTTAGTGATCTGTAAAGATCTTGCGACTTGTAACGGAATATCATACAACGTTGGGGACTTCCCCAGGATAATTCCTACAACATTGAGGACTCGTACGGGGATGGTTCCTACATTATTTAATGAATGGCTTCATTCTTTAAAGAATACTCGAGTTATTCTCCGTCCGGTTCTCATTTCTCTCAGGATAAGAAGGAACGGTTTGCATTCGCTGACCAGGCGATCCTCTGGGACGTGGCTAGGCTATTCGCTAAAGTATATTAACATCGTCAACAACTTCTCTTCGTTTACATGGTTGAAGATAATTTTATCCGCTCCTTGGGAATTGGGAACGCTTGCACGGCAACTAAGAAAAATACTTTTCATTTTAGTCGCGCGTATCATGTTGGCGCAGTTAGCTTTTCGTATACATTATTCTTTGATCAATGTTGAACCCATTAAAATTTAACGATCTCAGTGAAAACATTTATTCAAAAATTAGTTAAATATGTATTAGTTAGATATACTTATAGTTAGTTATCAGTTGCAGACAAAATATTGAGTTTTGCTAAAACTTTCCTGTAAAACAGGGCATTACAATGATATGAAAATATTTCAATGTATATACCTATGAAAATTGTGATAATTACTTTTGTCATATATATAATCTTGTTTTCTTAAAATTTATC
Organism: Nomia melanderi; assembly: GCF_051020985.1. Lineage (NCBI taxonomy): Eukaryota > Metazoa > Arthropoda > Insecta > Hymenoptera > Halictidae > Nomia > Nomia melanderi. The sequence continues at coordinate 6,955,041 of NC_135009.1, forward strand.
AGTGAAGCACACATTTGTCACAAAATGTGAATTCTCGAAAGGTTGTTGCAGATATCGCTTACGATAATATGTAAATAATTATTAATAGACTGGATTTTTATGCATTTATATGAAAAATCTAGTCCGATATTACAAGAAAAGGGGTTAAGAGGTTAAATGAGTGACAATCTTTAGAGGTGAATTTCGATTTCTAGGGAAATTTACCGAATAAAGTCTCGTCACAAGAACCGCGCGCAATTATTCTTGACAAGATAAAGGAAAGAATCCCCGCGGATTTGTCGGCGATACAGCACGTTCGGCGGGAGAGGAAATTAGCGCCGGGGCTGGCCGGGACTGGTGACTTCGTGGCAGGGATTCTGTATTAGGTGATACAGGCCAGGGTCAGCTCCTGGCACAGGATCGAACGCTGCGCTGCGTCACGCGCTGCAGGCTGCCACGTCGAACGTTATTCGAACTCCTACTCGTTTTCCACAGGTGCGCGGAGATATGGAAGTATCCACGTATTGAGTTAGACAGGGAATACTTTGAAGATTGGGACCGTTAGTCCCGAAAGTGCCTTGTGAATTTAGATTTAGCGATTTCATTGTCTTGTACTATGGAAAATTCTAAAAGTGAATGAGTAAGAGATTGAGAACTCTAAAATTTCAAAAATTCTAAGATAGTAAGAAGTTAGGAAATTCTGAGAATGAACAGGTGAAATTTTGAATTCTAAGAATAAAGTAGGAAGAAATTAAGAAGTCTAAGATTCTGAAACGGTAAGAAATAACAAATTTAAAAATTCTAAGATAGTAAAAAATTGAAAACTTGTTAAATACAAAGGTAACGAATTAGGAATTCTAAGAGTTCGCAAGTGATAAATTAGGAGTTTTAAAATTCTAAACTGGTAAGAAATTCAAAATTCCAAAATCTTTGAATACTAAGAAATTAAAAATTCCTAAACCAAAAAGATAAGAAATAAAATATTCTAAAATAGAACAATAAATCATCGTGTCACTGTCTATACATTCAAACCTAATACCAAACCACGTTTCTTCGAATCTAGAAACCCCCAATCCATATAAATCTCAAAATCGACATCTTCCAAACACCCTAAATATCCTCACCCTAAATTTTCAAATTCCCGCTTATCATAATTCAATTCCAAACAATTATCAATTCTATATAAAAAACAATATTCAAGAAACATCGAGAAACATTCCTCTTCTACTATCTGTGTTCACTGATACCACTGGGAATGATGAAGAAAAGCGTACCGTAAAATTGCTTTCCGCGAGAGATTGCGTTTCGATGGATCTTCCATCGTCCGCGGAATTGCTCGACCAGATGATACTTGATACCAACTAGAGAACGTTTCGCGGTAAAAGTATCTCGTCGCGGAAATAGAGACAGGACGGACGGAAGTGTCGCGGTGTATCGTTTTCTTGTTGGATTGGCGAACGTTTCAACCAGCGCAATGCTTTCTTGGGTTTCTCCAGAGGAGGTGGGTTAATCTTCGAGCGAGACGAAGCTGCCAGGTGTACGCTTTGCAGCGTAACTCGATGGGGAGACAACAAGCCCACCGGGATCGTAAACGGAAGATCCTTTCGCGTACGGAGCGACTTATGTCGCTTCGCGAAATTTTCCGGACTTATAACCGAGGCGTGGAATATTAAGTAAATTCGGTGGATAACGGGCGAGGGAAAATAAAGGTGGAGCGAAAATGGGAACGTGAGAACATGTGAAAATGCGAAAAGTGGAATACTTCTATTTTTGTTGGGTTCTGAAACGTTGGAGAACATTTTTAGACGAAGCGTTTGGAAATAGTTTGAATGAAAATAAGATTTTCGAAGAGATACAGTTTATAGGTGGATACAATTTCCGAATAGATACAATTTATAGATAGGCAAGATTCTCGAAGGAATATAATTTTAAGATAGATAAGGCGTTTAAGTAGATACAGTTTCAAGATTTGGGACAAGACAAGATATAAGACAAGATGCTTGAAATATAAATCTCAGCATTGTAAGGATCGTAGATATCTTCTTGTGATTTCGATGTCTTTATACTTTGTTACTTTGGTGCTTCGGTGCTTTGATAATTTGGTAATTTGGTAATTTGGTAATTTGGTTATTTGGTAATTTGATAATTTAATAATTACATAATTTAGTAATTTCATAGTTTGGTAATTTGGTACGTTGATACTTTGGTATCTTGATACTTTGATAATGTATCAATTTGTCCATTTAGTAATTTGATACCATCGCACTATAAACCTAAAAATATATACCTCCCCGAAATAATCTTAAACATATTCCTATAAAAATTTATCCTCCCAGTGTCCTTTGTTCAAAATTCATCCCCACCCTATCGCCCACTAGGAATAATAAATGCAAGGAGGAATCGCACACTTCGATGGCGGCCAATTCCGTCACGATCAAACGGCATGCTCGAAGACGATCTCTCCGAATACATGCTTAATTCATCCGTCGAATAAATAATGGATCACGTGAGGCCTGTCGGTTGCCGCGGAACCCCAGGAAAAGGGAGCCAACGGAGGCTGATAAATAATTTCCACGTGGTGGTGCCGCCGATCGACCTGACTCTAGGTCAGGGTCAATGTCAAGGCTGTGTCGCCGCGCCCCCTGCCCGATCGTAACCTGTTCCCCACCCGGAATGAGGCGCGGAACGTGTTCCGCGCGCGCTTCCACCCGGACGGAAATTCCTTCGCGACCGACCCTCCAATGAATCCTTGACTCTATGATCCTTGACAACGGAGGATACGCCTGTGATGGTGTGTGCTTGATCACGTTACTTTTTGGCTTAATATTGTGTTTCTTTTTGTGGTTTTTGAGCCTTTGTGTGGGCGAATTCTTTAATATAGGATCTATGTCCAAAAGAGATGGTCTGCTTTTTTCAAATGCACTAGTATGTAAATATCATTGATGTGCAATAAAAAGGATATGTATATATTTTTTGAAAATAAATATTTATAAGTATATTTATGAAAATAAATACATATACGAGGAATATTTAAATGAACCTGTGCCTAGAATTCATTGTACGAATGAAACAATTGAAAATATAGACATTTGACAATTTAGATTAGGCGAGTTATTAACCGTTTTTCGATTTTACTGTAGGAAAAATGCCAGTAGAAAAGTGGATAAAATAGAATAGTAAATTGAACAATAAGTGGGTCAGTAATTCCTAGTTTCCTCTGGAACCCTGTGTATCGAAACCATCCGGTGTATCATTCGATTAAAACTACGGCGCTATTACGATTGCTAGGTTTATCGCCTTATTATTTTTCTTACCGCGTAAGTTAATTAGAAAGCGGCCCTGATTGTAAACAATAGCTCCGTTTCAATTGACAATCGTTCCGAGGTGAATCTTGCTGCTCTGTAATTTCCTAGACGCACTTAAGTACTTAGTTTCATTCTCGAAACCGAATCCGATTAATGCGAACTGGAATTTTCGCGAAATTCCGCGAACGTTAGATTCAGGAAACAGTGTGCTGAGTCGGGACACAGGTAATTGCAACGAATGGAGTCGCAGCGCGTCTCGAGTGCTTCCCTTAAATCTCACTTTTGAGCAGTTTTCTTAAAGCTTACGGTATTGCAAGATAAACGAAGGAAGAGATGGAAACAGATGGAATATAAGGTGTACAATTTCTCGGTCGCAACGACTTTTCAAATTTCTAAATTTCAATGAAGCAAATGTTTAACAACATTGAAAATTATCGAAATTTCGTGTAGGTTAGGAATGGACTGTTATATATTTATGGAATTATTATATAACTGTTATACAATTTGTAGTTATTTTAGATAATTAGTAGTATTGGTATTATATATTTATATAATTATTATATAGTTTGTAGTTGTATTAATATAATTAGTAATATTGGTATAATCTGATGAAGACGAAATTTCGAAAGTAAAGGTCATTTCAAGGTTGTAATATAGGTCGTTGAATTCGTTTCAATAGTGCTTACGGTAGTATACAATATACATCGGGTCACTTAAAAAGAGTCAAGGTCAAAAAATGGTGAAATTGTTGGAAACATAATTTTCTGGGAAATTCTTTTATTCCAAATTACAACCGATTGAAAACAGATTAACTTTCCTTCAGAGCATTTTTTTTTGTGTAATAATCTGAAGTGCTGGAAGAATTGTTACGATTGATAAATTGTGCACCCTGTATGTCTTCGAGTGAAACATTCGTATTCGCGAGAAGGCTGTGGAAAGACGAAAAGTAGACATGAGAAGGAGAGCAGAGGGAAATAGAGGTAGAATGACTCTCCGAAGACGAGCATCTCGTAAACACCCGCGTTTTCTCTCGAACCGTGGTGCGTGGAGGCAAAAGGTGTGCGCGAACGAGATCTACGGCGTTGGGAAGAGTTAATCCTTCCGCGGGGATGCGTGCTACAAAAAGCGTAATTGAATATTTTATGGCGTGAAATTCGAGCGAATAGTCGCGATCGTAATCGAATGGATCAGAATATTGTTGATTGTTTCGATAGAGTTTGTTTTTATTAGCATTTTTATCGGGAATTAAGGAAATTAAAAATTGGAAATTGGAAAATTGTAAATTAGAAATTGGAAATTGCAAGTTGGAAATTGAAAATTAGAAATTGGAATATTTAGAAATGAAGGAAATTACAAAATAGAAACCTAATCTGGAATTACTCTACACATATTATTAATAATCCACGAAACTATGATGAGTTACACCTTTCCTCTTAGTGCAACCAGCAAAGAGTGTCACAACGAAAAAGATGAATAGTCCTGAAAAATATTATATTCACAGTATCATTGTTTTCCTCAAATGCAACAGTGCATTTAACAACCACGCAATCTCCTTAAATGAAAATGCTTACTTCCACCAAGAGTTCGTTAGAACTTTCTTCTGAAGCATTCTCCTTTCCAATTGTATCAAGAGCACAAGTATTTCTGTAACTTCTCTAACTTTTTACAGTTACGAACCACATTGTACGCAGTTAGAGAAACCAAGTTTAAAGAACAAGTCTGAAGAAATTACAAGAAATTCGTATTTCTGTGAAGAAGGACGAGTTCCTACGTACTCCGTGTTCAACAATTTTCCTTGTGAAAGAGTTGGAGGACTCAGAAAGGGCTCCTCGGAATCTTTGAATCGTTGGTGAGGTCACCATTCCTTCATTTTCGATACTATCCGCGTTCCAAGGGAGCATCGCGCGAACTGGATGCCCAATTTTCAGTTCAGGTTCGCCGCTTTGAAATATTTACTCTTGTCCAGTACATGGAGAGCTATTTGCCCTGTCGATGAACGCCGCGGGCGATGCGCATTGACAGAAACTTCCCGGATAGAAGTTTCGCGCAGCTCGTTGGTAAACTTGTTCACTTCTCTTTCAAAGAGAGATGAATAAAGCGACATGCTGAAGAAAATATCTGCTACTATTGTTAGAAATTATCGAAGTACGAAGATAACGAACCTCTACTCGAAGGGAAAATTTTCGATTTTCCGGCCGAACGAATCTTTTAAGTCTTTTATTACCGAATGACCATTTTTATGTTGGCCATTACACTCTTCATATGAGAATTTGATAAATTTTGTTTTCTTGATATTTGGAAATTCCTTTCTTTCATTTGAAAGATTAAAAAATTTTCTTATTTGGTAACTTATTTGGGAAGAGTATCTTTGGGTTTGGTATTTGTTATGTCCCACTAACTTTCTTGTTAGTAACTAAAATGATTGAGGTGATAAAAAAGGAATTGTGGAGGTTCTGAACGGGAATAAAAGGAACTTTAAATTATCTCCAAATCAAAACTCCAAATTTGTTCCCGTTCGGAACCTCCGCAATTCTTTCTTTATCACCTCAATCATTTTAGTTACTAACAAAAAAGTTAGTGGGATATAACAAGTATCAAACCCAAAGATACTCTTCCCAAATAAGTTACCAAATTCAAAAAGGAACCCCACCCTTCTTTCACTCTTCCCCTACATTCCCAGTCGAGCAAGCCAAAGGAAAGCCACGTTATACTCAGCAGAAAAGGCAGCTACGACAGAGAGCAGATCCCCTAGCTCCGCCTTGATGCTTCGTAGCGGCAAAAAGTTTTTTGTACGAGCGAATCTCGTAGAAGGGACAAAAAGAGGGAGAAATTGAAGCTCCACGCGCGAGTAGGGTTTGGTCGAGAACGGTTCGGTGCGCGTTGTTCGGTGACGTCGCGCGTATCGGTTACAAGGCTTGCGTCCTATATAACGCGCATCCCGTGCGCCATAAGCTTAACGCTTCATTTCCGAGCGGATCAACGATCTATCGGATCTCTTAACGGCTTGTTCGTTTAAACCTTCTATGGTTATCGGGCCGCGGATCGACGAGCTTGGGGCCCATTATTGGTTTGCGCGTAAACGAAAATTGGTGTCCGTGCTCCACGTCGACGTCCGTTATTGATACTATGTTTCTCAGTAACCGACCACCATGGTTGTACATGTTTATTTTCGACGAGAATAATTTAGTAAGCGATTTTTAAACGATATGTTTGAGACTGAGTATTGATGCGTTGAAAATTTTATGCGTTGACGTGTTCATCTTGTCGGTGATTGCAGGAAAAATTGTTGATTAGAACTGTTGAGTACTTAATACGATTAATACTTATGGTATTGATAATATATATACTTATGTTGTTTGATATGATATTAATATTTATATACTACTTTACGAGAAAGCGAGTTTGAATGACTAGAAAGTGTATTTGATCTGTTAAAAGACGCATTTTGATTACAAAGTTTATAAAGATTGTGAGAATACATTTTTTAAGAATATACTAAGCACCTGGAGCATCGAATATTTTCAAAAGGTGCAAATATCACTCTTCTATTTCTCTCAAAATTGATTTCCACCGACACGTCTTACTGTCAAGCGCGTCGCGAACGTTCTAAAGCGGCCGTTATCTATATCTATCCACCTTGTTCGACGTTGAATAACAATGTACACCTACGCAAGCGTTATCACAACCCGCCGCGATTCGATTGGTTCGTTAAAACGACGACCCAACGCGTCCCTCTTCCCTCAGCATTGGAAACTTCGGTCGTATACCGTTGTTCCCCGTAGATTCGACGAATCGACTCGCGCGCGGGCCAAGAAACGAACGCGACCGGCTTGATAAGACGCGCCCGGGAAACTTATCTCGATGAAGCAACGTCGTGCCACCTTTGTTATTCGCGAGTCGCTCGTAAAACCGTCGTAAACGTCGCCCCTTTCTCGGTGGACGATAATCCTCGAACAATGAGCAGCGGTGCGTTCCCTCCAGAGTTCGCTTTCTGTTGTAAGCCGGAGTCTGTGACGCATCTAGAATTCTGTGCTTTAATTCGTTATGACCCGAGGATACTTCCCAGTGTCATTATCTCTGAAGAATTGCTGTGCACCGAGTTGCATACACTGCGACACGAGAGTTTCTTTTTATTGTAAGGGTAAACAGATTATGAGATCGAGAATTTTTAAGAGAAGCGTCGAAGATATTGTTTTGAAACTTTGGGCACTGATTGGTAATTGTTACAAGCATATTCAGTATTTTTTTCTGGTCAAAATGATGCGTTAGTCTGGAGTTATAAAAGATTCATAAGGACAAGGGTAATCGGTGTATGGCTGAGATAACTGCAAATTTGCATACGTCTGTAACTTGAAATGAGTGAAAAATTTGTTTATATTTAACTTACAGGTTATCAATGAGTATCAATGGTAATTGTTATTAAATCTATTATTTCAGGATAATGGAGAATAATTAACACGTTGAATGCTATGTAGGTCTCCGGAGTCCCCCAATCAAATCAAATTACTATAGTCCGTTTAATTAAACGACGATTGTTTGAAAACATTTGTATATTACAAACAATGATAGTTAATTCAGCGACATTGCGCAAGATGAGCGTGCAATAATAATAACATAATTCAATCGAATGATTTAATATTATATTTTTCCCATTTTGAGTATTTTGCTCTATGAAATCGTGCGGCGTTCAACGTGTTACAATAGTAATTAAAGAAATACAGACTTCCAACCCCAAGTACCAACAATATTCCCCGCAAGTCTGGTCAAGTCGAAATAATTAATATTTTTCTCTCGTTACGGAAACTTTTCAAGAATAGACGGGAAAAAGTAATTACGCAGCGTTAAGGTTAATTGCGTCTCAAGAACTAGGTTCCTTACCCGCACGCGGGAACAGCGTTCTCGGTTGTTTTTGTATAATATTTTCGCTGCATCGGTGGATCCGCGGCAACTTTTACGTGAGCGTGCTGCCGGTTTATTAAAACAGCCAGTAAAACCGGCCTCTGTAAATCCGCTGAGCGCGCGGAACGTTTTTCGTCGGTTTATCGCCAGATTTTATTACCTTTCTTACGCCCGACAACGCAATTAAGACGCCATTAACATTCTCCGTTAATAATACAGACATCTAAGCTGATATTCACAAATTTCTCCGGCTGATCGAGAAATTATACCTTCTATACGATTAAAACATTGCAGTCAGGAGGATTTTCGTATATTTTAAACAAAATATGCGTAATGCAATTAATGTAATATTAGATTACTTAACTCGTTTCTCTATGAAGTCACTTTACAAGTTATAATACTATTTTTTATTAGTAAAAAATAATTGTATTTAAAAGATGTACAACAGTTTTCTATTGAACAACTTTTATCATGGAAATGTTAGTAATAATAATATTAATATTTCTTATTGAATTTTTAATAAAGATATTCGTATTTAACGTGAGATATTAAAACTAGGTGCATTTAATTGGAATTGGTCGAGGACAAATTAGGAAAATGATTATAATGTAAAGGCTTAATTGAATTACATTATTCTTTGCATATTTATCTTACTAAAAGCTACCACTTTGTATAATACATGATATGTTAAATAGAGTTCAAGAGCTATCGTTTAATCGGATGTGTTACTGTAATTTGATTTGTTTGGGAGTCACCAATGACTCGCCATGGTAGTCACCGTGTTGCACACATCATCAGCTGCGAACTTTCTATATCCGAATTTCAAGCTCGACAGCACAGAGTGTGTAGCACGCGTGTCTGGTTAACTTGATTTGGAATCGTTGTCCTCGTATGTAAGTTTCTAATTACCGGAGCGCGAAATTGATTTCTAAGCCGAGTGGCTTATTCCGTTAATTGATTACGAACCAGTGCTTCGGTGCTGTTAGCTCGAATAATATGGACCCCGAATTGCTTCATTAATTTTCGCTGGGAAATCCTGCTGGTCGTTATTGCTTCCATGATGAACAATGAAGGTTTTGCAACTTTGGAGGCCGAGGTTTCTCTTGGACAAGCTTTCATCAAGCTTTCAACGCTTTGATACCTTAGCGACAGAGGTCTATTATTTTTGTGAATGCTTTAAAAGATCCATTGCATACTTGCATATTTTTTAGTAACGATATTAGTTGAGGTATTGATATTTTGGTAATTTGGTGTGTTGGTAATTTAATAAATTGGTAATTTCGTAGCTTGGTGATTCGGTACCTTGGTAATTTCGTAGCTTGGTAATTTGGCACTTTGGTAATTCGATAACTTCATAATTCGGTAGCTTGGTAATTTGGTAGCTTGATATTTTGATCGCTTGGTAATTCAGCATCTGGATAAGTCGGAACTTTGATAATTCAGTAACTTGATGGTTCGGTAGCTTGGTAATTTTATACAATGAACTTCAAAACACAAAATAAGAAGGAATCTAACTGCAGTGGTATGTACACGAGAAAACTGCAATCCAGACTCATAAAGTTTGCCATTCAGGATTTAATTGCTTTTCCAAACCGACCGACGAAAAAGCGCTAGGCTGGGTAAGAATCAACTCGCGTTCCTCTGGACGCGCACTGACGTTTGGCAAACAAAACGCGGCAGCGCTCAATCACGAGCGGTTTTATCCACGTCCTGTCCCGTTGACCCAGCCATCGCCACGGAAATTAACCCGGCCAACAAATATGTGCGATATTTTCAATTTTCCGGAATTTAACGACGCGTTATGAAAACAATCCTGCCTGCTATCGGGCTGGGAAAGCGCGGCCCGTGCACGCGTTTGGTGTCTTTATTAAATTTTCATTGATCGCGAGCTCGGCCACCAGTCCGGCCCGAACCGGCAAGATTTCACGAATTTATGAATCCCATCGAGCCCCTATCGGCAATCTACCCTACAATCGAATTCGTTCAAGCTTACTCGAAGTACGGTGTAACACGATCGACCGTCTGATAACGCTTTATTGTTGGAAATACGATATATTGGGCGAGTCGTGTTGGTTTACCTGTGATGGAATTTATTTGTGTATTTGAGAAAAATGGGAGATGTTAATGTAATATGTGTATTTTTGCATTTTAAATGCGTTGATTATAATCTGTTGCTGAAATAGCAGCGACGTGCAGAATATGTTTTCATTCTTTTTCCGTATGAAATAGGATATATTGAGCGAGTCGTGTTTTCCTGTGATAAATTGAATTTGTGTATTTAATAAAAATGGGAGACGTGTAACGCGTGTATTCTTGGTATTTTTCCATTATAAACGCGTTGATTATAATCTGTTGCTGGAATAAAAGCGACGTATAGAATACTTTTTGACAATTTTTTCTGTGAAACGCTTAAATATCAAGATTAATTGTATAATAGATTAACATTCTATTAACCTACGGTCTAATTTTAGAATATCTGAGAAGAATTCAAATTGAACTTATATGTTATAATTATACAATCCGTTTTAGCAGACTCAGATAAAATACATATCTATTGTTTCTCATCTTCACAAAGAAGCGTGTTTATAATAAACTTTGTTTCGTTTCGATACAAAATCCTCAACTATTAGTTGTCCCTTAAATTAATTTCAGATGCAAGAAGCTAATTGGATACGGTAATTAACTAATTTCATAGTCGAATTTCCAAAAGCAACCACACACCTGTAGCGGCGTCGTTTCCTGGTGATCAGGTCCGAGGAACGGCGGGTACAATTGCGCGAGACACATCACCGCCTCATTGCAAAATTTCAATCCCATTACCTCCTCGTCCTCTCGGCCGTAGCGAAAAGTCAACGTAATTTGGCCGTACACCTGGAACACGTCCACCCCGTCGGGTAATTAGTAAACAGCGGGTTGATGGGGGAAAGGTGGGGAATATAGGTAGCAAGTAATTGCGAACGCGGAACGGCTATTAAATCTTTCCGGCAATTATCCAATGGTTCGGTAATGATATTCGTCGAACTCGCCGCGATAATGGTCGATTCGCAAATGGGTCCGTGGTGAATTGTTTTCACGAAACCCAAATACATAAGTACGCGTTTATGTAATAGTCGTGTTGGATTGATTACTGTGTAAGATTGATGGACATTATTGCGATATCATTTGAATTTAAGCAACGGAATCTTTTAACCCCTTCTCTTACAAAACCGAGTCGGACGTGTGGTGAATATTTTCAATGAATTTTGACAAATCTGAATGCAATTCATTTATTTTGGGTACGAATTAAATATTATTCGTTTTTTTATCAATCTTTGATCTTTAGTGTAAACGTAGATACAGAATCAGTATTAAATTCTTTTCTTCTTCTACCAAATTATTAACGATAAAGTATTTCCACAAACCACAGTTGTGAACGAATTCATAAAACAAGGAGTTAACACTAGAACAATCAAGCATTCAACATGATTAATATGTAATGCTTATAAGAATTGTAACAATGGATTTTTTGTTCCATTTTTTCATATACTAATTATAATATTGAAGTGGAACTATTTATTTCTGAAATCACTTCGGACATTTAATGCTTTCAAGATAGCAGTAATTGCGAAATTAGAAAATTGAAACCCGTCATATTGACGAATGCGGTTGTTCCAGCGTTAAATAGATTTAAAACTTAATTTTCTTAGTGGTGAATAAGAGTGAATTGAGTACCGTTGGATTTAGAAAGTGTGAGAAAGTAAGAAGAGCAATCGTTACGAAATATTTTGAGTTTCGATGAACGTTTATTTGGTCAATGTGTCCACTTGTTAAACTCTATAGAAACTGATATAATTGAGATATTTTGTAATGTCAAGTATTATATTGTTATACAGTTTTGTGAGTCAATATCTCGCGAGGACGACAAGATGTGAAAAATTCAGAGCCCGGCCTCGTGGAGATAAGTCCGACTTGTGCAACTTCGAAAGTAACTGTCATTAAGTATATCAAGGGGTGGTGTCCTTCGGAGATTCGTGATGAGAATTAAGCTAGGTCACTTGGCGAGTGACGGAACTTGAACGAATGGGCTTGTTAGTAACCCGATTCGTTGAATGGTACCGTTAAGAACGAGTTACGTGACCCGTGAACAGGCCAAAGATTAGTCCAAATTAAGAGACAATTGTTTGCAAACTATCACCAAATATCGAGAAACAAAGGGCAGGTCTTTAACGAAAGCTTTGTTATATACCACAATTGTCACAGCACAAAAATGGTTGTTTCATTATCAAGAAATTTGTAATTTACTGGTATGGTGGACAAGGAGATACATTTTCTGCGCCACGGGAATCCCGCGACAAACTGAACTCACCCAGGTATATACATAGCTGCGCTAGGCAAGGCTATAAAACGCTCCGCCTCTGGACGACAATTTTTCATCAGCGTGAGTCAGCACGTACGGGTTTTCCCCGCGTTTTGGAAAAAGCCTTCCTGACCTAGACGCGCGGGAAAAATTGGGGAAGCGGATTTCTCGTGGGCCCACCACGACAATTTTTGGGCAGTACATTTTCGGACGTCGCTATGACGTTCCTTGTGTTCTTTTCGTTTCTCTGTTATTCGTTATTTGTTAATGCTTGTTACTTTTATTGTTGTGTACTTTGACTTTGTGGACTTTGTTGTTGAAGTGTAAGTTTACTAACCGTCAAATCCTACACCCACCGTTTCTAAACTGATTTCCTTCGATCAATGCATTAACAGTAAGTTTGTTCCTCACCCTCTTGTCCTGTAAGTAGTCTGGGTCAACCAGTAGCACGCCCTGCAGTTTGTCGATCTTCGTCTCGCTGACGATCAGGTCCCTGCTCGCCAGATATAAAGTAAGCTTGTTGTTCGGCGATGATTTCTTGTACACCCTAGACAAACAGAAAACAGCTTGTCGTTTGTTTGTTCGTGGCAAGATCAAATAAGTATTGTAGGACGATGAAAAGTTGACCGATACCTGCTAACTGAAACGTTTGCTGTTTTACTAACACAGAATAGTATGCTATTACTGTTACTGTAGATCAGACTCTCGGTTCTTATTTAGTTCAGTAATTTACTTTGATCGAATGAAATAAATTCCCTTAAAATTTGATTCCTTCTAACGAATTCTACTTGTTACTGTAGGTATTCTTTACTATGGTTACTTATTATTATGGTTTTAGCTTAGTTGCTATGGTTACTCATTACTTCAGCTATTCCTAACTATACTATATTATATTCCACTTATTATTACAACTACCAATTCATCTTACAGTCAACCATTTTCTCATCTCCGCAAAATATCCATCAGCAATCAGCAAATATAAGAATTCGCACAACATCCCTCCATTTTTCGTTCACGCGATGATATTTCAGGACAGCTAATTAACGCAGCGTCGCGTTTTGTTTCCGCCCGAACGTGTTATGCAGTCATCAGAGCCCGCCCCGGGCGAATCAACGATTCGTTTCAATTTGCCGCAATTCCACGTTGCTCTCGTAGTCGCCCCCGTCATCGGGATCATTATCCAGTCCGTCCCTGTGATCATCGTTAATTTTTGTCGATCCGTGTTTGCTCGCAATTTTCCCTCGCGTCGATGGTTAATAATTCCGGATGCGCGTCCGCGTGATACCGGTTGCTTTATTATTAATGACGCGTTCGATCGGTCATCCTCGCACGCACAGCAATTCGCTGGATACGTGCGCGTCCGTATGACGATGACGCGCGTCGGACGCAAACATTTTTATAGGCAACGCGCGCTTCCTTGAAACAATATTTCCTCGCGCGACGCCGTTCAATCCAAACACGACGTATTATCTCGTCCCGGCAATCGAGTTTTCGCATCCGCATCCATGGCGATCCTCTTTCCTGCATAGCTTCCTGTAAACATTCGCCACTGGGTTGGATGGATGCTAATTATGCGGGGCACAAAGCTGGTAACATGATGATAGTTCCTGATGACGCGTGGCATCCTATCCTCCTAGTCGGGAATTTGGCATTATCGAGATCAGTTGTCAGGATTAGCTTCTCTGTTGGCAAACTTGTTTGCGTAGCGATCTGTCTACTCAATTCCTACGATGTCCACAGTGCAGTCAACCGAAATTCTAGCGGATCAGCCTGCAGCGTTTCGTTGCTACAACTTTGTATATACCTGAAACTCTGTAGTCTAAATCTGGAGCTTTGTCGTTTGTATTTTCCTAATCCTGAACATCGCAGCGGGAGCCAACTACTTATGGCGAGGGAATCAAGTTTGTCGCTACTGATTAAGATAACAATCACGTTGTTCAGTCTATCTGTTGAATTTCACGAGTCGATTTTGCGGTTATCTCAGGCGGATTTTGCGGACTTGGGTAGACAGATAGATCTACGTTCAACGTGTCGATCGTTTGAAATGATTCTACCGTGAGCCTTATCGATCTCCTGGCTAGCTACCGGCGAAATCAATTCCGGGGTTCAGATTGCGCAGCGACCGTATATTTATTCTCCAAGTCTAATCCCTGAATCGTGCTATTACATCGCACTGAATACACTCCTGGGCTGGGATTAATTCCGTTGTCTGCATCCTCTTACCCCTACGAGTTATCATCTAGAAGGGATAAACCCTAACAGCAGCATTCAACGTGTTTAGAGTTCCTATTACACAATTCGGCGATGGAGGATTGGTAATTCTGCTTAGTAAAGTGTTCCCGAGTGATCTTCTCGCACCTACATGTCGAAAATGTATTTTCCAATAGAATTTTTAGCAGTAAACGCGAATTCCAAGTCGATTAGTGTTTCGTTTTCAACTTTTTCCCTTAGATTAACTAATAAAAAGTTCCAACAGTAGCATTTAATGTGTTTAAAGTCCCTATTACATAACTCAGCGAAGAAAGATTGGTAATTCTGCTTAGTGAGGTGCTTCCGACTGATGTTTTCGTACCTACAGATCGAAAATGCGTTTTTCAATAAAATTGTTAACAATAAATATGAATTCCATGCCGATCAGTGCTTTATTTTCACCTTTTTCTCCTAAGTTAACCAATAATAAGCTCCAACAGTAGCAATTAATGCATTTAAAGTTGCTCGTACACAATTTGACGAAGACAAATTGCCCATTCAGCTTAGCAAAATGTTTCCGCAGGAGTTTTGCAGTAAAATTTTCGGTAAGAAACTGAAATTCCACCTGGATCAACTCTCTCATTCCAATTTCTCCCTAGATCAGTCGATAATAATCCCCGATGTACCAGTATTCCAGGCGTATATCGGAACTTCTCGTGCAGTGTTTAATTAAACCGAGTGGCAAGTTTTGGCGGTCTGTCTTCCGTGGGACACCTTTCATTCTATGGCTTTTTAATTAAGCCAAGCGATGCGGCTGTGCCGTTAATTAGCTTCGCGCGGTTCAGGACAACATCCCTCGAGGATCGCAGCTAAACAACAACGGGATCTGATGCTTTCGCGGAGCAGTTGAATGCAGCTTTAGAAACCGACGCTTGCCCCGTGTCAACAAACAGGATGGAAAATCAACGAAAAATGTTGTTCCTCGCGTTTCGCCGGTGAATTACGTCGTTCCTCGTTGCGCCGGTAAATTATATCGTCGCTTGTAATTGATAAAGGGAACGCGAGTCTCTGTTCTGTTTGGAGTCTCAGTAAACACTCGTTGCAACAGGGATTTTCGCACAGCACTAAATCCTCCCGCTCGTATTTCTGTTTTCCCTCGTGTTTCGAGGATCTTGGGACGTTTACACGCCCTCGCCTCGTCTTCCTTGCAAACTACACGTCTCGGGTATCGCGTTTCCGCGTTTATAGCTTCACCGTAATTACTACTTGTCGAAAAACTTCGATTTTCAAGGGAAATGCTCTACTTCCCTTGCTTTGCTGCCTTGTAACCTTTATCGCGCGTAATATCGATTGTACTCGATGGAGAAAGTCTTAGAATGAAAGCTTGTGATAGAAAAACTCGCTGTGTGTTTTGAAAATATTGTAAAATTTTAGGGTTGCTCAACAGATTTCGGTTGTAATTTTTATCTACGGTTATTTTCTGTTTTTGAATGAAACACGGCAGAAGGTAAATTTAAAATACACGATCGACTGTAATTACAAAGTTTGAGATATATTCTTCGATAACTGGAATTTGCGTTTCGAATTCGTAAATAGTTTGTCGAAGAAACTTTGGGAACTTTGTGTTTGGAGAGCGAAGAGGGAAAATAAATGACTGAGCAGTGAAACTAACTAAAAATACACTCTTCGCTAGCAATTATTTTCAAATTACCTTTGATTGCTGAACGAGTCCGACGCGCCGTCTCCGATGTTCTCGCTTCTCCTGAAATACAGAAAAGAAGCAACAAATTGAGCAGACTGTAATGATAGCCTCGAAAATGAGTCTTTTAATTAAAAGTCGATTGACCTGACGCGTTCTCTTTACACGCGGAAAATTTTCGACGGGCTTAGTTAGTTTAAATACATTTCGTTGAAGTTAACGAATTTCTATCGCTATTTCCATTGGTAGGGTTCCAGAAAATGGCAAAAAGTCATAAATAACGATGGCGGTTGTTTTGATTATTAACCATTTGTAATCGACTTTTCAAATTTTAGACTTTCAAATTTTGACTTTTCAAATTTCAAATTTCAAATTTTAAATATCAAATTTCAGATTTCAGGCTTCATCATTAATGATTAACCATTTTAACAATATTCGAAATGAAACTTTGACGTGGGAAACTTTGGAGAAATCGAAGTAATAGCTTACATAATGTACAAATGCTCAATCATTAAAGTATTGTAACTTAGAATTATGTATATAATTTGTGCCATAAATAAACCTCGGAATAACGGATTCCTTTTTCGCACAACTGACGCTTTTCCTCGCGTGCACCGCTTGCGAAGCGATTAAAATTGTTTCCCACGTCGATACAGAGCGCTCGACAGTTTGTCCGTTCAATCCGAGATTGACCGGCGTCATTGTTGCCCAAAATAAACGTGCGTTCCGCATCACGTGCACGAGTTTAACTGTGAAAGCCTCTTTACCTGCCTGTCTTGTAATATCTTGTCATACTCGTGACGAAAACGTTCTACATTACGTTAGCGGAATATAAATTACCGTTACATTCATTCGAATTGAAATCATATATTAACATTCTATTATTAATTCGTAATCTTTGGAACAAACGTGGATCAAAACACGAATACAGGATTTCTCTTCGTTCCTACTGAATTATTAACGACAAAATAATTATAGCGATTGTAGTTGTGGACAGAATTATAGGACAATAAATACGTTCGCTGACAATCTAGCGCGCACAAATATGAACAGAATGTTAATGAAAACTATTAAGATCAACCTTCTTGTATCTCCTACATTCAAATCAAATCACTGCACTCAATGTTTTGCGATAAAAATGATTTTTTAAGTCGAAGTAAAGAATTTATTTCGATCGTCCATATGTAATTAATGTAAAGATAAAATGTTAAGTATTGATATCTAATTGGGAAAAGGTTTTTTTTAATAAAATTCCAGCTGTAACGCTAGTCACAAAAAGGTAAAGCTAGTGTCCTTTTTTGATAACAGTCCCGCCGATTGCCTCGATGTTGCGGCGGAGAAACTTTAATTTTCTTTTTCGCTTTACCCTGTGGACTGGGCAACTGAAGTCGCGACGAACAGTCCGCTTACTTTTTTAATAAAACCTCTGCCCCGAGGCCGAGGAACGTCTCTGCGCGTCAGATTTCGAGGAAAAAGTGTCCGCGCGCGGGGCAACGGTCCCGATGAAAAATAACTGGCGGTGTACTGCCATTTTTCTTGTCCGAGTCCGCCGACTGATTTAATGGCTCGTGTGGACGCGTGAACGACATATCAACGCGTCTAAGTGGAATGGGACGACTTTGGTCGGGCCATGAGAACATCGACATGTGGAGTCGATGGGACAGAGGAAATTGGAACAGTTTTATTATTTTATCGTTTGGGATTTATCATCTTTGAATGCTGTTAAATTTCTGATAACACTTTAATTATGTAAGTTTGTCGGGTATTGAATGTTTTAGATAATTCGGTAGTAATGTGATAGTGACCCAATTTTTTTCGTTCAAATTAGGGAAAACGGGAATTGTAGATTAATAGTCGGACTGAGAAAATAAAACATTTAGAAGTTAGAAATTACAATTTAAAGATCTGAAATTTTAACTTTTCTAATTTCAACTTTTCTAACTACAACTTTTCCAATTTCAAATTTTCCAACTCCAAGTTATCAAATGCTAGGTTTCCCAATATCAACTTCTTAAGTTTCAAATTTCAAATCTCAAATTTCCAATTATACATCCTTTACTATTTCCCAATATATTTTCCATCCATTCAACTTTTTCCTCATAAAAATAATTCACTACAAGCATCATTCAATTAAAACATGAAAGTTCTCGAATGTCGGTGTCTACTCAAATAACTGCATTTATTATCCCCAACTTTTAACAACCCGTTCTTCAACGGTTTCAGCAGTTGCTCGCGAAGTTCCAAGTTTCCCCGCGCCAGCGTCTCTGATCTATCGAAGAAGCCTAGGATATTAGAGGCGTAATGGATCGAAAGAGGAACACGTTCGCCGCGCATCTACTCCGGAAAATTACAACCTGTCCGAGACATTCCGCCGCGTTCCGCGCCATTACAGGATCCATCGCCTCCTTTCCTGCTAGTCAATTAGCTCCGTAAAAGGCTTAAGAACCGCGTCACGTTTTAAGAGCATTGTAAAGTGTCCAGCGACTTTCGACGGGTCATTTGGAGTGTATGGAAACGCTGCGTTAGGAGGAGTGTCGCTTGGAAACGCTAGTTCACGAGTCCTTGTCGTTTATATCTCTCGAATGAAAAGGATGATCGTGGAACTGTATCTTCTGCATCTTTCTTGTCCTTTTATTAACTACATCTATTTTATTTATACAGTTTGCCAATATTGATGTAGTTAACTTGACATTTGTCTTGTAGAGATAGAAAAGAAAACTGACCTTCATACAAAATCTATATTTTCAGAAGTAATTCGGAGAAAAAGAGTTACTGATTTCTTGTCGTAAGAAGCTTAGGAAGTTGAGAATAAAGTAGTAAGATTCTTAAGTTCTTGTAGGAACTAATTTTCTACTCTATATTCTGTGCACTCGTGTTTGCACTTATACGATTGCAAGATTGTTCATCGTTTAGATGGAAATAGGTATAGAAATTAATTATAAGACTTCTTTTTTCATATTCCTACTACCTATTGTACCTATTGGTTTCAACATATCCACCAGCTTTTGTCTAATTAATTCGTTATTGCCTCCCAGACATAGAAAAGGTAGTATCTACCTCAAAAATTTAGAGAAACAAGAAGTTTTCAAGCAAGTTTCAGTCTGAAAACAGCACAACCTGAATATCGCAGTCATGTATCACAAGGATAGCATATTCTGCGCAATTTATGGCGACTGAAACGTAGAGAGAAAGAGGAAAAACGCGTTGGAGTTATCCTTGTGCGAAGGAAACACTCGAGGACAGAACAACGCGACTCGGCGGCGGTGTGAAAACAGAGCGGTCTTCAGAAAAAGTAATAACCGCGAGGAGAATGAAGCTCGTGGCTTGGAGAAGGGTCCGGTTCGTTTCTTTCGATATTAAAATCTATGGTATCTCGTAAAGAGCTGTGTATTGGGTCAAGGGTGAGAGGGTTGACTCCTGGAACAACGTTCCTTGGCCGGTCGCGTGTGTTCCGGCTCATTTATTTCAGCATTCGTGCCGCGTGCGCGGCCATCTGATGTGTCCTGTACGTAACGGCGGACGAGAAACGCGAGCAATTACGGATGGCGGTGGAACTTTTGCTATTGTGATGAGCTGAACGTACGTGGCCTTGTTTGTAATTGTAATTTCGTTCGTGGGGGCGGGTAGTTTATTCTGTGTATTGATTATAGAGGGTGAGGATAGTGATCTTATTGGATTTATTGGATTTTTTTGTAAAGAAACGAAGTCTTAAATATTCAAGCTTTCAAACTTTTGAATTTTCCTATTTTTTACAGTTTGAAGTTTGGAAAGTTTGAAACTTGAAAATTTAGAAGCTTGGGAAATTGGAACATTCAAAATTTGGAAACTTGAGCACTGGAGGTGTTTGAAATGTGGAAACTTAAGAACTTTAGATCTTGGGAAGTTTTAAATTCAGAAACTTTGAAGCTTAGAAATTTAAAAATTTATTCTTTTCGCCAAGCATTTCAACTAGCACGGTTCCTTTTTCACCCCGACTGTTTCTCAATTTTCTTATGATCGCGCATAGAATAATACATACCTTTCTCCCACGAGACTGAAATTTTAGACTTCTACATCAAACCGTTCTCAAAATTCACATACTGTCCCAAAAAATATTTTCCCTCAGAATACAAATGCCGAATAGAAAGCAGAATACAATTTTCCTCCTTGAGTCGATGTTTCCAGATGCATCGATCGGCAAAATTCAACGTTCCTCCAACTGCAACCTTATTTTGCACCGTACGTTCGGGGACCGCCACTTTCGCTGTTCCCTGAAGGAACAGTTATTACACGACGCGACGATCCGTGGTTACAGCGCTTTCCACAAACTCCTGGCTGTTCGACACTCGTAAAACTCTTGTACCTGGTAGAGTGCTTATAAACGTTCGATAAGATCGCTCGAGCGGGTGTCCGATGTATAGGCTGCAGCTAGGGTTGCAACCCTCTGCACACTTGGTGGGAAGAAAGATCGCTGCTGTGGAGATAATGGAAGTCTCTTGCACTCGCGATGCGTCGAAAAGATAAAGAACCGTGTCAGTGACTGTGCATCGTTGCATAAGATGCTTTAGAGAAGATCTCCTTCGTGCCGGAACATAAATATCTTGACTTGCATCTAAATGCAACTGATGTAAAGTTAGGGGATCAGTTGATGGATAGGCTGAGGCTCGTGGGTTTGACTAGTTAATTTTTACTTCTTCTCATTTCATTTTCGATGCTAATTTGCTATTCTCAATACAGGTACACGTAACCAATCAAAACTATAAACAAAACACTCAGCCTGAGAGCCATCTTGCTTCTGTGCTGTGCTGCTAGACATCATCTTCTAACTATACGCTATGGTATATGAGTATTCAGATAATTTGATGTGAACTTGTTGAAATGTATATGTTCTTTAATTGATCAGCTGATGAAACCTTGATTCTATTGAGTTATCAACGAGTCAACAGATCACTGATGCTAACAGTGGTAGCAAAAGATTGCATATAATTATTACCTTCATTGTAATAAACCCTATTTCTTATTTCTTTCTCAACTACACTCGTTAGGACCACTT